>NC_053390.1:652003863-653203863 GCF_905171765.1 Bufo bufo | reverse complement strand
CAGTTGTGGTCATCACCTCCTCCACTGTGACCTAGAATGAAATGCAAACACTTCAATATGTTTTGTAAATCCTGTTTCTGAAAACCTAGTAAACTGTGTATAATATACAGCAATTCCTGTCCTTCAGTGGGCCATTTACCACAAAGGACTGGATAAAGAACAATAAGTAGATTTTAGAAGGATCCTTAAAGAGGTTCTCAAGGCTTTTAATATTCATGACCTATCCTCAGGATAGGGCTTCTATATCAGATCAGCAGGGGTCCAACACCCGGCACCCCACAGATTAGGCTACTTTCACACTAGCGTTCAGAGCGGATCCGTCTGGGGTCTGCCTAGACGGATCCGCTCATATAATGCAGACGTTTGGATCCGTTCAGAACGGATCCGTCTGCATTATATTGTAGAAAAAATTCTAAGTGTGAAAGTAGCTTCAGACGGATCCGTCCAGACTTTACATTGAAAGTCAATGGGGGACGGATCCGTTTGAAAATTGAGCCATATTGTGTCATCTTTAAACGGATCCGCCCCCATTGACTTACATTGTAAGTCTGGACGGATCCGTTTGCCTCCGCACGGCCAGGCGGACACCCGAACGCTGCAAGCAGCGTTCGGTGTCCGCCTGCGGAGCGGAGGCTGAACGCTGCCAGACTGATGCTGATGCTATAGGATCCGCATCCACTCAGAATGCATTAGGGCAGTACGGATGCGTTCGGGGCCGCTTGTGAGACCCTTCAAACGGAGCTCACAAGCGGAGCCCCGAACGCTAGTGTGAAAGTAGCCTAAGCTGTATGAAGGGACGTCGCGCACAGTGTGCATGTGCCGTCTCCCTTCTTTCTTCCTTCCTGCTGCTGCTATGTCTATGGCGAGCAGGAAGAGAGAATAGAGACGGCACATGCACACTGTGCGCGACTTCCCTTTATACAGCTGATAGGGGGGGTGCCAGGTGTCAGACCCCCACTGATCTGATATTGACTTATCCTGAGGATAGGTCATCAAAACCCCTTTAATGCACTATAGCGCCCTATACCAGTAGTTAACTAAACTGTGCCAAGATGAAGAATTATGAAGGGGTCTCTGAGTTTGCAGCAGACAGGTCAGAGCAGGGTGAGTACATTCGCATAAAAGATAACAGGCCAGATTCTAGAGCAGACAACTAGAAAGAAGTGTTTTCCAAATAAGCTGATTTACTCAGGCAGCAGCATAGAGAGTGTTGCTAGAGGTGAGTGTGACATCAAGTACAGGCGACAGAAGATTAGAAAATACACATCTGTGTGCCAGCACAGAGAAACTGGCGGACACAGCCAGAAGTAGCCAATATGGACTATGCATCAGTCTAGTAAACTAAGGAACCAGCTAATGCTGCAGATGAAGACCTCTAAATATAAAAATATTATTTTATAATATTAACCCCTTCCAGCAAAAGCCAGTTTGGACCTAATGCCCAATTTTTCAAATCTGACATGTCACTTTATCTGGTAATAATTGAAACGCTTTTACTGATCCAAGCGATTCTAAGATTTTTGTTTTCTCGGGACACATCGTACTTCATATTAGTGATGATTTTGAGTTGATATGTTTTACCTTTATGCATAAAAAAATCCCAAATTTACAGAAAATTTGGAAAAATTAACAATTTTCTAAATTTGAATTTCTATGATTTTAAGACAAATAGTGATTCCTCGCAAAATAGTTATTAATGAACATTCCCCATATGTCTACTTTATGTCGGCATAATTTTGTAAATTTAATTGAATTTTTTTAGGATGTTAGAAGGCTTAGAATTTTGGAAGCTATTTTTGAACTTTTCAAGGAAATTTTCAAAACTGTGTTTTTAAGGACCAATTCAGTTCTGAACGGACTTTAAGGGGCTTACATAATATCTAGCACCCAAAAATGATTGCATTTTAGCAACTACACCACGCAATTTTTTTCAAAACTAATTTTACAAACTTTGTTTTCACAAGAATTCGCAAAATGGAGGTGAAATTAATTTTTTTATTTTTTGTGCAAATTTTCCATTTTTATAAATTTTTCTTGTAACACAGCAAGGGTTAACAGCAAAACAAACCTTAATATGTATTACCTGTATTCTGCAGTTTACAGAAACACCCCATATGTGGTCAAAGACGGCAGGGTGCTAAAGGAAAGGAGCACAATATTGTTTTTGGAGGGCAAATTTTTCTGGAATTATTTTCAGGTGCTATGTCAAATTTGAAGAGACCATGAGGTACTCCTAGAAGGGAAACCCCAAAAAGTGACCCCATTTTGGAAACTACACCCCTCAAAGGAATTGATGGAGGCGTGAAGTGAATGCTTTGACCAACAAGCGTTTCATAGAATTTAGAAACACTTGGCTGTGAAAATGAAAAATTACATTTTATTTCCAATAAAATGTTGCTTTAGCCCCAAATTTTTCATTTTCACAAGGCATAACAGGAGAAAATTCATCCCAAAATTTGTTACGCATTTTTTCCTGAATACGCCAACATCCCACATGTGATAAACTGCTGTTTGGTTGCACGGCAGTGTTCAGAAAGGAAGGAGTGGCATCGGGATTTTCTAACATGGAATTTGCTGAAATTGGTTTTAGGGGCTATAACTTTTAAATTTTTTCGCCAATGTTCTTTATGCAGTATATATGATATGATAATTTTATCTTGTTTTTATACGGTTATGGTGATACCAAATTTATATTGTTTATGTTTTACAACTTTTTCAGCATAAAAGCACTTTTGTATTAAAAATAAATATTTTGCATTGCCATATACTAACATCGGTAACATTTTGATTTTACCACCAACTTTAACTGTGTTTTTTGTGGGGCAGGCTGTAGTTTTTATTGAAATCATTCTGGGATACATATGGCTTTTTGATCACTTTTTATACCATTTTTTGGGAGGTGAGGTGGGCATGAATTGAAATTCTGTCAGTGTTCTTTATTTTTATTTTTTATGGGGTTCTTCTTGCTGTATATATGATATGATAATTTTATTCTGTGGGCTGATATGGTTATCCTGTATCCCATAACATTTTTATTTTTTCACCAATGTAGCCGTGTGAGGGCTTGTTTTTTGCGGGGCAGGCTGTAGTTTATATTGAAATCATTTTAGGATACATATGGATTTTTGATCACTTTTTATTCAATTTTTTTATATTTTTGGGAGGTTAGGTGGCAAAAACAGCAATTCCGTCATTTTTTTTTATTTATTTTTTTACGGCGTTAGCCACACGGGATTAGCAACATGATACTTTTATATGTCATGTCGTTACAGAAGCGGCGGTACCAATTATGTGTAGTTTTTTTGTTTTCATTTTTTAATTATAAATAAGTGGATAAAGAAAAAGGCTATTTATTTTATGTTTTATTTTAATTTTATTTATTTATTATTCATTTATTTTTTTTACTTTTTTTTTATCAAGTCCACTTGTCTCTTCAGTGGGGCTGATCGCTGTACTATATTATGCTATACTCTTTTATAGCAGAGTATAGTACTGTCAGTTTTTCATTGACACTAAGGGCTCTTTCACACTTGCGTTCTTGTCTTCCGGCATAGAGTTCCGTCGTCGGGGCTCTATGCCGGAAGAATCCTGATCAGGATTATTCTAATGCATTCTGAATGGAGAGAAATCCGTTCAGGATGCATCAGGATGTCTTCAGTTCCGGAACGGAACGTTTTTTGGCCGGAGAAAATACCGCAGCATGCTGCGCTTTTTGCTCCGGCCAAAAATCCGGAACACTTGCCGCAAGGCCGGATCCGGAATTAATGCCCATTGAAAGGCATTGATCCGGATCCGGCCTTAAGCTAAACGTCGTTTCGGCGCATTGCCGCATCCGACATTTAGCTTTTTCAGAGTGGTTACCATGGCTGCCGGGACGCTAAAGTCCTGGCAGCCATGGTAAAGTGTAGTGGGGAGCGGGGAGCAGTGTACTTACAGTCCGTGCGGCTCCTGGGGCGCTCCAGAGTGACGTCAGGGCACCCCAAGCGCATGGATCATGTGATCACATGGATCACGTCATCCATGCGCATGGGGCGCTCTGACGTCATTCTGGAGCGCCCGGGGAGCCGCACCGACTGTAAGTATACCGCTCCCCCGCTCCCCACTACTACTATGGCAACCAGGACTTTAATAGCGTCCTGGGTGCCATAGTAACACTGAACGCATTTGGAGGACGGTTCCGTCTTCAAATGCTTTCAGTACACTTGCGTTTTTCCGGATCCGGAGTGTAATTCCGGCAAGTGGAGTACACGCCGGATCCGGACAACGCAAGTGTGAAAGAGGCCTAAGCCTGATCAGACCCTCAGGGTCTGTCAGGCTTAGATATATGGCAAGCGTGGATGCCTTTCTAAGGCGTCCGGTTGCCATGGTAACCATCGGGCTATTGCCATCACAGTGCAGAGGCCGATGAGGGAGAGAGGAAGCCCCTTCCCTCTGTTACCCCCATAGATGCTGCAGTAGCATCTAAAGGGTTAAACGGATGGAGTTGGTGCCAGCTGTATGCAATTGTGTGCCACCTGTCCTTACCTATTGCCTGTTTACCATATTGCATAAACCATGCCTATCTTGACGTTGACCTGCCCTCTGACCACACTTCTGCCTGTCTCCTTGGTGCCATGCATCTGTGTTTCTTGAATAATAAATGAATACCAGGGGGACACTTTGATAACAGCCTCAGGAGTAGTGCCAAGTAAAATCAGTGGGTTCACTATACTCTGCACCGTTTTGAGATGTTAAACAGCAGAGAGATTCCGCATGGGCAGTACTTATTTTTTTATTATTCATAGTCCATGTTGAAATCAAAGCCGACATGTTTCAAACATCTTTCTTAATCAATTGGCTATTATAATATGACACTATGTTCAAAACGCATGGGCTTTGATGTTATTTTTTTCTTGTTTTGAACATGAACCATGATTAGTAATGCATCCTTAATTTTTTTTTTGCCTTATCCTGATATACAGTACCTGGTAATCGGATTACCTCTCTGTAGACCCAATGCATTCTGTACACTGGTCACCTCACAAAAATCTACTATTTTATTTATTTCTCCTACACTGCCATTTTTACAATACTGCTAACAAATGTGCATTTTTCTCTATTTTTATACCAATAACCGTGCAACAATGATTTTGCTACTGAGAGAAAAATATGTGATTTATACTAAAATGAGCGCGCTGATTCTAAATATGAACTCGTAATTTGCCTGACACATCTAGATTTTAAGTTATACATGCAAAGCCTATTCAGTTATAATATTAATGCATTATATTGGAAATATTCCAATGGACATGTCCAGACCTGTTCGGATGCACTCAGACTGATGTCAGCAGTAAGTATAAAAGGCAAGCTGGACAGATTGTGATAAAGTGATCTGTTATAGTGCTATCAGTTTTAAAACTTAAAATGGATAAACGCAAATGTGTTAACGATCCAGACAATTTCTGCTACATATGTGGCAAATACACTACTTATGATCAGCGCCAGAATCTGACAAAGCAAGTGATTTTTGCTTACAAGTATTACTTTGACTGTAAAATTGGAGATCAAGATAAAAGCTGGGCATCTCATGTTTGTTGCACTGTGTCTTACTCTGGGCTAACGCAGTGGTTGAATGGTAAAAGGAAAGGAATTGCTTTTGCAGTGCCTATGGTTTGGCGTGAGCAGAAAAATCACGATTCAGACTGTTACTTTTGCATGACTAAAATCGCTGGATATTCAAAGAGAAACAAGTCACAAATTGTGTATCCTGACTGTGAGTTTGCTCTGAAACCAGTACCACACGATGTAGAGACTCCAGTGCCTGCCCCTCCCACAGCAGGAACGGCAATTGAAACAGACGGTTCTGATCCTGATGAAGAAAAAGATGTTGATTGTCACAATGTATTTACTGATCCGGAACAGCTTGAGGGTCAGCCGCACTTGCTGAGCCAATCGGATTTAGATGATCTGGTAAGAGATCTGTCATTATCTAAAGAAAAGTCAAAACTGCAAGCTTCTAGACTTCAGGAATGGAATTTGCCACAACGAGGCACCACAACTTCACACTTTCGTCATCGACACACCAAGTTAGCTGCATACTATGCAATGGAAAGCGATTTCTGTTTCTGTACTGATGTAAATGGTCTTTTGAAGGAGTTAGACGGTACACATGTTCCCGATGAATGGAGGCTATATATAGACTCTAGCAAAACAAGTTTGAAAGCTGTCTTGTTGCACAATGGTAACGAAAAACCATCTGTTCCATTGGCTCATGCTGTTGGAATGAAAGAGACCCATGCTTCTATGGCGTCAATTTTGAAAATGATCAAATACTCAGAACATAAATGAAAGATTTGTGCTGACCTGAAAGTGGCAGCACTGCTGCTTGGCCTACAGTTAGGGCACACAAAGCATATGTGTTTCTTGTGCCTATGGAATAGTCGTGATGACAACAATCATTACAAAATGAGACAGTGGCCTCTCAGAGTCGAGCACACAGTTGGTCAGTACAATGTACAACACAAATCACCGGTTGATGCACTTCAAGTTTATCTTCCACCACTTCACATTAAACTTTGTTTAATGAAACATTTTGTACTTGCACTTGATCGTGATGGAAATGGGTCCAGTATTTAAGGGAGAAGTTTAGCAAACTGAAAACTGATGCTAAAATAAAGGCTGGAATTTTTATTGGCCCTGAAATCAACAAACTAATGCATGATGACACATTCAGAACAAAACTCAACCCTCTGTAACTTGCAGCTTGGGATGCATTTGTGCTAGTAGTGCAGAACTTCCTAGGGAACAGACGAGCTGCAAACTATGCTGAATTAGTAGACAACATGCTTACAGCATATGAACAACTTGGCTGCAGAATGTCATTTCTTACATTCCCATCTTGACTTTTTCCCACCCAATTTGGGACACGTAAGTGACGAACATGGAGAGCGGTTCCATAAAGATATTTCTACAGTGGAGAACAGGTATCAAGGCCGCTGGAATCTTAACATGATGGGGGACTACTGCTGGTTTTTGCAACGGGAAAATATGACCGTTCGCAAAAGCAGATGCCTGAAGCACTTTTAACAGTCCTGGGCCTTGCTCAAGTAAGACTTTTAAACTGAAAAACTAGAGACTTTTTAAAATTTGTTATTCCATTACATTTTCATACACTGTTTACTACGCAAACTTTGATGTAGATCAGGTAATTGTTGGAGTAAAACTCGTTTTTGTTCAAAATTATTCAATGCTTTCCAAGTGCTTAATTCATTTAGGCATACTTATGCATAGCAAAATTTTGTGACGTGTTACAACAATTCTGACTTTGGATTTGTAATTGGCACACTCGATTTAGTATAGGACAAATCGTTTTTGCCCAGTAGCAGACGAAAAGTGTTTTTTTTTTGTTGCCTGGTGTAATGAGTGACCTTTGCCATGTGACCACCTTGTCTCTGGGAGTATTTAATTGACATATTTACTGTATGGCTCCAGAGTTTCTCCATTCCAACAAGAGAAGACCAGAATCCTGTAACAGCTGAGAAGATGACACTTGGATGTGTCTCTATTTTTAACATATATAACACATAGTATATGCTTACCCATTAGTAAAACTTTCCCAACTATAAATACAACATTCATAGCCAGAAAATCAACAATATATTGTACATGTAACACCCGTAATGTGACTTCTCCATGAATTCTACCAAATGTTTCAGTGCATGTATATATTAACCATTTAGATTACCTTACCTAATACTCACTATAAGTGGCCATAAAAAGGTCCACTGTATATTACATTATGATCGTCATGAAATGCATTGCATTAATATGCAAAAAAAAAAAAAACTCTTATCCAGGAGGATAAAAGCTGTGTCTCTAGTGCCACCTATTGGATGACTACCCTATAAGTCAATATTGGAACAGGCTATCGAACAATGACCTGGGAAATAAACCAAAACCAGAATCTTTCCCATAAGTAAAAGACAGCTGTTGCAAGGGGCTAGACATTGACTTCTAGGATAGCCATCCAATAGGTGGCACTAGAAAGACATCTTTTGTTCTCCTGGATAAGAGCCTTTTTGCATCTGTTTTTCCCAGGAACATTGCCTTTCCTAGAAGACTCCCTATGCCAAGAGGAAACTTATATCCACCAAAAATGCTGGTTATTACATCATTAGCATAATGATCATTGGATCTTGCCACAGCAAGATGAGATGGAACATTACAGATTTGGGGGTGACCCACTACAGTTTAGATAGCAGCGGACAGGATATAATGTAATTGTCATAAGAGATGTGTCTGTGTTATGCATTCCAGATCTTGAATTACATGACTTTAAGACTACATTCACACAACAGTGAAAAACGGCTGTGTGACTGCCGTTTTTAGAAATAATTGAGTCAATGTGGCTATTCGCCTGGCTGCTTTTTTTTTTAAAGACCAGTGAATAGTGGCCGTCAAAATATAGGCTATGTCCTATTTTGGGCAGTTTTCGCGGCCAGATGGACCCCCCCATTGAAATTAGTGGGAACATTTTAACAGCCATTTAGACAGGAATGCACCCGTCTAATGGCCGTTAAAAACGGCTAAGCTTGGTTGTTCAGGGTTTAAATAAAAAGAAAAATGTGTGTATAAATATATATATATATTACCTGACGTTCCCAGTGATGCCTGTCCTTTGTGACATCACTGTGGTGCCAAGTCATTTGATGTGAAAATTACTATGTTTACTACTCCTGTTTCATAAGAACATTGCACGTTACTTCCATATTACTATGCAGTATCTTTCCTATTCACAATGCTTATTATCTGTAGTTTTATATCACTATGCATACTATACCACACTGTGACATTACTGTGTGCAGTAACCCTTCCTTATGACTTCACAGGGCGTATTATCCATGCACTGTGCCATCACTATGCATATTATACCACACTGTGACATCACTGTGTGCAGTAACCCTTCCTTGTGACTTCACAGGGCGTATTATCCATGCACTGTGTCATCACTATCATATTATACCACACTGTGACATCACTGTGTGCAGTAACCCTTCCTTGTGACTACACAGGGCTTATTATCCATGTACTGTGTCCTCACTATGCATATTATACCACAATGTGCACTGTGACATCACTGTGTGCAGTAACCCTTCCTTGTGACTTCACAGGGCGTATTATCCATGCACTGTGTCATCACTATGCATATTATACCACACTGTGACATCACTGTATGCAGTAACCCTTCCTTGTGACTACACAGGGCTTATTATCCATGTACTGTGACAACATTATGCATATTATACAGGTACTGTATATCACTGTTCCCTGTTGATATGCTACAGACTTAAAGGGGTTCTCTGGGAATTAAGAAACTGAAAATACTTAAATAATACTTTATTATAAATATATTCTCAAATACCTTTTATTATTTATAATGGCTCTTTTTGTCTGGGGAGCAATCATCGGGGAAACAAAATGGCCTCTGTCCCATACGTTCACACAAAACCTGTCCTGATCACTCATGAGGACAAGTTACTTTACAACACTGAGGTAAAGAGCTGCCTCATCCTCCTCTGCTCTGTAACTCGAGACAGCTCTTTAGCTCATTGCTGTGAAGTAACTTGTCCTCCTGTGTGATTAGGACAGGTTTTGTGTGTACTAATAGGATGGCGGCCATTTCGTTTCTCCTGATGATTGCTCCCCAGACAAAACGAGCCATTATAACTAATGAAAGGTATTTGGGAATATATTTATAATAAAGTAATATTTAAGTATTTTCATGTTCTTAATTCCCGGAGAACCGATTTAAAAGGGACCTGTCACCTCTCCTGACATGTCTGTTTGAGTAGCCATGTACTTGCATTCCCCATATAATAACAATTCAGGATTATCTATTCTATGTTATACCATTCCTGTATTATTCCTGCTAGAAGTTTGCAAATAAATTGCCAGTAGTCTGCAGTAAAGGTACTGCTGGGTGTTACCAGTAGTGGGTATGTCTGTCCAATTAGTGCTGCTAGTATCAGACTCTGCAGGGAGTCTGCACACCCTCAACTGGTAACACCCCTCTGTACCTTTACTTCAAGCAGCTAGCAATTCATTCATAACTTCTGTTAGAAATAATAAAGGAATGGCACAACGTAGAACCATAAGAATAGATGCTACATACTTATTATTACATGGGGACTGCAAGTAGTTACCACAATAGACATGTCAGGAGAGGTGACAGCTCCTTTTTAAAAGTGTTCTTAAAAGGACAGGTCATCAATATTAGATTAGTGGCCACCCCTGCCAGCATTTTTTAAGGGGTAGTCGGACTTGTGCGAGTGCTGCGTCCTCTTCGTTGTTTAACTGCATTCCATCTAGAGTACAGGGATGCCACAATGTAACTGCTCAGTACAACTGCTTTTCCCATTGAAATAAACAGGACAAGCAGTTGTAATGACTCTGCGCCACCGCTACAACAGATAGCATTCAGGTAAATATGGAAGAGAACGCAGCATTTGCATGAGCGCCGCCAGCTGATCGGCAGGGGTACGGCGAGTCAAACCCATGTGGATCTGATATTGAGGACCTGTCCTGAGGGTAGGCCATTAATATAATTACGGTGTGCAACTCCTTTAAAGCATTACATGAAAAAGGCAACATCATCCCATCACATGTCAGTTCACACCAGTATATTTAATCAGTTATTTCCATCAGTTTGTCTGACCCAAAACCAGTAGTGAAACCTACACAGAGATCTGGTATAATGAAAAGATCTGCACCTGTTCTGTGTTTTCGACCCACACCTGGTTTTGGCTCACAATAACCGATGAAAATAACTGATAAAATAACTAAAGTGTGAACTCAGCCTTAGGGCTTATGCACGCGACAATATGTATTTTGTGGTCCGCAAAAAACGCATACGCAAAAAATACGGATGACATCCGTGTGCATTCCGTATTTTACGGAACGGAACAGATGACCCTTAGGGCTCATGCACACGACCTTATGTATTTTGCGGTGCACAAAAAACGGATCCTCAAAAAATACGGATGACGTCCGCGTGCATTCCGTATTTTGCGGAACGGAAATACGGACATACGGAAATGGAATGCACACAAAGTAGCTTCCGTTTTTTTGCGGACCCATTGAAGTGAATGGTTACGCATACGGTCTGCAAAAAAAACGTAACGGACACGGAAAGAAAATACGTTTGTGTGCATGAGCCTTTAGGCTTCTTAACACTACAGGATTGTCATTGTGGGTGGTACGACGTTTTGTTCTGGTAACGGTGTAACAAAATACTGAATGATCATGGAAATAGCTATGGGGGGCAGAGGTGGCAGTCACACCCTGAGATGGCTGGGAGGTCCCTTACCAGTGTTATAAATGGCACATACTAGGTGCAAGTCCTGTAACAGATTTTGCATTGGGTCCAGGAGCTCTCTGTTAACTAAAGAGGCATCATTTAAGAATGCGTGGCTATGGCATGTATTGCAACTTCAAGTGACAGGATTAACTTCAACCCTTTATATATTTCCAGGTTTCATTTACTAAGCGCATATGGAGTTATTAGATTCATCTCACATTCCTGACCACCCAACCGATGTCTACTTTATGCATATAAGAATTCCTCCACTGAATGGAGAAAAGAATATATAATCGATCATGGCATATCTTGGGCCTGTCTTTGTAATATAAAAGCTGCTTAACCCGGTGATCCATCTGTGACCCATATGAATAGTGCACTGTAAAGTATCGGGCAGAAGGATTTCCCTGAGATCCAGTCTCCAGCATGGTGCAGCTAGCAGAGCTTTATTCAGGAAATGCGCAGAGGGAATACATTGTTAGGAATGTTTCATGCAGACAGCTTGATCCTCGGCTTAGCACTCTTCGGAGCTGGAGGGATGTCGCATTTCAGGCACCTCTAAAATTCTTCAGCTCAGCAAAGTGTGTGATTCCTTTGATTCACACACCCAGCACACCAAGTCCATAACAGACAGTAAAACATCTCTATATTCCAGACACTAAAACAAGTCTTGCTTCTACTTGTTAAGTGGAAGATATATCTCGTTTACAAGCAGGCTTTAGCTTCAAGTTAGTCTTCAATATAATGTTCAGTAAAATATATTGAGAGAAGTTAGCCAGCAGAGAGAGCTTTACATCTCTGCACATCTCTATTTATGAAGGTTCCTCAGAATATACCAAGCCATATGGAAGGCTTCTTAAATTACAGACGAAGAACATCGCAAGCAAGTTGGTATATAATAAGCTAGTGCTCTTCGTGTTATGTATAGCTACAAATACATATTACTGAAGCTAACAATATTGCCAGGGCTGCTCTACCCCATGTAAACCTATGCAGGCATGGCACTTAGCCAGTTCCTTCAGGTTCTCCAGATCCAGTTGTTAAAATTATAGCTGGATTTTAGAACCATGTTACCGGCTGAAACCCCATCCCGTGCTCTGGCAACAGCAGCTAGAGACGAGCGCTTCCATTCCATAGTTTAGCTCCTTAGGCTTTTTAAAAGTTGGGGGTATGTGTGTAGTGTATATATGGTGTATTTATGTGTATGTGTGTTGCATATGTATGGTGTATGTATATGTAAACATGTGTCGTCGCACCGAGTGTCCGCCGTTGAGTAGGGAACCTGTTGTTAAAAACTTGAATCCCACCCATGAATAGAGTTGAGCGGACAACTGGATGTTCGGGTTTCGACCGGACTTCACAAAAAAAGTTTGAGTTCGGTACCCGAACTTGACCCCTATGAACATGCAATATCTGTTAATCTTTTCAGTTCCCACTATTTTGTCATTTTAGTTGGGTTAGGAAGAGTTCACATCTCTGCTTCATTTTCTATTCTTCTGATCCATCAAAAGAACAGAATAAAACAGGATTCTGTAAAAAAAAAAAATAAAACTGATCCTGTTGCACATTTGGCATCCATTTGAGCCATTTCCATCTGAGATCCGTTTATTCAGATGGAAAAAAATTACTGCACGCAGTACTTTTTTACTGTCTAAAAAAATGGATTTAAAACGGATGCCAAATGTGCGTAACTGATGCAAAAGATCAGTTTTTTTTTTTTTTTTTTTACAGGATCCTGTTTTTTCCCCTGTTCTTCTGATGAATCAGAACGGAAAATGAAACGGTGATGTGAACTCTCCCTCACAGGTTCTAATACTACTGCCATACAAATCGTTTACCATCCTATATACAGTATGTTGTAGGTTTAATTGAATGGTTTCTGATTTTCTCCACCACACACACACACACAACAAAATAGAATTTACATTTTACAAAACCCGATTTTATGAAAATAAGTGCTACAGGACAGAAAACAATGAGTAGATGTAATTGGTACATTTTCTAAATGGGCTAAAGTCAGCAATGGGGTACCACAAGGATCTGTGTTAGGCTCAACTCTCATTATTCTCTTTATTAATGAACTTGAGGACAGGGCTGTGTTTTTGCCAATGACAAAACTGTTTTGGGTAATGTACTTAAATAGTTTTTCTGGTAATTTGAAGTTATCCCCTATTCACAGGATAGTGGAAAACTATTAGATTAGTGGGGGTCCTACCGCAGGATACTCCCTGATCACAAAAGTGGTGGACCCTGTACCCCGCAGGGCCCCCAAATTTAACTGATAAGCAGGTTGAGCATGTGCTCTGCTGATCCATTCAGATGTTTTGGACTAGAAAATCCCAGGAATATTGATGAGTGTTTTGGGTGGCAATGGTGACCTTAGTGGCCTCCCAAAATGCCCTACTGCAATTAGCCGTTGATTGATACATGATTTATGCATTCTACGGCCTTGACAAAGAACCAGGGGACATACATTATACAGTATGTGGAGCAAAGGCGATTCAGACATCTATAAAGAGAAGGTTACAGTAAGGGTATGTTTACACAAGAGTTTTTTAAAGGAAGTTTTAAAGCAGATTTTCAGCTAAAGCCAGAAGCGGATTCGAAATCCGAAATATAAAGGAAGGACTTATACATCTCCTTCTGCCGGATCCACTTCAGGCTTTGGCTTAAAAACCTGCAGAAAAATCTGCCTCAGAACCTCATCCAAAAAATTCTCTCTATAGAATGCCCTACCCCAAGAGGCAGTATTGGCATATACTATGTCAGCATTTAAAGAGGACTAGATACTTATCTGCAGAGGTCGCACTACATTTTTTCCAAAAGAGTAAAAATACTCCTCTGACCATTTTTGAGGAGTATTTTTTTTAGCCGAGGAGGAGTACAGAAATTATAGTTATTCATATATATCATATGTAGGCTTATATAACATTAAGGGGTTGCTATTCATGCAGGGAAAACATTACTAGTCTTCTCTATAATGTCTTCCATGCAGAATTAGCAAATTTTGACCATTTTAAATTTCTCTCTCAGAAGACTGAATCCCTACCTTTCTTTAAGAACCAAATCTGTGACTTAGGGATCGGAGCGGTAGACTGTGCAATAAGAATTGAACAGTGACGTCTGGTGGCAGTGGCAGGGAGCAGTAGTGGTCTGGTGGCACTGGGTGGGGTCTGGGACGAATGTACAGGAGGCAGTTATTGGACAGTCTTATACACAATATATCGGACTGTTGCACAGTATAATGTACCCTATAGTCTTCTCTGTGATCTCTGGAAAGTGTGCTCCATATGGCAAAACAGACCTCCGGTCCAGGGTACTTACATAGAAAAACTAATAGCCAAGAGGCTACAGAAAACCCTGCTTCTTATGTTAAATCATAACTTTCATTTGATTGCTCTGATACCTAAACACCAAAAGGAAAAAAAATTAAAAAATTAGAAACCTGCTGTTTCTCTAGATGACCTTATGTTAATAGTAATGTTAATAGAGTCTCAAGGGTCTATAAAAGCAGGTACCCTACTTTTATAAACCTTTGAGACTCTATTAACACTACTATCAACATAACTAATCAACATAACACTACTATTTTAAAAACCTGCTGTTTCTCTAGATGACCTAATGTTGATAGTAGTGTTAATAGAGTCCCAAAGGCTTATAAATGTAGGGTACCTGCTTTTATAGACCCTTGAGACTATATTAACACTACTATAAACATAAGGTCATCTAGAGAAACAGCAGGTTTTTAAAATTATTTTTTTCCTTTTGGTGTTTAGGTATCAGAGCAATCAAATGAAAGTTCTGATGTAACATAAGAAGCAGGGTTTTGTTTAGCCTCTTGGCTATTAGTTTTCCATTGATAAACCTTGACATGGAGCTCCCAGCAGCAGATAGAAGCCTGCAGGGCACTTCTGGTGTGACATCACCTGGGCAAAAGCCTGACACTTCTCTCATTGTCTTTGCTCCGCAGAGGCTCCATTCCCGCCATGCTTTCCCTTCATCAGCAGCCGGCAATGGTGCGGAATGGCTGCTGCTGTGTGTTCAGCGCGCGGGAGAAGGCGGGGGGGGGGGGGGGGTTAGAAGATCGGCCAATAGCACGGCAGCCCGTTGATACTGACAAATCAGCAGCCTCCTCTCTAATAACAAAGCTCTGTACTGTGAGGAGCTTTGTGATTGGATGTCTGTGCTGCCTGTGCCGTTCACAGCGCTCAGTACACTCATGAATGGCCGTGAAATCATCGTGCGTATTCATATGCATCAGACGTTTTTTAGGAAATAAAACTGCCTGTACAGGCGTCTATGAAGCTTGTACAAGCGTTATTGCGACCTCTGCTTATCTGATAGAAAATGGCATTGTGGGTTACAAGGGGTTCTCCAGGTTCAGGGCTGAACCTGGATATAAACTCTTCTTTAGGGTCCATTCACACGTCCGTAGTGTATTGCGGGTCCGCAATACACCCGGCCGGCACTCCCATAGAACTGCCTATTCTTGTCTGCAATTGCAGACAAGAATAGGACATGTTCTATTTTTTGCGGAGCCGCGGCCTAGAAGTTCAGGGCCGCGGCACGGAAATGTTGATGCGGACTGCACCCTGTGTGCTGTCCGCATCTTTTCTGTCCCCATAGAGAATGAATGGGTCCGCTGCCATTTCCGCAAAATTTCAGAACAGATGCGGACCCATTTGCGGACGTGTGAATGGACCCTTACTCGTTGACTACATTATGATTGGAGCATCAGAGCATTTCCTTGCTCTTATGATGCTGCAACGTGCAGCGCAAGGCTCTGTTTGTTTACTGCCGGTTATTTACTGGCCTTCGCATTACGATATTAATCGGAAATTTCTGCCTAGCAGTGAGCCTGGTGACATCACTGGCACAGCTGGGCGGTTCATAGTGCTGCCGGAGGCTGTTTTGGAGGCAAGGACTATGCTCCTTTGAGTAGTACCGGGCATGGAGCCCTTATGTTCATATGCATGAGCCATTAATCTTACATTGCTGTACAACTGATCAGAGAAAAGTTGAACTTGATGGACCTGTGTCTTTTTTCCAGCTATGTAACTATGAAAAATTGCATTGTTACATAGTGAGTTGAGTTAGGCCGAAATCAAGTTCAAAACATTATACACCCTACATTAATACCAGTAATGATGAGTAAGGAAGACAGCTAACCCTTTCTCAAATCTAGTATAATGAGTAGTTGGTGTGGAACCATTATGCCAACTAGCCAGTTTGGCTTTGGGCTATCCCAAAGGGAGTTATCCTGGCAGTCCCCTATACAGGGATCTGGTCTTCACTGCTGAGGAGATACCTGGCCGCTATCTCTTAGGATAGTCCCGGTGTAGTTGGCCTGTGGGGGTCATAGACACCAGTGCGAAGTAACCAGGGGTCTGAAAATATTTATAATCAGGTGACAGACTGAGGTCAGGGCAGGCAGAGTTGGAGCATATCCAGGAGACTAGTCCATGGTCCGGTCAGGTGGCAATGGGTCAATACAGAAGGCAGGCTAAGGTTGAAATAAGCAGCAGAGGGTAGGAGTTAGTTATTCTGTTAGAAGTTCGGTACACGGGCAAATGGTCAGAATAGCACACTTTCACTGGTAACTAGTGAAGAAGGAAACCTATTGCTAAGGCACATCTTCCAGGGGAAAAGTGGCTTAAAGGGAACCTGTCATCAACTTTATGCTGCCCATACTAATGGCAGAATAAAGTAGAGACAGGTGAGTTGATTTCAGTGGTCTGTCATTTAAAATGTAAAAGTAAGTGGTTGCTGAAAACCAACATCACAATCATTGCAGACTGGGCCTGGAAAAGAGTCACGGCCACCTGAGAAGAGTCCTGGTTATTTATGAATTCCTGCTCTCCTGCTGATGACTGACAGTCTTCTACCTAGTTTTCTAATTTTCTCTCTAGGAGAGAACTGCCAATCATCAGCAGATGGGTGAGAGTGCAGGAGATTATGAATAACCATGACTCTTCTCAAGTAGATTTGACTCTTTTCAAGGCCTTGGCTGCAATGTTTATGATGCTGGTTCTCAGCAACCACATACTTTTTGCTCATGAGTGACACACCGCTGAAATCTGCATTTATGTCACCATTTTAGGCTGCCCTCAGTGAGGTCAGCATAAAGTTGATGACAGGTTCCCTTTAAGTACCAACAGTTGTCGAGCCATTGGTTGGTGAAAATGCAGAACGGGTGCACTTGACCTTTAAAAGCTGGGAGGCATGCGTGCACACCCTATGGGACAGCAAAAAAGGCCTAGTGGATGAATATAGGCTGTAGCCTTCAGCAGGGAACTGAGGACCCTGCTAGAGGAGGGAAACATGAGAGGTAATTAACCAGTTGCCGCAACTGTAACGCCGAAAGGCGTCATCGCGGCGGCTCCCCCAGGCTACACTAACGCCGATTGGCATCATCTCGCGTGAGCCGAGATTTCCTGTGAACACGCGCACACAGGCGCGCGCACTCACAGGAACGGAAGGTAAGAGAGTGGATCTCCAGCCTGCCAGCGGCGATCGTTCGCTGGCAGGCTGGAGATGTGATTTTTTTAACCCCTAACAGGTATATTAGACGCTGTTTTGATAACAGCGTCTAATATACCTGCTACCTGGTCCTCTGGTGGTCCTTTTTGTTTGGATCGACCACCAGAGGACACAGGTAGCTCAGTAAAGTAGCACCAAACACCACTACACTACACTACACCCCCCCTCGTCACTTATTAACCCCTTATTAGCCCCTGATCACCCCATATAGACTCCCTGATCACCCCCTGTCATTGATTACCCCCCTGTCATTGATCACCCCCCTGTAAAGCTCCATTCAG
This sequence comes from Bufo bufo, assembly GCF_905171765.1. Taxonomy (NCBI): domain Eukaryota; kingdom Metazoa; phylum Chordata; class Amphibia; order Anura; family Bufonidae; genus Bufo; species Bufo bufo. Next base: position 653,185,707 of record NC_053390.1, on the reverse strand, counting down.
ATGTCCGCATGATTTTTACGGATCCACTGATAGATGGATCGGATCCGCAAAACGCATACGGACGTCTGAATGGAGCCTTACAGGGGCGTGATCAATGACTGTGGTGATCACCCCATATAGACTCCCTGATCACCCCCTTGTCATTGATTACCCCCCTGTCATTGATCACCCCCCTGTAAAGCTCCATTCAGACGTCCGCATGATTTTTACGGATCCACTGATAGATGGATCGGATCCGCAAAACACATACAGGCGTCTCCCTGGAGCCTTCCAGGGGGGGTGATCACCCCATATAGACTCCCTGATCACCCCCCTGTCATTGATCACCCCCCCTGCCATTGATCACCCCCCCTTTCAGGCTGCATTCAGATGTCCGTATGATTTTTACGGATCCACGGATACATGGATCGGATCCGCAAAACACATACGGACATCTGAATGGAGCCTTATAGGGGGGTGATAAATGACAGGGGGGTGATCACCCCATATAGACTCCCTGATCACCCCCCTGTCATTGATCACCCCCCTGTCATTGATCACCCCTCTGTAAGGCTCCATTCAGACATTTTTTTGGACCAAGTTAGCGGAAATTATTATTTTTTTCTTACAAAGTCTCATATTCCACTAACTTGTGTCAAAAAATTAAATCTCACATGAACTCACCATACCCCTCACAGAATCCAAATGCGTAAAAATTTTTAGACATTTATATTCCAGACTTCTTCTCACGCTTTAGGGCCCCTAGAATGCCAGGGCAGTATAAATACCCCACATGTGACCCCATTTCGGAAAGAAGACACCCCCAGGTATTCCGTGAGGGGCATATTGAGTCCATGAAAGATTGAAATTTTTGTCCCAAGTTAGCGGAAAGGGAGACTTTGTGAGAAAAAAAAAAATAAAATCAATTTCCGCTAACTTGTGCCAAAAAAAATATTTTTCAATGAACTCGCCATGCCCCTCATTGAATACCTTGGGGTGTCTTCTTTCCAAAATGGGGTCACATGTGGGTTATTTATACTGCCCTGGCATTTTCGGGGCCCTAAAGCGTGAGAAGAAGTCTGGGATCCAAATGTCTAAAAATGCCCTCATAAAAGGAATGTGGGCCCCTTTGCGCATCTAGGCTGCAAAAAAGTGTCACACATCTGGTATCGCCGTACTCAGGAGAAGTTGGGCAATGTGTTTTGGGGTGTCATTTTACATATACCCATGCTGGGTGAGATAAATATCTTGGTCAAATGCCAACTTTGTATAAAAAAATGGGAAAAGTTGTCTTTTGCCGAGATATTTCTCTCACCCAGCATGAGTATATGTAAAAAGACACCCCAAAACACATTGCCCAACTTCTCCTGAATACGGCGATACCACATGTGTGACACTTTTTTGCAGCCTAGGTGGGCAAAGGGGCCCACATTCCAAAGAGCACCTTTAGGATTTCACAGGTCATTTACCTACTTACCACACATTAGGGCTCCTGGAAAATGCCAGGGCAGTATAACTACCCCACAAGTGACCCCATTTTGGAAAGAAGACACCCCAAGGTATTCCGTGAGGGGCATGGCGAGTTCCTAGAATTTTATATTTTTTGTCACAAGTTAGCGGAAAATGATGATTTTTTTTTTCCTTACAAAGTCTCATATTCCACTAACTTGTGACAAAAAATAAAAACTTCCATGAACTCACTATGCCCATCACGAAATACCTGGGGGTGTCTTCTTTCCAAAATGGGGTCACTTGTGGGGTAGTTATACTGCCCTGGCATTCTAGGGGCCCAAATGTGTGGTAAGAAGTTTGAAATCAAAATGTGTAAAAAATGACCGGTGAAATCCGAAAGGTGCTCTTTGGAATATGGGCCCCTTTGCCCACCTAGGCTGCAAAAAAGTGTCACACATGTGGCATCTCCGTACTCAGGAGAAGTTGGGGAATGTGTTTTGGGGTGTCATTTTACAGATACCCATGCTGGGTGAGAGAAATAAGTTGGCATTTGACCAAGATATTTCTCTCACCCAGCATGGGTATATGTAAAATGACACCCCAAAACACATTCCCCAACTTCTCCTGAGTACAGCGATACCACATGTGTGGCACTTTTTTGCAGCCTAGGTGGGCAAAGGGGCCCACATTCCAAAGAGCACCTTTCGGATTTCACCGGTCATTTTTTACACATTTTGATTTCAAACTACTTACCACACATTTGGGCCCCTAGAATGCCAGGGCAGTATAACTACCCCACAAGTGACCCCATTTTGGAAAGAAGACACCCCAAGGTATTCGCTGATGGGCATAGTGAGTTCATAGAAGTTTTTATTTTTTGTCACAAGTTAGTGGAATATGAGACTTTGTAAGAAAAGAAAAAAAATATATAAAAATCATCATTTTCCACTAACTTGTGACAAAAAATAAAAAGTTCTATGAACTCACTATGCCCATCAGCGAATACCTTAGGGTGTCTACTTTCCGAAATGGGGTCATTTGTGGGGTGTTTGTACTGTCTGGCCGTTGAAGAACCTCAGGAAACATGACAGGTGCTCAGAAAGTCAGAGCTGCTTCAAAAAGCGGAAATTCACATTTTTGTACCATAGTTTGTAAACGCTATAACTTTTACCCAAACCATTTTTTTTTATCAAAGACATGTAGAACAATAAATTTAGAGAAAAATTTATATATGGATGTCGTTTTTGTTGCAAAATTTTGCAACTGAAAGTGAAAAATGTCATTTTTTTGCAAAAAAAGCGTTAAATTTTGATTAATAACAAAAAAAGTAAAAATGTCAGCAGCAATGAAATACCACCAAATGAAAGCTCTATTAGTGAGAAGAAAAGGAGGTAAAATTCATTTGGGTGGTAAGTTGCATGACCGAGCAATAAACCGCTAAAGTTGTGGAGTGCCGATTTGTAAAAAAGGGCCTGGTCTTTAGGGGGGTATAAACCTGTGGTCCTTAAGTGGTTAAAGGGGTATTCCCGTAAAGTAACTTAATGTTTGAAAAACTGCATTAAGGCTGCAAACTGTGACCCAACCAGAACCCATACCTATACATATAACCAGAGTTTCATTTTACCTTGCAATCCATTTGTCTAGCTACTTTGTGAGCCTGCAACACACTGAGAGTATCATGGCGCCTGATCTTTACTCCCAAAACTTCAAAGACTACAATCGCTAACTTTCCTACTGTGAGTTTGTGCTTGTTCATGAGTGTTGATGTTTATTGATTGGCTGCTTGATATACAGTCCAGTCACGCCTCCTCTACTCTACACACTAACAAAGGCTCAGAACTACAGGTCGATGCCATGGTAATTTATGAGGAAACTGTCATGGGTGAAGTTTGCAGATAGCTGGAACTTATGAATAAATGAGCGACTGGCTTGATCCCAATCTAAGGAGCTTATAGGTGAGCCCTATAAAACCCTAAGAGCTCTCCCTGACTGCTATGTACATGCAAGGGTCTCGATGGTAGACGATTGCATGCCCACGTACCTACAGTACAGACCAAAAGTTTGGACACACCTTCTCATTCAAAGAGTTTTCTTTATGTTCATGACTATGAAGGCATCAAAACTATGATTTCACATATGTGGAATTATATACATAACAAACAAGTGTGAAACAACTGAAAATATGTCATATTCTAGGTTCTTCAAAGTAGCCACCTTTTGCTTTGATTACTGCTTTGCACACTCTTGGCATTCTCTTGATGAGCTTCAAGAGGTAGTCCCCTGAAATGGTCTTCCAACAGTCTTGAAGGAGTTCCCAGAGCTGCTTAGCACTTGTTGGCCCTTTTGCCTTCACTCTGCGGTCCAGCTCACCCCAAACCATCTCGATTGGGTTCAGATCCGGTGACTGTGGAGGCCAGGTCATCTGGCGCAGCACCCCATCACTCTCCTTCATGGTCAAATAGCCATTACTTTCAAAGTTTTCCCAATTTTTCGGCTGACGGACTGACCTTAATTTCTTAAAGTAATGATGGCCACTCGCTTTTCCTTTACTTAGCTGCTTTTTTCTTGCCATAATACAAATTCTAACAGTCTATTCAGTAGGACTATCAGCTGTGTATCCACCTGACTTCTCCTCAACGCCACTGATGGTCCCAACCCCATTTATAAGGCAAGAAATCCCACTTATTAAACCTGACAGGGCACACCTGTGAAGTGAAAACCATTTCAGGGGACTACCTCTTGAAGCTCATCAAGAGAATGCCAAGAGTGTGCAAAGCAGTGATCAAAGCAAAAGGTGGCTACTTTGAAGAACCTAGAATATGACATATTTTCAGTTGTTTGTTATGTATATAATTCCCCATGTGTTAATTCATAGTTTTGATGCCTTCAGTGTGAATCTACAATTTTCATAGTCATGAAAATAAAGAAAACTCTTTGAATGAGAAGGTGTGTCCAAACTTTTGGTCTGTTCTGTAAGTCTGTGTGACACCTGAACCCTATAATAGTGAGGGGACACGACCACCGGCTCCCTGCACTTAATACGGACGGAGTCAGGGTCACCTAGAATCAAGCCAGCAAGGAAACTTTACAATAAAGTAAAGGACTTATCTTTTTTTTTTATAGTATCTTTTTATTAATTAAAGATTAACAAAGCATTACTAACACTCCAATAACAGGTGCATCATTTCCAAGCACAGTACAGTAGTCGACATGGGGTTAACCATAGCATCTTTTCTCGACTCTTGTCCAGGACCGAAGCGCAGGGTAGCTGGATACTTTATATAACACCCAATTAAATATGACTTGAGCTAATAAAAGGCACTTCATATACACACACATTCATACACATACACGGACTCATCGGTCAGAGCCCCAGAATCCTGTCTCATTAGGGTAACAGCGTTTGGGCTCCAATCCAAGGACCCCAGATTTTCACAAATCGGTCTGGTGTCCCTCGTTTCTCAGATTTAAACTTATATAATTCAAGGTTGGCATTAACTAGTTGTATCCATTGTTGCACAGTAGGATTCTTAGGGGGCTTCCAATTAAGGAGGATAATTTTCCTAGCATAAAACAATAGTATTCTGTATAATTTCCTGCCAAATCTAGTGGGAATAACCTCATTCGCTATCCCCAGCAGACTCGTCAGTGCGGTACAAACATTAGGGAGACCCAATCTGCTGTTAATGTAGGCATGAATCTCTGTCCAAAAGTTATGGATGATTGGACATTGCCAAATTATATGAATTAGGCAATCATATGAATTAGGCAAATCCACACTACGTGCACCTCGAATCTGGTAGTTAGCCCATCTTAAATAATCTCTCAGGAGTATAATACACTCTATGGAGCCATTTAGCCTGTATTACCTGGTCCCTAGAGTTTACCACTGTTGATCTCCAGGTGCGGCTAATTTCCTTCACATGTGTATCATCTAGGTTTTCTACATCTTTTTTCCATCTCGCAATAGAGTTATCTAGGGGAGAATCCTGGATCATCATTAGCGACGCATATAGGGCAGATACCGGTTTGACCAAAGGAACCCTCATAATCACTGCTTCCACTGAGCCACACTCCAGCTTTAGAGGCTCCCTGCCAAACTGTATATGACAGGCATGTCTAAGCTGAAAGTATTTATATAGACTACGCTGGGGCAGGTTGAAATCTTGCTTCAAGCTACTGAAAGACCAGAAATGACCCTTATCGTATAATTGGGTAAGATAGCGTAACCCCCTCTGCGGCCAGAATTCGAATTCTACCAATGAGAGCAGCTCTGGAAAGGCTCTATTCCTCCATAGAGGAAAATATGGTGACCAGGTGATGGTGTCCTCTCCAGAGTTGCTCATCTGACTCCATTTAACCCAAATCTTCACCACCACAGCCATAGATTGAGTGTAGTGTTCTGCAGAGCCAGACCCTTTCCTGTAGGCCAGATTTGTAAGTGCTTCGTAGGATCCCATCAAGGCCGCCTCCAACACCACCGCTGGATTGCCCGCACCCACCATGCCACATAGTTCAGCTGTGCAGCCACATAATACATGTACATATTAGGCAGAGCAAGGCCTCCCTGTATGTACGTCGCCTGAAGGGTGCGTCTCGCTATCCTGGGAATGGATTTGTTCCACAGAAAGGGAGTGATTGCTTTATCTATTGCAGTAAAATGTTTCTTAGGGATAAGTATTGGGGCAGCCCTGTATATGTATAGCAATTTTGGAAGAAGAATCATTTTTATAATATTGATACGCCCCATAAGGTTTAGAGGTAGGTTCCCCCAGGCTTCTAGTTTCTTACTAAGGTATTGAACTGTAGGAATCACATTCAGTTCATAGAACTTTGCTACCTCCTTGTGAATAACAATCCCCAGATATGTAAATCTCTCTACAATCTGAAGCTTGGCGTTCAGTGATGTGCGAGTAGGATCGAACTCGTCAATTAGGCATAGGCTTGACTTGGCACAGTTCACCCGAAGACCTGAGAAACCACCAAAATGGTCCAAAACCTTTAAAAGGGTATCTAGGGATTTTCCTGGATCAGCTAGGTATACCAACATGTCGTCAGCATACAGCGAAATCTTTTCAGTTATTCCGGCTATGTCCCAGCCTTCTATATTTGAGTCAGAGGAAATGAGTATAGACAGCAGCTCCATTATTAATGCAAATAGTAGAGGGGAGAGAAGGCAACCCTGTCTGGTGCCTCTCCCTAAGGAAAATGGGTCTGACGTGTATCCATTTACTCTGACTCTCGCTGAAGGGGATCCATATAGCATCCGCAACCAACCCAGAAATTTTGCAGGTAAACCCATCCGATCCAACACTGCCCACATAAAGTCCCACTCTACAGAGTAGAAAGCCTTTTCATTGTCTAGGGAGGCCAGAACTCTCATACCCCGATTGTCGTGTTTAACCTGGAGATTATTCACTAATCTTCAGAGTTTGATATCGGTAGTTTTCCTGGGCATGAAACCAGATTGGTCTACCCCTACCAGGGAAAGAATCACCCCTCTCAACCTCAACTCCAGGACCTTTGCAAAGATTTTGACGTCCAGATTCAGAAGCGAGATAGGCCGATAAGAGCTACATTGATCAGTAGGCTTCCCTTGCTTATGTATTACTACTATTGTCACCTCCGAGAAGGAAGGAGGTAGTGAGTTACGTTCTAGCGCAGATCTCAGTAGCTTCCCCATTCTAGGAACCAGGTCTTTTGAGAATCGTTTATACCATTCAGCTGGGAATCCATCTGGCCCCGGGGTCTTCTTAGTTGCTAACAAGTTAATGGCAGCTTCAATCTCTAAGTCTGATATGTCGGCTGCAAGAATCTCCCTATCGTCCCTGCCAAGAGAGGGGATGTTGATATTCGATAGAAATTTTGCAATCTCTTCCGGAGTATTCGTGGTTTTAGGGGTATATAATGTAGTATAGTAGGAGTCGAATTGGCGGCATACATCTTTAGGCTCCCTCAGCAGTTCTCCCTGTTCATTCAAGATTCCTGCCACTATCGTCTGCTGGGTTTCAGATCTAGCCAAATATGCCAGGGTTCTGCCACACTTGTCTCCATCTGAAAAGATAGTTTGTCTTTGGTTCAAAAGCTTTTTCTGAGTGTATTCAGTTAAATGTAAATTGGACCTACTTTGCTCATCTAGCCACACATTTTGGTTCTCACTACACAGATCTGTTATATATTTCCTCTCACTATCTAATACTTCCCCCTCCAATTTTGTCCTTTTTATATTTAATTCCTTTCTGTAGGTTGCAATCGCGGAAATCAATGCACACCTCATCACAGTTTTAGAAGCATCCCACTCCACCAGGGGATTCGTAGACCCTTCATTTTCTGATCAGTATTTACCCATGACATCTACACATTCTCCCACCACCGGTATGACGTCTAGCCACATGGGATTTAACCGCCTTTGTTTGTCAGCCGGCGTCAATGGCTGGGACATAATCAGGAAAAGGGGGGCATGATCCGAAACACCTCTCGGCAGATATTCACAAGACCTGATGTAAGGTGATAGATCCTTGCTGACAAAGGCTAGGTCTATACGTGATAATGAGCCAGTGGAAGCGGAATAACACGAGAATTGTGCATCTGCGGGATGCAAATAATGCCACCTCTCTATCAGACTATAAGTATCAGCCCAGCAAGAAAGTGCGTTATTGTGAGAGGTCTGAGGATTTAATCTGTCTTGTATAAAATCTAGGGTGGCATTAAAGTCGCCCATGATAATGCAAGGCACCACTGGAAATATTGCTATTTTGGCTATAATCAGGTCTAGGACTTCTCTGTGAAATGGCGGTGGGATATATACTCCAACTATTAAATATTGCATCCCTCTAATGCTGGCATGTAGCATTACATATCTACCCTGCGGATCTAATTGCACAGAGACTATTTGAAACGGAAGACTCTTAGCAATTAATATTGAGACACCCCTAGCATGATTTGAGTATGCTGCATGATACGTGGGACCTATCCAGGGACGCCGTAGAGCAAGGACTTTCCCGCCCTGTAGGTGCGTTTCCTGCAGCAACACAATATCCAGATTATACTTTTTTAAATAGTTGAACACCAGAGATCTCTTGATCTTATTGTTAAGACCTCTGACGTTCCAGGACATTAGTTTAATCAACGCCATTTTTCCCACCAGAAAGGAAATATCCAATATTTCGGACCGATGAGGGACCATTCACACACGCATACACACCATCTCAAAAACAAATTCAAAACAGAACCCCCCCCCCCCCACCTTCACCGAAACTTCCCATCCCACCCTGCCCAATCCTCCCAAACATGGTTGAGCCTGTATCCCGGAACTAACTAAACTTCGGGTATGCTTGCCCTACCCTAACTCGTCAGATTACCATGTATACCCTATAGCTACTTCAGTGGTGAAAAGTAACAAATGTACACTTCTTCAGGTAACAGTGCCTGCCTACGCAGGATATTGTCACCCGGCACACATATATAGGGTCAAACAAAATTCCTTTCAATTAATTAACCGATCCCACATTAAGAGCTTGTGTCAGGAACAACAATAACGTGGTAAAAACTGACATTCCCAACCTTTCCCCTATGCAGCAACATAGACCGTCATACAGAAAAAAGTTAGCTTTTCATACTGACACCGCCCAGGCACAGTCCGTCAGCGATGGGGCATTGCATTCAGGTTCCTGTCGATCCAATCAAAAGCTTCTTCAGGAGTGTTAAAGAAGCGGACAGTTTCTCCGTCCTGCACCCGTAGCCGAGAGGGATAGATCATAGCGTATTTCAAATTTTTATCTCTCAGCCGTGCACGGACCTCTGTAAATTGCTTTCTCTTTTTTTGTACCTCCGCGGTAAAGTCAGGGTAGAACGATAAGCGGGCATTTTCATAGGTGATGTTGCCCCTCTGTCTGGCGGCCAGTAAAATGGCATCTCTATCCCTGTAGTTCAGGATTTTCATGATGAACGGCCTTACCGGAGATCCTGGCGGTAATGGTCTAGTCGGGACTCAATGTGCCCTCTCCACGACAAATTTACCAAAGAGATTGGTGGGATGCAAAACATCCTTGATGAGTTGTTCCGCAAATGTTTCTGGGTTAGACCCCTCTGTACGTTCTGGTAGGCCCAGGATGCGGACATTATTGCGTCTGCTGCGGTTTTCAGCGTCTTCCGCTCTAGCTTGTAGCATCTGGACCTGCTGCAGTAGCTGCCTGGTGTCTGTTCCCATCCTTCTGGACGCATCTTCCACGTTGCTCACTCTTTGCTCCACTGCAGACGTTCTTTCCCTGATTTTGTCAAAGTCATGTCGCAAGCAGCTAAGGTCAGACTGGAGATGATCTATTTTTGATGTAAGAGCAGCTTGACAGGCTGCAATAGCTTTCAGAATTTGAGATGTTTCAGCAGAGGGCACAGAGACTTGGGATCCCTCACTTTCATGGTCTGTCTGACTCATGGCGCCCATGAATTGTTTAACAGTTGACGTAGCCACAGAGGGGTTTCTGCGGCCCATAGAAACAGTCCCCAGACAGTAGGACATACAGTAGCGGCAAAAGAAAAGTCCCGTATACTGTAGGGAACACACTTAAAATGGACCCGAGGCGGTATGTGAGATTAGTCAGACTAGCGAAGCTGTCTTGGGGGGCAAGTATGTCAGCGATACCTAACAGGGGGGAAAGTATGTCAGCTTCACCCCGCCTGCTTTATAGTATGCCTAGAGGACTTTCAGGTTTCTGCCAGAAGGATTGTCCCGACAGCTCCCCTGTGAGAGAATCACAGGTATGTCTTGGCTGATACCACAGTCAGGGGAGAGACTCTCACCCACGCTGCCGCGCTGCTCCGCTCTAACTGTAAGGTCAGATAGGAGAGGTTTCAGGATGCCTCCTCTCAGGTCAAGATGGCGTTCACCATGTGGTTACCGCTGGAATCCTGCTGCGGTACACAAGTAATACAGGGGTGGGAGGGGGGGCCCACTGGCCACCAATGAATGTACAGTAATACAGGGGAGGGAGGGGGGGCCGCACTGGCCACCAATGAATGTAATACAGGGGAGGGAGGGGGGCCCACTGGCCACCAATGAATGTACAGTAATACAGGGGAGGGAGGGGGGGCCCACTAGCCACCAATGAATGTACAGTAATACAGGGGAGGGAGGGGGGGCCGCACTGGCCACCAATGAATGTACAGTAATACAGGGGAGGGAGGGGGGCCGCACTGGCCACCAATGAATTTAAAACTGGGGAGGGAGGAGGGTGTGCCCCCTCGTGCCTGGCAGCACCTGATCTCTTACAGGGGGCTATGATACGCACAATTAAACCCTCAGGTGTGGCACACACTGATAGCAACACCGCAGGACAAAATGCTAGCACGGGCTTCCAGTATCCGTAGTTTCAGGTGCTGCACATCTCGTATCATCTGAAGGCAATCGTCTATGCTGTGAAGATACGAGATGTGCAGCACCTGAAACTATGGATACTGGAAGCCTGTGCTAGCATTTCTCCTGCGGTGTTGCTATCAGTGTGTGAAGAGTGGGAGAAGAGGGTTGCATTGACAATCCAACACAATGGGCAGCACATTGAACACATTTTATAAGTGGTCAGAAACTTGTAAATAACTCATGAAAGAATAAAGTTCCGTTAAAACCAAGCACACCATTGTTTTTCTTGTGAAATTCCCAATAAGTTTGATGACCCTCTTCCTATTGAAAAAACAAAAGTTGGATTCAAAATGGCCAACTTCAAAATGGCCGCCATGGTCACCACCCATCTTGAAAAGTTTCCCCCCTCACATATACTAATGTGCCACAAACAGGAAGTTAATATCACCAACCATTCCCAATTTATTAAGGTGTATCCATATAAATGGCCCACCCTGTATATTGCTGCTGTCACACACAAAGTCCTTACAAGGACTTTTGGGTCTCTGAAATGTTTTTGTACAGAAATAATATTCAATTACATTCAATTACTAGTCAGCACCAGTCTCCTCCGTGGTCAGGCCAGGGACTCCAGTGTTTGGCATCCCCTGCCAGCACTGCGATTGGCTGGAACAATGCTCCAGCCAATGGCAACGCTATGGCAGCACAGGAAAGGGCTGAACCTGTCTGCAGGCAGCCATTCTAGCTGGTGACTGCGTGCAGAGAGGTTCTGTGCTTTTCTGTGCTGCTAGTTGGCTTGCTGGTGCACCACCACTGCTTACTGGTACCTGTGAAAAGAAAAAAAGTAGAAGAACATCTGGAACATGTGCTGCAGTGATTTTTTTTTATTTTTTTTGCAGCAGCAAAAGTTCAAGATTCCTAAGATTTTGTCTACAGCAAACAAATTGTGACTTTTTTTGTCACTTTTATCTGGCTTTTTTCCCCCTGCTCTGCACCACTTTTTTTGTGTGCGAGCTGTGAACGCCAAACTCTCTGATCAGTCCGTAATCCACTGTTCAGCACCTGGGCTAACTTTTTTGGTGCAGATATATATATTTTTTCATCTGTGCACTTTTTTTTTTTTTTTTAGAAGTAATAGTTAGAATCTTATATATATAAGTTGATTTTTAGATAGTATTCTTTTTTTTGTATCTGCAGTAAATTTTTATACTGCATTGTCTGCACGGATGCACCAAACGTCAGCTTGCATGCGTCCTGAGCACCAATAAGTACAATTTTTTTTACTGGTCGCTTTTGTGCTCAGTTTTCTTTTTTTTTTGGGGTGTAAAAAATACATTTAGTGTTAAAAAGAAATCAACTTTAGCTAGTGTTAGTGTAGATTTTTGCAAGCACATGACATCTGTGTGTGTGTGTGTGCGTTCTGCACCTGCTGAGCGCAGATTTTTTATTTTTCGTATAATTAGATATCTCCATATACAAATCAGTTTTAGTTAGGTAGTGTTAATGTAGATTTTTGCACGCATCATCTTTGTGCGTGCGTGCATCCTGCAAATTTTTTTTTTATACTCCTTTTCTCTGTATCTGAAATTTATCACAAGTCCCTTGACGTGTGAAAACACAACATACACACCCCTCACACTACATAAAGGTTTACACATTTCGCATAACACACCCCAATAAAATAAAAATTGCCCGTCCGTCCCAAAGAGTATACTCAGCTGAAGAGTCATACGCCATGCTTGCCTCCGATACTGAGTCTGCCAGTGAGGGAAAAGAGGATGCCACTTTCCTCTAATCCTCTACCTCTAGAAGGCGCCCCAGAACAACATCTGAGGCAGCCCCCCAGAGTGAGCCCATATGGACACCACCCCCTTACTATTATCAGCCCCAAATTCCGGATTTTGAGGGCAGCTACGGAATACAGATAGACTGTGTGGGCTTCATTGAACTAGATTTTTTCAAAATCTTCTTCTCTGAAGATTATAATTAGTAAAGTAAATTTAGTAATTAGTAAGTAAATTTAATGGTGGCCCAAACCAATTTATACGCCCAACAATTCATTGCTCAGAACCCTACATCAGCATATGCTAGACCACTAGGTTGGACCCCAGTAAGTGCAGCAGAGATGATGAAGTTATGGGGACTCGTGCTGCAAATGGGCATTGTAAAGAAGCCAAACATTAGACAATATTGTTCGGACATTTTCTACTAGACTCCAATATACAGTAAGATCATGACCCGGAAGCGATTTGAGTCAGTTCGGAAATTCCTACACTACAATGACAATGCACAGTGCCCACCCCAAAACAACTCGACATTTGACCGTCTGGCCTGTCATTAACCACTTTAACACCAAGTTTGCTGAGGTGTACAACCCTGTTAAAAATGTCTGTGTAGATGAGTCCCTATTTCTTTTCAAAGGGAGGATTAGATTCCGCCAGTACCTGCCTAGCAAACGATCAAGGTATGGAATAAAGATTTACAAACTTTGTGAGAGTAGCTCTGGGTAAACCCACAAGTTCCGCATTTACAAAGGGAAAGATTCCCGGATAGAATCTCCAGAATGCCCCCCATCCTATTAGTTAGTAGGAAGATCGTGTGAGACTTGCTGGATAAGGGTTACCACCTCTATGTGGATAAATATTATACCATGGCTTGCGGCACAGAGAGGCCTCCCTAGATCCCTGGTAGGGCAACCACTGAGAATGGGTGAAAGTAGGGCTCTCGTCCATGAGAACATGCTGGTGGTTAAGTACAAGGACAAGAGGGACGTCCTTGTACTGACCACCATTTACACTAACACCAGCTCCCCTGCTCCTGTACGAGGTACCACAACCACTACCCCCAAAGCAGTTTGTATCCTGGACTACAAAAGGCACATGGGAGGGGTGGATCTTTGAGATCAACTTCTGAAGCCCTACAGTGCCACATGAAAAACAAAAGTGTGGTACAAAAAGCTGGCCGTACACATTGTACAGATGGCAATGTGCAATGCATGCGTGCTATTTCAATCTGCAGGCCACACAGGAACTTTCCTTCAGTTCCAAGAGGTGGTTATCAAGGTCCTAATTTTTCAAAGCCAGGTCGGGGAGGGTCTCAGTACTTCAGGAAGTCATTTTGCTATGTTGTACCAGGGCAACATTTTCCAGGTCAAGTCCCCCAGACAGGAAGGAAGGGAAGGACCCAAAAAAGATGCTGGGTGTGTTCCAAAAGGGAGATAAGGAAAAACACCATTTACCACTGTGAAACCTGCCCTGAAAAACCTGCCCTGTGCATGTAGGAGTGTTTTAAAATCTACCACTCATCCATGTATTGTATTAATTTAATTTCATCCATGATGTACCCTGTAGTTTCACCACCTTATATCTCCGATTTAGTCCGCATAGCTTACAGATCCACTTTTCACCAACCACTACATGTTCATTTCTGTGAAACACCTGTTAGGTCAAAAGTGCCCTTTCCACCCCTTAAAATGTTTGCATGGGGGTGCACTTTCAAAAATGGGGTCACTTCTTGGGGTTTTTAATTTCTGGGGACCTCAGCAATGTTTTAAATGCGATATGGCACCTAAAATCTGCCAATTCAGGTCAGCAAAATCCATATTTTGCTGTTTGAATCTAGATCGCTGCTGTGCGCCCATACATCCTTTTTTGAGTAAATATGGGGTGTTGCCGTATTTGGGGGGAATTGTGGAACAAAATGTGGGGTGCATTTTTTCCTGTTACCCTTTGGGAAAGTGAAAAATGTGGGTGTAAAGCAACTTTTTCTAGATTTTTTTTTTCATTTTCATGAAAATTCTAGGAAACACCTTTGAGGTCAAAGTGCTCACTAAACACCTTGAAAGATTCCTTGAGGGGTGTAGTTTCCAAAATGGGGTCAGTTTTTGTGGGTTTCCTTTGTAGGGCCACCTCATGGTGTCTTCATATGCGACATAGCTCCCAATTACCATTCCAGCTAAATCTGCTCTCCAAAAGCCATATGGTGCTCCTTCCACTTTGAAGCCTGCTGTGCGCACATACATTTTTTGAGCACATACGGAGTCTTGCCGTATTCGGTGGGAAATGGGAAACAAAATGTGGAGTGCATTTTGTGCTGCTACCCTTTGGGAAAGTGAAAAATGTTGGTGGAAAGCAACTTTTTCTAGAATTTTATTTTTTATTTTTTTATTTTCACTGTCAAGTGTTTCCTAATTTTAGGAAACACCTTTGAGGTCAAAGTGCCCACTACACACCTTAAAAGATTCCTTGAGGGGTATAGTTTCCAAAATGGGGTTACTTTTTGGTGGTTTCCACTGTAGGGCCACCTCAGGGTGTCTTCATATGCGACATAGCTCCCAATTACCATTCCAGCTAAATCCGCTCTCCAAAAGCCATATGGTGCTCCTTCGACTCTGAAGCCTGCTGTGGCCCATACATCATTTTTTTTTTAGCACATATGGGGTGTTTCTGTAAACTCCAGAATCAGGGTAATATATTTTGAGTTTTGTTTGGCTGTTAACCTTTGATGTGGTGCAGAAAAAATTGATTACAATTTAAAATCTGCTAAAAAAAAAAGTGAAATTTTGACATTTTATTCCCATTTTCCTTTAATTCCTGTGGGACACCAAAAGGGTTAACAAAGTTTGTAAAATCAGTTTTGAATAGCTTGAGAGGTGTAGTTTCTAAAATGAAGTGATTTATGGGTGGTTTCTAATATGTAAGCCCCACAAAGTGACTTCATAACTGAACTGGTCCCTAAAAAATTGGGTTCTGGAAATTTTCTTAAAAATTGTAAGATTTGCTTCTAAACTTCTAAGCGTTCTAACGTCCCAAAAAAAATAAAATGTAATTTTCAAAATGATCTAAACATGAAGTAGACATATGGGGAATATAAAGTAATAACTATTTTTGGAGGTATTACTATCTATTTTAAAAGTAGAGAAATTGAAATCTGCTAATTTGCTAATTTTTCCAAATTTTGGGTAAATTTGGTATTTTTTTATGAATAAATAAAAATAAAATATTTTGAGTCAAATTTGCCACTGTCATTAAGTACAATATGTGACGAGAAAACAATCTCAGAAGGGCCTGGATAAGTAAAAGCGTTTTATAGTTATCATCACATAAAGTGACACATGTCAGATTTGCTAAAAATGGCCTGGTCCTTAAAGAGGACCTTTCACCTATTCTTACTCTATGAACTAAGTATACAGCCATGTGGAGCGGCGCCCGGGGATCTCACTGCACTTACTATTATCCCCGGGCGCCGCTCCGTTCTCCTGCTATGCCCTCCGGTATCTCCGTTCCCTAAGTTATGGTAGGCGGAGTCTGCCCTAGCGCTGGCCAATCGCATTGCAGAGCTCACAGCCTGGGAGAAAATAACCTCACAGGCTGTGAGCTCTGCGCTGCGATTGGCCAGCGCTAGGGCAGACTCCGCCTACCATAACTTAGGGACTGGTATCTCCGCCTACTATAACTTAGGGAACGGAGATACCGGAGGGCATAGCGGCAGAACGGAGCGGCGCCTGGGGATAATAGTAAGTGCAGTGAGATCCCCGGGCGCCGCTCCACATGGCTGTATACTTAGTTCATAGGGTAAGAATAGGTGAAAGGTCCTCTTTAAGGTGAAAAATGGCAGGATCCTGAAGGGGTTAATGCTACACCTGTCCCAGATATTGAGACAGCGTTGGGAATAGAGTGCCACCATGACATATATGTACTGTTTCCACCACTACAGCATGCTCCATAACTTTTAGTTCACTTTTAAATTCCTTTACCCAAGAGCAGTGTGCCTGTACTTTCTGTGGGGTTGGAAAAACAAAATAGCATGCCACATTGGTTTACAGAATATCACCATCTACAGGTTGTAAAGCAAACAGATGATCAAAAAACTCTTCTATATAGGTGGTTTTATGCTCCCTGTTTAATGGAAAAAAAACACCAGGGTAGTTTTTGATGCAGTTTTGAACCAAATCCAAAAGTAGATCCAGCATTCAAAACCAGAATTTCCCTTACGTCCTACCAGCAGCACAGATGGGGTTAACTGGTAGGACCGGCGGAATTTTTAATGAGCCCAAGAGTAACCAATGAAAGAACTCCAGCTCCCTTAAAGGGAGGGGTTCACCCCCCAGCCCACCGTGTTTTTTTCTGTCCTTTGGACAGGTGGACTGGCGAGTTTTCCTCTCCTTTTGGGGAGTTGGAGACGCTTCTGACTCTATCAGAGTTATCCTTTGTCTCCTTTTTCTTTTAACATAGGAGCGCTTATATTTGCGCTTTATTTTTTATAATTTTTACCCCATTTGATCGCTGTCACGGCTGAGGACGGGGAAAACCCTCAGCCGTGACAGTATGACCGGAAAGGCTCCTTGCTTGGATCCATCCCTCGAAAGAGGGTAAAGCATGCACCGCTATCTGCGGATGGGGTGCATGCGCGTTCTCCGGAGGGAGAGCGTTATGGGGGTTTCACCGTTTACGGCGCCGTGAGTGGCATTCCCCGCCATTCCTTGCTCACCGTTGTCCGTGTTGGTGTCCCCTTTTTTGTCTTTCCCCTCCCCCCCTTCCATTGTTTTTTGTGCCTCACCAACCTTCCCCTTTTGTTGTTGGGAGGGGCTTTGAGGGGTGGGAGTATCCTTCCCTCGAAAGAGGGTGTAGCATGTACTGCCGTCTGCGGATGGGGTGCATGCGCGCTCTTCGGAGGGAGAGCGTTATGGGGGTTTTGCCGCTGACGGCGCGGTGAGTGGCATTCCCCGCCATTCCTTCACCGTGCTCTGTCTTGGCGTCCCCTGATATTTTTATGGCACGTGGTGTTTGTTTGGTGTGCGTTTTGCACACCTTCGAAAGAGGGTGCAGCATGCAGTGCTATCCCCTTGTGGCCTGCATGCGCGTTCTCCGGAGGGAGAGCGTTCCGGGGGGATCTCCGTTAACGGCACGGTTGGTGGCTTATTCCCCGCCACCTTACCTTCCGTGTTGGGGATCCCTCGTCCCTCTCCATGTTCCCATCTCTGGTCGTTTGCTGGCAGCACTCCGTAAGTGGTCCGGCTGCGTGCTGGTTAGGAGTGTCTGCTGGCAGCGACTGGAGTGGGGATGTCTGTGGAGAGTCCCCTCGTCCACTCTCAGTGGTTCCATTCTTGTGTCGCTGGTGCGGGCTGCAGGCCTCGTCGGACTGGCTGTGTTGTGTGCTGGGAGAGGATGCAGCTGACAGCGACTTTCTGGGAACCATGTCCTGAGAGTGGACGTTCCCTTCTCCTATCCCCTTGTGCGAGTCTCACCAGTTTCCTTTTTTTTGGTGGGGGGGCTTTGAGGGGTGGGAGTGTCACGGCCATGGCTTTGACTGTGACTCCTGAACCGCATGCGGTTGTCAGCGGTTTAGTTTGGTTGTCAATCACAGGTGAGGGCTGTGGTATTTGCCTCACCTGTGGTTGCCGCTGGCAACAGTATGTATGTGGCAGCATAGCAGTCTGTGCTGTGTCATTGCAGCTTGCTATGTTGTGCATGCGGTTTCGTGGGATGTGTGTATGTGTGCACTTGGTTTTATGTTATTGTGTGCACTTCCCCTTTAAGTGGTGTTTTTCCTTCCCTGGTGTTGGAAGGGTTAACCTCCTTCCTAGTGTGTGTGTGTGCACTGGGTGTGTCTGACTGTGGGTGTGGCTACTTGGCCCTATAAAGCCTCAGTGGAAGGCAGTAGTCAGAGGGTGCTTCAGCCATGCTGCTGGAGACATCCTCCTGCTGGTTATCATCCTTCCAGTAAGGGCCACCCTTCCGGTCATAAAATCCTTATCCTTGATGTTTAGTTTATGTCCTATGCTTTTGGTTGTTATTGCAGCTATGTATGTCCTGGTTCCTCTGTGTTCTTATGTGTGTGCTGTTTGTCTATGTTTGTGTGGACAGCGTTCCTGAGCACAGGTTCCAGTCAGCAAGGCTGTGGCAGGTTAGTGTGGAACAGTTAGGTTCACCTGTCATATTCATAGGCTGTTCTTGTTCCCCTTCTCCCTGCTGCTTGGCCAGTGAGACCCCTGTTCCTCCGTGCCTAGGAGGAATAGGTAGTCTTACCCTCCTCCTAGTTCAGGGCCATCCTGAGGGCTTCCAGGGACTATTAGGTTCCAGTGTATGAGTCCTCCCACCATCAGGGTTGGCTCATGCGGACAGGAGACAGGGTCAGTGCTAGGGACGCAATAGGAGGTGACCTGCTCCCTAATGCTGTTGCCCTGGCCGAGTAGCGACCGGACATTTCTGAGCATCGCACGGCTGAGGGTTTTCCCCGTCCTCAGCCGTGACAATCGCGCTGCGGTACCTGGGGGCATGCTTGCCTCATCTACGGCTCCCCTCCTGCGATGTGACTCTGCGGCGCTCCGCTGCCGGCGTGGCATGGGCGCCGCCATGACCGGAAGTGACACGCAGCCTTGCCGCGGCGTCACTTCCGGTCTCTTGGCCCGGCCGTCGGCGTCCTCGGTCAAACATACTGAGGATGCTGGCCGGGTTCTATTCCACAGGGGGGGATGTGATGTGAGGGCTCTCCTCACTTAGGCATAAGTTTAAAAAAAGAAAAAAGAAAAAAAGAACAGGTTAATTCAGCAGTATCATTTAGGAGGAGGGTTGTCATAGGAAACCACTCCCCTAGGCGGAGCTTCGCTATTTAAACTACCTGAGTTCCTTCAGTCGGTCTCTGGCTGCGCTGCTTGATAAGCTAGCTCCAGAGTCTCCTGTGCCGACTGAGAATTTCTGCTATTTACTGAATTTTCAGATTCTAATATTTTCTATTTTGCCTGTCTTACTCCTCTGGTTCGTGCCGTTACATAGGTGTTAAACTCCCTTTGAGTTTTTAGGGATGTTTTAATCCTTTCTCTTCGTTTCAGCTATGGCTTCTCCTAGAGATCCAGACCAGCAGCCAAAATCGGCGACCAAGAGGAAACACCTGGCCTGCTACGATTGCAATACGCCTTTAGACGATTCTTGCCCCTATTCCAGGTGCGACAGTTGCCGTTCCGGTTCTGCTAAAGAACCCACGATGCAGGACATGTACCAGTGGGCCAAGACGTATGTGGATGATTCCATCAAGGGGGTCGTAAGCCTGCTGAATGAGAGACTACCTAGCTCCTCCCAGACGCCCATGGATGTTGCCGACCCTACCGTCAGACCCACCCCCCTTTCTGTGGGGTCATCTTCCTCTGAGGAGGAAGAATTTACTTCATGTTTTTTCCCTCCGGAAAAAACACAGAAGCTATTGAAGTCCATCAGGTCGGGGGACCGTGATGTTGACATAGGGGAGTCCTCCGATCCCGCCTGTCGGACCCAGCGAGTCTTTAAGGCGGATGAGACCCTTCTTTCTGTGATGCGCACAGAATGGAAAAAAACGGAGAAAGGTCTAGTCCTCACCCGGAGATTCAAACAGATGTTTCCGATGGCTAAATCCTTAGTGGAATCATGGGGTTCCATTCCTAAGGTGGACATGGCTATAGCCAAGTTGTCCAGGCGCACCCTAGTTCCAGCAGACGATGGGTCTAGCCTGCAGGACCCTCTTGATAGGAGGACAGAGTGCACCCTGAGAAGGAGCTACACGGCGGCCGCAGCTTCGGCCTCAACTTCTATCGCAGCCACAGAGCTTCCTTCTTACGGTCCAGGCTGAACCAGATTCAGACCGATGTTGACCAAAGTGTCTCCCGGGACGACATCCTGGCCGCGTTTAAATCCATAAATCTGGCCATGGATTTCCTATGTGATACATCCCAATTACAGCTGAAATTGGCAGCCAAGATAATGGCTCTAGTATCAGCTGCCAGGAGACCTCTATGGCTAAAGCCCTGGAATGCGGATAACGCTTCCAAATATAATCTCTGTGGGCTCCCCTTCGAACCAAACCGTTTATTCGGTTCGTAACTAGACACCATCATTGAGGGACTCTCCGATAAAAAGGGAAAGAGTCTCCCTCAACAGCCCTTTCGGACCCGAGGCAGACAAGATCGTGGAGGCAGATCCGGACAGCAGGCTAAACGTAGAGATTGGGGGGGGCAGTCTAGAAGATTTTCTGGACGCTCCCGAAAACCCACCAAGGAGTCAAAACCCTCCTAACTTTGGGCCTCTCTGAGGCTCTTGGATTAACCCTGCTACCCCTGTCGTTACGCCTCTGGTTTTTCCCGTAAACCTCCTCACCTTCCAGAATGAGGAGGTCGTCTTTCTGTTGTAAACCTATGGGCCCAGTAGATCTTAGATCCCTGGGTCCAAAGCATAGTAGCTTCAGGCTATCTAATAGACCTCGTTTCTCTCCCCCTAGAAATATTCATCGCCATGCGCAGTTTTTTGCAAGCCAGACAAAAAGGAAAGATAAATCTTAGAGTCCTATATCCAGGACTACCTTTCCAAGGGAGCCCTGGAGGAGGTACCGGCAGGGGAGAAGGGTCTAGGGATTTATTCTCCAGTATTTCTGGTACCCATAAAGACAGGAGATCTTCGGATGATCATAGATTTGAGATTCCTCAATCGTTTCGTAAGGAGAACCAGGTTCCGCATGGAAACCATAAGGTCAGTCAGCCACCTCCTCAATCCTGGGGATGTGTTGGCTACTCTGGACCTCAAGGATGCTTACCTCCACATCCGATTCCATCCTTCCTCCCGGAAATTTCTCAGGATCGCGGTCCAGATGTCAGGAGTGTGCAGGCATTTTCAGTTTGCCGCCCTTCCCTTCGGAATCTCATCTGCCCGCCTGATCTTCACCAAAGTGGTAGTATCGGTAGTGGCAGCTTTGAGACTCCAGGGCTGACCATTGTCCCTTACCTGGACGACTGGCTTCTTCTAGCCCCCTTAGTCCCTCTACTTTCCCATCATCTTCATGTCGCAATTTCCTTTCTGCTCCGCCTAGGCTGGATTATCAACTGGCAGAAGTCGAACGTGAGCCCTTCAACTTCTATCCATTATCTAGGATTCATAATCGACTCTCTGGAGATGTCCCTCCAGTTGACGCCAGAAAGAATAACGCGTATTCAGGACCTGGCAAGGTTCCTTTATGTTCCACGACGAGTCTCTATACGGACCCTCATGAAGATGGTGGGGCTCATGTCAGCGGCTGCAGATGCAGTCCCTTGGGCTTTATGGCACCTCCAACCTCTTCAGTCGGAGGTCTTAAACAAATGGAACGGCAGCCCTACGGGGCTAGATTCCCTGTGCTCCCTATCCAACCAAACCCGAAATTCCCTCAGGTGGTGGTTCCATCTACCAGAAGGGAAGTCTATGACCCAACCAGTTTGGCTCATATTGACTACGGGCACGTCCCTTGTAGGCTGGGGCGCCCATTTAGACGGATCCCCAGTTCGGGGATCCTGGTCTCCTCAGGAGCGGCATCTTTCTTCGAATCTCCGCGAGATGCGTGCTATCCGGCTAGCCCTCCTTCACTTCGCCCCTCAGATTCGGGGCAAAGCAGTGAAAGTCCAGTCAGACAACATGACTGCTGTGCTTTATATAAACAAGCAGGGAGGCACAAGATCCTTACCCCTTCTTTCAGAGATTGGGGTAATTCTGCGGTGGGCAGAGCTGAACCTATCCCATCTATCCGCCACTCACATCCGAGGCTCCCTCAACATCATTGCGGACCGTCTAAGTCGCGGCTTACCGACCATGGAATGGTCACTGCATCCGGAGATCTTCAAACAGTTAGTCCTCAGATGGGGGATGCCAGAGGTAGATCTCATGTCAACCAGGTTCAACGCCAAGGTACAGAGGTTCTGTTCCCTATACAGGGAGGACAACCCCCTGGCGATAGATGCTCTGACAATACCGTGGAGGTTCAGGCTGGCGTACATCTTCCCTCCTTTTTCCATGATTCCGAGGGTATTGATGAAAATCCGTCAGGATCAGGCCTCGGTAATAGCCATCATGCCATTTTGGCCCAGGAGATCCTGGTTTACCCAGCTCATTCAGATGAGTCGGGGACAATATTGGAGACTCCCCCCGGAGCAGACCCTGGTGTCGTGGGACACTTATCTCTGCCCAGATCTGCACAGATTCAACCTGACAGCCTGGAGGTTGATCAGTCCCTTCCCAGAGTGGATGGGCTCTCTGAGTCGGTCCTGAGAACTTTATCGCATTCCAGAGCAGAGTCTACCAAGAAGGCCTACTGCCGGATCATGAGGATCTTCACCTTCTAGTGTAGCCCCAACCAGGTGGCGTCTGCAGATCCGCCCCTCGCAGAGATCTCACAGTCCCTTCAGGATGGGATAGACCGAGGTCTCTCCCCCTCTACCCTGAAGGTCCAAGTTTTTGCCATCTCGGCCTGTCTCAACAGGCCATATTCTCGGGACCCGCTCATCAAACGCTTCCTTAAGGGAGCGGAAAGATTGAAGCCTACAATACTGAAACCCGTTCCTCAATGGGATTTGTCAGTTGTTCTCAGGGGGTTAGCATTCCCCCCCTTTTGAACCTTTGGAGGAGGTAAGCTTTAAGTTTTTTAACTCTTAAGGTGGTTTTTCTTCTGGCTATTACTTTAGCCAAAAGAATTTCTAAGCTGCAAGCTTTTTCCGCTTTGCACTCATATATTATTTTTTCTATAGGACAGAGTCCTTCTAAGATATCTACCTTAATTTTAAATCTAAGGTTCCAACCTTTCAAAATATCAATCAGGTAATTTCTCTACCTGTATTATTCTCCTCCTCCTCCTCTGATGTTCCAGTCAGACATCCACTGGACATATCGAGATGCCTCCAGATCTATGTGGATAGATCCAGAGAATTCAGGATAGATGAGAACCTCTTCTTCCTGTTTGCCGGTAAGTTTAAAGGCCGTAAGGCGTCTAAACTATTATTAGTCGCTGGTCAAGGAAACCTTTAGGGAAGCTTTCACCTCCCAATCCTTAGATCCTCCGGAGTGTGTAAGGGCCCATTCTATTAGGGCCGCAGCTACCTCTGTCGCGGAGAGAAATCTCCTCCCCCTAGAGTTGATCTTTAAGGCGGTTTTTCCTGGAGCTCTGAAATCAGCCTTCATCTCTCATTATAGAATAGATGCTAAGGTAGCAGAGTTTTCGGCCTTTGGGCAGACAGTTCTTATTTTCTGCCAGGCATGAGGACCCTCCCTAGGGGATTCTTCTTGCTATCTCCCCATCTGTGCTGCTGGTAGGACGTAAGGGAATCGTTAATTTCTAACGATAATTTGTTTTCCCTTAGTCCTAACAGCAGCACACAAATTTCCCACCCTAAAGTACTTTCTTGTTATAGACACGGTGGGCTGGGGGGTGAACCCCTCCCTTTAAGGGAGCTGGAGTTCTTTCATTGGTTACTCTTGGGCTCATTAAAAATTCCGCCGGTCCTACCAGTCCACGGGGGGCAGTTAACCCATCTGTGCTGCTGTTAGGACTAAGGGAAAACAAATTATCGTTAGAAATTAACGATAGTTCCATTTGAACCCATTTCTGGCTTTGGCTAAAAAAACTCTGCATTCTAGTTTGCCACAGTTACCATGCCTCAGACACACACACATAGTTATAAAACACAATCACTGATTTAGTGATTTGAGTTTTATGTGCTCGTTGCTCTTTTTTAAAAGGTAACATACCTTAAAAGCTATTGTGTTTTGTATCGTTATTGGATCCTAATGAGTGTTTGAGGATTGCTCTGTAATATTGGGGTTAGGTACCGCTAATTTCCAACTCCCATGGGCACAGGGACTGATGGAAGTGAATTTTCTGTACAACATAATACGTTGGTGCCATAAAAATAATACACAGTCAATGTATAATATCATTTGTTTAATGTATGCAAAACTCACTATTGGATTTGCAGCCTAGGATTTGCTCTTGTATTACAAAAACTACCACTAGAGGGCACATGCTTCTCAATCCTCCATGTACAAAATGCTAATCTTGTCTATTTTTGCATAAAAGCACTGAAAGTTGACACTGCAGAACCCTCCATAAAGTGGGAGATATATACTAATAATACCAATGTATCAAATGAGAATCAGCAACAAAAGCACAGAAAATCTTTTCACATTTGATTTCACTAAATAATAACAATTCATTGAATAGCTATTCTGAATGAATAAATGCTTAGAGAAAGCAGTTATACGAAATAACAGCCCGAGAAACCCTATTTTTAAAGTTTATAAGTTTTAATCACACAAAACTATTGGGACACATCTCTTAATCATGCAGGTGTTTCATTCGGTCCCTTTGCCACAGGTGTATAAAATCCAGCATCTACCAATGCTGCATCTGTACAAACAATTGTGAAAGAATGGGCCATTCTAACAAGTTTACTGAATTCCAACTTGGTACTGTAATAGGATGCCACCGTGCCAACAAGTCAGTTTATGAAACTTCTTACATCCTAAATATTCCACCATTAACTGTGTGTAGCATTATTACAAAGTGGAAAATATCCGATTGTTGGATGAGGGATTGATATTAGTGTCTAGGAGAAGGTTGGAGAGCAGGATCACCCTTATCAGAGCAGTCAATCTGCATTATTAGGGCTATCCTAAACGTGGATTTACACTGCCTGATTGTCAGGCTGTGATTATTGGGGACGACCATTAGTAAAAATGCTCATTCCCGATAATCTGCTCATGTAAAGGTGCTACAGGTCACCCGATAACCTTGCAAGGTGCTCATTTAAAGGGTGACACAATCTTTCATGCAGACACCTAAATCATTGTTGGCAGCAGATTGTGCTGAGTAAACAGCCATCTGCTGCCCAGAAAAAATTATTCTGTATGGGGATGAGCGATAGCAGTAGTGTTCATTCCTCCCCATACTGTGAAGGAGATCTATGCATGTAAATGCAGCTCTTCACCTTCACTGATAAGCAGGCAATTGTCAGAAAGGAACCCTTCCTTCCCGACATTTACCTGCTCCATCGAGCAGTGTAAACCTGCCGTAAGTGGAACTACCAAGGTATGAGCGAGGGTCCTTCTGTCTGTCTGTTTGATTTTACTCCCCATGATGCAGGGATACATTTGTATCTTTAAAGGGGTACATTTGCACCTAGGCAGCCCCCCTAATATGAGCATCGGAGCATTTAATGCTCCGATGCTCTCCTTCACTCTGCGCTGAATTGCGCAGGGCAATGGCTTTTTTTAGGCGATCCGGTGATATACTGGGCTGTCCATGGGGAAAGCTAGGCACAGGCTTCCACCTAGCAGTGAGCCTGGTAACATCACCGGCACTGATGGCCGGGCTTTAGTGCTGCCCCAGCCTGTAAAACGGCTAGGGCAGCACTAAAGCCAGCCCATCAGAGCCGGTGACGTCACCGGGAACACTGCTAGGTGGAAGCCTCCGCCTAGCTTTCCCCATGGACAGCTCAGTATATTACCGGATCTCCTAAGAAAATACTTTTCCCCTGCACGATTCAAAGCTGGGGCTGCCAAATAGAATTTTTCAAAACTTTGCTCATCTCTAATCATTAGAAAACCTAGCATTTGGCCCAACAACATGACAAGTAGTGAAATATCAAATACACCCCATGGACAAAAGAAGCACACTGTGATAACTTTGAGCAAAGAAAATGCATCAGTTTTAGATGCAGTCCCATGTAAAACTATAGAGGTTGCCTGCTGTTATCATCCTGACTTATACCAAGTGACAATCAAATTTTTTTTTTTTTTTATAATCGAACTCTGTATAGTATAATGAAGACTTTTCATTTATTTTTAAATATGCTGTATATTTATCATTGAAAGACAATTACAATTATGTGCATGTAGTGGAATAGAATTTTTGATCTAACACACAGGACTTCACAGATTTCACCATTTCAGTGGCAGTTTACACACAAGGTCAAACAAATGTTTATATATTTTTTTTTATAATATTTATAAGAAATTGCACTTGTCTGCTTATCTTTCATATCCCAAAAATTTGCAGCCATTTTATGTTTCCTTCATAACCTTTCTGAATCTGGTATTATTGCCCACAAGACGTCTCCCAAGGAGACAGCATTAAAATTGTATGCATTCTATGCCTAATATTTTTGCTACTGCAAGTCTTTTATACGGATCCATAGCAATAAAATAGCAGTGGTGCACGCAGTAAGTGCGCTTAAGCACTGAAAGGTCCTAGGGAGATATTAAAGCACTTCATCTGAAGATAAAAGGCCATATTTATTAATAAGCACTGCTCTGCAAGACTCCTTATAGTTCATTGAAGTGAATTGGCCAATCGCCATAAAGAGCCATATTAAAGAGGAGTCAGCATTGCATATCCCATTGATTCCAATGGCCTGTGAAATGGAATTCGGAAGGTGGAAAATGCAGATGTGATTTTATTTTTGTCGAAATATTCAGCGTATGCAAGAAATGAAGACAGAGAGCTGTCATGCACCAGTTATAAGCCTGCCCTGAAATGTACACAGAAATATAGTAAATGTTGAGGAACAGTACATTACACTACTTACAATATCTGGTACTGATTCTGAGTTATAGAATATTATATTCCAAAGATGTACTTCCCTAAAGCTGGCCATCGCTCTAGATAGTAGTTGTTCTTACATCAGTTCGTGCAGGATGAGGAAGGAGAGGGGAGAAAGCAAACATCTTTCCTAGAGAACAAGAGGATCAGGCGGTTGAAATCCAACTGCCCCATCCTTATCTACCCTGATATCTGCTTGTCCTCAGGGGGAGAGGCGGGTGGGTCCAATACCCATTAGATTTCCAGCTGGTCCCATTGAAATAGTCAGTTTCATCCAACACACACAACTAATGTGTCTGGCAAGCTATCTCTCCTGACTCCCCCAAATTATTGGGAATAGGGTATTAGGCTCCTTTCACATGAGTGATACAGATTGTGTCAGGATCTGTTCACGAAAAAATGATGGTTTTGCACGCAAGCTCAACCGAGTGTGTTCAGCGTTACAGTTTTTTTCCGCACGGATGCAATCCGTTTGATGCATTTTTCACACATGAGAAGAAAAACTGAAGAATAACACTCTAGGTCTTCTAGCAACCATCAGTGAAAAACACATGGCATCCGGATGCCTTCCATTTTTCATGCAAGCGCCATTTACTTCTACAAAACGCACAATATAAAATATGCTATGATTTTTCCTCAACGCAAAAACAATCCTCATGTACACAGACCCATTGAAATGAATGGATCAGAATTCATTCCGCAGTCACTACACGCATTGCATCTGGACGGAATACTCGCTCGTGAAAAAGAGCGGGGGTGGCTTATCTCCCTGAGAAAAAATAAAATAAAAAGATTGCTGAACCTGAAATTCAGCTACCCAAACCTTCTTCCCTACAACATCTGCCATCAGAGTTGAGTTGGGTGGCCTCCACTAAAAATGGTCAGCTAAAGTGTACAGTCAGGTCCATAAATATTGGGACATCGACACAATTGTAACATTTTTGGCTCTATACACCACCACAATGGATTTGAAATGAAACAAACAAGATGTGCTTTAACTGCAGACTGTCAACTTTAATTTGAGAGTATTTACATCCAAATCAGGTGAACAGTGTAGGAATTACAACAGTTTGCATATGTGCCTTCCGCTTGTTACGGGACCAAAAGTAATGGGACAATTGGCTTCTCGGCTGTTCCATGGCCAGGTGTGTGTTATTCCCTCATTATCCCAATTACAATGAGCAGATAAAAGGTCCAGAGTTCATTTCAAGTATGCTATTTGCATTTGGAATCTGTTGCTGTCAACTCTCAAGATGAGATCCAAAGAGCTGTCCCTATCAGTGAAGCAAGCCATCATTAGGCTGAAAAAACAATACAAACCCATCAGAGAGATAGCAAAAACATTAGGCGTGGCCAAAACAACTGTTTGGAACATTCTTAAAAAGAAGCAACGCACCGGTGAGCTCAGCAACACCAAAAGACCCGGAAGACCACGAAAAACAACTGTGGTAGATGACCGAAGAATTCTTTCCCTGGAGAAGAAAACACCCTTCACAACAATTGGCCAGATCAATAACACTCTCCAGGAGGTAGGTGTATGTGTGTCAAAGTCAAAAATCAAGAGAAGACTTCACCAGAGTGAATACAGAGGGTTCACCACAAGGTGGAAACCATTGGTGAGCCTAAAAACAGGAAGGCCAGATTAGAGTTTGCCAAACGACATCTAAAAAAGCCTTCACAGTTCTGGAACAACATCCTATGGACAGATGAGACCAAGATCAACTTGTAGCAGAGTGATGGGAAGAGAAGAGTATGGAGAAGGAAAGGAACTGCTCATGATCCTAAGCATGCCACCTCATCAGTGAGGCATGGTGGTGGTAGTGTCATGGCGTGGGCATGTATGGCTGCCAATGGAACTGGTTCTCTTGTATTTATTGATGATGTGACTGCTGACAAAAGCAGCAGGATGAATTCTGATTTGTTTCAGGCAATATTATCTGCTCATATTCAGCCAAATGCTTCAGAACTCATTGGATGGCGCTACACAGTGCAGATGGACAATGACCCAAAGCATACTGCAAAGCAAACCAAAGAGTTTTTTTAAGGGAAAGAAGTGGAATGTTATGCAATAGCCAAGTCAATCACCTGACCTGAATCCTATTGAGCATGCATTTCACTTGCTGAAGACAAAACTGAAGGGAAAATGCCCCAAGAACAAGCAGGAACTGAAGACAGTTGCAGTAGAGGCCTGGCAGAGCATCACCAGGGATGAAACCCAGCGTCTGGTGATGTCTATGCGTTCCAGACTTCAGGCTGTAATTGTCTGCAAAGGATTTGCAACCAAGTATTAAAAAGTGAAAGTTTGATTTATGATTATTATTCTGTCCTATTACTTCTCGTCCCTTAACAAGTGGGAGGCACATATGCAAACTGTTGTAATTCCTACACCGTTCACCTGATTTGGATGTAAATGCCCTCAAATTAAAGCTGACAGTCTGCAGTTAAAGCACATCTTGTTTGTTTCATTTCAAATCCATTGTGGTGGTGTATAGAGACAAACATGTTAGAATTGTTTTGATGTCCCAATATTTATGGACCTGACTGTATATTCACATGAGGCAGATTTATTGCAGAAAGGTATGCAGCTGAAAATTCTGTTCTATGCATCTAAATGGGCTTGTTTCTGCAGAATTATTACAAATCACATTCAGATAACACAAACTGGTATTTTTTCCCCCATTGGCTTTTCAATACAGCTTAAAAAAAAAAACACTTGTATACTATTTAAAGAAAAAAACAACAACACTAAAAATACATGCAAAACATTAAAAGCGGGCATTTTTGTATCCTTTCTTGTTAAAAGCAGCTGATACAGAAGACACATGTTTGTTCTTTTGTATCTACAGTATATGGCCTTATGTTAGTACTGGCCTTCCACCGTATGAAGTGCCTGTTGAGAAATTGTTCAGATGTTGCTGCTGACACTTGTCACTGATTTTGCCCTCTTTGCTTTTTACAACAGCAACTCTGAACTGTGATGAGCAGTAATACCTAGATGACAGGTCAGCAGGAGTTGAACCTAAGGAGAGACCTGAGAGCATAGGGAAGGAACTGGCAGGCAGGAAAAATGTCAAGAACAGCATTATAGAAACTACTTGGCACCTTAAAAATGCCAGAGGCATGCATACCACTGTTCTACAACATTCAGTCCGTTATAAAACAGGCCAGTCATGCTATTGCCACCCTGGGGTAACTGTACTACAAGTCCTAGTATAATATTGGAAGCCCTGCACAGAATGATTGCTGGTAACATATTAGGAGGTTCTTCATGTGGCATTAAGATTCTGAAGAAGTGAAATGCATAGAGCAGAAGGATTTGGAAATCAGTCTGCAAGCTTCTCACGTTACTTGGGAAATAGTTCAGATGTACACATTCAGCATTCACTGTATACCGTATACAGCAGGAGAAGACAAGGGTCAGCCTGGGCAATGCCACAAATATACAGCACACCTATATGTTTCTATGGAGCACCATAGTGGGCAGGATTAATAAGTAGACTTGCAAAGGAACAGTGTAATACCATCTGTTTAAAAATGGCAAAGAGGAATGTGTAAATTGTGTGCGATGTAAATATATTGGCGGTGTGTTAAATATTTGTTAAAGGAAAGTCTTCATGTGTAGAGTCATGTCACACCTTTAATATACTGCTTTTACGGTTTTATGTTATTATATGCTTAAAATAACAAACACTGTGACCACATTTAAAGGGGTTTTCGTAGACTTTTATACTGTATACTTGTACTTTATACTTATACTGTTATTTTATACTTTTATACCTCTGGATAAGTCATCAGTATCTGATTGGCGGGGGGTTCAACACCTGATCATCTATTTGACAAAGCACCAGCGCTCACAGTAGTGCCACGGCCTCCTTGTAGCTTAACCTAAGCCATGTGATGTGACATTCATCGGTCACGTGGTCTAGGCACAGCTCAGCGATACCAAGCACAGCTACTGTACAATGTACGGTGCTGTACTTGGTTAATTCAGAGAAGGTCGCGGCACTACTGCGAGCGCTGGTGCCTTCTCAAACAGCTGATCAGCGAGAATCCCGAGTGTAGGAGCCCAACCAACCAGACGAGGATGACCTATCTGGGGGTAGGTCATCCAAATAAAAGTCTCAGAAAACCCATTTAACTCCAATGCTCAACACATATTTTCTATTATATAGCGGAAACATGTTCTATAGCATTGTACAGAGATTGGCACCACCCAGTTCAGTTCCTGTACCTGAATAGGGTTCACACTCTAATTCTCAGGCACACACTAGGGCCAATTAACCCCTTAAGAATGTGCCTTATGTGGGACCTACAAGATGCACCAATTCTGCATTCCAGGAATCATAACTATTACATTTGCTTATTGATGTAGCCGTATGAAAGGTTGTTTTTTGTGGGACAAATAATATTTAATTTTTAATGCCACCGTTTTGGATTACATAGTGTATTGAAAAAATTGTATTATTATTTTGTGGGCAATAGGTGACAAAAGCATCAATTCCGCCAGTGTTTTTGGTATTTGTTACAACCTTCAGTGGTGCGTGGTAAAAATGACATGCTTTTTTTCTAAGGTTACAGCAATATACTGACACCAGCTGCAGGCACAGCTCTTGTGTCTGTACCACAGAAGCATGGCATCATTCAAAAACACCAGCTCACCAGGCCATACTATGGTACTGTGGGCAAGAGGCTAACCTACCAGAATTATATATATTTTTTTTTTACTGTGAGAGGAAACCCCCTTATAAACAGGTAGAACCTACAAACTCCTTGCAGATGTTTTTCTTGGTCAAATTTGAACTCAAGAGCGCTGTTCTGCAAGGAAAGCCACTATCCTATATACAGAATATAGAGAGAGAAGGAGAGACACTTTAACCAATTATATCTATGTTAAATAGTTCAGAAAATATTACAGCTATCCAGTGTGGACAAATTGGAGAATTTAGCCTACAATGTGGATTACATGAACCAGACCAACAACCCCCGAATATTTCACATGACCAATCTTATAATAGTAGGTTAAAACGGTTCAACTTAAGGACTCATGCACATATCAATACTACATCCATGCTGTGGCATACCGTCCATGGAGGCAGACCACATAACTGCTATGGGGCCTGTGGAGGAGTGGTGCACGCCGCCGCCACTAGGGGGAGCTCAGAGCTAAAAGATTTTTACAGCTTCATTGCAGTCAGTGGTAACTGTATAAATTCCTATTCATTGAGTTTTCACTAGTAGTGGCTGCAGGCAGCTGGCTTTAAAATATACTATGTGAGCTAAAGCAGAAGATTTAGTAATGTATTTATGCAAACTGTATGGTGTAAATGCATTAAAAATATGTTGTTTAGTATGAGTGCCATATTTATGACACACAAGTTGGATAAAGTGGGTGACTTTTTAATTACAACATGTTTTCATTAAAATGTATTCTGCTTAATAAAATAAATCATACATTTTTTCAGAAATCTGTCATGTCACACTTTGCGGTTCCTGATGCTTGGGCATTTTACTGGGAAAATGGAAAGGGTGGGGGGGGCATACTAAGTTTTCCTATGGCTCACATAGTAAGGCCTCATGCACACGATCGTTTTTTTTTTGCGGTCCGCAAAACGGATTTCCGTTGTTCTGTGATCCATGACCGGTTTTTCTTCCGTGGGTCTTCCTTGATTTTTGGAGGGTCCACGGACATGAAGGAAAAAGTCAAAGTCATTTCGGTGTCTGCCTGGCTGTGCGGAGCCAAACGGATCCGTCCTGACTTACAATGCAAGTCAATGGGGACGGATCCGTTTGACGTTGACACAATATGGTGCAATTGCAAACGGATCCGTCCCCCATTGACTTTCAATGTAAAAAGTCAGGAGTCCCTATTATACCATCGGATCAGAGTTTTCTCCAATCCGATGGTATATTTTAACTTGAAGCGTCCCCATCACCATGGGAACGCCTCTATGTTAGAATATACCATCGGATTTGAGTTAGATCGTGAAACTCAGATCCGACAGTATATTCTAACACAGAGGCGTTTCCATTGTGATGGGGACGCTTCAAGTTAGAATATACTGAGAACTGTGTAATAACTGCCCCCTGCTGCCTGGCAGCACCCGATCTCTTACAGGGGGCTGTGATCCGCATAATTAACCCCTCAAGCCTAACATTATGAAATAATTTTTAACTACTTCCATTTTGTATAATGTAAAAGTCCCATCTACACGTACCACAAATTTCCCATGCATAATTTTTGAAATCCACAGTATGTGATATATTTCAGATTTTCATATGTATTGCACTGGATGAAATCTGCTAAAAAAAAAAAAAAGTGTGACAAAATACACATGGGACACAAGCTGCAGCGAACTCTGCATACATATTTGCAGAGAAAATCTACATAAAGTACATTTCCATGTGGTGTCTGTGGGCGTCCATTTTTTGGAATGAGTGAGTCTTGTATGGCAAACGGAGGAGAATGGTGCAAACTGTGATTTTACATGTGAATTGTACCGTTTACTTTCACGGGTATGTATGTATGCTATGCGGGTGAAATCCAGATAGCACATGGAAAGAAAATGTTAGTGTGGATACCAAGGCAGGGAGGCAGAATGATGGCCAATATTCCAAGGTGGCAGTTTAATGTAGATAAACTCAACTAGGGTATGTACATAGCAGTTAGTGTTGAGTGAATCGAAGCGGAATTTGATCCGAAGTTTAACCACTTTCCGTCCGCCCATAGGATATAAACGTCCTATGGGTGGACCTCTATTTCTGAAAGCACGTTTTAAAACGTCCTTTCAGAAATAGCAGCTGCACGCTAATCGTGCAGCTGCTGATCAGGTTGCCCGCTGTCAGTGACAGCAGGGCAACCCAGAGAGGAGGCAGGGACAGTGCCCAGGTGTCCCTGCCTTCAGGATCGCTGCAGACACAGCGCTCACCGAGCGCTGTGTATGCAGAGCAGGAAGCTTCCTGTTCCGGCCCGGCGGTCATGTGACCGCCGGGACCGGAGAGTGCAGGGGCTGTGTGAGGTCTCTCAGAGACCTCGATCAGCCCTGCTCTGAGGCTGTACAGCGCTGGATTGCTGCTGAACAGCCTCTCTAGGGGTGCATTTCTTCTGTAACTGGGGCTACTATGTCAGCCCCAGTTACAGGAGAAATCAACAGTGAAAAAAAAAAGTGAAGTAAATGTCCCCCAGAGGTCTTGCATGACCTTATGGGGGACAAAAAGTGTAAAATAAAAAAATAAAAATAAAAGGTTGAAAATAATAAAAAAAAAAAAAAAGTTTCACATGTAAAAAAAAAAAGTCCCCAAGTAAGGAATGAAAAAAAAATGTTAAAAATAGAAAAAATAAAATAAAATAGACATATTTGGTATTGCTGCGTCCGTAAAAACCAGCTCTATAAAAATATCACATGACCTAACCCCTCGGGTGAACACCGTAAAAAAAAAAAAACTGTGTCAAAACAAGCAATTTTTGTCACCTTGCATCACAAAAGGTGCAACACCAAGTGATCAAAAACGCGTATGTCCCACAAAATAGTACCAATAAAACCGTCACCTCATCCCGCAAAAAATGAGCCCCTACATAAGAAAATCTCTCAAAAAAAAACAAAAAACTATAGCTCTCAGAACATGGACACATTAAAACATAATTGTTTTGTTTCAAAAATGCTATTATTGTGTAAAACTTTAATAAATGAGAGAAAGTACACATATTAGGTATCGCCACGTCCGTAACAATCTGCTCTATAAAAATGTCACTTGACTGAACCCCTCAGGTGAACGCTGTAAAAATTAATAAATAGAAACTGTGCTAAAACAACCAATTTTTTGGTCACCTTGCCCCATAAAGTGTTATAATGAATGATCAAAAAATCATATGTACCCAAAAATAGTACTAATAAAACTGGCACCTTATCCCCTAGTTTCCAAAATGGGGTCACTTCTTGGGAGTTTCTACTGTAAGGGTGCATCAGGGGGCTTCAAATGGGACATGGCATCTAAAAACCATGTGGAGTTCCTTTTCTTCTGCGCCCTGCCGTGTGCCCATACAGCAGTTTATGACCACATGTGGGGTGTTTCTGTAAACCGCAGAATCTGGGTAATAAATATTGAGTTTTGTTTGGCTGTTAACCATCGATGTGTTAAAGAAAAAAATTGATTAAAATGGAAAATCTGCCAAAAAAGTGAAATTTAAAAATTTGATCTCCATTTTCCTTTAATTCTTGTGGAACGCCTAAAGGGTTAACAAAGTTTGTAAAATCGGTTTTGAATACCTTGAGGGGTGTAGTTTCTACAATGGGGTCATTTATGAGGGTATCCACTATGTAGGCCCCACAAAGTGACTTCAGACCTGAACTGGTCCTTAAAAAGTGGGTTTTGGCAATTTTCTTAAAAATTTGAAGAATTGCTTCTAAACTTCTAAGCCTTCTAACGTCCTAAAAAAATAAAATGACATTTCCAAAATGATGCCAACATAAAGTAGACATACAGTAGGTGAACCCGATTTTGTGTCAATCTCGCTCTCTTTCTCGGCGAGATTGAGCACCTACGAGCCCCATCGCGGGAGCCAGCGCCGAGCTGGCTTGCCGCGATGGAGACAGAGCCGTCATAGAAGCGACGGGAGATCCGACTTGGATTCCCGCCAATTCTACACGTGTGCGGCGTTTGTTATGAATTCTGAGGGGGAAGTCCCCGCCGGATTTTAAATAAAAATCCGGCATGGGTCCCCCCCTCAGGAGCATACCGGGCCCTTAGGTCTGTTATGGGTTGTAAGGAGAGCCCCCCCTACGCCGAAAAAAACGGCGTAGGGGGTCCCCCTACAATCCATACCAGACCCGTATCCAAAGCACGCTACCCGGCCAGCCAGGAAGGGAGTGGGGACGAGCGAGCGCCCCCCCCCCCCCCCCCCCCCTCCTGAGCCGTACCAGGCTGCATGCCCTCAACATGGGGGGGTTGGGTGCTCTGGGGCAGGGGGCGCACTGCGGCCCCCCCCACCTCAGAGCACCCTGTCCCCATGTTGAGGGCATGCAGCCTGGTACGGCTCAGGAGGGGGGGGGGGGGGCGCTCGCTCGTCCCCACTCCCTTCCTGGCTGGCCGGGTAGCGTGCTTTGGATACGGGTCTGGTATGGATTGTAGGGGGACCCCCTACGCCGTTTTTTTCGGCGTAGGGGGGGCTCTCCTTACAACCCATAACAGACCTAAGGGCCCGGTATGCTCCTGAGGTGGGGACCCATGCCGGATTTTTATTTAAAATCCGGCATGGGACTTCCCCCTCAGGATTCATAACAAACGCCGCACACGTGTAGAATTGGCGGGAATCCAAGTCGGATCTCCCGTCGCTTCTATGACGCGCTTGCTGGGATGTGCTGTCACTATTCCAGTGAGTGCGAGATCTCGGCACCATGTCGCCGAGTATCAGCGCGACGCTGTCGTGCTAAAAGCACAATATCACAAACACCTACTGTATGGGGAATGTTAAGTAATAAATATTTTATGAGGTATCACTTTCTGTTTTATAAGCAGAGAAATTGAAATTTAGAAAATTGCGCATTTTTCAAATTTTTGGGTAAATTTGGGATTTTTTCATAAATAAAGGTGAAATATTTTGACTCAAATTTATGACTATCATGAAGTACAATGTGTCACGAGAAAACAATCTCTGAATGACTTGGATAAATAAAGGCATTCCAAAGTTATTACCACATAAAGTGAGATATGTCAGTTTTGCAAAATTTGGCCTGGTCAGGAAGGGGGCAAATGGCCCAGATGGCAGGTGGTTAAAAAATTTTTAATTTGCCATGAATCCGAATTTGTTTCTCAAACGGCTGCTGCTCCTGTTACAAAGTGAAAAAAAGAAGCTCACTAACGAGATATGACCCATAATTCCGTGCAGCCAGTCAATTTGCAGATAGCCATCCACTGTGATGTCACAACCCTATAAAAGCCTCATCTCGCGCTGTCTCTGCCATTTCACTGTGAGCTGAGCTTAGAGAGAGATGTGATAACCGATTATGCGCTAGGGACAGTGTTGCAGAAAGCTATTAATAGAAGAATATTGGATAGGGAAAGTGCAGGGACAGAGTAGGGAGATCATAGGGAGAGTTTTTAGAGATTGTAGGGAGAGCATAGGGAGACTGCAGGGAAAGTGCAGGTTGAGTGTAATCACCATGTGCATCTTGTTGAACTGCTGCCACAATCCTAGTTAATCTGTTAGTTTATACATAGATTTACTGTGCCTCAGTATTAAAGGTTGGTCTAATATATCGCCATGTGCATCTTGTTGAACTTCTGCCACAATCCTTCTTAAATAAATCACAGTTCTGATCAATAAGGACAACAGAAGTCCAAATTAATCACTAGTGTCATTTGATAAAAAAAAAGTCACAGAGCACATTCACCAGTATAAAACATAACCTTTAATGGTATTCATTAAAAATAGCCCAATTAGTGCTTTAAAATCTCTATCTACTTAGGCTGGATATATACGGACTAATTGCTGGGAAAAGGAAAAGGAAAAGATATCTGACCCTCCGGCTTGCCCTATAAGCTATTGACCCTGCCTACAAAAATGGAATAGCCGCCCCGATAGGGGAGAACCCGTGTCAGGAACCTCGTAGTCACCCTGTACAGCCCTGACAAGGGATAGATACCACCACCTAAAGAGACCCACTATACAACTGTCAGGTGTCAAATGTCAGTGGTCTAGATATTCATCAAAAACAAAAAAATATTTAAATGATAATTTCACACATAATCCATATACATCCGTATGTCCAGTAAGTTGGTATATATAATACTGTATCAATGAGGTGGAGAGTCCCAAGCCAACGTTACTTTTCCAAAAAAGCTGTACCAGCCCTGCACACGTATGTTGAGTAGAAGGTAGACCAGTCCTTGGGCCTCTCGGTGTCTAGTAGAGTTCACGCTGGCCATCGATGACATATGGAGTTGTAACTATGGTCAAGGACAATATATGTCATTCACAGCCCACTGGGTAAATGTCGTTCTGGAACAGAAACTTGGCCAGGAGATGGCAATGGTGCCTGTATGTTGTAATGCTGGGATTTCTGCGCCAATGTCCTCCTCTGCCTACTTATTGTCCACCTTGTCTTCTCCCTCCCCTCTAGGCACAGTTCACAGTGGTCCTCCAGCATCTCACCTATGCAAAGCTAGGCGTTGTTGTCATGCGGTTCTGCACATGGTCAGCCTTGGTGATCGGAGCCACACCGGGGAGCAACTGCTTCACATCATCAATAAAGAGATTGAACACTGGCTGTCTCCTCGGCAAATGGAGATAGGAACCATGGTTACTGATAACAGGAAGAACATTTTGTTTGCTCTGCATCAGGGAGGGCTGGCCCATGCTACTTGCACGGCGCACATTTCTAATCTTGTTGGCAGATGGTTTCTTAAGTCTTCCGCTGAACTGCAAGAGCTGTTAGAAATTTCTAGGGAACTGTGCATGCACTTCAGCCATTCTTACTGTGCAAACCATGCCCTACTTGAGCTGCAAAGGCAATATGCTCTTCCCCAACCATCACCTGATATGGGATGTTTCCACCTGTTGTCACTCCACACTCCATATGTTAGACGGCCTGTACGAGCAAAGGAAGGCAGTCAATGGTTTCTTAATGCTGCAGACGGACAGGTCTACTCCCCGATGTAAGTTCCACGTTAGGCAGTGGCAGCTCATGTGTGATACAAGCCATTTGCTCAGACTATTTGAGGAGGCCACTTTATTTGTCAGTCGGCAAAATGATGGGGGCCGCATTGTCAGGATTCAGCAGAGGGATAACTACTGGCTATACACATTGTTAGACCCTTGCTATAGTTCAAAAATAAGGTCATTTTTTAGATCTTCTGAGAACAATGCAAAAATGGACATACTGTGTAGTCAGTTGGTTGCTGCCTACGAGCCCCATCGCCCATCCTCAGGAAGGTCTGACCAGGGGTTCCTGTGCACTTACGCTCCACTGCCATGATTAAGGGGGGTTAGGAGCAACACCAGCTCCATATGCAGCAACTTCAGTCTGGAGTCTCTGATGAGCAGTTTTCTTCAGCCGCCTACTGAAGTAACCTCCCAGCAGCAGCAGCAGGACATGCAGCAGAACCTCAACCAGCAGGTGGTGACATACTTGGACTGCACCCTGTCACTAATGATCCAAGATCCCCTGGACTACTGGGCATGCAAACTTGCATGGCTGCAACTGACCAAGTTTGCCATGGGCATGATTTCCTGCCCCGCCAGTAGTGTGGCAGAGCTGGTGTTTAGTACCCCTAAGAGAACTTGCCTTTCCTCGCAAAATGTTGAGAGACTAACCTTCATAAAGATGAATCAGGCATGGATCAATTTGGATTTCCAGACGCCAATGCCTGATGCAACAGAATAGATCATTCTGCCACTAATGATCATACTGCAAAAACAGGTGTGTCTGCAGCTCTCACCCGTGTTCCTTTGCAAGGAGTACGGACGCAGCCCCTGGAAAGTGCTGGTAATCACGAATTCAGGAACTTGAAAAAGTCCAGCTTCAATTGCCAAAGTAGTGCAAGGTATCTTTATTTCAGCGACTTTGTAAAAATAACAGGACAAATTGTTACGCATTTCGGACCAGTTTAGTGGGGGTCCTTCTTTCATACAAGCTTTATTCTGGGTGTACAGTACCTCAGAAGGAGTACTACAAATGGATATTTATTATTACAAGAGTTAATGCAATGTTATTGAGTGATTTTCTGTGATTTATTGCATTGTATATGTATTTAATAGCAATGTATAGACAACCAAATGATTAGCATATTGGCAGACGGTTTAGATTACCAGGGTGAAGTACCAGGTCTGCCTCTGGTTAACTGAGAAGTCTAGTCTGAGCAGATCAAGGAAGAAGACATGTGTGAAAGCTCCTGCTATCCAGGCCCAAGTTCACAGAACCTTAGTCTCTGGGACTTCATCTGCCAAAGATGGAATTCTACTGCCAGAGTACCCTTGAGGGAGATAGATCAGACATCTTAGAACCCAGAACCGTACCAGGCCATGATGACAAGTCCATAAGGTATTCACTTGTTTATGGCATAAGAGACTTTACTACTGTGGAAAGGATAATTGCCACCGACACCTACAGCACTTTTAGATAGACTGGCCATCCATATTTGTA
Organism: Bufo bufo; assembly: GCF_905171765.1. Taxonomy (NCBI): domain Eukaryota; kingdom Metazoa; phylum Chordata; class Amphibia; order Anura; family Bufonidae; genus Bufo; species Bufo bufo. Next base: position 653,145,420 of record NC_053390.1, on the reverse strand, counting down.
ATCTGCACCCCTCAGTCCAGGAATTGAAGAAGGAGTTAACAAGAATAGAGAGGTCTGAGAGATCTAATGGGGGTCTGGTCTGAGGTCTGCTATATGGGAGGTTTGGTCTGAGATTGGGGGTTTCTGACATGGAGGTCTAATGCGGGTCTGATCTGAGGGCTGATATGGGGTCTGAAATAGAGGTCTAAAGAAGGTCTGGTCTGAAATGGGGGGGGGGGTCTCATCTGAGGTTTGATATGGGGGTCTGATCTGAAAGGTAAGGGGGTATTTTTTGTACTGGCGCACTATCTCTGTGGTACCAGTATTTTCAAGGGAACTGTTTCTGCAGAGTAGTATTGGGGAGCACAGCAGGCACAGTATTAGGGGTGGCAGAATGGGGTATTCAGAAGGTAAGAGGATGATGGGAAAGTAAGAAACTAAGATGTGTTTGTCAAACTCTGCAGAGAGAAGAGATGGCTGAAAGAAATCATCATGGTGGTCTGGTCTGAATGGAGAAGATGAGGAAACAGAATATCTACATCAGAGAGGAGACATCACTGGATGTAAGAGGTACATATGTGGGGCTGTATTACCCTGTATGTTCTGTAGGGCTGTATGTAATGTTTTCCAAGTATGTCTTTAAATGGGTTGTCTGATTTTTGTTTTTGTACTAACGCTACATTCCCTGCTCTGTTTACCTGCTCACCACTACAAATGATGCGGTGAGCAGGTGAACAGAGCAGAGAAAACAGCTCTCATATATTAGCGCTGCCCTCTCTTCAAACAGCTGATTGGCGGGGGAGTCGCAACCCCCCCGCCCCCGCCGATCTGGAGAGAATGGGTTAGGTCAAGAATTTGGCATGTGGGTGACGTTTCAATTTTTACCTCAGACAGCAGAAAGGCTAGGTGCACCCCTGCCCCTGGCCACAAAGCACTGAGGGAGGGGAAAGGGGGGGGGACGCCATTTAATTTTTCGCCTTAGGCAGCAGAAATGCTAGAATTGGCCCTGTTTACATGAGTGATTTTCCACACAAATTGCAGCATGTTCTATTCTTGTCCTTTACCTGCAAGACTCATTTATTCAAATCAATGGTTCTGTGAGAAACACAGCCTACATGTCCTCCCCATGTTGCAGACGGTGAACAGAGACCTCAGGCAGCAACATTACAGAGAAACACTTTTCTTTGTATCTCTACATAGAATCACATATGCCATTGTATGGTCACGTTATAATATAAAATAATGTTCATAGGTATCTGCTGAAGATGATGTTTCCCTTTAAATGCTAAGTATGTCATGCTGCAGACTGAGGAACCAGAAATATGTGATAGCCAGGGCTCGGAAGGGCATGGCACATATACCTGTCCCTCGCTCCAGTGCTCAGTGATTTATAGAACCTCAGCATGGTACAAGACAACAGAACGTGCTATGTTTTCTCAGCAGCTGGCATTCTCCTAGCAGTCTGGCTATTGCTAAGCCCTTACAGCACAAAAGAAAGTTCAGTTCTTTTAGGTTTCAGTAGAAGAACTAAAGTTAATAATCTTGCCTAGAAGCATGGCATGTAAAAGCAAACTCTGAACCCTCTGTTCTGGAAGGGAAAGGTAGAGTATATGTAATGAATAGTAACTATGATATCCCTGGATTAATCCATTGTGCACTACTGTTCAATAAATTGGTTGTCCCATTAAGACAATTTAGCCCCTGTCTACAGGATAAGTCTAAAGGGGTCATTTATGAAATTTGCTTTGCAATTTTTGTGGCATAAACCTTGAGGCATGTGTCACAAGCCTCCAAAATGTGTACATTTTTTGCGACTTTTGGTGAAATGTTGATGAGCTTTGGCACTTTCAAAGGTGGACTGAAATGTAGGTTGGGATTACAGATTAGAATACTTAAAAAGTTACAAAAAAATCACATAATCATGCAAGGCAACGCAAACAAAAGACAGACTTAAAACTGACACCAAAAATACCGCACATGATAATTTCCCCCTAAGTATCTAATCAGCGGGTGTCGCAGACGTTCCCATAACAGGTGACAGGAGATTTGTGAGACTGGCAGCATGTGGTTTGATCTGACATGTTTTCCGTTTGGATCAAATGATGTCTGTGTTGTTTCTGGTGCTTGCCACACCTTCTTTCCCCAGGTGTGGCTATTAGGGTAATTTTACCTTCTCTATTTATAGTTGCTTCTCCCACAATGCTGTGCGGTTTATAGCTTCTGTTTGGACCTTTGGATAGATTGTGGTTGGATCTCGGCTGAGTTCCTGGTGATTCCATTGCTCCTTTGAAGTTAAGTCTTTCCTTTCCCTTTTGTATGGGTTGTGTGTTGCATTTCCCTATTGTTTGTATTAGGCCTTTAGGAGACTCCTGTTCGTCCTTCCTTTTGGAGGAACAGGTAGTCTCGTCCCTGCCATTAGTACCAGGGTCCTATAGGGCTTCATAGGACTATAGGTATTCCTGCGTATGAACTCACCTACCTTTGGGGTCTGTTGATACTGGTAGTCAGTCAGGAGTTTGGTTAGGGTTTTCACTAGGAGGTGTCCATTTTCCTTCCCTAGTTCTCAGGCCTGAGAATTCCCTCCTATTCTCAGTGTGGTGTTTCCCTCCCACACTGAAGCGTGAGAGCAGGGGTCTGAGCGCTGGGACCCCACCAATCACTAGAATGGGGACCCCAGTTTGAATGAAGCCGTGGTCATGCAGGTGTACTGCAGGAGGTAGCTAAGAGTTTAGCTATCTCTGGCAGCCCCATAGAGTTAAATGGAGTGGCGGCACACATGAGTGACTACCACTTCATTCAGATTGGGAAGCATTTACATGTTTGGCAGAGGCTCTAGTAGTCAGCCACCTGCCAATCAGACACGTATCCCCTATTCTGTAGATTGGGGATAAATTGCTTTAATGAGACAACCACTTTAAAAGGGTTGGCCACTTTATATTAACATTTACAAATATTCTGCAAACAGCACTACTATCAGCTTTCTAATATATTGTGATCAGGGCGTCTGAATCTGTTTCCCCGGCAGTGCCAGCCCCTTATGTGGTGCAATCAGCTCCAAAATAAGCACAGTGATGCTACCCCAACATGTTGGGGTCTATGGCTAGACTCATCCATTAGTAGCCTCCATTGCGTAACAGTACACATGATACTACGCATGCGCTGGTTACCCATGCCATGCACACTGAAGACACTGCAATCCACTGTGAAAATCTAAACGAAGCTGCAGAATTGGGTTATTTTCTACTACATGTGGATGGAGATTTCAAAATCCCATTCATGGGTATAGCAGAGTAATCTGAAATCTGCACATGGCTGAAATTAGCCTGAATGAACTGCCCAGGATTAGAACAAAGGATGAGATTTATCATCTCCGTGCACCAGTGGGCCCAGCACATTTATCCTCATTTATCTACATTTACAGCTCAGAGCTGCCATACAGTTTAGTCTGGTGCACGGGCTGTTGGAGAATGCGACTAATATATGATGAGGCCTGCACCTTGCCATAAATTAGACGCATCCTCCAGCAGCGCAAATTCTATTAAAGATTAGTGTAAAACGCCGGTCTTTGATAAATTTCACCTAAAAAGTTTGCTTTTATCCACCAGACAGTGCCATGTCTATCGCGGTGTCCGGTGTCTGGTACAGCAGCCAATTTCCATTCAAGTCAACGAGACTGAAATTCACTAAAGAAAACTGCCTATAGAGAGACATGGCACGGGACATGGGAGAAAAAAGCAAATCATTTTTCTAATAATTGACAACTTGTTTAAGATAAATGTAAAGAACAAGTGGTCAAAAGACCAATGGGTTTTTTAGATTAACTGGGTTGATGACCAAAAAAAACTGAACAAGCATAACCAGGAAAGCGAGTCTTTACAAGAGTTTTAATAACATGCCCTTTATTACACCATTGTAATTCCTGCCTAACAAGCACAATATTTATTGTGTTCGAGCTTCACATACTGTCCCGGAAATGAGGTTAGTAAATACTAATGACACCACAGACGTCTATTTCAGAAGTAATAGCTTCACATTCTTTCAATAATGTGCCAGCCTGCTCACCTCTGGGAATAGTAAAGTGACTGCATGGCAATTTATGCCCAGTGACCAAAGAAACCTAATGGTAAACAGGGTAACATCACATTCTGTATACCGCACCACTGAACTTAGGAGTGTTTAATGAGAAATTAATTATTAACTCATTCTGAAGGGTCATTTGGCAATTAAATGTGTTGTCATTGCTGTTGCATTTAGTTTTTAGAATCCCCAGGTTAAAATGAAAAATTTATTCTATGGTTCTTTATTTTCTTTTATTACCTAGTTAAGCCTACTTCCTAAAAGAAATTTACCCCAAAATGCATATGACACAAAAAGATACAGCGACCGTATCTCTGGACAATAATATGGAACGCAAGAAACTGAAATTTCACAGAAGGGTATTATACAATAGAGGCTACGTAAAACGTAACCTCTAATACTTTTCTTAATAAACTATACAAGCCAATCTGGAAGTAGAAGCAAAATAATTCTTAAGGCATAGTTAACTACATTGACTAAAAGCCTAATTTCTATCACTGTGCACATTACCACTTTTTTCTACTTATCTAGTTTGAACACATGTTCGATTGAAACAGCAATTGACTTAAAGGGGTTGTCCCACAAAAAATATTCCATTTAATAAAAATTTTGAATAGCCACTGAGTTATAAAAAAATGTATCTATATAGCGCCACCTGCTGTTTGTTCTTTTTCTAATTTCTCTCTCCACCTCAGTAATATACCGTAACTGAAGTGGACGTACATGCTCAGTTCCATCCTTCAAATGCCACCAACCATATCTACCGTTAGAAGCTGTGACAGTTTCAGGGAGAGAGCAGCAGAAAAGACACAACCCCTGAGCTGTGACAGGGAGGGATATGCAGCAGAAAGGAGACAACCCCTGAGCTGCCCTCTGAAATAAATCTAGCAATTGGCTTTTGTAGTAATGTGTTCTGAGCAGTGGCGTAACTAGAACTAACTGGTCCTCACAGCAAATGTTTAAATGGGGTTCCCCAAGCAACCACCTCATCCCATGCAAGCTTCAATCCTGTGGCTGGTCAAAATAGTTCTCTCAGACCAGGACAGGCAGCCACTATTGAGGGGTTCCTGACAATAAAATCTTTCAGTCCACCTCGCGGACAGGCCCCTCCTGAGTTTGAGCCCCTTAGCAGCTGTGGTGGCAGCAGTGCAGGTGACCATGGACAGGGAACCACACTTTTTATTCCTTGGATATCAGAAGACACGGAGAGAGAACCCTCTGAGCTGGAGCAGAGCTGCTTTCTGGAGATGTAGCCTCTTTTTGTTTATTTTACACATATTCATGGTGTTAATTAATTTTGATTTGGGGTTCAGACAAATAGAAAAAATTGGACACCTAACTTCACAAAAGATTACAGTGATTTTTTATATCCAAACTAACCCAAAAAACTATACCTCTGTTGAGGCATGTAATTGGGCATGTGGTCCAAGATTCGGAGCAATTTTCCATAACTACTTCTGGTTTCATGGATGGTCTTCCTGACTGTTTTCTCTCTTTGAATTATTGCCCATGACCATTTGTTCTGTTCACTGCTGAGAAATTGTTAGGTGGGTTCCTCAGTAATGCTATCACGACAGCTGAAATTAAAGCTTCAAAATAGAGCACTTCTCTTTTATTATGACACTGAACTTTAGAAAAAGCATTAGCCGTTGGAAGCATCTTGAAAATGAAATTTGTCAGCCTTCGGACAAATGATAGGAAAAGACAGAAAAAAACTGCAAATTCTGTATTTCACAAAGACTCAATGGATTAGCTGCATTAGGTAACACAGTCCTCTGAGGCATAGTATTAGCATTATTGCCGCTGACGAGGTCATTTCTTTTGGCATCATACTAGAGCACTTAATAGCCACTAATTGAGTTGCTTGATCACACTTCTGGAGTCTCGAAGAGAACAAAAGTACTTCACTTTCTGTCATATAAGAAGGACTCCTTCTGGATTACAGCACATTTCAGTGTTTAAACTTTCTAATTCCCCCATTATCATGTGTTCGGAAACATTTACATCTGTGTCAGTGTTACAGAAGATGAAGGAAGCCTGCCAAGAGCCCCTGACATTGCCCTCATCACCATTACACAGGTATGATGGCTAAAGAACATTCCAGTCAATCTTGCTGAATGTTGATGCCTCTACAATACAAAATCTTTAGTTACTTTTTCATTTTGCCCTAAAAATGAACATTTATGTTACATTATGTAAAACGTATTGCATTTTAAACGAGTGGACGCTAAGAACTGTCACCATAGACAATGATGAATTGGGGCTCGGGGGTTATATACTGTGCATAGCATTTAGCTCGAAAGGACATTTGGGAGCTGAAGGGAATTAGTGTAAGTAGATCCTGTCATTCAAAGAGCACTGCTGAGAATTCTTCATACAGTTTCAATTGGTTGACAGCAGCAGACTGACACAACGCCGCTCAAATGTCCCTTTTTAGATGGAAGCAAAGCACATTATACAGACCATTTATTTATTAGGAGTTGTCCACTGCAAGATCGTAAAACCCATATGCACACTAGTGTATTGTCATCCAAACCCTGGTTTGGTCTACAGTCTTATGTGTGTGGGAAGCTCCCAACTCTGACAACTATTGCCCTTAGCAACCCCTTTTAACCCTTGGCAATAATGCCAGCTTGTATTTTTAATTGTATACAATATACATGTATAGTGTGTGGGGTTTTCGCTCTGGTAGATAGGGCAAGCGGGCACAGTACAGAGGCAAAATATAAGTTCTTAACTAAAAACGTCAGTGTTTATTCACACTTGAGGCAATTGCACAAAACAGCACGTAACTTTTCAGACTTGGTGTTAATTCACACACAATGGAAAGTTCATATAACACAAGTCACCTTGCTGGCAGTTCTGCCTCCAGTAGTCCACAGCAGGCTTTAGGGGGCCTGTTTCCCCAGCATGCGGCTCTCAGCCCTCCAGCACGGCACAAAGCCTCACATGTCAAAAACAGAGACATCTCTGCTGAGCCCAGCTGTCTATTTAAGGACAGCCAGGTGCTGCCAAAACCTGGACCAGCACTTAAACTCCGGTCCGGTATTTGACCTCACCCGGCTGGAAACCAGCCCAGCCGCTCATGCTGGGAGGAAAATACCTGCCTTGCCAGACACGACCCCTCACTGTGTCACAAGTGGTACTACTCATGAAGGACATGATATCCTCCCAGTTCAAATCCATTATGTAAGCAATCGAGAAAGCATGATGGTTCTAGAAATGTTCTAGAAGATTGTGGATGAAACAAATTTCCAAAAATTATGAAGTACGTATATAGAAAACGCAAATAAATGCTTAATAATATCATTGTATCATATTTTTATGAAAAAAAATAAAAAAATTCAATGTCACAAGCTGGCATAGCATTCTATTTCTTTTGAAGGAGAGAATGTCTAGCACTGGAATAAAATCTTGAGCTTTATTGTAGGATTTATTAAAATTCCATCTCCACAGTACAAGGATAGTTTATAGGCAACGAGTTTTGATCGGAACGATCTTAGTCATGGCATGACTAGCATTCTATTTCTCATTCCAATCTCCCATCTCTATACTGTTTCAAAGCATCCTTGGGGAAAACAAATGTATTAAATTTTTCGGACACTCATGCAGATGTGTTATACAATCTGAGGAGAATGACACCACAGTGATAAACTGAACAAACTACAGCCAGGGTTATTTTCACACCAGATGCACCAGAATCCTCCTCCAAGGGAGCTGGCATTATTCAAACTATGTCGCATGGCCAGCAGAACCAAACACCAAAGCGCCTGCACCTCTACATAACTTTGGCGCATCCTCAGCCAGCGCATGGGGATAAAAAAATGACCCCCTGTTTTTATGTTAAAGTGAATGTGTAATCAGAAAATTATATTATTATGTTAAACATATTTAAAAAATAATTGTTTGTGGTGTTAATTTTAGTTTTCCTTCTCACTATCTATATTTAAAAACAAAAAACATAAAATTCTCCCGTTTTCCCACTGGCCACTAAGCCTAATAATAGGCACCACTGCTTGGTCTGTACAGAATGCTTTTCAGAAGTCATTTCATTATCGTCACATGCAAGAAAATAGATAGATAGATAGATAGATAGACAGATAGAGTAGAACTCAGGATCCCCCATTCACAATAAGGCTTATCTACATAGAAACATAGAAACATAGAATGTGTCGGCAGATAAGAACCATTTGGCCCATCTAGTCTGCCCAATATACTGAATACTATGGATAGCCCCCGGCCCTATCTTATATGAAGGATGGCCTTATGCCTATCCCATGCATGCTTAAACCCCTTCACTGTATTTGCAGCTACCACTTCTGCAGGAAGGCTATTCCATGCATCCACTACTCTCTCAGTAAAGTAATACTTCCTTATATTACTTTTAAACCTTTGCCCCTCTAATTTAAAACTGTGTCCTCTTGTGGTAGTTTTTCTTCTTTTAAATATGCTCTCTTCCTTTACCGAGTTGATTCCCTTTATGTATTTAAAAGTTTCTATCATATCCCCTCTGTCTCTTCTTTCTTCCAAGCTATACATATTAAGGTCCTTTAACCTTTCCTGGTAAGTTTTATCCTGCAATCCATGTACTAGTTTAGTAGCTCTTCTCTGAACTCTCTCTAGAGTATCTATATCCTTCTGGAGATATGGCCTCCAGTACTGCGCACAATACTCCCTCCTGACCTCTGCACAGGTCACAGAGCAAATTTAGGAAACTCGAAATGCTTTACGCTTTACTAACTGGTGTTAACTGACAGACATACACTCACCTAAAGAATTATTAGGAACACCATACTAATACGGTGTTGGACCCCCTTTTGCCTTCAGAACTGCCTTAATTCTACGTGGCATTGATTCAACAAGGTGCTGATAGCATTCTTTAGAAATGTTGGCCCATATTGATAGGATAGCATCTTGCAGTTGATGGAGATTTGAGGGATGCACATCCAGGGCACGAAGCTCCCGTTCCACCACATCCCAAAGATGCTCTATTGGGTTGAGATCTGGTGACTGTGGGGGCCATTTTAGTACAGTGAACTCATTGTCATGTTCAAGAAACCAATTTGAAATGATTCGAGCTTTGAGACATGGTGCCTTATCCTGCTGGAAGTAGCCATCAGAGGATGGATACATGTTCTCATTCTGTTTACGCCAAATTCGGACTCTACCATTTGAATGTCTCAACAGAAATCGAGACTCACCAGACCAGGCAACATTTTTCCAGTCTTCAACAGTCCAATTTTGGTGAGCTCGTGCAAATTGTAGCCTCTTTTTCCTATTTGTAATGGAGATGAGTGGTACCCGGTGGGGTCTTCTGCTGTTGTAGCCCATCCGCCTCAAGGTTGTGCGTGTTGTTGCTTCACAAATGCTTTGCTGCATACCTCGGTTGTAACGAGTGGTTATTTCAGTCAACGTTGCTCTTCTATCAGCTTGAATCAGTCGGCCCATTCTCCTCTGACCTCTAGCATCCACAAGGCATTTTTGCCCACAGGACTGCCGCATACTGGATGTTTTTCCCTTTTCACACCATTCTTTGTAAACCCTAGAAATGGTTGTGCGTGAAAATCCCAGTAACTGAGCAGATTGTGAAATACTCAGACCGGCCCGTCTGGCACCAACAACCATGCCACGCTCAAAATTGCTTAAATCACCTTTCTTTCCCATTCTGACATTCAGTTTGGAGTTCAGGAGATTGTCTTGACCAGGACCACACCCCTAAATGCATTGAAGCAACTGCCATGTGATTGGTTGACTAGATAATTGCATTAATGAGAAATAGAACAAGTGTTCCTAATAATTCTTTAGGTGAGTGTATTTACAGGTGGCACATTCCCTTTAAGTATATATATGTTGCCAATTACTAACTAACAACTTTATGAGACTGACCAGGCTGGGCAGCTCCATATTTTATTGCTGATCCACCTTTCGTTGTTGATCCCTTGCTGCATCTGAGAGAAAAAATCCTACCTAATTGCTATGGTAGGATGAGCAGAAGATACGTTCAGTCTACTAATAAGATTTGTAAACTGACCTTGTGCAATGCAGGAGCCAAAACAGGTAACAGGAACCCATTGTAAATATAGTCTACAAGCTGAGCACGTATTAGAGGATGAGCAACCTAAAAAGAGAAATTTCAATCTTAGTTTACCTTGCTATAAAACAGATGGTTGACTAATCGCCAAAAAAGCTAACAAAAGCTAAAAGAGCCAAAGATAACAAAAATATATGGTCAATATAGCTAGAAAGATATCTGTTAATTAGCTTTTTACTTTAGGTGCCTATAGACATAAGATGATTGCAACTTATGTGATTGCATCCAATGGGATGAGGAAACAGCTTCCATGTCTAATGGCACCTTCATGAAACTCCTGATGACTGATCTTCATATGACTGTGTTGGATTTTGTTCTACCAATTTATGTTGTATTCCTAAGCCAAGTCTATGCTTTATCTCTTACCTATATGACCATAAACCTGAACGCCATGTTAGAATGCATATTTCTTAAACGCTCAGTGAAATGATTACTACAATCTCTTGTGATATGTGCAGTTATTTAGGAAGCTTTGTGACCATACTTGTACCATGCTGGGTGCAAAGAGTGCTTATTGTGAGCACATACTGTAATTCTTATTCTCCATTATTATTTACAGAACTAGAACATACTGCCTTTGGGTTACCATAGGATCTTAATATTTTGTGCTACAACTAAGGGGAATTAATAAAAGCTAATATCGCAGTGTGGCCTGAAATATCTTATGTAGATTTATTCCTATTCCTAAATACCATTGATGGGAAGGGAAGTGCTAATATAATTAGAAATTTTTAAAAAGTTCAAGCAAATAATGATTAAATGACAACAAATAGAATGTCAGCATTCCAGTGAATATCATTAGCATATTACATATAGTATGTTCAAGTAAAGACAGAAGCAAACATGTCGATAAAATGTAGGCTTGTATTTAGAATCCATGAGAATGGCGGATTCAGCCAAAAGCCTAATGTGTACAGTATGAGGAGCTCCCGACTCTTCCCCAACAAATGAAGTCAGAAGAGAGAAGGATCAGAAATGTCTGGCAGCAGATTTCTAATCTCTCCACATTGACAACACATACATGCTCAGCTGAGCTGAGTATGTGTCATGATGCGCTATGTGCGGAAGCGGGGACGGTCGCCCCCTCCCATGGTAACCACATGGGGGCTGAGCACCGAGCGGTTTACTTGGCGCTCGGCTGCATTAGGACTCAGGAGTCATGTGACGCTGGCCACATCACATGAATCCACCAGCGCCCTATTTAAACAGGCAATCTGCTGGCCACAGATTGCCTGTTATTGAGGTCCTTACTGCATTATACTTACCTGGTTTATTGTTCCTACTTGGCTTCTGATTCCCGTCCGTCTCATCCTCTGGTCTTGGCGTTCGCTCTTGGTTTTGACTCCGGCTTCTCCTGACGATCCGCTGCTTGTTCCTCTGGTACTGTACTGTTCGATTGGTTATTGACTCGGCTTGTTTGACTTTCCTGCTGCATGTGTTGTTTGTCTTCCCTGCACTTTCCTAGCTAAGGGTTTGTCGACCAGTTTTCCCTTGTCGCTAGGACTTGCGAGGCAAGTAGGCAGGGAAAGAGGTGCGGGTGGAGTTCAGTGGTCACTCCCCCCCCCCCCCCCGCCCCTGTTGTGTGTGACAGAATACCTTGTGCCTTATTTTCCAGAAAATTTTCTCCAATCGAGAGAAATTATGACGTGGGTAATCGTGAATTGCTGGCCATTAAATGGGCGTTTGAGGAGTGGAGACATTTTCTTGAGGGGGCTAAACATGGTGTTACCGTGGTAACTGATCACAAAAATCTGATGTTTCTTGAGTCTGCTAAGAGGTTGATCCCCCGTCAAGCCAGATGGGCATTGTTTTTTACACATTTTAATTTCTCCATCACTTTCAGGCCAGGAAGTAAGAACGTAAAGGCAGATGCACTTTCTCGGAGTTTCTGTGCGCTCCAGCCGACGGACGCTCCGCCTGAAACTATATTGCCAGCTAGTGTCTTTTTAGCAGCCATCTCCAAGATCTTACGAGTCTTATTAAGGCAGAACAACATCTGGCCCCGGCACCCACACCAACAGATAAGTTGTTTGTTCCTGAACAATTGCATCTCCGGCTGTTGGGTGAGTGTCATGACTTTGTTTTGTGTGGGCATCCTGGTATCGAGAGTACTAAAGAGCTGGTATCAAGGTCTTACTGGTGGCCCACCCTAATACAGGATGTCAAGTCCTATGTGTCTTCCTGCGAGGTTTGTGCCAAGTCTCATACCCCTAGAACTCGCTCTGCTGGTAATTTGCGACCCCTACTCATTTTCAGTAGACCCTGGTCCTATATTTCTATGGATTTCATCTCTGATTTGCCACCTGATGAGGGTAAAACTGTGGTTTGGGTAGTGGTCGACAGGTTCAGTAAGATGGTACATTTTTTTCCCCTTGCTAAGCTTCCTAATGCCAAGACTCTGGCCTCTATATTTGTGGAACAAATTATACGTTTGCATGGTGTCCACGAGAACATTGTGTCTGATAGGGGTGGTCCACAGTTTGTGTCTAGATTTTGGAGAGCCTTCTGTCAGAGGTGCCAAATCTCATTGTCTTTCTCGTCTGCCTATCATCCTGAGAGTAACGGGCATACGGAACGACTTAATCAGTCTGTAGAACAGTTTCTCAGGTCATATGTCTCTGATGATCAACAGTTATGGGTTAAGTACCTTCCTTTGGCAGAATTTGCGATAAACAACCTTGTTAATTGCTCTGCTGGTGTCTCCCCGTTCTTTTGTAACTACTGTTTCCATCCTCATTTTCATTCTGGGTCATCCGTCTCCTCGTCTAACCCTGAGGCGGATAAGGTCTCGTCCGAACTGTGCACAGTTTGGGCTCGGGTTCAGTCGAACCTAGAAAAAGCTCAAAACTATCAAAAGATCAAAGCTAATAAGAGACGTTCTAAGGGGATGGATTTTCAGGTTGGGGATAAGGTTTGGCTGTCTTCTAAAAATGTGCCTCTTAAGGTGGCTTCCAAAAAGTTTGCACCTCGCTTTATAGATCCGTACGAGATTACAGAGGTAATTAATCCAGTGTCTTTTAGATTAAAGTTACCTGAATCTTTCCACATCCATAACGTCTTCCACAAATCTCTGCTGAAAAGATATGTTACTCCTGTTGATCCTTTGCAGTCCGCTCCGCCGCCGCTGCTGGTTAATAATTCTGAGGAGTTTGTGGTCTCCAAAATCTTGGATGTTCGGAGAGTCCGTAACTCCTTACAGTACCTGGTGCACTGGAAAGGCTATGGACCGGAGGAATGGTCATGGGTACCAGCTAAGGATGTTCATGCTGCTAGACTTCTAAAAAAAAAATTATGTGGAACATCCTGAGAAGCTGTCACCTGGGGCCTTGGGTCCGGCGGCCCCGCGTGGAAGGGGGGGTACTGTCACGATGCGCTATGTGCGGAAGCGGGGACAGCCGGGGCGCGATCGCGTCATCAGTGCGCCCAGCGTCGCCCGCTCCCATGCTAACCACTGGCCACGTCACATGGAGCCACGTCACATGACTCCACCAGCGCCCTATTTAAACAGACAATCTGCTGGTCACAGATTGCCTGTTATTGAGGTCCTTACTGCGTTATACTTACCTGGTTTATTGTTCCTACTTGGCTTCTGATTCCAGTCCGTCTCATCCTCTGGTCTTGGCGTTCCTTCCTGGTTTTGACTCTGGCTTCTCCTGACGATCCTCTGCTTGTTCCTCTGGTACAATACTGTTCTCTTGGTTATTGACTCGGCTTGTTTGACTTTCCTTCTGCATGTGTTGTTTGTCTTCCCTGCACTTTCCTAGCTAAGGGTTTGTCGACCAGTTGTCCCTTGTTGCTAGGACTTGCGAGGCAAGTAGGCAGGGACAGAGGTGCGGGTGGAGTTCAGTGGTCACTTCCCCACCCCCGGTGTGTGTGACAGTATGTATGTGTAGGGACTATATTTGAGAGGAGTTCCCTGTATGTTGGAGCGGGCTGAAGGGAGGGGTATGTGGTTATTTACATTGGCTTGTAAGTTGGGAGGCTGGGGCTTTATAATTTCAGGGGGGCAGACACTACAGGGGAGATTATAACTACTGGAGGCATTATAAATACTAGAGGGCACTACAGGGGGAGAATTATAATGGTAGCGGGCATTATAAATACTGAGGACCTGCAGGGGGCCATTATAAATACTTGGGGGCATTACAGAGGGTCTAACTACTGGGGCTATTACAGGAAGCATTATAAATACTAAGGGTACTATATGGGGTGCATTAGGACTACTGGAGACACTATAGGAGGCCTTACTACTACTGAGGACTCTATAGGAGTGCCTTCTAGATTGGCCTTATTTCTACTGGGGGTCTAAATGGGTGCTAGAGGGACTTTTTTTACTCCCAAGGGCATTATAAGGGACATTATTACTACTGAGGGAGCTAAAGGGATCTTTATTACCACTGGGGGCACTATAGGGGCTCTTGGGGAGCATTATCATTATTGGTCTACTGTAAGGGGTACCATTACTAATTAGGGCACTATGGGAGGGAATTAATATTTGTTGGATTTTGGGGAGCACTATTGCTATTGAGAGCATAGTGTTTGTGGGCAGTGGGGAGCACAGGGAGCACAGTATTGGGAGTAGCAGCCGGATAACAAAGGAGGAGGAGAATGATGGAAAGTGAGGAATCTAAGATGTCTGTGTAGCAAATTCTACAGAGATAAAATGTGGATGAAGGAAGTTGTCATTTCAGTCTGCGCTGAATGGAGAAGATAAAGGAAGAGAACATTTACATCAGAGGAGGAGACATCACTGGATGTAAGCGGTATTTAGTGCTGAATGTTCCTGTAAATTTTGTAGCACTGTATGAACTTCCACCTAAATATATCTTTAGCAGTATGGCTGGGGTAATGGTGTTGGATTGAGAATTTGGCACAGGAAGGAGGGGCACAATTTCAGTTTTCATCTCAGGCATCAGCAAAGCTATAATCAACCCATACAATGTCGACAAGGCAGAGGAGGAGGAGAAAGAAGAGCAATTCTCCCTCTCCTCTGCACTGTGGTACCTATTGTTAAGCTGATTGATAGTGCAGTAGTGAGTGGGAACTGCTGCTCCACCAATCAGCTCAGTCACACTCAGTAACAGACACCAGCAGCGCCACCAAGAAGGAAGCAAGATCCACTGTGTGACATAGCGTGCTGTCAATGAGCAGACAGTTGCATGGACTGCCAAAAGAGGTGCCTAATGTATTAAGAGGTGTATGCCTGTTAATAAATTAGGTGCACATAACTCCAGTAGACTTCTTAGTAACACTGGCATGGAAAATGTAAGCCCAGTTGTGTTTTGTATTTTTTTTTTTCTTGCAGTGTGACTTTTAGTTGAGCGTCCATTTTGGGGAGTTGTGAGGGATAGCTAGGGAGCATTTGGCCTTAGTTAGCTAAATTGTATGGACATCACTCGGGGAAGGGGGGGGGGCTAGGTTGACTAGGGCAGGTTTTACCACATGTAATAGCCGATCACTGGGGGTCTCAGAAGGAGGACATTTTCTTACAAGCTCATTATTGTGGACCATTTTAAAAAGTAGGGGTTGACCAAAGTGAGCAAGCCCTTTTCCACAGACAATGTTTATTCAGCATGAAGAATTAGCCTTGATAAGCAGGGGTGCCCTTTTCAGAGTGACAACTCAGTTTTAAGACAGGAAGATGGATAGATATACAGGGGTTTGATAGTTCTTTTATAGCGGAGCTGTGGCTAATTTGACACCTTCTGTACTGTACAGTGTCTTTCTACTTGATGCCTACCCTAAACCACTGACCAGCAGTGCACATCCTGTCAAAAAAGGGTTTATCTTATCGAACACTATAATTAGTATACTATCTGAGTTGGTTCATGCTCCATGAGGCTATCTTCTTGTTGTCCACATAAAATAGGCACATACAGTATATACCATATTTTTCGCCCTATAAGACACACCGGCCCATAAGATGCACCTAGGTTTTAGAGAAGGACAATAAGAAAAAAACTATTTTCCATTACACCTCAGGTCAGACCAGCAATCAGACCCCCAATGTTAATCAGACCTCAGATCATACCCCCCCCAATGCCTCAGACCAACCTCCCAACCTTCAGACATCTATCAGCCATCATGTCCTCCATCTATCAGCCCTCATGTAGCCCTCATGTCATCCATCTATCAGCCCTCATGTCAGCCATCCATCAGCCCTCATGTCAGCCATCAGCCCTTGTGTCAGCCATCAGCCCTTGTGTCAGCCATCAGCCCTCATGTCAGCCCCCAGCCATATGTCAGCCCCCAGCCATCAGCGCAAATAAAATAAAATAAAACACTTACCTCTCTTGCTCCTGGACGCCACCGCTCCTCACTATTACGATGCTCTTCATCCTGCTGTAGGCTGTGCTCTGTGGACCGGCACGCACAGCGTGAGGTCACAGAGCGGCCTCACGCTGTGCGCAGCCCTGCACAGCCAACAGGCAAGGACCAGGAAGCGGTGAGTACAGAGCCTTCACCGCTTCCCGGTCCTCCGGTACTAATTAGCTTCCATAATCGAAGCGCTTCATTAGTATTCGCCGCATAAGACACAGGGGCATTGCGTCTTATGGGGCAAAAATACGATACATAAAAGTAGATTGATTACAGGGGTTGTCCCAGCACCTGGATCTGACTACTTCTGAAATTGCATATATATAAAATTTTGCATAGTTACTGTTTGGTGTTTTCTATTAGAGGCTGTGGCAGTTACAAGGAGAGAGCTGCAGCATAAAGGACATACAGTATCCTCTGAGAAAAGATATGCTCCCTGAGCTGCCAGTCTGAAATAAATGTAGCAGGACAACTATAGCAATGAATGTGGGGATCTCTGGATTCATGTGAGGTACAGGGATGGTTCTAGCTTTGATAGAAAGATACTGTCATGTACTACGTGATGTCTGATTTTTCATTTTTACATTAATCATGGGATAACCCCTTTAACAATTTTGAGAGTATACACTTATGTGAAAGTATAACATTTGCTTTTATATGAAATGTTTATCACTAAAATTGTCAATTAAAGTATGGTAAAAGAATAAAGGGATAGATGGTAATTTAACCATAGTAAACTTTAGGTGAAGCTTTTGAAAATGTAATTTAGCCCTGTAGCTATGATATCTCAGCAACTTTCGAATGTTCTTTCTAATCTAAAGGAGACTTGCCTGGCAGTCACAATAGTCATAGCATTTCAAACTAAACAGTATTATGTAGAAAACACTTACTGTTAATTATCTTCTAAATGAACAGAATTTCAGGACACTTATAGTTTAATCAATTCGCATACAAAAATGGAAGTGCTGAAAACAATGTTACAGACTCGCAGAAATCAAGGACATTAGAACTATTGGGGTCATTTATCAAACTGATGTAAAGTAGAACTGGCTTAGTTGCCCATAGCAACTAATCAGGTTCCACCTTTCATTTTTGATGGCTCCTTTGGAAAATGAAAAGTGGAATCTGAATGGTTGCTATGGGCAACTAAGCCAGTTCTACTTTACACCAGTTTGATAAATGACCCCATATATTATATACAATTCTGGTCTTTCATATACAAAGAATGCAAATGATATATACAACCAAATAAATAGAACAACACTGCTAATGGTAATTTTTATCTCAGGAATAACTAACCTGTATTACTGAATTGCAGAATTCAAGAGAATTCATAAACTGTATAAGGGAAGGAACCTGAAGCCAATCTTCTTTAACAAGACAATGCCATTCTTCCCCTTTGTCATCTAGCTTTGTCGGTAATGAAGAGTAGAGACCACTCAGTCCAGTCGCTAGTACCTGTAAACAGTGAAAAATGTCACTATAAAGATAGATTTATATATACAAATAGTAACACATAAAATAAATTGGTTACTAACTTCCGCCAATAACCTGTCAATATCAGGTTCTGCTGCTCTGCACTTCCTGTTCTTGTTTGATACAACTGGAAATGCTAAGAAAAGACCACTGATTAGCTTGGGAAGCTTTTCCTAATGTTTCTAGCTGTTGTGCTAGAACACAAAGTACAGAGCATCTAGGGCAGGGGATCAATTGAGGTAACCATTTTGTTTAAAGGCTTAAAGGAGTTGTTCACGGCCTTTCAGACAGACCTACCCAGAATGGCCAGACCTCCGGAATGAATAGGCATGACTCTTCTCAGGTAAATTTGATTATTTTCAAGGCCTGGGCTGCAATGATTATGATGCTGGTTCTCGGCAACCACTTACTTTTAGCTCATGAGTGACACACCGCTGACATTAGCATTTCTGTCACTACTTTATTCTGTCATCGGTGAGTACAGCATAATATTGATGACAGGTTCCCTTTAAAGGTGTGTTCCAGGATTGACATTTTATAACTATTTTTGTATTGACTATTTTTTTTTCTTTTTTACATTAACAGCTTCTTGTTCTGGCTCAATGGGTCTACACCTATCTTCACTGCACTTCGCTTCTTGCATATAAACTTTACGAGGATGTGTGATGCTTCAGCCAATGGCTGAATTCAACGGTGAAGTGTCCCCAAGTGGTATGTGACCCAACAATGACATGACCCCAGGAGCTGAGGCCAGTCTTTGGCTACAGTGGTGCATGTCCATGCCAGAAGTCTACATGTGGGGGTCAAAGAGTAGTGAAGACAGCGGTGGATCCACGGAGCCGGAACCGAGTGGCAGGGAGCAGGTAAATTAGTTTCCTTTCACAGGTCTGGCATGGAGATGGAGACATTTAAAAAAAAACAAGACAATCCTGGAACACAACTTTAATATTGTATTACAGAAAAACATAGAAAGGTTATAGAAAACTGCACGCATAAAATTTTGCTCTAGTAGAACAATTTTCCTGAAAATCTGGTTACCATTATTTTTTGTGATTTCATTTTTATTATGGACACAATTGTGTCTACATAAGAGCTGAATGCTAAATTTATGGAATATATTCATAACAGATGGCTAACAAGTGCTTAGGTGTTTACATAGAGGAGACTTTTTAGCAAATCGGAAAATATGGTCAAACTCACACTGCAATTTTTTCCATAACAATCAGCCATCCTGGGACAGGAAGAGCCATAATGCTTCCCAAAATGTTACCCCCATTCATGAGGGTGACATGTAGCATAGTAAATTAACACCCCCTACACGTGTAATGACAACTAAGCTATTGGAGCAGTTCATAATTTGTCGAGTGTGTATTCAAAGGTTGAACTAACTTGAACTATTGTCCATCCTACAAAAGCAACATACTAATACCAAAGCAAAGCTGAGCATATACAATAGATTCAATCACATCTATATTTGCTTATTGATTATCTAATTTCAAAACCAATGAGATGATTCTTTGCTTATATAACAGTTTTATATCAGCGTTTCTACTATGTTGATGCAGGGTTGCCATAGCCAATGTTAGTTCAGCAACAGGGAGTATAGGTGGGGTTGGTCACTGATGTTGACATACCAACTGAGCATAAAGGTGTTTGATTGGGTTAGAGCTCTATTTATGCAGAAAGCCAAACTATGAAACCCTCAACAAACTGGTCTTTTAAAGACATTACTTCAAGAGGCTATTTTGGACCTCAATATTAAGTGCTGTCCTCAAAGACAGACAAGCTATGGGAGGAATTTGTCACATTTTGGGCTTATGTGCACCAACAATTTCAACATTTTGCATTTTTACACAACTCGCTCCAACTTTGAAAAGTTGGTTGGAAAGTGGTTAGCTATATCAATTAGTTTCACTCCGGATTTATCATGGCGACTTTTTTTTTAAAAGCTGAAAAAAAGTCACAAAGTCACTCCAGCAGAGCACTGGCCTATAAAACCAGAGGAGCATTCTAGGCAAAAGTGTTAGTTTTGACAATACGCCAAGTTTAACACACAACGTGCAATGTTTGATAAATTTGGTGCAAAGTGAAGACTCCTGCAAAACTGACCTCACATATTACCCTCATGGTAAATTCCCCCTTTACTCTTTGTAGGCTTATGTAGCTATAAGCTTTACAGATAAGATATAAGTGACCAAACTAACATATTAGAAAGGGTATCAAATAGTTTTGGCCATGTAATTCATAGACACACTGATAAATGATGCCAATAATAGATAAGATGTTATATTATAGGCAGATTTCTATGACGAGGTGCGGATTAGGATATCTAAATATAACGATATCACTTTATCAAGTACTAGAAAACCAGATAATGATAACTAAACCAGTCATACTTTGTCAGTAATAATCCATATATTGCAGCTATATTGCCTCAAATGTCAACAATATTACTATGCAAAATCAACCTTTTAGGTAGTGCCCTCTATATTCCAGGAAGATCAGGCTTCATCTGGTGAGACTGATCGCTGCCTAAGTATAAAATGGTATAGAACTTTCCATTATTGTCTGGCAAGTAGCACAACATATTCATTTTTCAGGGTCGCAGACAAGGCATTTCCCTCATAAGCAGCCAGTGATCCACTGCCAAGGACAAAAATTTCCAGTAAGGTATGCAAGAAAATTGCAAGCAATATAATGAAATACAGGGACGGTTAACTTCTATGTAAGTAATTACATAGAGCCGCAATGAAAATGTAGATATCAGTTTGAAGCATAGCATTTAATATTAATCGGAAGCTATAAAGACTCCTTGCTGATTTGCAGTTTTATGCACCTAATGTTATAGGTGTCTTTAATCATAATAAAGGACAGTATTCATATTTTCCTAATTAATAATACTGAATTGTATGTGTTCTTTCATTATTATGGATTGCACAGTCCAGCATAAGCAAGAAATACAGTCCATTCGGAAAGTCTTCAGATTGCTTTATGTTGCGGCTTTCTGCTAAAATGTATTTACAAAATCAGGTTTCTTCCCCATCATTCTGTACTCAATATCCCATAATGAGAAAGTGAAATCAGAATGTTTAAAATCTTTCAGAATGTTTAAAATCTTTGCTAAATTTATTGAAAAAGGAAAAACTAAAATCTTGCATTGACATAAGTATTTAGACCCTTTACTCAATATTTAGTGGAAGCAGCTTTGGCTGTGATTACAGCCTCCAGTCTTCTTGGGTATAAAGCCACACGGTTTTCACACCTGGATTTTGGGATTTTCTGCAATTTTTTTATAGATCCTCTCAAGCTCTGTCAGGTTGGATGGGGACTGTCAGTGGACAGCCATTTCAGGTCTTTCCAAAGAAGTTTGATTGTGTTCAAATCAGGGCCGTGGTTGTGTTGGCTTGGTTGTGTGCTTAGGGTCATGGTCTCATGGGAAGCTGAACCTTCAGCTCAGTCTAAGGTCCGGCGCACTCTGGATCAGGTTTTCATTAAGAATATCCCTGTACTTTGCTCCATTCAGTTTTCTCTCAAGCCTGACCAATCTTCCTGTCCTAGCAACTGAAAACCACCCACAGGACGATGCTGCCACCACCATACTTCACTGTAGGGATGGTATTGGGCAGCTGATGAGCAGTGACTGGTTTCCTCCAGATTGAAGCCAAAAGGTTCAATCTTGGTTTCATCAGACCCAAGCATCTTGTTTCTCAGTCTCTCAGAAAGGTACTTTTTTTTTTGCAAACTCTGTGTGTCTTTTACTGAGGGAAGAGGCTTCTTTTTGACCATTCTGCTATAAAACAGATTGGTGGAGTGCTGCAGTGATGGTTTACCTTCTGGAAATTTCTCCCAGTTGCACACAGGATCTTTGGAGCTCAGCCACAGTGATCATTGGGGTCTTGGTCACCCCTCTTACCAAGGTTGTTCTACGATTACTTGGCTTGGTGAGGCAGCCAGATCTATGAAAAGCTCTGGTTGTACTAAACTTCTTCCATTTAAGAATTATTGTAGCCACTGTGCTATTAGGAGCTATAACCTCTTCAGGACACAGGGCGTACAGGTACGCCCTTATGTCCTGGTACTTAAGGACACAGGGCGTACCTGTAGGGGGGACCCAATTGCATGGAAGGCAGCGCGATGTCTAAAGGAAGGCATCGCGTTGCTTATCGGTGATGAGCCTGTGAGATCCAGCCCCCTGGATCTCACAGGCCGGAAGCTGTATTAGTAATAAACACAGTATTACTCATACAGCCAATGCATTCCAATACAGAAGTATTGGAATGCATTGTAAAGGATTAGACCCCCAAAAGTTCGAGTCCCAAAGTGGGGAAAAAAATTAAGTGAAGAAAAAGTTGAAAAAATAAAGTTTTGCCACCAAATAAATTAAAAGTTTCAAGTAAAATAAACAAAAACTTCATTTTCCCCAAATAAAGTTAAAAAAAAATTGGTAAAAAATAGGGGAAAAAAAAGTATACATATTAGATATCGCTGCGTCCGTATCGACCGGCTCTATAAACCTATCACATGACCTAACCCCTCAGATGAACGCCGTAAAAAATAAATAAATAAAAACTGTGCTAAATAAACAATTTTTTTGTCACCTTACATCACAAAAAGTACAACAGCATGCGATCAAAAAGGCGTTTGCCCACCAAAATAGTACCAATTTAACTGTCACCTCATCCCGCAAAAAATGAGTCCCTACCTGAGACAATCGCCCAAAAAATAAAAAAACTATGGCTCAGAATATGGAGACACTAAAACATCTTTTTTATTTGTTTTAGAAAAGCTGTTATTGTGTAAAACTTACATAAATAAAAAAATGTATACATATTAGGTATTGCCGTGTCCGAATCAACTGTCTCTATAAACATATCACATGACCTAACCCCTCAGATAAACACATAAAAAAAAACTGTGCTAAATAAACCATTTTTTGTCACCTTACATCACAAAAAGTGTAATAGCAAGCGATCAAAAAGTCACACGCACCCGAAATTAGTGCCAATAAAACCGTCATCTCATCTCGCAAAAATCATAACCTACCCAAGGAAATCGCCCAAAAACTGAAAAAATTATGGCTCTCAGACTATGGAAACACTAAAACATGATTTTTTTGCTTCAAAAATGAAATCATTGTGTAAAACTTACATAAATAAAAAAAAGTATACATATTAGGTATCGCCGCATCCGTATAGACAGGATCTATGAAAATATCACATGACCTAACCCCTCAGATGAACACCGT
This sequence comes from Bufo bufo, assembly GCF_905171765.1. Classification (NCBI taxonomy): domain Eukaryota; kingdom Metazoa; phylum Chordata; class Amphibia; order Anura; family Bufonidae; genus Bufo; species Bufo bufo. The sequence continues at coordinate 653,122,234 of NC_053390.1, read as the reverse complement.
AATTTTTTTTTAATAAAAACTGTGCCGAATAAACCATTTTTTGCCACCTTACATCACAAATTGTGTAATAGCAAGCGATCAAAAAGTCACACGCACCCCAAAATAGTGCCAATAATACCGTCATCTCATCCCGCAAAAATCATACCCTACCCAAGGTAATTTCCCAAAAACTGAAAAAATGATGGCTCTCAGATTATGGAAACACTAAAACATGATTTTTTTTGCTTCAAAAATGAAATCATTGTGTAAAACTTACATAAATAAAAAAAAGTATACATATTAGGTATCGCCGCGTCCGTGACAACCTGTTCTATAAAAATACCACATGATCTAACCTGTCAGATGAATTTTGTAAATAACAAAAAAATAAAAACAGTGCCAAAACAGCTATTTCTTATTATCTTGCCTCACAAAAGTGTAATATAGAGCAACCAAAAATCATATGTACCCTAAACTAGTACCAACAAAACTTCCACCCTATCCCGTAGTTTCTAAAATGGGGTCTCTTTTGTGAAGTTTCTACTTTAGGGGTGCATCAGGGGGGCTTCAAATGGGACATGGTGTCAAAAAAAACCAGTTTAGCAAAACCTGCCTCCAAAAACCGTATGGCATTCCTTTCCTTCTGCGCCCTGCCGTGTGCCCGTACAGCAGTTTACGACCACATATGGGGTGTTTCTGTAAACTACAGAATCAGGGCCATAAATATTGAGTTTTCTTTGGCTGTTAACCCTTGTTTTGTAAAAGTAAAAAAAATATAAAAATGGAAAATCAGTTTTGAATACCTTGAGGGGTTTAGTTTCTTAGATGGGGTCACTTTTATGGAGTTTCTACTCTAGGGGTGCATCAGGGGGGCTTCAAATGGGACATGGTGTAAAAAAAAACAGTCCAGCAAAACCTGCCTTCCAAAAACCGTATGGCATTCCTTTCCTTCTGCGCCCTGCCGTGTGCCCGTACAGCGGTTTACGACCACATATGGGGTGTTTCTGTAAACGACAGAATCAGAGCCATAAATATTGAGTTTAGTTTGGCTGTTAACCCTTGCTTTGTAACTGAAAAATAAATTATTAATATGGAAAATCTGCCAAAAAAGTGAAATTTTGATATTGTATCTCTATTTTCCATTAATTCTTGTGGAACACCTAAAGGGTTAACAAAGTTTGTAAAATCAGTTTTGAATACCTTGAGGGGTATAGTTTCTAGAATAGGGTCATTTTTGGGTGGTTTCTATTATGCAAGCCTCACAAAGTGACTTCAGAATTCAGATTTGCTTCTAAACTTCTAAGCCTTGTAACATCCCCAAAAAATAAAATATCATTCCCAAAATGATCCAAACATGAATTAGACATATGGGGAATGTAAAGTAATAACTATTTTTAGAGGTATTACTATGTATTATAGAAGTAGAGAATTTGAAACTTTAGAAATTTTTGCTAAATTTGGTATTTTTTTATAAATAAAAATGAATTGTTTTGACTTTATTTCACCAGTGTCATGAAGTACAATATGTGACGAAAAAACAATCTCAGAATGGCCTGGATAAATCAAAGCGTTTTAAAGTTATCACCACTTAAAGTGACATTGGTCAGATTTGCAAAAAAATGGCCTGGTCCTTAAGGTGAAATAAGGCTGTGTCCTTAAGCAGTTAAGTGCAGCAGAATTTTTTGCAGCCTTCTCCAGATCTGTGCCCCCACACATTCCTGTCTCTGAGCTCTGCAGGCAGTTCTTTCTTCCTCATGGCTTGATTTTTGCTCTGATATGCATTGTGAACTGTGAGACGTTACATAGACATGGCTGTGTCTTTCCAAATCATGTGCAATCAACTGAATTTACCACAGGTGGACTCCAATCAAGGTGTAGAAACATGATCAGGAGAAATGGGAGGCCCACAGAGCTAAATTTCAAATGTCATCGCAAAGGGTCGGAATACTTATGTTTATGCAAAATGTTTGTTTTACCTTTTTAATAAATTTGCTAAAATTTCTAAAATTCTGTTTTCCCATTTTCATTATGGGATATCATGTGCAGATGGGGGAAATCTTTTTTTTTTTTTTTTTTTTTTAGCAGAAGGCTGCAACATAACAAAATGTGAAAGGGTCTGAACACTTTCCAAATGCATTGTAATTGGAGGATACTATCTCTGCTTACAGAGAGCACCTTAATCGGCATGAGGAGGCTGTGTCAAGGGTCAAACATTGACTTATTGGATACCTGCCTTACATCTGGTGGCATCCAGGGTAGAGCTTGCTCAGAGCTCATTTGCACACCATCTTCCCAAATGCATTGTAAAAATAACAGTCCTGCCCAAAATAATTCAGTTGATATGAAATAATCTGACATTGATTACTGATAACATAAGGTGACTAGTGATTCATAATGTCAAGCCAGCTTGTTTTTCATTAACAAAAAAATTATGATTGCTTCTGAAATTGACCTTCCTTTGAAGAGGTACATGGATGCATAAGCAAAGATAGATGCACAACTGTCATATTCCAATATATTCTGGTACACTTGGCAAAAGTTTGTCACGTGATTGTAACCCAAAGAAGGTGTGTCATATATGATTTTACACAGGTCTATGAGCATGCTTATGAAGTCTTCTAGTCCTTTCCCCCCAACTGGTATCTTCTAAAACCACATTAAAGGGAATCGGTCACCTACCTCCTCTGTATTTAACTAATGCCGATGCACTGTAGCACTGTGTACCATCATTAAAACTATGCCTTTGTCATGATTATCCATCTCAACGAATGCCAGAAAATAAACTTTTTTGGTATGCTAATGATCCTCAAAGTGCCCAGTGGGTGTGATTAACAGTTCCAGGAGCCCAAGCCCACCTCCTGCAAGACCCCATGCCTGCCTCTTAACATAGTACCAGTCCCTCCTTTTGCACCTTCCAGCCCGCCCTCTCCTCTGCAATGTCATGATCTTCATACAACTCCTCCCACTTGGTCAGCACACCCTCAATGGTATAGCATGCACTGTATCTACATGAGATTTCCCAAAGGGACATGCTGACCAGCCTACCGGATACTTAGCGCTAGTGTGAAATTAGCCTAACATAGACAAATTCCGAAGCTCCAGTAAGTAAGGCCAGTTTTCACACAGGTGTGTTCAGTCTAGGAAACATGCTGTTCTTGATGGCTGTGTTTCCCAGTCTGAAGGCAGCTCATCTGAACTACATTCATTGCACCATAGTGATTTATGATGTGAATATCTGCCCAACTGCGGGTACCTGCATCATGTTAGCACAGTACAGGATATCAGCAGTATACCAGCAGAACATATAAATTAGTTTGGTCCAGGAAATGTGTCTGTCACATGGATTGTGTTTTCCAGACCAAACATGTTCATGTGAAACTGGCTTAATACTTACAGCACCTCCAAATGATTTATCATTTCCAGGTAACTACTGTAAAATCTAGCAATACTTATTCCCTCTATGACAAATATGGCAAAATGTGTTGCCTTTTTTTGCAAAATAACTCCATCAGAAAAAAATGGCTGGTATAAAGCAATATCTTACATCACGTAAAACATATTACTCTTCTACCACAGGACTGAATGTGAATATAACTATTCGGTGATGTTTGCTGCAGGGATAAAGCATGAAGCTTGGAACATCTGTTACTAAACAATAAGTATGGATAGTGTGGACACTTGACAGCTACTATTCAAGAGATAAGCTAAGAGAGATACATATGCATTTTTATCTGCCTTTTATAGAAGGCTAAGAATTAAATTCCTGTAAGTGACCATATCAAGGTGAAACCAGCAGTGAGCACAGAATGGAAAGCTACAATAAAGCTGTGGCCTGCTCGAGGTTCGGTTTAGACAAACAGGTTTTCTGATGCGGTTTTTAGAGCCAAAACCAGGAGTCAATTTTTTAAATCAAAACCTGAATGTGGAAACCAAAGCTAAAGGCTGTGGACAACTCTGTCACAGAAGCACTTTTTTTTCCAGATACTAGTATCTACCTTGAGTTTCAGGCTGCAATTTCCAACCCTTCATATATTTTCAAACCCCGATATGCAGTCTACAACCAACTAGTTTCAGCCTTTTTAGTTCTGTGGCTAATCCACCACGCTTTATATGTGGAAATCATGGCAGGAAGTGCCATGCTTTCTGAAATACATTCTAAAATCTGCATTAGGCCTCATGCATATGACCGTATGTATTTTGCGGTCCGCAAAAAATACGGATGACGTCCGTGTGCATTCCATATTTTGTGGAACGGAACATCTGGCCCCTAATAAAACAGTACTATCCTTGTCCATAATGCAGACAATAATAGGACATGTTCTATTTTTTTGTGGAACGGAAATACGGACATACGGAAACGGAATGCACACTGAGTAACTTCAGTTTTTTTTGCGGACCCATTGAAGTGAATGGTTCCGTTTACGGTCCATAAAAAAATGGAACGGACACGGAAAGAAAATACGTTTGTGTGCAAATAAAGGGGATTTCTGAGAACCTCAGAAGGGGAGTTGTTGATGCTCATCAGGGTGGAAACTTTTAGAAAACCATTTCTAAAGAAACATTGTGAACAGATGGAGGAAATTCAAGACCACTAATACCCTCCCCAGGAGTGGTCGACCAACAAGATCACACCAAGAGTGTGTAATAGTCTGTCTGAGAAATGAACAACCTCTCTCATTACTTTTATATATGTATGTTTTTATATCTGTCGTGGGACTCTATATGTTTTCATGCCATCCTGTATGATGCTGTTCAGTCTGGACCAGTAAGAGCTAATACACATTCACCTTTGACAGGATTCAAATTAGCATCCTTTTGCTAACAAAGGTAGTGCTAACAAGGTTTCCTAGATGGGACACTAGAGCCTCATGGTAATGCCTGACATTTAAGACATATTGGCACCGGTGCACAGCAGACATACTGTACAGAAGCTTTCAAACAGAGTACCAGACGATGAAGAAAATATCTCATAAGCGATAACTCATCCCTGGTACAACTCACATAATAATTATTGTAATTATTGCATTCTGTGTAATGTGGGAATAATAGGGAGTCCAAACATCCCACCCCTGATAGCCAGCATTCCCACATAATGAGTATCTCACCTTCTGGGACCACTACACCGGTCATATGTGGTATCAGAACAATCAGCCTGATAAAATATGTATTATTAAAACATGTTGGGGTCTGAATATCCATTAGTGTGGATGGGAAGCCATGTTTTATTAATATTTCATGTCTGCCCACTGAGTAAGAGAGGTGTAGCCTGCACAGGTAATGAGGGGCTTGTGGATGGATGACACCAAAATTGAACTTTTTGGTTTAACTGAGAAATGTTATATTTGGAGAAAGGAAAACGCTGCATTTCAGCATAAAAACCTTATCCCATCTGTGAAACACGGAGGTGGTAGTATCATGGATTGGTCCCTGTTTTGCTGCATTCGGCCTAGGACAGCTTGTCATCATTGAAAAACAATGAATTCTGAATTAAACCAGCAAATTGTAAAGAAAAATATCAGGACATCTGTCCATAAGCTAAATCTCAAGAGAACGTGGGTCATGCAGCAAGACAACAACCCTAAGTACACAAGTTGTTCTACCAAACATTTGTTCTACCAACGAATGGTTAAAGAAGAATAAAGTTAAGGTTTTGAAATTGCCAATGCCCTTAATCCAATAGAAATGTTTTGGAAGGGCCTGAAGCAAACAGTTCATGGGAGGAAACCCACCAACAACTGAAACACTTTTTTATGGAGGAATGGGATAAAATTCTTCCAAGCATATCCGCAGGACTAATCAACAATTGCCGTAAACGTTTAGTTGCAGTGATTGCTTTTTCCCCCATTTTCGTTATTTGGTAGTTTCTTTTGGTTATGTGATTTCTACTCTGCTGTGGAATATAAAATAATTATGAATGTAAATGGAATGACTTATCTACAAAAAGAAAGACACAAGCCAAAAAGACACACAAATTCCTAGAAGACTCAATATAATGATACACTGTTATGTAAATTAATGTGACATTATGTACAATAATGCTTTCATGTAAATTTTATGATTTCATGTAAAATGAATGATGCTATCAGATTTCAACTCCATACTTCTCTGTGTGTGGAATCTTTGTGAGAACTACAGAGGACTCCTGCGGAGACTGTGGACCTGGTTCATGTCACTTCTCCCTTTCTTGTTGTCACGTCTTGTTTGAAATATTCCAGTGCCACACTACATCTCTCCTTTCTGTCCTTTATGGGAATCATCAAGAAAGCTAAATTGCTTTTTAAGCTCACAGCTTCTAGTTTCTGCTACAATCCATAAATATGTGACATTTATATCTTCTTTATAAAATACAAAATGGACTAATCCTACTACAAGTCTTTTCTTGTCAGGGAGCCAGTACCATACTTTGCCATCACAGCCTTGAAATAATGAATACTGTATATCCATTTTATGCTTGTCACTTTCAACTGTCTCACATATGTAGAAATGCACAGTGTGCTCAGTGATTGGGTTTGCAAGGCCTATATCTTCACCACAGAGAACAGGCAGGCATCATGAGATTAATAGATATAAATATGTAAAAGATGCCAGGTTGCAATAATTGCAGATCTCGGGGTCAAGGATGGAGCTGTGCAAGAAAAAACAAAAATTGACCTCTGCCGTTTACTAGCATGGTAGCCACTATGATCCATTAATGTGGGGGTCCCATTAGTCACTTTTCTACAGAATAGTAATACACAGCATACCATTGTAAAATTGTGGGGAAATTCTTTAAAGGGCTAAACCCTTCTCCGGTTAATTAAAAGAAATGCATTACATGTCCCCTATTCAAATTAACCTCTTCAAGAGACACTTCCATCTGAAATAAAATACAAAATATTGCCCTTCTATCGCAGTAATCTTAGAAGTTCTTAATGGGAGAACAAGGCAATCTCAGTTTATGACTCTGTTGCAAGGTATTATAAAAGGGTATATTTGCAAGGTAATCCTCATTAAAAATAGTAAGAATAGGACTGAAGTGACTAACAGAATGACAGCTCTACTGTTCTCATGATTAGTGTTGAGCTAACCCGAACTGTAAGGTTCGGGTCCGTACCGAACTTTGCGAATTTGGGTACCTGGACCCGAACCTGAACTTTGCCGAAAAAGTTTGGTTCGAGTTCGGTGTTTGGGCATTTAATAAAGCTTTTGAAAGGCTGCAGGGCAGCCAATCAACAATCTTTTAAGCTGTGGACACTTAGAAGCCATCCTAGTAATGGCATGGCTGTGATTGGCTGGTGCATCATGTGACCCAGCCTCTATACAAGCTGGATCACTTGTAGCCCCGCCCATCAGCTCTGAGTAGTGCAGGGACAGGAAGCAGGCAGCTGAAGCGAGGAAGAGTGTTAGAAAACTGGCTATTTGTTTTGTGAGTGACTTATAATGATTTTTTGTGGGTGCAATACACCAGCTTTGCACCCCTAACACAGAAATATAATAATAAATCTGGCTGTTAATTCTGTGGGTGACCTATAGCGATTTTTGTGGGTGCAATGCACCATTTTTGTACCCCTGACACAAAACTATAATAGTTAATCTGTCTTTTAGTTCGATGGGTAACATATACCCATTTTTGGTGTGAGATACACATGCACTGCATATGTGACAGGGAAATTAATATAGTTAATCTGACTGTTAGTTCGGTGGGTGACATATACCCATTTTTGGTGTGAGATACACGTCCACTTTATACGTGACAGGGAAAATGAATATAGTTAATCTGACTGTTAGTTTGGCCGGTGACATATACCCATTTTTGCTGTGAGATACACGTGTTCTGCATATGTGACAGGGAAATTAATATAATTAATCTGTCTGTTAGTTCGGTGGATGACATATACCCAATTTTCGGTGTGAGGTACACCTGCACTGCATACGTGACAGGGAAATTAATATAGTTAATATTTCTATTATTTCAGTGGGTGACCTCAAAGAACCATGGCACTGGTCGTGGTGCTGCTAGTCTTGGTGGAGCTCCTGTTGCAGGGAGAGGACGTGGTTGATCTGTTCCAGCTACACGCCCAAATGAAACACCTTCCTCAGTTGCACGTAGGCAACAGGATGTTTAGCATCATTTTGTAGGCCCGAATACCGGCGTACGAATGGTGAGGCCAGAACAAGTAGAGGTGGTAGTAGAGTATATGGCTGACAGCACCTCCAGTTCCTTCACATTGTCTCCCACCCGGTCCCCTGCTGAAACCACAGAGTTGGCACCTGCAGCCCATGGGCATCTGTCTTTCACCTCACCCTCTTGCAAATCAGCCAAGCAGTCTGAGCCCCAAGTCATGCAGCAGTCTCTTATGATTTTTGATTACTCTGCTGGCAGGGTTTCCGTGGGCCATCCACCTAGCCCTGCCACAGATGCCCAACCACTTATGTTTTAGGATGTGGACAGGGGAGGACCACCGCAGCATGTCTCTGATGATGATGAGAAAACACAGGTGCCAACTGCTGCAGCTTTCTGCCATGTGCAGACCGGCAAGGAGGGCAGGGGTGAAGAGTGGGTGAAAGATGATGTGGAGGATGATGAGGTCCTAGACCCCACATGGAATCAAGGTCATGTGAGTGACATGTGCAGTTCGGAGGAAGAGGTGGTAGTCACACAGCGCCAGACGCACAGCAAAAGGGGGAGCAGGGTGCAAAAGCAGAGTGGCCGTCCTGTTGCCAGTACGCCTGCTACTGCCCACCGCACCCAGGGACTGACCACACCAAAGCCAGCTCCAAGGAGTTCCCTGGCAGTTCTTCAGACAATGTGCTGACGAAAAGACACGAGTGGTTTGCACACTGTGCAATCAGAGCCTGAAGCGAGGCATAAATGTTCTAAACCTGAGCACCACCTGCATGACTAGGCATCTAAATGCAAAGCACAAGCTGCAGTCGAGTACACACCTGAAAAACCACAAAAGATCTCAGGTTCCTTCTGCTCCCTCTTCTGTTGCGGTCTCGGCCTCTTCCTCCCCCTCTGGAGTGACAGTGGCACCTGCCACCCCGCAAACAGAGGATGTGGCAGAAACATTACCACCTCCACCACCGTCACTGTCACCAACCATCTCCACACTGTCCCATGGAAGTGTTCAGCTGTCTATCTCCCAAACACTGGAGAGAAGTACCCTCTACCCACCAGCGATCCCTGGCCCTGAATGCCAGCATTTCAAAATTCCTGTCCTTTGAAATGCTGTCATTCCGTCTAGTGGAGATAGAGCTTTTAAAAATCTTATGGCGGTGGCTGTTCACAGTACATGGTTCCCAGCCGCCACTACTTTTCCAGGCGAGCCATCCCTGCCCTGCACAACACCATCTGTGGCAAGGTCCACATAACTACCTATACGTGGACCAGTAAGCATGGGCAGGGACGTTATATCTCCCTAACTGCACACTAGGTAAATGCAGTGGCTGCTGGCCTGAGGCGGATAGCAGTTTGGCGCATGTCCTACCGCCACCGAGGTTTGCAGGACATTTCTTGTTTCCTCCTGTTGCCTCCTCCTCCTACTGTGCTTCCTTCTCTACTGCCTCCTCATCCGGTCAGCCTAATACCTTCACCACCAAATACAGCACAGCCAGGGGGAAACGACAGCAACCCCACACCGTGCAGGAGCTGTGAACGGGCATGGAAAAACAGACTAGTGGTTGGTGCCGCTGAGCCTCAAGCCTGGCCTGGTGGTGTGCGATAACGGGCGAAATCTCATAGCAGCTCTGGGGCTAGCCGGTTTGACTCACATCCCTTGCCTGGCGCATGTGCTGAATTTGGTGGTGCAGAGGTTCCCCGATATGTCAGAGCTGCTGCATAAAGTACGGGCCCTCTGTGCGTGCTTTCGGCGTTCTCACCCTGCTGCTGCTCGACTGTCTGCGCTGCAGCGTAACCTCGGCCTTCCCACTCACTGCCTCATATGCGATGTACCGATGGAACTCCACTTTACTCATGCTGGAGAGACTGTGCGAGTAAGCAGCAGGCAATAGTGGAGTTTTAGCTGCAGCACGCATGGGTAAGTCCTCAGCGTTACTATCCCACTTTTATGTCTCTTTGAAAAAGCACTTTGGGCGATGATGGAAGAGGATATGGCACAGGAGAAAGAGGGATCATTTCTACGGTTATCAGGCCAGTCATTCACAAGGGGCTCAGAGGGTGTGTTCCTGCACCAACAGAGGCCAGGTACACTACTGTCCAGCCAGGGCACAGTTCTGGAGGATGAGGAGGAGGAGGAGGATGATGAGGAGCAGGAACCGTGTTCACATAAGTGTGGCACCCAAAGCAGCTCATGGGTGCGGGGCTGGGGGGATACAGAGGACACAGACGATACACCTCCCACAGAGGACAGCTTGTCATTGCCTCTGGGCAGCCTGGCACACATGAGCGACTACATTCTGCAGGCCTGCGCAACGACCGCCATGTTGCCCACATTCTAACCATTGCTGATTACTGGGTGTCCACCCTGCTGGATCCCCGCTACAAGGACAACGTGCTGTCCTTAATTACGTCACTGGAGTGTGATCGGAAGATGCGCGAGTACAAGCGGACGCTGGTAGACGTGCTGCTGAAGGCATTCACACCTGACAGAGGGGGGTCAGTGGAAGCACAGGGCAAAGGCAGAGGAGGAGGAGGAAGAAGTCTCCAACGCAGCTGGGGCACCGCCAGCACCTCAGAAGGGAGAGTTAGCATGGCTGAAATGTGGAAAAAGCTTTGTCAGCACACAACAACAACCAGCACCACCAGCTGATACGGAACGTCTTAGCAGGAGGCAGCATTTCACCAACATGGTGGAACAGTATGAGTGCGCATGCCTACACGTACTGACTGATGGGGGTCTGCCCCCTTCAACTTCGTGTCTCCAAATTGGGCACATGGCATGAGCCTGCCCTTTATGCCGAATGTGTGTTTAGCATGGCAGGGGGGGTAATCACTGACAAACGCAGCCGCCTGTCCACAGCCAATGTGGACAAGCTCACATTCATTAAAATGAACCAGGCATGGATCCCAGAGGAGTCGGACTTGTCCGTACCTTGTGCTGAGTAGACAAGTATACCGGCCGCACCCAGCCATTGTTATACTCCAGCGCACTTTCTCTTTGCATTCTCTTTTCTATTTTCCAATGTTTTGGGGTCTTCCCAAATTTATAAAAATAAATAAATAAAACAAAAAAAAGAAAAAGAACAACAAAAACAGTGTTGGCTACCTCCTCTACCGCCGCTTCCACCTACACCGCCATGTCCACCTCCTACTCCACTTTGTCCTCGCCTCCTAGTTCAAGATTATTATTTTTTATTTTCTTCTATTATATGTTATTTTAAGTCATTTCCCTAACCACATTTGTTTGCAGGGCAACTGTCCTGCTCTTACCCCCATTTTGCTTCCTTTTACAGCCCACTAGCCCTTACTACGACTATTTTACAGCCATTTTAGTGCACCAAAGTTTAGGTCCCCATTGACTTAAATGGGGTTTGGGTTCAGGTCAAGTTCGGGTCCCGAACCCGAACTTTGACCTGAAGTTCGGCTGAACCCAGCGAACCCGAGCATCCATGGATTCACTCATCCCTACTCTTGATAGCCCTAGATATACTGCACACAGAAGCCCTGTCTGGCCACACTACTGAGATAGCACAGGGGAGTACTAGTACTCTAATTGAGGTACCACCCCTCACTTCTCCCTGGTATGACTACTATTAAGTATGGCTAGGACAGGAAATAATGTACATAGAGTGTCTTAAAAAATTATATCCAGTAAACTATTTACCCATAATTTTTTTTAAATAAATGACAGAATAGTCACATATAAATTGCTAATACAATATGTTATAAAATATGTATCTGACTCTCCCACTGCGAGATAAGCATATGCTCTAATAGGGCACCAGAGCCAATGCTGAGGGGACCACACCTTTGATTTAACAATTTTTTCATGGAATAAATTTAAAAAAATGCAATTACTAATGATATTTGTTGAGATATTGTATTTATGGTGTGATATTGAGTTATTTTTATTGCTATATTTTTATTTTACTAAACCAGGTCACCAAAGCAGTGATATACACACTGATATACAGTAATTATCATACAATCACAGTTTATCAGGTGCAGCATGAGCCGAGCACTGTGCAAGTCAAAAGTCAAAAGTCCTCTCAATAATATGTATACATTCAGGAGACTTGCTTATTCATGGTCTGCTGATTCTCCCCACATACTGTACTTGCCAATCATTGACAGCTTACTCCCTATACACAGTCATCACAGTCATGTATATGAGGACTTATGGTTTACATAGAGCTGAGCTCATACTGATCCCGGTAAACTGATTTTATTAAAATGACTGCATATTGACAAATATATGACACATCTCTATAATCCTGGTGTCCTTCACGACTTTATGCTTCCTTCAGATAGGACAGCATAAATCTGGTGACAGAGACTCTTTAAAACTAGTTCTGCTACACAATTCTTGGTGCATTTTATTATCTCTAAATATTGAATCATTAGAATCATTAATATAACAATATATTTGTATTATTTTAGAAACATAACATAGTAACAAAAAAAAATTATTTTTATGTTAAATTTCTGAACCTTTTTTATACTTTTACATTATACTAGGCAGGATAAGAATCATTGGAATAATAAAGGAATGGAGTAACATAGAGTTATATGAATAGATGCTCTAGAATCATTATTGCATGGGGAAAGCAAGTAGTTATTAAAATAGACATGTCAGTAGAAATAACAGGTCCTCTTTAAAGGGGTTATCCCTTATATTTATGACTATAGGTCATCAGTATCAGATCTGCGGTGATGCGACAACTGGGACTCCCGCTGATCAGCTGTTAGAAGAGGCCTTGAGCGCCGCAACCTCTTCCTATACCAGTGACATCACTGTACATTGGTCCCATGGCCTAGTTGCAGCTCAGCCCCATTCAAGTCAATGTCAAAATACCAAGCACCGCCACTATACGATGTACAGAACTGTCCTTGGAAAGCTGCCGGGAGCCTCTTTGCAACAGCTCCCTGAAACAGCTGATTGGCGGGAATGATGGCACTTGAACCCCTGCTGATGTGATATACTATCCTTAGGATGTCATCATTATCTTTTCCAAGATAACCCCTTTAACCCCTTCCCGACCGCCACTGTACATGTATGGTATAAGTTGGGTCTTTAAAGATGGTGCCTGCTCGGGAGTGCAGCGGGCACCATAGCCAACAGATTTCTGCTATGACTATGATTGTTAAAAGTGCCGATCGCAGACATTTAATCCCTTAGATGCAGTGGTCAATTGTGACCACGGCATTTGAGGCAGCTTTCCCCAGGAGCATTGTGCTCATGAGACCCAAATTGCTTCCCCCACTGTCTCTCTGAAGAAACACAGCCTTCAATTACCCACTTTTTCCCATAATAAAAATAAATGAATTAAAAAATCATAGGCAACAGCACATTCCAAAATGCCCAAAGTATTAAAATATAAATGTATAAACCATTTTTATACATTTATCTTGGTGAACACTGTAATGGAAAAAACATAAACAAACGAATAAAATGGAATAAAAAATAATCCAAAAGCCAAACCTACTTCAAAATGGTATCAATAAAAACTACAGATTACGCCGCAAAACATGAGCCCACACAGCTCCATATACATCAGTATAAAAAAAAGTTACAGGGATCAGAATATGGTGATACAAAAAAAAAAAAAAAACATTTCAAAGTTTTTTTTATTTCAGTATAACACAAGAAACACTATCCAAATGTGGAGACTGAAGATTACAGGTCAGTTTTACAGCCTAGGTAATGCTCTAGCAATAAAAGCCATAAAACTATGGCAGAATTGCATTTTTTGCAATTGCAATTTCACCCCATTTGAAATGTTTCCAGCTTCCCGCTACAATGTATGCAACAGTAAATGGTGCCATTAAAAAGTACAACTTGTCCCACAAAAAACAAACCTTCAAATGTCTTTGGACTGAAAAATAAAAAAGTTAGGGCTCTTTACATGCAAACAGTGCAATTCATACAGATTGTTGTATCTTCCTTTCAACAGAGAAGAATATCTATAAAGATATCCCAGACAGAAAGAAATTCCGGTTTGTATCAATGGATCCTGCATTATAATCATTAGGGCATGTAGATTTGATTAAGTAGATTTTCTCTGTGGGATCCCCCTCTTCTATTAGTGAGAGCAGATTGCTGATGGAAAAAGCACTTTTCATTCTGAAGGGCTTGGCATGACAATTATTATATGGTTGCCACTCACTTAAATGGGCACTGTGCAATATAAAATTCCCTTAAGAGTCAGGCAATCAACTATGCTGGATCCCACTGTGAAACACAATTCTTAATTTCAGCACCAGTGAATCGATTGGAGCTGTTGAAAGATTGAGTATAAGGGTCCATTGAAACGACCATATATTCGGCCCGTATCCAATGCGGACCTAATCATTCAATGGGGCCGCAAAAGATGCTGACAGATGATGTCCATTCCCCAGTCCCGCAAAAAAGATAGAACATATACTAAACTTGTTCCTTTTGCGAACAATAATAGGCATTTCTAACATAGGGCAAAATGGATGCATACAGGCTGTATCCATGTTTACTTTGTCACAAAGCGCATTTCTTTGTGAGTAGCGGGCACAGCGACGGGGAACGGCGATGGTGCCGCCCCCCATCATTGAACCCCTCAGATGCTGCTTTCATCACTGATCGCAGCATCTGAGATGACCATTAAGGGCTGTCAGGTGTTAATCTGTTAAAAAAAAAAAAGAAGTAAAATACTCTCCTTATCACTTTGCTCACGAAGAGTCCACCGCAGCCATCTTGATAAAAGATCCTGCGCAAAATCTTGCACCATGCATGATGATTTCATCACGATGGCCGGCGTGGTGACTCTTACGTCACCTCGCACGAGATTTTGCGTGGGATCTTTAATCAAGATGGCCGCGGCGGACTCTTCACATGAAAATGGATGAGGTGAGTATGAATTTTTTACTGCCATTTTAAGGAAAATTGATTCATTACCACGAAGCACAAGGACACTAGTTAAAACAGTCTATTAGCAGGTAACAGGCATAGTGGTTACAATTACAGTCTTACGAGAGGCAATGAACTTGGTGGTTACAAAGTCTCTCAATTAAGGGCTCAGTCTTGGTCAGTGGAAACAGGCAAGTATAACATAGTCCATTTAAAGGAAAAGTATTACAAAAAAAATGATCTGCCAGTTAAAACCAGATAGTAGTACATCTCCTTTTTTTTCTAATCTGATTTTATTTTTTGACTATAGATTTTTTTATTCTATTTTCTAAAAATGATAGTGGGGGATGCCATCTTGCCTGAGCTGTTCTTAACAGCAATTAGAAAGCATTTTAAAAATTGCTTTACAGCAGCCCCATGGGCCATAGACACAATGGTCAGGAGGGGAACCTCATAGACTTATATAGGAGAGTTTTCTGGGCATGCTCTGTGACCTGTGTAGAGGTCATTGTTAAAGGAAAGAACAGATAAGCTTTGACAATCACCTATTGTGAATGGTGGATCCTGTCTTATCTATACACAGAGGTGATATCTCTTTATCATTACAGGCAGGTTCAGAATAATATATAACTGCAGTAAAGTGATCTGTACAGACCAAGAAGTGGCGCCTATTATCAGGGCCGTCTTTAATATTGATTGGACCCTGGGCAAGAATTTACTTGGGCCCCCTGGATCCCGCCTTCCCACACCCTAGCATGCAATCACACCCTCCACCACAACACAAAAAAAAATAAAAAAATACACACACCTCGTAGAGTAGTAAACTTTAATAATGATGAGTGGCCACTAGAGGTTTTCCTTGGCAGTAATGTAAATACTGCATTTTTTTTCTGAAAAGGCAGTGTTTACATTAAAAAGCTTGCAGAGACATGCTATAGACACCAGAACTACAATGTTTAGCTGTTGTGGTTCTGGTGAATATAGTGTCCCTTAATATAGAGAAAAAAAAGAATCAGCACAAAAGTATCAAATAAAATGGCTGTATCATTATTCTAAAAAATAAAAAAAGCACAACTTCTGACACAAATATATAGTATTTTCCAGATTACTTTTTTTTTTTTTTACAATGTGCAGATAGTACTGTACTACTAACCCCTCCTACCACCCCTACATACAGGGTAATACAGCGCCCCATACCTCTTACATCCAGTGACGTCTCTTTGATGTAGATGTTCTCTTTCCTCATCTTCTCCTTTTAGACCTTCAGACCAGACCATTTTTCAGCCATTTCTCGTCTCTGCAGTTTGACAAACAAAATCTTAGTTTACTACTTTTCCATCATCCTCCCATCTTCTGGACAAATCATCCTGCCACCCCCAATACTGTGCCGCTGTGCTCCCCAATACTATACTGCAGAAACAGATAAACCCCCTGATAATAGTTGTACCATGCAGATAGTGCCCTTCAATAATTATTGGCACACAGTGCCCTAAAATAACTGCGCCCAGCAAATAGTGCCCCTGACACTAATAGTGTAAACATAACATCTCCCAAAAATAATTGTGGTAAGCTGATACTGTGCCAAGGTGCCCCCACAGTAATAGTGCTCCCAAAAGTCCCACCAATAGGAATAATTCTCTGCTAGAGCACACATGGTAGTAATAGTGCTTCCACAGTGCCCCAACATGTCCCCACTGTGCACCAGAAGTAATAATGCTCCCATAGTGCCCATACTAGTAATCATGTTCCCCATAGACCCCCAGTTGTAATAAAGCTTATGATAATGCCCCCAGTAGTAATAATTCTCCTAAGATTGTGCCAGTGCAAAAAATACCCCCTTTTAATGCCCCAGTTGAGCTAATGTCCCCATAGTGCCCCCATAATGTGCCAGTATAAAATACCACTATATAGTGCCCCCAGTAAATGCCCCCACAGTGCTCCTCTCCCCCTTCTTCCTAGTGCCCCCCATAATGTACCAGTATAAAATGCCCCATATACAATGCCCCAGTAGATGCCCTCAATGTCCCCCATAATTTGCAAGTATAAAATACCCCTTCTTAGTGCCCCCCATAGATGAGCCCATAGTACTCCTCTCCCCTTCCCCACAGTACCCACCATAATGTGCCCCAGTATAAAATTCCCCTATACAGAGCCCCCATATAAAATACCTCTTCTTTGTGGCCTCAGGAGAAGCCCCCATAGTGTTCCTCTCTCCCTTCCCCATATAAAATACCCCCCATAGATGCCCCCCAATCAAGTGCCAGTAACAAGTGCCCCCATAGATGCCCCCCAATCATGTCCCAGTAACAGGTGCCCCCATAGATGCCCCCCCAATCATCTGCCAATAACAAGCGCCCCCATAGATGCCCCCAATCATGTGCCAGTAACAAGTGCCCTCATAGATGCCCCCCAATCATGTGCCAGTATCAGGTGCCCACATAGATGCCCCCCAATGATGTGCCAGTAACAGGTGCCCTCGTGTGCCAGTAACAGATGCCCCCCCCATAGATGCCCTCCAATGTGCCAGTAGTAGTACCATATAAAAATAAACACTTATACTTACCTCCATCAGGCTGGCAGTGATGCGATGCAGGCCGCCTCTTCTGGCCTGTGTCCCGCGCTGTACGGCTCAGGCGGTGCGATGACGTCATTGCGCCGCCTACACCGACCTCTGATAGGCTGATGGCCTAGTGCCTGCAGCCTATTAGAGGAACCGGGAAGAGAGATGCCTCTCCCTCCCCTGCCCTGCCGTAGCACTTCCATCTGTATCACTGTCAGATAACTATAGAGATGAGCCCTTCCATTGCTCATCTCCCTGTGCCCTGCCGCCACCCCCCCCCCCTCCACATCACCAGTGGCCAGCAAGGCTCAAGAGGCAACTGCCTTGGGCCCCCAGGAGAAACTGGGCCCAGGGCACCTAGCCACTTTTGCCCCGCGTTAAAGACGGCCCTGCCTATTAGGCTTAGTGGCCACTGCGAAAACTGCATATATTTTTGTTTAAATATAGATGTGACATGGAAAATTAAAAATAACCATCAAAAAATTCTTTAAAAATCTGTTAAACATAAAAATGGGATTTAAACAATAGGTCATTTTCTAAAGACACATTCCCTTAAGGAGTAAACCGATAACCAGGACATCCAGGGAGATTAAAGGCTATGTACACCTTTGGAGGCAATTTTTATTTATGATTGCATTTTTGGATAAAAGTTGTATTTTCAAATGGCCTTTATTAAAAATATTGAGCCATTCTGTCACAAAGGGTTATCTGTTTGTCTAGCTGTGTGACTGGTACTTTCACTTTCACTTTGTGCCTGACATCTAACAACCCAGTAAGATAACAACTGAGCTATAATGAGTGTTTATAAGATCAGAGAGCAGAGATAAAGAGTCCGTCAGCTCCCCAGATGATGGAAAATCCACAGGCAGCTAGTAAAGCATGTCAGCTCTGTACACAAAAAAGGATTGCATATTGGTAAAAGACCAATAAAAAAAATGATTGTACAATGCAATACTATCTCTCCAGGTAGTGCAGAACCTCACAGTCTTCACAGTCTATAACAGGATGCAGTATCCCTCCGCCCTGAAAAACACTCTGTATGGCACACAGTATTGCACACAACTCATTGCCCTTTTCAGTCATCACTGTAGCTATAGCGTAGCAGGACTCCGCTACCAGTCTCTAGCTACTTCAGGGTGCAGAAACTAGAAAATGCATGATGACTACCTCTGTCCCAGACTATCTCTCTCTCTTTACTGCAATGCTTAGCTGGTCTGTGGCTCTATCTATGCCCTGAGGTGGTATACCCTTGCATCTAGTACCTCAAACTTCCACTTGCTAGCTGGGTAAAATGCAGGAGTATGGCTGGATCTGCCTCCAACAGCAGCTTCTATCCAGCACACACTCTCAGCCTGATAATTGACTCAGCACTGCTATTTATTATCTCTCAAACATGTGCTCTCACTATAGCTTGAGAACCTGCAAAATTCAGTCAAGGGACTGAAAGGTACTGTGCACCTAACTGCAAATTATCCAACAGCAATAACATAATTGGTCACTGGGTGACAGTATGACCTCAAGGCTGTCTGCAATACACAAATATACAGTGCGATACATTTATATGCATGTCACAGTCACATAAATGTTCACCTTAAAGGGCTTCTGTCAGCCCACTAAACCGTTTTTTTTTTTTGTTTACTAATAATCCCTACACTGCGAGCTCTGCATACATAAGTAAAATAATAATTTTCGTTCAGTAGAATTTGATAAAACGCTATTTTTATAATATGTAAATTACCTTGCTACCAGCAAGTAGGGCGGCTACTTGCTGGTAGCAGCCGCATCCTCCGACCCTAATGACGCCCCCTCCGCATTGTGATTGACAGGGCCAGGGAACGGAATCGTTCTCTGCTGGCCCTGCCTGTTTTCATTCAATATCTGGCGGCTGCGCCGCGGCCGTACCTATCTTCAATCTGCGCAGGCGCACTGAGAGGCGGCCGCTCGCTCCTCAATGCGCCTGCGTCGGGTGTAGATGTGACGTCATCGGCGCAGGCGCATTGAGGATGGAGCGGCCGAGTGAGTGGCCGCCTCTCGAAGTTTCGTCATCTAATTTAAAAAAACTGGTCCTGAAGTGTCAAAATTTTGCTCAAATTATTGTCAAATATTGCATGCAAAGGGTCAAATAAAGTAGTTCTCCAGCATAAGGACCATCCTAAATAAGAGCAGACCAAACCTCAATTTCTATGACTCCTGTGAGTTTGACATAAGGGGATTTGAAGAATTTATTTAGCACCAGCAAAAACTGAGTTTGATTTGAGATCTCTGCTTTACACCCCATGTATTCATAATCACACTATACTTCAGGTGCCTGATGCATAAAACAAATGCTGAGCGTTGCGATTACTAGTGACTGGTGGAAGTGACAAATCCTAAAAGTGTATTTATTTGTGAGGCAGGTGCACAGAGCCATGGCTTCCTGTGTAATTACATAGTCCTACAAAGATTCCATAGCAACACATGGTTCAGGGTAAACATATGCAAATAGTCATGTTTCGTAGGCTAGAGGGTTTCTGTCAATTTCTAGCTATCTCATTTGTGCAGCAGATTTGCGGTAAACAGAAAGAAGTCATGTATTATGTCTGTCTCCTGGGAAGCTGCAGGATCTTAAAAGCCAGAAATATTGTTCAGTGCATCACATGAATTAGTTCCACTTCCAATATAATAATTGCGTATCTGTCTGTTTAATTTGAAGCTCCAGTTCTAATACAGTAGTCCCCTATTAGAAAAGAAATTGCATTGACTACTTCATATGATGTTATTATTTGAATCATTCCATCTTGCGAAGGGAGTAAATTACATGTGCAGCAGTACAACTAACAAAAAGGCTTGTTTTTTGTCTAGAAGTTTTAATAAAATAAGGTTTTTCATAGAGCTAGTAGCTATCCTCTTAATGTGCAAAACACCTGGAAAAAGGTCACATTGGAAGAGGGGAGAAGGTTCCACTCCATTCATTAGGGCCATCCAGGGTTTGAGTTGCCTAATGAGGTTCCTTAAAGGAGTATTCCCATTTCAAACATTTATGGCACATCCATAGAATATGTTATAAATGTCTAATAGATGCAGGTCCCACACCTGTCTCTAGAATAGCCCCCCTCCCAACCTGTTCTGCCTAGTATGGTGACCAGAGGTGGCTGAAACTGGACCAGTAGAATGAGCTGTTGCGGCATTGATTTGACGTTTCTATTCACTTGTATGGGGGTAAGGTGTGACGAGAACCCTTTCTCTCAAACCACATGAAACTATTGATAACTCTTATGAGTTCATTTTTATTATTGTTCCTTTAGATCAGCAGCCATTATCTGCTGTAATGCTGTTTCACAAGTATATTTTATTGTACTGTGCATCATTTTCATAGAATTTGAGATATGTATAGCTTGTTTTGTCAATTGCGATGCTGCCATATTGTGTCCAAACTAAGCTATGTTATGGCAATGCGTACTTGCAGCAGAACCTTTTGGCATGTGACCCTTCTGTAAAGATCCATGACACCGAAAGAGTGCAGGGCTAGGGCAAGCATGTACAAACAGCTGACACATCTGGGCTTTGCCATGTGTGGTGGCACAGCCCAGCCACTATTGTATGAATGTGTGAATTTTGTTCTATATTTTTTGTATCTCTAGGACTGTAACTGGTTAATCTTAAGTTGTTACAAACTTCTTCTTATCCCAAGAGCCTCCCCCATCCCCTTTCTGCTGTTAGTCGAGCTCTGTCTATGCAATGCTATGAGGAGAAGAAGGGGGGGGGGACAGAGAACTGTGGGCAGCGTTTGTCTTCTATCTCCCCACAGATGCTTTGAAGAAGATGTGTGCACTGTGAAAGGATGCTAAGCCAATCCCTTGTGTGGATGAATATGATATGCACATATTACTCCCTGCCTATAGAAGAACGCCTCTTTGAAGTGTCATATATGACGTGTGCAGTATTATTGTTAGGATAGACGCCATTACAACATGGCGACGATAACCAGATGTTTACATTAGTTCACATTCCAAAGTAGTGCACAGTGTGCAGATGCTGGAGTGTTATCTCCTCTCTCTTATCTCTTCTTCCTTTTGAGCCAATGAAATAATGCCTGGGCCTCAGAAAGTACTGCCCTTTTCAGAAGATACATATACCGCTTACTTTCTGTAATAATGTAGAGATTGCATTGACCATCTATGTGTCAGCGTCTAGTCTCTCAGCAACGCGTGTATATTAACCCCTGGAGGGTACTTTGATTCGGAGCACCAGAGTGTATCTTAAAGGCTTTAATTAAAAGCCGCTTTGACACTATCTATCCCCTGCAGTATTTCGGGAGCAGCACCAGAGTAGTATCTCAGTGGAGAAGAAGACCACACACTGAAATGGTGATACAGAGGTGGAATCAGTTTGGAGCTGCAACCCAGGAGCAGTGTTAGCCTTATACTGGAGGCCTCAGCACTAACCAAAGACCTTCTAAATCAGAATCAGAAGAGAGGGAAATTTGACAGTGTTCCAAAATCAATGAATAACAAGAGCAGGGGCACCATATATAGAGAATTACTGATTCCCAAGAGGTACAGAGACAAGATTTAGTGCTTGTTGAACTCTTGTTTTCTGTGCGCTGCAAAACTTAAAGTAAAGAAATAATCAATTGCAGCCTTGTCCTCAGTGTTATTGCCAAGCGTCCTGTACATATTACATTGGAGCTATGGAACCAACATAACACAGCCTGCTCAACAGTTTTCTTAGTACTGACTCTTTCGGCAGCATTCAGGCGGAACAAGATTGCAGGGGTGGAGGTGATGCATTCTGAGATGGGAACAGCCATTTAAGAAAGATAAAATTTATTAATATGGTATTTATTCATATGGTAAGACAGTCCAGTTACTGCAGATGGGTGACACCACACCGACATGTGGTGGCCAATGGCCGTATGATTTTGTAGGTATTACTTTAATTTAACCTGCAAAATCCTACTCCGATTGGCCAACACATGCAGGCATTATGTCTGCTGCGTGTGGTAGCCAAACCTATTTGTCCCTGTGCTCACAGGGCTCCCCGGCTGGGCATGAACAATTGATACTAGCCTGTGAAAGCCATAAGACTGATATTGACAAAGGGGTGTTTTGAGGTGCTGGGCAGTAGATCTTTTGTGGTTATCTACAAAAACTATAATAGTATAGATAGTGGCCAGATGGTTGAGGCCACTTTTCACAAAATCTCTCTGTGTTTAAGTGGACTTCTAGGTGTTATGAATTCATTGAACACAGGAGATGGCAACCCAGTGAGATAATGACCAACAGAAGGCTCCTTTCAGTATATGGACCCCTTCTTTGCAAGTATCCCAATTTAGATTGCAAGTAACTCAAGAGTATTACTTTCCTTGAAATGTTTAGTGACACACTTCTTTATAACACAACCCCAGGTCCATGGCAATCTGCTTCCTTTAGTATAGGAATTTAAACACCATTTAGGGCAGTGGTCCCCAATCAATTGAGATATCCATTGCAGACCTTTCCTAGATTTACCACCAAACAGTGCTAATTGGGATGGTATAATACTAGTTGTAAAGTTTTTGTTTCTCTCGTACATTCTTTTTGAATTGCCTATTGCTCCTGACCATCACTGAAAGTGGAATGTGGCTCACAACATATAAAAGGTTGGGGACCTCCAATTTAGGATATGGCCACAAAGAATAGATTTGCCTCCATTGTTGATTACTATTTTCAGAAAATCCACTTCAAAAATCTAAAGCATAAACTTGACCAGTAGTGATGGACGAACATCGGCCAGGACGGTTCGCGAACGCGCGTTCGCGATCAAATGTTCGCGAACCGCGCGTTCGCGGCTGGCCCCATTGACTTTAATGGCAAGCGAACCTGAAAAAAGGAGGATTATTGGCAAAAATTCCCACCAACAATATGTATTTTAATCAGGGGCCATTTTTATGCGTCTTAAAGGGAAACTCTCAAAAATGTGCCCTACTGTAGCCTCGAATTTTTTATTTTAGGCCACGGGAGTACAGGCCCCAAAAATTAGGGATTCACCTTACAGAAAAGAACTTGTGATGATGTGGCTGGAGATACATTAGGCGGTCACTGGATAAAAATTTTACTGTAGGCCACTGGAGTACAGGCCCCAAAAATTAGGCATTCACCTGACAGAAAAGAACTTGTGATTATGTGGCTGGAGGTAAATTAGGCGGTCACTGGATAAAAATTTTACTGTAAGCCAGTACAGGCCCCAAAAATTAGGCATTCACCTGACAGAAAAGAACTTGTGATTATGTGGCTGGAGGTACATTAGGTGGTCACTGGATACAAATTTTAGTGTAGGCCAGTACAGGCCCCAAAAATTAGGCATTCATCTGACAGAAAAGAACTTGTGATTATGTGGCTGGAGGTACATTAAGCGGTCACTGGATACAAATTTTACTGTAGGCCAGTACAGGCCACAAAAATTAGGGATTCACCTGACAGAAAAGGACCATTCTTTGTTCTGGGTGGTGGCAGATATGCTTGGGCTGGCATGAAGAAATTCAATTACACGTGGTCGTCACAGGTGTTGAATTCCTCCGAGATCCATACCTCATTCATTTGTAGAAATATCGGTCACGATCCCCCCTGCTGCACTGAACATCCTTTCGGACAGGACACTCAACGAGGGGCAAGGCAAGAGTTCCATGGCAAATTGTGCCAGCTCTTGTCACAGGTCAAGCCTGCACATCCAGTAGTCCAGGGGTTCCTTGCTTCTCAGAGCGTCCACATCGGCCGTTAACCCGCTGTAGTCGGACACCTGTCGGTCTAGGCGTTCCCTGAGGTTGGATCCGGAGGGTGGCTGTCGATGGGTTGGCTGCAAAAATGATCTCATATCTGAAGAGACCAACACATCTTCAAACCGCCCTCTTCTTGCAGGCGTGGTAGGATTGGTACCTGCACCTGTTTCGCTGTGGGTAAAAATTCCTCTGCCAGTGCCCGCAATAGCAGAATGCAGCATCTCTAGCAGCAAGGCCTGGAAATGCTGCATTCTGCCAGCCCACTGTGATACTGGTAACATGTCTGCCATTTTGTGTTTTTATCGGGGGTCTAAGTACGTTGCCACCCAGTACTGGTTCTTGACCTTTATGCTTTTTATACGGGGGTCCCTCTTCAAACGCTGGAGCATGAAGGCCCCTTGGACTTGGCACTAAATTGGAAGCGGTGGAGCACCCTGGCTCCTGCTCATTGCCCAGGAGAATGTCATCCTCGGTCTCCTCCCCCTAGCCAGGGACAACACCAGGGATCCTCGATAAGTTTAAAGTCCCCCTCAAAGCCTGCTCTTCTTGCTCCTCCTCCTCCCCCTAGCCACCATCCTCCTATGACTCCTCTTCAGACTCCTGCTGAGTTGTCTCAGATGGAGTAGCCCCCCTGGGAATTCATTCAGCATTGCGAATTCCTCATCTTCCTGCTCCTCGATGGCTTGATCAATGACACGACACAATGCACACTCCAGAAAGAAGGAGTAAGGTACGATGTCACTTATGGTGCCCTGGCTGCGACTGGCCAGTTTGGTGATCTCATCAAATGGCTGCAGAAGTCTGCATGCATTGAGCATTAGCAGCCACTGGCGGGGTGAAAATAAACCAAGCTCCCCAGAACCTGTCTTGCTGCAGAGTTCATACAAGTAGTAGTTAACGGCACGTTGCTGCTGGAGCAGCCTATCAAGCATATACAAGGTGGAGTTCCAGCGCGTCGGGCTATCACAAATCAAGCGTCTGACGGGCAAGTGGTGTCGCCGCTGAACATCAGCAAGGCGAGCCATGGCTGTGTAAGATCTTCTAAAATGGCCAGAGATTTTCCTGGCCTGCCGCAAGACGTCCTGGACCCCGGGGGATTTGGCAACGAATCACTGCACAATTAAATTCAGAACGTGTGCCATGCACTGCATGTGTGTCATTTTGCCCTGCTTCAGTGCGCTAAGCAGATTGGCACTGTTGTCACACACCACTTTACCAACTGTCAAATTGAGCAGGGTTAGCCACTGATCAGCCTGTGACCGCAGAGCTGAAAGCAGTGCAGGACCAGTGTGGCTCCTGGCTTCCAGGCCCAAAACCCGCAGCACAGCATGGCAACGTCTCACCTGGGATGTCGAATAGGTTCTGGGGAGCTTGGGTGGCACAGTGGAAGAGGCGGTAGCAGTGGAAAAGGAGTAGTCAGCCGAGGAAGAGATGGAGGATGAAGTAGGAGGAGGAGAAGTAGAGGCTGGCCTGCATGCAATCCTTGGCAGTAACACCAAATCCACACGGGAGCCACGGGTTACATGCTTGACGGCAGTCAGAAGGTTCACCCAGTGATAAGTAAAAGTTATCTACCTTCCTTGCCCGTGTTTGCTAGACCACGTGTCTGTGGTCAGATGTATCTTGGCACAGACACTGTGTGCCAGAGATATATTCACTTGCAGCTGAACGTGGCCATATAGCTCTGGGATGCCCTTCTGGGAAAAATACTTCCTTCCGGGGACCTTCCATTGCGGTGTGCCAATGGCCACAAATTTTCTAAAGGCCTCCGAGTCCACCAGTTTATATAGCAGTAGTTGGCAGGCTAGCAGTTCCAACAAGCCAGCGGTCAGCCGTTGGGTAAGAGGGTTATCCGGCGTCATCAACTTTTTATGCTCGAACATTTGGGCCACGGAAGCCTGCCTTTTGCCAGATGAACACGACTACGGCACTGTGGAAGGTGGAGTGGAGGACAAATGAGAGGAGAAGGGGAAGAGGCAGGACGTGGAGCGCCGGGAGTGTGGCTTTGTGGGTTCTGATGGCGTTGCTCCCACTGGGCTCGGTGATGGGAGGCCAGGTGCCTTCTTAAGGTGGTCATCCCTAGGTGAGTGTTGGGCTTACCGCGACTTATGCGTTGACAGCACAGGCTGCAGATGGCAACAATATTGTCAGCAGCTGACACGTTAAAAAAAGCCCACACTGCGGAGCCATGTGTGGGCATCCTGGGAGCACCAGAAGTGACTGTGCATGGTGGATGGCTCGCTCCAGATACATTTGCAGTCTGCCTCCTGTGCCCTGCGAGTTCTGCCTGCTTCTCCTTCCTCTCTGCTGCTCCGACTCTCTCTCTCTGAACTCCCCTCTCCTCCTTTTTTGTGGGCACCCACATGACATCCATCAACACGTCATCATCGTCACCTTCACCACCACTGACATTTGAGATCTCGGAGTATGCAGCAACAGCGGGGACCTCCCTCCTTGGGCTGATCTGGGTACTGTCGTCAGACCACTGGGTGGCAGCCATTGATACCTCCTCTTCCTCATCCGATGTCAAGAATGGTTGCGCATCGGTAAGGTCTGGGAATGGATAGGAAAATAATTCCTCTGACTCGAGTGGAGGGGCTATGGTGGTGGTGGTGTATTTGGGGGTGCACACAGCAGAGAGTGAGGAGGGTGCAGATACAGATTATGAGGAGGGTGCAGTAGCGGAAGGGTGAGTGAGCCACTCAACCAACTCTGATGCGCCCTTTGAAGTAATCGCACACGCATTCTCCAACTTCCTTCTTAGGCTCCGGCCTGGTGCACCTGCCCGACCCCTACCACCCCTGCGTAACGGCCTGCCTCTTCCTCTGCCTGTCATTTTCAAAATGACCCTGTGCATAAGTCTCTACAGAAGAGCAGTATTTGTGGAAGCAGGTATATCGCAGGCCTCAATCAATGTTTGGTGGAAACAGGTATATCAGACCCTTTAATCAGTATTTTGTGGAAGCAGGTATATTGCAGCCCTCAATCAGTATTTTGTGGAAGCAGGTATATCAAGCCCCTTAATCAGTATTTTGTGGAAACAGGTATATCGAACCCCTTAATCAGGATTTTGTGGAAGCAGGTATATCACAGCCCTCAATCTGTATTTTGCAAAAGCAGGCATATCAAACCTCTTAATCATTATTTTGTGGAAGCAGTTATATCAGAGCCCTTAATCAATATTTGGTGGAAGCAATTATATCAAACCCCTTAAATCAGTATTTTGTGGAAGCAGGTATATCGCAGCCCTCATTCAGTATTTTGTGGAAGCAAGGATATCAAACCCCTTAATCAATATTTGGTGGAAGCAGGTATATCGCAGGCCTCAATCAATATTTGAAGGAAACAGGTATATCACACCTGGAAGCAGGTGTATCGCAGCCCTCAATCAGTATTTTGTGGAAGCAGGTATATCAAACCCCTTAATCAGTATTTTTTGGAAGCACAGGCCTCAATCTATATTTAGTGGAAACAGGTATATCGAACCCCTTAATCAGTATTTTGTGGAAGCAGGTATATCGTACGCCTCAATCAATATTTGGTGGAAACAGATATATTGAACCCCTTAATCAGTATTTTGTGGAAGCCGGTATATCGTAGGCCTCAATCAATATTTGGTGTAAACAGGTATATCGAACCCGTTAATCACTATTTTGTGGAAGCAGGTATATTGCAGCCCTCAATCAGTATTTTGTGGAAGCAGGTATATCAAACCCCTTAATCAGAATTTTGTGGAAGCAGTTATATCGCAGGCCTCAATCAATATTTGGTGGAAACAGGTATATCGAACCCCTTAATCAGTATTTTGTGGAAGCAGGTATATCAAACCTCTTAATCAGTATTTTGTGGAAGCAGGTATATCGCAGCCCTCATTCAGTATTTTGTGGAAGCAGGTATATCAAACCCCTTAATCAGAATTTTGTGGAAGCAGGTATATCGCAGGCCTCAATCAATATTTGGTGGAAACAGGTATATCGAACCCCTTAATCAGTATTTTGTGGAAGCAGGTATATCAAACCTCTTAATCAGTATTTTGTGGAAGCAGGTATATCGCAGCCCTCATTCAGTATTTTGTGGAAGCAAGGATATCAAACCCCTTAATCAGTATTTTTTGGAAGCAGGTATATCACAGGCCTCAATCTATATTTAGTGGAAACAGGTATATCGAACCCCTTAATCAGTATTTTGTGGAAGCAGGTATATGGCAGGCCTCAATCAATATTTGGTGCAAACAGGTATATCACATCCCTTAATCAGTATTTTGTGGAAGCAGTTATATCACAGCCCTCAATTAGTATTTTGTGGAAGCAGGAATATCGAACCCCTTAATCAGTATTTGGTGGAAGCAGGTATATCACAGCCCTCAATTAGTATTTTGTGGAAGCAGGTATATCAAACCCCTTAATCAGTATTTCATGAAAGCAGATATATCGCAGGCTTCAATTAATATTTGGTGGAAACAAGTATATTGAACCCCTTAATTAGTATTTTGTGGAAGCAGGTATATCGCAGACCTCAATCAGTATTTTGTGGAAGCAGGTATATCAAGCCCCTTAATCAGTATTTTGTGGAAGCAGGTATATCGTAGGCCTCAATCAATATTTGGTGGAAACAGATATATCGAACCCTTAATCAGTATTTTGTGGAAGCCGGTATATCGTAGGCCTCAATCAATATTTGGTGGAAACAGGTATATCGGAATCCCTTAATCAGTATTTTGTGGAAGCAGGTATATCGCAGCCCTCAATCAATATTTGGTGGAAACAGGTATATTGAACCCCCTTATTCAGTATTTTGTGGAAGCAGGCATATCGCACACCTGAATCAATATTTGGTGGAAATAGGTATATTGAACCCCTTAATCAGTATTTTGTTGAAGCAGGTATATCACACCGCTCAATAATTTTTTTTGCCACAACAGTTATATCACACCACCCTGTTTATTTGGGGCAACAGGTATATCGCAGCCCTCAATCAGTATTTTGTGGAAGAAGGTATATCACACTCCTCAATCAGTTTTTTTGGGGGCAATAGGTATATCACACCCGTTGCAAATAGTTGTTCCAATAGTTCTTGTCCCTCTATATAGCTGCGTTATTGCAGCAGAACCGCACACAACTGCTGCACAACACAAATGCACTATATACTTTCTATGTTAGAAAGTATATTATAGGTATATCTCACCCCTCAATCAGTTTTTTTGGGGGGCAACAGGTATATCACACCCATTGCAATTAGTTGTTCCAATAGCGTTTGTCCGTCTATATAGCTACGGTATCGCAGCAGAACTGAACACAACTGCTGAACAATACAAATGCACTATAATATACTTTCTATGTTAGAAAGTATATTATAAGTATATCACACCCCTCAGTATATCACACCTATCGATAGCACACCTATGACAGTCCTTAAAAGGACCTTTGTGGCCCTAGTAGCTAGCGTTTGGTGTCCCTAACAGCCTGTCCCTGCTCCACAAAGCAACCTCTCCCTACACTGGCAAAACACAGAATGTAAAATGGCTGCCAGATCGGGTTCTTTGATAGAGTGGGGGTGTGTCCATGTGCTGAAACGTCTCAATTGGCTGTGCTGTCCCACCTGATGGATGTGTCATGGGTCAAAGTTCGGCGCAATGCGAAAGAATATGGCGCCGGCGGACATCGCCATATGTTTGCATGATCAGCGAATTGCGAATGCGCAAAGTTTGCAGCGAAACAACCCGCCGGGCGAACCACAAGGCCATCTCTATTGACCAGTTGACGATTGGCTGCACACATAGATCAGCCTAATTGTTATTGAACCAATTATGAACATATTCAATCTGAGCCTAAATGCAGATAGAATCCTGAACATATCAACTTCGCATTAAAATGGTCTAATCCTGTGGGCCTGTTGTAACATTAAAAAAGAGTTGCTTACATTCAGATCAATCCTTCTCACATTTCTATGTAAAGAGACACTAAACTGTTTACATTTATCGTGGAGTCTAATGTTATTCCATGGTGCCTGGGAGCAGCCATTATATGCGGGGAGTAAGCTGAACCTAGCGTTCCTCTGAGATTACTGACACAAAGTTCAAAATAATGTCTGCCTCCATGATTTTTTGAAAAGTTACATATTTGGTATAAAAGGATCACTCTTTTTTAAAGGTTGGAGTTGGACAGATACAAGTATACTTGGTATGTTTGGATCCCTTTTCTGTCATACAGCCTATATTGTACTGCAGCAGTCTACTTTGATCAGTTTTGAGTCTGCCCAAGGGTGCACCCAGCCTTTCTGCTACCTTTGGCGAAAACTAAAACAGCGCCCCCCCCATGTCAATTTCTTAAACTAACCCCTTTGCCACAATGAAAGTGCTCATTGCCCATGGCCCTTCCACTAACCCCCCCCCCCCCCCTCTTGCCTCTACCTGGTGCTGCCTGAGGTGATCGCCTCACCTGGCCTCATTGGTGGTGCACCCCTGAGTCTCTGCCTAATGTATGCCTAAAGGACATGCTTGTGGGACATATCTGTCCCCCTGAATAGTGCCAAACATAGTGTTTATAGCTATAATTATTCCTTGAGAACCTAGTTCTTCATAAACTGTTTTGTGATATAACTTTGACTAGAGATGAGTTAATTCTATTTCTAATTGATTCTCCAAAGTATGAATCACTGATTTGCTTTGAAACTCATATCTAGTGAGTCAGTGTTGACATAAGACGCTACCAACACATTGCAGGGAATACATGCAGTATGACCTTAATACCCATATCTTTTCCTTCAGCTCTGCGGTTCTTAAAATTCCTATTAAAATGCAACCCTCAACGCGATCTACGGATAACCCCAGTTCTGCTCATGGGACCTCTGGGAAACAACTGGGAGGAGTAGTGGTCAGCCAAGCATTTTAAAGTGAATCTGTTACCAGTTTTATGCTGCCTTAAAGGGGTTGTCTCACTTCAGCAAATTGAATTTATTATGTATAGGAATTTAATACAAGCCACTAACTAAATGCATTTTGATTGTCCATATTGCTTCCTTTGCTGGCTAGATTCATTTTTCTATCACATTATACACTTCTCGTTTCCATGGTTATGACCACCCTGCAATCCATCAGTGGTGGTCGTGCTTGCATACTATAGGAAAAAGTACTAGCCTTAGTGCATACCCACGGTCCCAGGACCAAAAAGGCCTGTGCTTTTTTTTGCATAGTGTGGAAGCACGACCACCATTGCTGGATTGCAGCAGCAGATGGGCAGGGAGAGCCATGAGTTAATAAATATGGGGACTCATTGGCATGTGCCAGAAGTGCTCAATACAAGATTTTGGCAAAATGACTTAGTCAATTAAAGAAAGTGACCCAGCATTCTGCTAAGGAGACCTGTCACTAGTTTGAGTTGCTCTTAGTAAGGACAGGTACTAAGGCAAGACACTTCTATGATAGACAACATAATATCAGTGAACTCAGGTGGTAGATATTAGAATATGTTAAAAGTAAAGAAGGGGTTAACTCCAGGAGATTACTGCAGAGTGAAGCATTCTGGATTCAGCTCTTGAAGACGCCAAGTCTAAAAGGGCTGAATGATCTCTGTAATTTAAATGTATTTTTGTAGAACTGGAGTCTTGTATATATCCACTGCTATATAGTTTATTATGTTTCTATAATTTTGATGAAATGAATGTATGTTCTTTTAATGTCTAAATGACTATAATGTGTAGTATATGCAAAGCATGTAAATGAGATCCAAGCTCACTGGCCAAAACGTTGCATCTGGAGTAAAGCTTCACTTGAGGACATGCTGTCTCCACCCGATTTTTTCCCATTATTCCTGATCATCTGATCCCTATGACCACTCTCCCGGAGACGTGCACCCATTGCTCACCGAACCAGGCGTGCTGTCCTGTCCTATTTTTTCAGATAGTGGGGACATACCCTAAAGAAAAGACGCCGAGTAGAGTGCACTGAGTATACATGAAAATGTTGGTATACTACAGCAAACAAGCAAAAGGACTGATTTTTATGACACCTATTCTGCTAAGCATGTTTTAATCATTTTTTATAATAAAGGGTAAATAATAAAATGAAATAGTCCCAATTATACCTTTATGATGGCTCTTAGTAAGGACACCATAAAACCTGTGACAAATTCCCTTTAACAGGAAATGTAGTACTCCATGGCATCCATATGACCGTGCAAAACTGCTGACAGACTCCCTTTAATCTTTGCTTGTAACCTGTATGACTACTACATTACTTAAAGGGATTTTGTCACCTGGATTTTGCCTATAGAGCTGCGGACATGCGCTGCTAGATCGCCGCTAGCACGTCCACAATATACATTCCACATATCTGCGAGTGCTTTTATTTAGGCGAAAAATGATTTTATATTTTATATATATGTAAATGAGGCAAGTAAGGAGCCCAAGGGCTGTTACTAACGTTTCTGGAGCCCAGCCATGCCCACATCCTCCAAATCTCCTCCTTGCTCCCGGATGTCACAAAGTTAGAGTGTTGCAATCTCGCAGCTAGCGCATGCGCAGTTCGTTTCCTGAGGCTGATGCCAGCTCAGGGAAGGAACACTATGTCGGCACTGACATGCGGCATACTCGCACATGCGCGAGATTACGGCGCCCTAACTTGTAAACCTTCGGGATGCAAGGAGGAGATTCGGAGGATGCAGGGCGGTGCTGGGCTCCTTTACAGTGGGTATGGCTGGGCTCCTGAAACGTTAATAACAGCCCCTTGGGCTCCTTACTTGCCTCATTTACATGTATATAAAATCATTTTTTTTGCCTAAATGAAAGCACAGAGAGCTATGGGGAATGTATATTGCAGATGTGCTAGCGGCGATTTAGCAGCGCATGTCCACAGCTCTATAGGCAAAATCCAGATGACAGGTTCCCTTTAAAAACTTGCTTTAGTTACAGTGTTATTTCTTGACTTGCATACAGGTATGACCACTGTTATGTGGGCTGCCATAAATGTTTTATATAGTGGGTGCTATACATCATCTACCGGACATTCTAGTGCATCTCTTTAGAAGTAAGCAGACCGCCAAAACTCTTCCAACATCTTCAAACATTTCTGGTAATAGGTCTGATACAGATCAAAAGGCAACAAAGCGGTTTTTGAGCTGCTGAGACATCAGTGTGCTATGTGCTTGAGTCAATTGGGTAGAAAGTAAAATAATTCCATCAGACCGCTATTAACCCTCTAATTCTGTGATGGCTAACCCCCAGCACTCCAGCTGTGGTAAAACTACGACTCCCAAGATGCACGCTTGCATATTCTCAGAACTCCATAGAAATGAATATAGCATGTTGGGAGTAGTAGTTTCACCACAGCTGGAGTGCCGGAGGTTAGCCTTCACTGCATGAGTATAATTTGTAAGGTAAGCATTAAAGAAACACTTTCATTCTGACACAGCAATGTAATCCAAAGGAATACTTTTAAGAGGTTTTCTCCGGCCCACAGATATTGATGGCCTATCCTCAGGATTGGTACCCAGCACCCCCAGTGATCAGCTGTTTTGGGAGGCCGTGGAAGCAGAAGGCTCTGTTCGCTGTGTAGCTTCCAGAGCCACCATACTAAAGCTCAGCTCCCATTCACTTGAATGGAAGCTGAGCTGGAGAACCCCAACAAAGCCATTAAACAATGTATGGAGCTGCCTCCCCCCAGTTCTGTACACAGTACAGTTTCTGGTGCCACGGCAGCCTAAAACATCTAATTGATGGACGAGCTGGGTGTTGGACCACCACAGATCTGATATTGATGATCTATCCTGAGGATAGGCCATCAATATCTGTAGCTCAGAAAAGCCTTTTAAGTCTGGAACTAATGCCATTGAAAACCATCTTCCTATAGCTGCTTACAGGGAGCAATACATTGTATTTATCTGGGAAATTACATATGGTGAAGTATCCCTTTAAATATATGATTTCTGCATGTAGTTTCCCGACACCAAGCTATATTAAACATACAAAGATGAATCCAGCACCGAAGTATCTCTGAGTTGCTCGTTTCTTTATTGGTGGTGTTTTAAAAAAATATATAATAACAGCATAGACACAAATCCTCTCACTCCAGCGATAGTCTACGTGTTTCGAACAAAAAAGTTCTTACCAAGCTATACTAAATTGGGTATTCCCTAGAACAATGCACCCACTGCATCATTTCAAATTTTGCTATACTTTATAAGCCGTACAATGTATAGAACAAAACTTACCGGACAGAAGTAAGTGCTCTCCACTATGTGCTTAGCAACCATGTTGTTCTCTGCCGACAAGGACATGATGAAAAGCAATGCATCTCGGGCCTGTTGTCCCACTGTGCCTTCACGATGGATGAAAGGTATCAGCAGGGAGAATATAAGGAAGTTGGCAGCTCCCTGATCTTCACTTGTGTGGAAAAACAGTTCTAAGATAGATGGATCTTTGGCAAGAATTGAACAGAGCTGGTTCAGTAAGACAACTAGTTTGATTTCTACATGTGGAGTTGATGTGGAGGAACATGTACTAAGTAGCATCATCAATGGTTTCAAAATAGGCTTGTGATGTAGCAAAGGCTGGTGAGACTGAGTAACCAATAACTCATACATCCTCAGTTGCTCAAATTTAGTCTCATCTGTAAATTCTCTCCTGAGACTCCATAAAAACAGTTTCTCCATAATATTCTCCGACACCACAAACTCCAGAATAGGCCCCATAGCAGCATCTTTCACACGCTCTTCAATTAAAAGCAAGATCATGTGTTCCACATAATTCTGGACAGCGCTAACTTCATCTGCAGAAATGGATCCATATCTGGCATGGGAGTTCTTGAAGGGGTCATGTTTTTCCAAAATGCGTTGAACCTAGGAGAAAACAATCATAGAAAAATAAACACATAGCAGTTTTACAATTAGCAGCACAATTATTGGAAAGTCTATAGTGTTTGTAATATTATTGTTAATGAGAAGCTGGCCTGAAGCTGTTCATAGGGAAAAAAATGCAATTTAAACATCAGCTTACACAGCATAGAAACAAAACGCATGCTTCCGAGTGAGCAATAACCTTAATGAAGCTTAATTTGAAGCACTCTCAGTGATCACATAAAATCACCACTGTGCAATCAAGACGCTGCAAACGTTCATTTGCAGTATTTTTTGTCAATGGGTGAACAGGAGCCAAATAGTCCCGGAGCCGTATAACATTTATTTGTAATGCTGGATCTACCCATGACCTATGTGTGAACGGACAGATGTCTTTATATCTTTTAAATGAGCTTTATAAAAATAAAAAAATTACCAAATCGTATTACCTGCAGCAACAATTTTGTTATGCATAATTGCATTTCTCATATTAGTAGAATTCAGTAAAAATGACACTCAGGGGTAGCTATTTTCATTTCCTTTCGGCTTACTTCTTATGTATTCTAAATGAATAACTAAGCTGATAAATACAAACAGGTATCAAAGTTGTAGATGTAAAATAGAGGAGAAAAAAGGGTGCTACAGTATATACATTACATTCCCTATTAGAAGTACTTGAAAAATGGAAACTATATATTAAAGGGTTTCTATCATCACAAAATTCCTTATGTAGTTGGCTGACATTAGCGATGTGCTAATGTCAGCAGTACATAACTGTGTAACTTAAATCTGCCTACATGCCGCCGTTCGCCCAGAAAACTAACTATGCAAATGAGCCTCTAGGTGCTATTGGGGCGTTGCTGCAGCACCTAGAGGCTCCGTCTCCTCACCATTCGGCACGCCCATTTTGCTTTGATGGACATCTCTGCTCTGCGCTTTGAAAGTAAAATCCCACGCCGTCCCGTTTGGTATTCAGCGCAGGCGCAGTGAATGAAGGACGCTCGCCTGCTGCCGGCTGTCTTCACTTCCGGGGAGCTCTGTGACGTTTTCGATGCAGGTGCAGTGAGGAAGCCGGCAGCAGGCGAGCGTCCTTCATTTACTGCGCCTGCGCCGAATACTAAACGAGACGGTGCAGGGGCGGGATTTTACTTTCAAAGCGCAGAGCAGAGATGTCCATCAAAGCAAAATTGGCGTGCCGAACGGTGAGGAGACAGAGCCTCTAGGTGCTGCAGCAACGCCCCAATAGCACCTAGAGGCTCATTTGCATATTTTAAAAGTTCGTTTTCTGGGCGAACGGCGGCAGGCAGGGAGATATAAGTCATACAGTTATGTTCTGCTGACATTAGCACATCGCTAATGTCAGCCAGCTACATAACGAATTTTGTGATGATAGAAACCCTTTAACCCCTTAGGGACCCATAACGTATCGGTACGGCATGGTTCCCGAGTCCTTAAGAACCCATGACGTTCCGGTACGTCATGTGTTGTTCCGATCACCGCCGCCCAGTGGGCGGTGACTGGAAAAAGGTGCCTGCTCAAATCATTGAGCAGGCACCTCGGCTAAATGTGCGGGGGGGTCCCGTGACCCCCTCGTGTCGGCGATCGCCGCAAACTGCAGGTCAATTCAGACCTGCGGTTTGCGGCTTTTACCTGGTGCGGCGGCGGTGGTCGGCGGTGCCATAGGGTCCCCATGGGGCTGTGGGGGGGACCCGATTGCATGGAAGGCAGCGCGATGCCTAAGTAAGGCATCGCGCTGCCTTCCGGTGAAGAGCCTGTGAGATCCAGCCCCCTGGATCTCACAGGCCGGAAGCTGTATGACAGAAGTATTGGAATGCATTGTAAAGAATTAGACCCCCAAAAGTTCAAGTCCCAAAGTGGGACAAAAAAATAAAGTGGAAAAAAAAGTTGAAAAAATAAAGTTTTCCCCCCAAAAAAATAAAAGTTTCAAGTAAAAATAAACAAAAGCGTCATTTTCCCCAAATAAAGTTAAAAAAAATAGGTGAAAAATAGGGGGGGGGGGGGGGTATACATATTAGGTATCGCCGCGTCCGTATCGACCGACTCTATAAACCTATCACATGACCTAACCCCTCAGATGAACACCGTAAAAAATAAAAACTGTGCTAAATAAACCATTTTTCTGTCACCTTACATCACAAAAAGTACAACAGCAAGCGATCAAAAAGGCGTTTGCCCACCAAAATAGTACCAATCTAACCGTCACCTCATCCCGCAAAAAATGAGCCCCTACCTGAGACAATCGCCCAAAACATAAAAAAAACTATGGCTCAGAATATGGAGACACTAAAACATAATTTTTTTGTTTTAAAAAAGCTGTTATTGTGTAAAACTTACATAAATAAAAAAAAGTATACATATTTGGTATCACCACGTTTGTATTGACCGGCTCTATAAAAATATCACATGACCTAACCCCTCAGATGAACACCGTAAAAAATCAAAAATAAAAACTGCAAAATAAACCATTTTTTGTCACCTTACATCACAAAAAGTGTAATAGCAAGCGATCAAAAAGTCACACGCACCCCAAAATAGGGCCAATAAAACCGTCATCTCATCCCGCAAAAAATAAGACCCTACCTAAGATAATCGCCCAAAAACTGAAAAAACTATGGCTCTCAGAATATGGAGACACTAAAACATGATTTTTTTTTTGTGATATTATTGTGTAAAACTTACATAAATTTTAAAAAGTATACATATTAGGTATCGCCGCATCCGTGACAACCTGGTCTATAAAAATATCACATGATCTAACCTGTCAGATGATTGTTGTAAATAACAAAAAATAAAAACGGTGCCAAAACAGCTATTTCTTGTTATCTTGCCTCACAAAAAGTGTAATATAGAGCAACCAAAAATCATATGTACCCTAAACTTGTACCAACAATACTGCCACCCCATCCCGTAGTTTCTAAAATGGGGCCACTTTTTTGAGTTTCTACTCTAGGGGTGCATCAGGGGGGCTTCAAATGGTACATGGTGTAAAAAAAAAAACAGTCCAGCAAAATCTGCCTTCCAAAAACCGTATGGCATTCCTTTCCTTCTGCGGACTGCTGTGTGCCCATACAGTAGTTTACGACCACATATGGAGTGTTTCTGTAAACTACAGAATCAGGGCCATAAATATTGAGTTTGGTTTGGCTGTTAACTCTTGCTTTGTAACTGGAAAAAAATTATTAAAATGGAAAATCTGCCAAAAAAGGGAAATTTTGAAATTGTATCTCTATTTTCCATTAATTCTTGTGGAAAACATAAAGGGTTAACAAAGTTTGTAAAATCAGTTTTGAATACCTTGAGGGGTGTAGTTTATAGAATGGGGTCATTTTTAAGTGGTTTCTATTATGTAAGCCTCGCAAAGTGACTTCAGACCTGAACTGGTCCCTAAAAATTGGGTTTTTGAAAATTTCTGAAATATTTCAAGATTTGCTTCTAAACTTCTAAGCCTTGTAACATCCCCAAAAAATAAAATATCATTCCCAAAATGATCCAAACATGAAGTAGACATATGGGGAATGTAAAATACTAACTATATTTGGAGGTATTACTATGTATTATAGAAGTAGAGAAATTGAAACTTGGAAATTTGCAATAGTTTTCAAATTTTTGGTAAATTTGGTATTTTTTTTATAAATAAAAATTATTTTTTTTTACTTCATTTTACCAGTGTCATGAAGTACAATATGTGACATAAAAACAATCTCAGAATGGCTGGATAAGTCAAAGCGTTTTAAAGTTATCAGCACTTAAAGTGACACTGGTCAGATTTGCAAAAATTGGCCAAGTCCAGAAGGTGAAATAGGGCCGAGTCCTTAAGAGGTTAAAGAAGTACACCATTCTCATACAATGCAATAACAGATTATTACAATATACAGTCAGGTCCATAAATATTGGGACATCGACACAATTCTAACATTTTTGGCTCTATACACCACCACAATGGATTTGAAATGAAACGAACAAGATGTGCTTTAACTGCAGACTGTCAGCTTTAATTTGAGGGTATTTACATTCAAATCAGGTGAACGGTGTAGGAATTACAACAGTTTGCATATGTGCCTCCCACTTGTTAAGGAACCAAAAGTAATGGGACAGAATAATAATTATAAATCAAACTTTCACTTTTTAATACTTGGTTGCAAATCCTTTGCAGTCAATTACAGCCTAAAGTCTGGAACACATTGACATCACCAGACGTTGGATTTAATCCCTGGTGATGCTCTGCCAGGCCTCTACTGCAACTGTCTTCAGATCCTGCTTATTCTTGAGGCATTTTCCCTTCAGTTTTGTCTTCAGCAAGTGAAATGCATGCTTAATCGGATTCAGGTCAGGTGATTGACTTGGCCATTGCATAACATTCCACTTCTTTCCCTTAAAAAACTCTTTGGTTGCTTTTGCAGTATGCTTTGGGTCATTGTCCATCTGCACTGTGAAGTGCCGTCCAATGAGTTCTGAAGCATTTGGCTGAATATGAGAAGATAATATTGCCCGAAACACTTCAGAATTCATCCTGCTGCTTTTGTCAGCAGTCACATCATCAATAAATACAAGAGAACCAGTTCCATTGGCAGCCATACATGCCCACTCCATGGCACTACCATCGCCATGCTTCACTGATGAGGTGGTATGCTTAGGATCATGAGGAGTTTCTTTCTCCATACTTTTCTCTGAGCATCACTCTGGTACAAGTTGATCCTGGTCTCATCTGTCCATAGGATGTTGTTCCAGAACTGTGAAGGCTTTTTTAGATGTCGTTTGGCAAACTCTAATCTGGCCTTCCTGTTTTTGACGCTCAATGGTTTACATCTTGTGGTGAACCCTCTGTATCCACTCTGGTGAAGTCTTCTCTTGATTGTTGACTTTGACACACATACACCTACCTCCTGGAGAGTGTTCTTGATCTGGCCAATTGTTGTGAAGGGTATTTTCTTCACCAGGGAAAGAATTCTTCGGTCATCCACCACAGTTTTTTTCTGTGGTCTTCCGGGTCTTTTGGTTTTGCTGAGCTCACCGGTGCGTTCCTTCTTTTTAAGAATGTTCCAAACAGTTGTGTTGGCCTCGCCTAATGTTTTTGCTATCTCTCTGATGGGTTTGTTTTCAGCCTAATGATGGCTTGCTTCACTGATAGTGACAGCTCTTTGGATCTCATCTTGAGAGTTGACAGCAACAGATTCTAAATGCAAATAGCACAGTTAAAATGAACACTGGACCTTTTATCTGCTCATTGTAATTGGGATAATGAGGGAATAACACACACCTAGCCATGGAACAGCTGAGAAGCCAATTGTCCCAATACTTTTGGTTCCTTAACAAGTGGGAGACACATATGCAAACTGTTGTAATTCCTACACCGTTCACCTGATTTGGATGTAAATACCCTAAAATTAAAGCTGACAGTCTGCAGTTAAAGCACATCGTGTGTGTTTCATTTCAAATCCATTGTGGTGGTGTATATAGCCAAAAATTTTAGAATTGTGTCGATGTACCAATATTTATGGACCTGACGGTATGTATGACCGAACAGAGAATAGCAAGCTTTGGGGGTCACTAGCTTGATGGACTGACCGATACTTCTGCTTCCCCAGGCAACCCTTCTTATCCCGCTCCTCAGCACCCGCATCGCTCCTGATGCCCGCACAGCCGCTGCTGCATCTCCCTGTTTCGCGGATCAAAACATCCGGCGACAGGGGGTGGGGGTCAGCCAATAGCAGGCCGTGAGGAGGATGAGCCTCCCGAACAGGAGCATAGCGAAAGGCTCATGGGCCCTGGTGCAAGAGTTTTGCTGGGGTCCCCCTTCCCTCGTGGCTTTGTGGACAGGGGCAGGGAAGCTCATTGCCTTCATGCTGCCTGACGCAAAAATTGAAATGGCACCCCCCCCCATGCCAAATTCTTGACCTAACCCCTTCCCTCCAGCCAGAAGTGTAACTTGAACAGCATGCACTTTCTATAATACCAGTGTCTACTCATGTGGCACAAGGGTCTTTGGGCCCCCTCAGGCTCCTGGGCCCAGTAGCGACTGCTACCTCTGCAGCCGTAGCATTGAGGGTGCCTGGGCATTTTGGGGGCATTATAGGGGTTGGCTAACCTCTTTAAGTTCTGCTTTTATTTTCCAAGCTGTTATTTTGCATTATATGTATATGTCTCTATATTTTATGTTGTATTTTCTATGATAACCCCATTGTTTGTATGCACTGTCCCTTTTTTTTAATATTAAAACTTCACTTTTATAAGAGCCTTCTTGTGATTCCATGACCCTAGAAGAAGCATTACCTAGATTGATTTATTAAAGGGGTTGTCCGGGATCAAAATATTTTTTACAAATGTATTTTTCGACATCAGCAGTGCTCCGACAGTCCCCCACTGAATGTTGACATCTATGTTTATGTGTGCGGTAACTTCCTGCCGCACTAGCTTCTGGGTCCCAGCGCAGAGCAGCATCGTGTGCTTTCTGGTGTCTGTCTGCTCCTCCGTGCATCCGCCCCCCTGATTCATATGCCGCCTCCTGCCGCACATATTCCTCCCCCTTAGTTACGCCCCTAAACTCTGCCTCCTTCACTGATAATAAAGCACCCTGCCCGGTGACGTCACCGGACCAGAGGGGCTTGGCTTAGCACGGTTTGTTGCCGCCTAGCTACCACCCATCCATGCGCTGTGAATAATTACTTTGGCTGACGGTGACGTTACCGGGCTCCTTGCGAAGCGGAAGAAGAGGCTTCGCTCTGCAGAAAGGGACCTGGTACGTCACTGACTCTTAGAAGAATGGCACTTCTGACTGAGATTTTGTGAATTGCAAAAGGGGCATCAGAAATGTCTGTTAAAGGTAGGACAGGCATGAATGTAATATTTAGGGGACTATTGTACATATACAACAATGTCCCCATTCCCGGACAACCCCTTTAACGTGTGAATGCTAGCAATTGTAGAGTGTAC
Source organism: Bufo bufo (assembly GCF_905171765.1). NCBI lineage: Eukaryota > Metazoa > Chordata > Amphibia > Anura > Bufonidae > Bufo > Bufo bufo. Next base: position 653,080,198 of record NC_053390.1, on the reverse strand, counting down.
TTAGGTGTTATTTAATGCGAGGTGTCTCATTAGGCTGAGATAATAAGTGGTGGTAGTTAAGAAAGATTGATTAGTTTCAGATGACAGAGTGTTGACAGAGGGAGGTCCAGTGTGACCCTCCAGGCTCCCCTCCTGAATCTAAGTCCATGATCCTGACATTTGCATATTACATATTACACTACATCAGCTTGTGTTTATTTGATTACGCACATTATAGTACTAAGGTCTCTGTGGTGTGCCAGCAGCGTTCCTGCTCCTTGAGCATGGGGACTCCCAAACAGGATCCCTGTTCTGTGCCACACATGTATTGGGCCCAAGAGCTTTAGGTTACATCACTGGACAGGATACAGGTTCAGGATAATATAGACAAAAATCATTAGTCACCACAGACCCATATTCCATTGGCAATAGAAGATTTATACCTGCTGTACTGCCATCAATAAATGTTCTAGTTTTATTACGCACATTCAGTTGGTACTCAGATCCCCCCAGGACTTGAGCAGAGCAGAAGTATGTAACAACTGGACAATCGCAAGTGAAGATATATGAAGCACGTATCAAACAATAAATACAGAATAATAAACTCAATTATAGACTACATAAAACTGGATAGGGATGGTAACGGATGAGGCACAGAGAGTCTGGGAATAGAGGGGATGGCAATGGCGTACAGGTGGAGAGTGATGAATGTAGGTAAGAGGAATGAACCTAGCAGAAACTAACCCTGAATACAGCAAGAAAATCACAAAACTCAAACTGCAAAGAGAAAGCTGAACAACAACACAACTACAATAAAGGCAACAATACAAAGCAAATGGACTAGGAAACAAGATTCTAGAAACAAACTGCACATAGCATTTTCTATAGCTGGCAAAGAGGCACAGGGACTAAAGGCATCTAAAGGAATAGCAATCAAAAGGCCCTTCCCACCAAGCACCAGATTAAGCAAGGTGATAACCGAACCAGATCAGGTGCAAGGTAGTTGCTATCAATTGCCTCAAACAAAGAGATCCTTGTTGCTCATAAAACACTGATGGCCATGGTAGCACTGCTTAAAGTAGAATAGAAAACTATTTTCAAAGTAGCAAACCCAACATTTTTTGGGGGCTTGTAATTAGACAAGTGCCATCGACAAATGGTGCAACTTACCCTAAAACATAACGCAGCTTTTATTTACATTTAATAATTATGCAGCCTCTATATCGGAACTCAAAAGAAATGGTTAAATATCACAAGATCCTGTCCTCTGCTATTTCCTTCATTTATTGTTACATACAGTCTAAGCTCAGTATAACCCTAAATCAACCCAATCGAAGTAGAGCACTGCTGACTAAAAGCTAGATGACACCATGATTCAGCTACAGCACATATTGCACATATAGTATATCCGTTCCACTGAGGTACTGTACATTGATTTAAAGTGAATGTGTTACCTACATTTTTATAACTAAAACATGATAGTGAAACACTTTCTTTCTGTCTCACCTTTCTGACCTGCTACTTTACTAATCTAACAGCAGTTCAAAGCAGGGTTTCACTGGGTATCGAAATATCAATACATTTTCGATACTTTGCTGCCGTCTTGGGCAGGGGTGCCTAGTGCCCACCAGTAAAATTTATTCTGGGGGCCCACTGTATAACAACATGCAAATACTGTCGGTTCACTAGACAGCAGCAAGACGCTACAAGATGATTATAGGATGAGGGTCCCTGCAGTGACTTCAATAAAGAGGATATTGGCTGGCCTATCTGTTTACATACAAGTCATCTCAGCCACCTGATGCATCTATAATAATAAACTACAGTAGCTACAGTATGTAGCGCAGTCAGTCTATTGTGCCATGTGCAGAGTATGGGGTCCCTCTGGGGGATTCACCTGTTCTCCTGTGGGCCATTCCAAGCCTGCTTTGATGCAAGATTCGGTTCGATGCTGACTTTGGCAGTATTTCGATAGTAGTTTTGATTAGAGAACGTAGCATCCGCACTACTCAGCGCACACTATGTTCCCATCAGCGGGCGCACATCTCTGCAGAGGAGAAAGGGAAAAGCACAGCAGTTGAGAATGCTGTGGATATGAGAGCTGGGGAGGAGCGCTGAGAGGACAGAGCTGTCCTGTGTCTGCAGTGACTTCTCTCTTTCTTGTTTGCTCTCTGATGCATTTCAGATTATTTAAATCTCCTTAGGGTCCATTCACATGTCCGCAAATTGCGGATCCACAAAACACGGACACCAGCTATGTGCGTTCCGCATTTTGCGGACTTGTGGCTGCGGACAAGAATAGGACATGTTCTATTTTTTGTGGGACTGTGGGCTGTCCACATCTTTTGCGGCCCCATTGAAAATGAATCTTTTGCGGACGTGTGAATGGACCCTAAGTTATAGCAAAACACAATAAAATGGTTTTCCTGACCTGCTATTTAAATCATCAGAACACATTGCACCAATAGAAATAAAAGTGAAACATGGGAGCAGGATCACACTAATTGGAACACATTACATGTATCAGAACTAGTGTCGAGCAAAGGGAGCTTCATAGGTTACATCCAAAGTCGCTTCGTTCAAAATTTCAGATTAATACTGTACGAAGATCTGTCTCCGTACAGTATTCGAAAGTATGGCCTCCGATGAGCCGAAGTTAGTTATTCTTGAAGTTGTACGTAACATCGTTAAATAAGTTTGGTATTTGATTTTTAAAGTGTAAAACCACTTCAAAACTTGAAAGCGAACTCAGCTTCAGGTTCGACTGGTATCTTGGACCCGAAGCCGAGTTCGGTTTCAAGTTTTGAAGTGGTTTTCCACTTTAAAAATAAAATTCCAAACTTATTCAACAAAGTTATGTGCAACTTCGCGAATAACTAACTTCGGCTCATCGGAGCCAATACATTCCACAACTGGTGTCTCTGTGAGAAGGAGAGAACGGAAGTGCACAGGCGGACTCTGGAGTTAATGAGGATGGGCCCTGTTGCACTCTTTCTGGTTTCAGCTGTGGGAGGCAGAGGTCGTGGTGGTAAACAACAGGCCCCTGTAAAACTTGTGGCAGTGGCGGGGTTCATATTTACAGGAGCTTCAAAAGAGCTGGCTGGATTATTTGTAATAAAACAACCAGGGGGCTCGTTCTGGTGGGCGGGCTCTCCCTCCTGCACTAATGCTGATGCTAGACTGATTCCTCCTGGTGTAGTGTAATTAGGATAGGAGCATCGCACAATTGTCTGGCCAACAATACTACAGGCTGGGGAGCAGAGGGAGGGATTGAAAAGTACTGTGTTGTATTTGCTGATAGCTGGGCTGTCATTCTGACTGAGCGGGGAGAGTTCAGGAGCAGGGCGGCCGCACACCCGCACAGCTTAACAGGAACACTGCTGGTGGGTGGCTGAGATGAGGCAGGTGGGCAGCACGTGAGCAGAGCATGGTATACAACTGCTGCGCCCACTGCCTCAAAGTTCTGTCTGCCTGAGCCAGACAGGGAGGGTCGGGACATCAGCGGTGCGTGCTTCCTTTGTGTACACAATGGGGGGACGGGGGAGGTTCGAAGGGGGGCCCTGACTGAGCATAGGGGAAGCAAGCCGAGCCCGGCCAGGAATGAACGGAGGACAAGTGGGCGGGCTGCCTCAATGGAGATATAGGGGGCAGGGCCTTATATGCACTTCGGGTCCCCCGTGCCACGGGCCCCATAACAGTTGCGTGGTCTGCCTATATTGGCTGTACGCTACTGCCAACTTGTCTTCATCAAATAAAACAGGTCAGTATTTATTAACCAATATTTTAATATCTGAAGACTGTCAACTATATGTAAAGACTAACGTTGGAACATCATCAGTGTCACCATAATTATTGTTTCGCCTGCCCTGCCTTTTCTCTTTATTACCAATAAGTAAAAACTTCCTATTTTTGGCAAATGCTATATATTGTAGGTTCTATCTAATGCCCAGACAGGATAACCTCACCTAATAATACGGGAATATTTAATACTGGACTCAGGTTCATCAGTACTACAGCTTTGACATGCTCAAATCATTTGATGATGACTATTGCCACGAAGAAACTTGCTTACAGCTGTTTCCTTCCAATATGTAGACAGTGTGAATAACATTGCTCGGTATACCCAATAGTCTCAGATCCCAAAAAATAAATAGACGTAGCATTAGATAGATGTTCTTTCCTTCTTTAGGTTTATATTTTACTCTGACAGTTGATTTCGATGTATTTAAACCACTACTTGATATTAATAAGTTCATAAGAAACCTGAAGTCTGGAGATGACACACTGACATCTGTCAGTTAGTTTATTAGGCATGCTCTGTGACCTGTGCAGATGCCATAGTGCTGTGTATACTGTGACTATACAGTAAAATACATTTAGGATAATAATTCAACGCAGGTCAATGTGGCATCCTCTTCTAGAGAGCACTGATAATACTGTATATATAAAATATCTAGTGCATTATATAAAGTCATAGCCGCAAAGTTTCTGCTGTTTTAAAGATGAAAAAAATAATAATAATTTTTAATTAAGTTTTTTTAAGTATTAAAACACAAGAAAAACTATATAAATTTGGTATCATTGTAATCGTACTGACTGAGAATTAATAAAATCATCTTAGTTTTACCAAACAAAATAAAAACATAAAACTGTGGCGGAATTGAGTTTTCTTTATTTTTAAATTCCACCCTATTTGGGATTTTTTCCAGCTTCCCACTACATTGTATACAATATTAAATGGTGCCATTATAAAGTTCAATTTGTCCTGCAAAAAACAAGCTCTCATACAGCTATGTGAATGTAAAAATATAAAAGTGATGGATCCGGGAAGACAGGGAGTAAAAAATGGAAATGCAAAAAGGAGAATCCTCCGGGACTAAAAGGGTTAACTCTGAATATTTTGCTCCAGTTAATACATGAAATCATCTCCACTGCAAAACCCACTTGTTAGATAAACTCATAAAATGATCTTGATTTTGTATGAGGTACTCTGCGATTAGTGAACACAACATCTGCTGCACTGCATTACCATCTCCACTATGCATAAGCTTACCTCTATCCCCCTCCTCATCATGTATTTATTATATAATACCCATTTGTTCTTACGATTCTGATCAAACAATTATTACAAAATGTACAAAATCTAAATATTGGATTTCAATTGTATCTGTTGCTAACTGTAACACTCGGGTGACACAGTTTGCCTCCTAAAATATTGTTTGCACCCACAACTGCCTTGCTTTTGGGATCTAACCACTTTTTAAGTATGGCAAATAACACTAAATTGTAATATATGAAATACTGTGGGTTACCAAGACCAACCTAGACCCTTAAATTTTTCCCAATAAAAAATGGGAATGAGATTCCAATAAATCTTATTCATATTTATGTAACATCCACAAGCAGTGAATTTAATACTGCAAGAGCAACTAAAAACACTACAGCAAGAGACAAATGGGGAGATTTATTAACAGGACATTGGACAAATAATTTTTTGATATGTCATAGGGACATATGAAAGGTTGTGTGACTGGTGGAGGTCTGAGCACTGAGATCCCCACTGATCTCTACATCGAGTAGAGAGAAGCGATCGCATATTGCGCTCTCTCTTTTCACTGCAGGAGACAGGCTCAATAGAAGTCTATGGTCCTGTCTCGATTCTGTCCTCTGCACTGAAAAGAGAGAGCACTCTATGTAAGTGCTTGTTTCTCCTCATTCTAGCGATCATTGGGGGTCTCAGCACATTCACCAATCAAAACCTTTGATATGTCGCTATTTGATGTCAAAAGTTTTTGGAAAACTCAATGACCGTTTAAAACTAGTATACCATACCAGCAATGTGCCAGTATACTATAGGCGGCAGCAGCATCAGGAGACCACAGAGTGACCCGGTGACAGAGAGGGGAGGTGGCAGCAGCATCATGAGACCACAGAGTGGCAAGGTGACATAGTGAGGAGGTGGCAGGCGCATCAGGAGACCACAGAATGACCCGGTGATAGAGTGGGGAGGTGGGTGGCAATTTGAGTACCAGCTGAAGATGGTGGGTGAAAGAAGGAGCGCTTGGCATCAGATGTGTGGCATCAGGCGGGTATCAGTATAGTAGCTGAGGCAGGTAGCAAGAAGAAACCGGTCTCTTTTGTCAAAATGTTGGTGTGGCACCATGGATGATCTAGTCTGATGCATCAGGCATTGGTGGGTGGAAATCCTGGCTGATCCATGCCTGATTCATCTTGACAAAGGTCAGTCTCTCCACATTTAGGGTGGACAGGCTAATTCTTCTTGGGGTAACTATGGCCCCTGCCGCACTAAACTCTCGCTCTGATGCCACACTACTGGCCGGGCAGAACAGCTTTTCCAGGGCAAACTCTGCAAGTTGCGGCCACAAATCCAGTTTGGCTGCCCAGTAGTTCAGCGGAACTTCAATGTGGGGTGGCAGGGTACTGTCCAAGTATGCCACCAACTGCTGGTTCAGGTCCTGCTCCAGGTCTAGCTGCTGCTGAGTAGTTTTTTCACTAGGCCGGTGACTCTAGTCTCAAGTTGCTGCTGAAGGAGCTGGAACTGCTCCTACCAACCCATCCTGCCACAGCAGCCATGGCAGAGGAACGTGAGCGCAAAGGGCCACCCCGGTCAGACCTGCGAGAGGATGGAAGATGGCACAGATAGGCAGCGGCCAACTCACTACATAGGATGTCTCTATAGTAGTTCAGTTTGTCCTCCCTCTCAGCGGGTGTACAAAAGGCCCAATTTTGGACCGGTAGCGAGGGTCCAACAAGGTGGAGAGCCAGAAGTCATCCCTCTGCCGAAGGGTCACAATTCGGCTGTCACTACGCAAGCGAGCATGCATCGGGCCATTTGTGCAAGTGACTAGGAGGGACTCCCTGCCTCCATCTCCACTGCATACTGCCACGATGTGTCTGGGTCCTCTGCCTCGTCTTTCTCATTGCCCTGTAGCTCCTCTGGGCCAAGTTCTCACCGTCAATAGCAAACATTTTTATGGCATAGTGGGAAAAACATTTTTTATTTTCAGAGGTGAATTTATTTTCTCAATGAATCAAATGGTATGGTCCGCACATTGATGATATGTTAATAGTGTGGCAAGGAAAAGTGGAGAGCATATAATTTTTTGAAGAGTTCTTAAACCAGGGCATTGCGTCTTTAAAATTCAGTTTACAATGTGACCCAAGATCGATCGTTTATATTTACGTTTACAGGCTGATAATACTTCCAACATAGTATTGATATCCACCTTTAGGAAAGAAGCTGCAGGTAATACCAACCTCTTGGCCACTTCTTGTCATCCACCACATGTAATAAAAAACATCCCTAGGGGGGAAATGTCCAGAGACGTAACTGTTCTAACACATCCACTTTCATACAGGAGGCAGAAAAAACAGCAACGAGACTGCAGGCAAGACAATACACAGTAGAGTCCATAGATAATGCCAGACAGTGGGCCCTATCTCTGGATAGAAAGAAACTGGTGTTCCCCCAAAATATTAAGGATACATCCGGTAAAAAGAAAAAGAGAAATAATAACAGAAAAATTAACAATAAAAATGAGCCAAAGGAAAATAATTTTTGTCACGGTAGGTGAGGGAAGGGAAGCAAACCAAACACAACAAAATAACACAAAACTCTAAGCCCCACAGCTAGGGAACAGGCAAAGGTCACCTCCTGACTATCCCTGAGCACTTTCCCTGACTGCTACCAACATGAACAAATCTCAATGGTAGAAGTGTTCATGCACTGAACCTAATCCCTGCTGCAACTGATACAAACCCTCAGCTAGGGAGCAGGCGAAAAGACAACCGGTTCCTTGCACAGGATGAAGGAACCCACGTCTACCTAAGGCCTAGCCAGAACAAGAAACAGAAGGGAAGGAGGAGGACTTATCTGAAGATGGACTGGGAGCAGAAGATCCACAAAACACCAGCAGAGAACTCCAGGAGAAACTATAAACCACAAGGGCTATAGCGAGAGGCAGGAATAAATAGCATCACTAACAAACTAATGAGCAGAACCTGTGAGGGGGTGGGATCCTGCCCAAAGCCACAACAAAGCAAACTGTCAGGTTCACGTGCAGCAAGTCTGACAGATCTTCTCAGATCACTCACAGGGCAGGGCGTGACAATTATTCAACAGCATTTACCAGTACTCAATTATGATAAAGAGTGGAAAGATATAGTGTCAGCAGGAGTAAGAAGCGTTGCACGCAAAGCCCCTACTATAGGACAGAAGATCAGCCCCAGTTTATTTTTTGATCGTCCAAACCCCCAAAACACCTGGCTTTCCTACAAAGGCAGATATGAATGTGGTAGCAATAGATGTATTTGCTGTAATCACATGACAGTCTGTCAGACCGTCACCTCCACAGTGAATGGAGGAAGTCATGTGATTCAACAATATCTGAATTGCAATACGGATTTTCCGATATATGTAATTACGTGTAAAGACTAACAGTATGTAGAATGCACGACCAACCAGATTAAAGTCAGAGTGCGAAAACATCTATTTGATATTCCCCATTTCAGGACACGTTATGTTTCAGCTGCAAGCCTACATTTTGCCACTGTTCACAAAGGGAATACATAGACGTTTGCGGTATTTGCACCAATTAGAGGGGGACATCATAAGCAAAAACTGTTAAGCAGGGAGGCATTTTGGATGTTCAAGCTGGGGAGTTGCACTCCCGAGATGGTCTGAATAAAAAACATGACTTAGTTTTACAATATAATTAATATGTTTTTAATAAGCCAGATCCTTTGGAACGGCTTTTCTCAGGTGTTTGTGTTTTCCTCTCCTATAGTGAGCATGTGATGAGAACACTTAATCATCTGTGTCTCAACACATGTTTAAAAGGAAGGGGTTTCTTTTCATTTGTATATATCATGATCAAGGACCAGTACACAAAGGTCCGAAACGCGTAGACTGCTTATGTGCTTAATGTCTGGATTTTACCGTAAGTGAATAAAAATCATCTTTTATATGAGAAGCTGTATTTAACAATTTTTTTAAATTCAGTATACTACCCAGTACAAAAAGTGTGCCAGTACATCATCCCTTGTACAGTGTGTGCCTGATTCACAAACCTGGTGCACACCTTGTTAATGACTCTACACTAGGACATATCTTAGAAATTTTTTATAAAATCTTCATAAATGAGTCATATTGGTGCAAGTCCTGCTCACATAGGAATGTGTCATATAGAATAGCACAGGGGCTACATTGATAAGGTGTATGATCCTAATTCTATATACTTTAATGTATTTATGCCAGAAATGTATGTAAATACCTTCATAAGCCTGCACCAGTGTGAACTTAGTCGTAGTGTGGTGTCTACTAATTATTTCCTTCTATTAGTTGATCTAAATTCAAAAGAGATCATTGTAGATGCCAGCAGAGGGATAGCAGGAAAACAGGGTATGAAAAATTAGTAAATCTATACATTTTTTGTCATTTCCTTAATTACAGGTCTACTTCCATGGATGGATGAGGATGTGTATCCTCTAGAGGTCCGTTTACATCAAGCTACTGAATTCTAACGTAATTTTATGATGCAGAATATACATCATAGTAATCCATGCAACATAATCCTGTTAATCCAGGGGCCCCAGGTGTGTCATGGGAAAACATGGGCACAATGAGACTAAGTAGATACTAGGTTTGCCTGAGGCTCTCAGATGAGGATCTCATATGGCTCTTTCCACAGTGTGTCATCTGCTGCCTTTGCGTATTCAGTTTTCTATGCTCATAATGTGAGGTTCATAAACTGGTTAACCATAAGACAAGCTACATAGAGTTCTGTGATTGAGAAGAAGACACCGTCGAGGTCACCCTTTTGTGTGTTTAATACCTTCTTATCTATAGTTTAAATCCAGGTATAATAATCTGAAAAAGAGAGATGTCCTCCCCAATGAGATTACCTGAGCCCAGTGGTTCTTGAACACTATAGCACACGTCTCTGGGTCCACTCCCTGCAGGTTGATACTTTGGCGAGGCTTGCTGACACTGAAGATCTGTGCCATGGTGTGTCTTGTACACGGGAGACTTGCTTCACTAAGCCATGCTCAGCTTTTGTCTGTGCTCCTTAGGTCATTGTCTTCTCAGTGTTACTTTGTGTAAGGTTACACCAGGATGGCTCCTGTGTAAAGACAGAAACAAAGGCATATCAAACACTTCTCTGCTTTCAGCTCCATACAAGCACACTGTATTGATTTGTGCTTATTCATGTAGACCTTGAAGTCTAACCATGAAGGCTGTATGTCACCTGGCAACCAGGTGTAGCCAGGTAAATAAAGGAACAGATCAGGCAGATTTCTATACAACAGGAGAGGGCGTTCATGTCTTCATCTATAATGTGCTGCCCTTAGAATACCAAATATACAGCAAAAATAAAATGTTTATGTAGCAGTCTTTCATAGAGTACATCTCCCCATAAAAAGATAATGTATAAAGGATGGCAGTCATATAACAAAACTAACAACAGAAAAAATGTAAACTCTATTATCCTGTGGAGCCCGTAGGTCTGGTTCACATTTACAACTACATCAATAACACCTGTTGAAACGCCATCAGTTTTCTAAAGTTGTCAGTGTTTTTGGCATGTTTTGTAAATGCACTTCTTGATCTGGAAAATAAACTAGGAATAGAGGACCTGTCACCTCTCCTGACGTGTCTTTTTTAGTAACTACTTGCATCCCCCTTGTGATAACAATCCTGGAGAATCTATTCTTATGACTCAGTCTATGATGTGCCACTCATTTATTCTTCCTGCTAGACGATACGAATAAATTGCAAGCAGTTTGCAGTGAAGGTCCAGAAGAGTGCTACCAGGATAGGCCATAAATATCTGGTCGGCGAGGTCTGAACCCCGCACTTCCACCAATCCGCTGTTCTGGAACCTGAAGTTAGCACTGGAACTACACAGCTCCATCCATTGTGTAGTATATTGGGCTGTTTATTGCAGTGCTGCTGACATTGAAGTGATTGAGAGCGGCGCTGCAGTAACCAGCTCCATCCGCTACACAACAGGCAGAACTGTGTAGTATCTGTGCTGACATCTGACACATTTTTGGTGATCTTTCTGTACTTTTTAAGAAAAAAGGATGGCTCACTAGCTATGAGAATAAACTGGGAAACGAGTGTGTAATAGTGCAGAGTATCCAGTCTCTGCCAAAATAAAAATTCAAATGTGTCGGCACTCCAGCAACCCTCACAAATTGAATAAATGATAGATAAAATAATTTATTAAAAACTGAGACCATTAGATAAAATGTAAAAAAAAAAATACATAAGTAACCCCCTTAGAATGCACTCTAGTATGATCCTGATCCAGAAAAATATAATAAGATTAAATGGTCCCTAAAGGTTTGAATGCTGATCTGGAAATGCTTACTTTTGTAGAGAAGGTGGAAGGGCCTGGCCCCAACCTCAAGATGGCTGCGGCATCCTCTTCGCACTCAAGTGGATAAGGTAAGTACAAATGATTAGCCCTTGAAAGGCCATAGTATTCATCTGAGATGCCATGATCAGCGATGAATGCAGCATCTGAGGGGTTCAATGACAGAAGGGATTTGGAGGGGGCCCTCACAATCAAAAGTAATCACAAAGCAAATTTTTGGGGTTAAATTCAGTGAAGCAGCCGAATTGAATTTTTAAGAACTTCGATCATCTCTATTTATCCCTATCATATTTTATTTATTTAAAATCCAATGTGTATATTAGGTTAATGAGGAATCCACATGGTATGGTCCATGATCTCTTGGTCCATATAAAGCACATAGCTAATAGAGCTTATTTGTATCCATTGAGCAAGGAGTCTAAGGAGACCCTGAAACACATTTGGCCATTTATAGAACCTGTCGTTCGCCTAAGTTCTGATAACGCACCTTCGGTTATGCAAACAAAGGATTAACAGTAAAGGAGGTGTTGGTTTTATTCAGCATGCATAGACTGGCCTGGTACAAATCTGCTGACAGATGCCCGTTAAGAGCTATTTGAAGCTATAATAGTACCAGTCATGTTGTTTAGCACCACAAGTTTCATAGCCGCAAGTGTTAGTATTGTAGTACTGTAGTGCAAGCGCTGGCCCCGCAGCACACCATGTATTACTTTATATCATATTTTTCTATTATGTTGTGTATTATTAGTTTAAATGCTAATCTAATGGTCTCAGACATAAGTTTTTTTTTATAAATGATTGAATCAATTTGCATGGGTTGTTGGATGCCTACACATTAGAATTTTTATTAAGGTCTTTTTGTACTTTTTTGTCTTCAAAATACTGTAGCCAGATGTAACTTTAAATTCAACACACACAAGTTTTGTTTTTTGTAGCATTTTGGGTGTCAGTGGCATTTCTATCAATATGCAGCATGTTCTGGCTACCCTGGCTTTCCTTGTTTTCATGTACAAAATATCACAAAATTAAAATTCACAAAAAATGCAAGTAACAACACACCATCAGTGATGGCCAGTTCGTATTGTTCGCCCGCGAATATATGCAGGCTGCCATCTTTTTTCACAAGTCCGGCGAGGCACAGGTAAGCCCTTACCTGTGCCTGTGCGCGAGCAGGTCTGAAAACAAATGGCTATTCTCGGATCTGCCTGCTCCCGCTGACTGCACTTGTTTTCAGACTGCCTCGCACACAGGCACGGGTAAGGGCTTACCTGTTCCTCGCCGGACTTGTGAAAAAAGATGGCAGCCCGCATATGTTCGCGGGCGAACAATGCGAACTGGCCATCACTGCACACCATTATAAAAGCCTATAATGCGCAGGTTTTTCTACATGCTTTTTTGAAGTCCAGAAAATGGAGTGGGTTAAACTAGACTCGGACTGGCTTCCTGGGAAGCTGCTAAATCCTTTGAAGAGCCCTTGAACGAAGCCATATGCTATCTTCCTACTGTCTCTAAGGGGCTCCAGGCATATTTTTGCATTTTGGTATATTGCCATGATTTGCCTTTGTTTTGGTGCAGCTATACATAAATTGCAGCAAATCATGGGGGAAAATGTGCGGGTGCGTTGCGGGAACACGTGCATTGCGGGAACATTGTAATGCATTTTGCACTCACGTGAGAAAAATCGCACATCTTTGCTACCCAAACCCGAACTTCTTCACAGAAGTTCGGGCTTGGGATCGGTGTTCTGTAGATTGTATTATTTTCCCTTATAACATGGTTATAAGGGAAAATAATAGCATTCTGAATACAGAATGCATAGTAAAATAGCGCAGGAGGGGTTAAAAAAAAAAAAGAATAATTTAACTCACCTTAGTCCACTTGATCGCGCTGCCCGGATTCTCGTCTGTCTCCTTTGTTGAACAGGACCTATGGTGAGCATTCATTACAGGAACAGGACCTGTGGTGACGTCACTCCGGTCATCACATGATCCATCACATGATCCATCACCATGGTAAAAGATCATGTTATGGATCATGTGATGACCGGCGTGACGTCACCACAGGTCCTGTTCCTGTAATGAATGCTCACCACAGGTCCTGTTCAACAAAGGAGACAGACAAGAAGCCGGGCAGCGCGATCAAGTGGACTAAGGTGAGTTAAATTTTTATTTTATTTTTTAACCCCTCCAGCGCTATTTTACTATGCATTCTGTATTCAAAATTCTATTATTTTCCCTTATAACCATGTTATAAGGGAAAATAATAATGATCGGGTCTCCATCCCGATCGTCTCCTAGCAACCGTGTGTAAAAATCGCACCGCATCCGCACTTGCTTGCGGATGCTTGCGATTTTCACGCAACCCCATTCATTTCTATGGGGCCTGCGTTGCGTGAAAAACGCACAAAGAGGAGCATGCTGCGATTTTCACGCAAAGCACAAGTGATGCGTGAAAATCACCGCTCATGTGCACAGCCCCATAGAAATGAATGGGTCGGTATTCAGTGCGGGTGCAATGCGTTCAACTCACGCATCGCATCCGCGCGGAATACTCGCACGTGTGAAAGGGGCCTAAGGAGGAAAGAACTGGCTATAAAGCTCAAAGAAAGGATTAGAGGTACAGATCTGGAGAAGGGTAGAAAAAAACATTTCTGCTGCACTGAAAGAGCACAGTAGCCTCTGTGGTGTGGAACTACCAGGACTGTTTGTAGAGCTGGCCACCCCACCAAACGAAGTAATTGGGGGAGAAGAGCCTTGGTAAGAGGGGTGACCAAAAACACAATCAAACATTTCTGAAGAAACCTGAAAATAGCTTTCCATCAACGCTCCCCATCCAACCTGTCAGAGGTTGATAGGATCTGCAAAGAAAGGAAGAAAATCCCTACATTCAGGAGTGCAATCCTTGTGGCATCATACCCAGGAAGACTGTAGGCTGTAATCACTGCAACTAAATGCTTCAACTGAGCAAAGGTCTGAATACTTATGTCAATGCAAGATTTTCTTTTTTCCTGTTCAATAAATTAGCAAGGATTTCGGACATTCTATTTTCACTATCATTATGGGTAATGAGTGCTGAATGATGAGGAAAAACATTAGTACAAGGCTGTAACCTGACAAATGTGAAAAACATGAAAGGGTCTGAAGACTTTACGAATGTAAGTATTTCACCAACAGTATAATCTGCAATTTTTACATGCATCTAAAAATGAAAGTCAAGGAATTTCATACCAAATGAAAAAAGAGTGAGTGACTGCATATCAAAGTAAATATGTAAAAATCTATTCAGTTTTCATCAAGCTAGTCACAGTGTGACACAACTGAAATATCAAATGGCAGAGGTCCTGACTTAAAGAACAGGTGGTGCCTGAGTAAAATTTATGAAAAGAAAAAAAAAACGGCCCTTTGGTTTCATACCTTCATATCTTCAGTTGAACCATAGGGGTTCAATAGAAAACAAGAGGCTGCTAATGGAATGAATTCTACATTTCAATTTGTGCATTTACTCAACTTCTCTTTTTTTTTTTTTACAAAATCTGTGTCCATTGTATATACAGTTGCAAGAGAAAGTATGTGAACCCTTTGGAATGATATGAATTTCTGCACAAATTGGTCATAAAATGTGATCTGATCTTCATCTAAGTCACAACAATAGACAATCACAGTCTCCTTAAACAAACTAATAACACACAAAAAATTAAATGTTACCATGTTTTTATTTAACACACCATTTAAACATTCAAAGTGCAGGTGGAAAAACTATGTGAACCCCTAGACTAATGAAATCTCCAGAGCTAATTGGAGTGAGGTGTCAGCCAACTGGAGTCCAATCAATGAGATGAGATTGGAGGTGTTGGTTACAGATGCCCTGCCCTATAAAAAACACACACCAGTTTTGGGTTTGCTTTTCACAAGAAGCATTGCCTGATGTGAATGATGCCTCGCACAAAAGAGCTCTCAGAAGACCTATGATTAAGAATTGTTGACTTGCATAAAGCTGGAAGGGTTATAAAAGTATCTTCAAAAGCCTTGCTGTTCATCAGTCCACGGCAAGACAAATTGTCTATAAATGGAGAAAGTTCAGCTCTGCTGCTACTCTCCCTAGGAGTGGCCGTCCTGTAAAGATGACTGCAAGAACATAGCGCAGACTGCTCAATGAGGTGAAGAAGAATCCTAGAGTGTCAGTTAAAGACTTACAAAAGTCTGTGGCATATGCTAACATCCCTGTTTGCAGAATGGGCAAAACAAAAATTGGAACAGGACCCTCAGTTTACGCAGAAGATTTTGTTCAGTGATGAGGCAAACTTTTATGTGAATGGTGAAGTTAACAAACAAAACCACCGCTATTGGTCTGACACTAACCCACATCGGATAGATCCCTCCAAGACTGTTGGAACAAAAAAAAATGATGGTATGGTGTGGTATATGGGGTACAAAGATAGTGGGGCCATTCTTCATCAATGGAAACCTCAAGGCCACTGGATATGCGATATTGCTACATGATGATGTGTTTCCCTCTTTATGCACTGAAGCTGGAACGTTCCCTGAGTTTTTCCAGCAAGATGGTACACCACCACATTATGGGTGTCAGGTCCGAGCATTCCTAGATGAACAGTTTCCTGGAAAGTGGATTGGTCATCGTGGGCCAGTTGAATGGCCCCCAAGTTCTCCCGATCTGACCCCCTTAGACTTTTATCTTTGGGGTCATCTGAAGGCAATTGTCTATGCTGTGGAGATATGAGATGTGCAGCACCTGAAACTACGGATACTGGAAGCCTGTGCTAGCATTTCTCCTGCGGTGTTGCAATCAGTGTGTGAAGAGTGGGAGAAGAGGGATGCATTGACAATCCAACACAATGGGCAGCACATTGAACACATTTTATAAGTGGTCAGAAACTTGTAAATAACTCATGAAAGAATAAAGTTACGTTAAAACCAAGCACACCATTGTTTTTCTTGTGAAATTCCCAATAAGTTTGAAGTGTCACATGACCCTCTTCCTATTGAAAAAACAAAAGTTGGCCGACTTCAAAATGGCCGCCATGGTCACCACGGTCACCACCCATCTTGAAAAGTTTCCCCCCTCACATATACTAATGTGCATGTGCCACAAACAGAAAGTTAATATCACCAACCATTCCCTTTTTATTAAGGTGTATCCATATAAATGGCCCACCCTGTATTATACACCAAGAAGCTATTTGTGCCAGGGAAAGCAGCAAAAAATTTGATAATGTCCTCTGAGATGTCACAAAAACAGTGAATTACATCATGGCTCGTGCTCTGAATTTTCGACAGTTTCAAGCATTTCTTGAGGAGGTTCAGGCACAGTATAATTGTTTACTTATGTGCAATAATGTACGGTGGCTGAGCAGAGGACGAGTCCTGGAGAGATTTGTAGCCTGCTTGGATGATATTAGGCTGTTTATGAATGAAAAAGAGCAGGAATATCCACAGCTCACTGATATGGTAGGGCTTACCAACCTCATGTTTTTTAAAACAACTGCAAGGTGTAGGGAAAACAGCAGAAAGGATGTTTTGTGATAATAAAACATTTGAGAGAAAACTACAGGTTTTGAAAGAGACCTTTAGAAGTGGGCAGCTAAAAAAGCATTTAGAAAATGCTATAGCATTTGCAGACAATCCTACAAGCCACCAGGAAATCTACAAGGAATTTTCTAGCATCCTAACAGCTGCAAAGGTGAATTTTAGTAAAAGATTTTTACAGTTCCGAAAGTTGGAGAAAACCCTGTGTTTTTTACTTCTCCAGATAAAGCCAAGTTTGAAGAACTTGATCTTTCCTGCTTACACTGGTTAGATTTAGGAAGTCTGGAAATGGAGCTATTGGAATTTCAAGAAAGTTCTATCTGGAAAAATAAATTGTCTGACCTGCGTGAAACACTTGAGAAGATGGAAGGGATGACAAAGGACAGCACAGTTAGTTCTGAAATTCCTTAAAGTGTGGAATTCTCTGCCAAGTAACTTTACGTCTATGAAAGCACTTGGATCATCTTATGCTTGTGAGCAGCTGTTTTCAGTTTTGAATTACCGTATTTTTCGACCTATAAGAAGCACCGGACCATAAGACGCACCTAGGTTTTTGAGGAGGAAAATAAGAAAAAAAATATTTTCAACCAAAAGGTGTGCTTTTGGTGGGCTTTGAACTAATGGTAGCCTGTGAATGACACTATTATGGGGGATCTGTGGATGGCACTGTTATGGGCGTTTGTGGATGACACTATTATGGGGGTCTGTGGATGGCACTGTTATGTGGGTCTGTGGATGGCACTGTTATGGGGGTCTGTGGATGGCACTGTTATGGGGGTCTGTGGATGGCACTGTTATGGGGGTCTGTGGATGGCACTGTTATGGGGGTCTGTGAATAGCACTGTTATGGGGGTCTGTGAATAGCACTGTTATGGGGGTCTGTGGCTGACACTGTTATGGGGATCTGTGGCTGACTGTGTTATGGGGGTCTGTGGCTGACACTGTTATGGGATGTCTGTGGCTGACACTGTTATGGGGGCGTCTGTGGATGGCACTGTTATGGGGGCATCTGTGGATGGCATGACACTGCTATGGGGGGGATCTGTGGATGACAGATAAATAGCATCTTATGCTATTTGACATCCACAGATCCCCCATAACAGTGTCAGCCACTGTGAATGACCCCCAATACAGGGGGTGGGGGCTGGCATCTACACTAGTTTTTAAAGGGAACCTGTCACCAGGATTTTGGGTATAGAGCTGAGGACATGGGTTGCTAGATGGCCGCTAGCACATCCGCAATACCCAGTCCCCATAGCTCTGTGTGCTTTTATTGTGTAAAAAAAACGATTTGATGCATATACAAATTAACCTGAGATGAGCTTGAAAATATGACTCTTCTCTGGTCACACAAGATATGACTCTTTTATGTTAATTTGCATATGTATAAAATCGTTTTTTTTACACAATAAAAGCACACAGAGCTATGGGGACTGGGTATTGCGGATGTGCTAGCGGCCATCTAGCAACCCATGTCCTCAGCTCTATACACAAAGTCCCGGTGACAGGTTCCCTTTAAATCAGTCATTGTATTCCATTGCACCGGGCCCCGCTCACTGTACTAATAGTATCTACTGTAACTGCAGGCATGCAATGGTTAACTATAGATATGTTCGATCCCGCACTGAGCAGCCTGTACTTACAATCATAGCAGGCTGGAGGCAGGAGGCTGGGCGGGCGGGCACTGGCAGCGTAACTTCCTATGTCATGTGCCTGCGCCGCCTGCTTCATTCATAAAGTGGGCAGAGCAGGCACGTGACGTAGGAAGTTACGCTGCCAGTGCCCGCCCGCCCAGCCTCCTGCCTACAGCCTCCAGCCTGCTATGATCGTAAGTACAGGCTGCTCAGCGCTGGATTGAACATATCTATAGTTAACCATTGCATGCCTGCAGTTACAGTAGATACCATTAGTACAGTGAGCGGGACCCGGTGCAATAGAATACAGTGACTGCACCGGGCCCCGCTGCCATTACAAAACTTCATGGCCGGCCCCCAGCCCCTCCTCGCTGATACAAACGCCGGCCGCGCTGTGCAGCTTGCGGTCGGCGGTGTATCAGTGTAAAAATGGCAGCCTTCGCCTCATAAGACGCACTGCCATTTTCCTCCCACTTTTGAGGGGGAAATTGCGTCTTATAGGGCGAAAAATATGGTATATCAAATCTGACATCAGAAACAGACTAACAGACAACCTCAGTGCTGCGTGTGTTGCCCTCAAACTTACAAAGTATGAGCCAAGATTTGACAAATTGTCAGCATGCATACAACAGCAAAAATCACATTAATTGCAATCTTTCACCCTTTTACTTTTCAATGAAAAGTTGTTTGTATCATTGAAAGCTCTGTTATTGTGTTTTTCTTTTAAAGCAAAAGATGTGAACATATGAGTTTTTTTTTCTCTAGAATAAAACCTCAATATAAAGATTAAATTGCCATTGGCACTTCGCGATTTGGGAACTCGGTCTCTAAAAGGTTCGCCATCACTGGTATATAGTATAGCCAGCCTTCATTCTGACAGTTATAATTTATCCTCTACAAAATTCAATGTGTGTTAGGCTTGATTCACACATGACAGAAAAATTTTTGGGTGACTTTCTGCAGCAAAAAATGCACAAATAAGTATTACATGCAGTTTTTGTTATGGAAAAGCCAGTAGATTTTACCCTCTCTATTGGAAATGGTTAAATTCGCAAGCAAAATCCGCTGTATAAATTGACATGGTGCGGATTACAAATCCACAATACCGCAGCTTTTCTGAAATTCTGAAATCCTCATCCAATTTGGTGGTACTGTAAACCGCTGAAGATTTGCTACACGAAAATCCATAATGGCAAATCTGAAGCTAATCAGACATATGTGACCCCGGCCTTAAAGAGGACCTGTCACCACTCCTGACATGTCTGTTTTAATAGCTTCATGCATTCCCCATGTAATAACAATTCTGGAGCATCTATTCTTATGGCTCTATATTGTGCCATTCCTTTATTATTTCTACTAGAAGTTATGAATGAATTGCTAGCAGTCTGCAGTAAGGGTACTTTCACACTTGCGTTGTTGGATTCCGGCAGGCAGTTCCATCGCCGGAACTGCCTGCCGGATCCGGAAATCCATATGCAAACAGATAGCATTTGTTTCCGGATCCGGCTAACAAATGCATTGAAACACCAGATCCGTCTCTCCGGGGTCATCCAGAAAAACGGATCCGCTATTTATTTTTTTCACATTTTAAAAGGTCTGCACATGTGCAGGAAACCGGATCTGGCATTAATACATTTCAATGGAAATTAATGCCAGATCCGGCATTCTGGTAAGTGTTCCAGAATTTTGGCCGGAGAAAATACCGCAGCATGCTGCAGTATTTTCTACGGCCAAATACTGTAAGAATTACTGAACTGAAGACATCCTGATGCATACTGAACGGAATGCTTTCCATTCAGAATGCATTAGGATAAAACTGAAGCGGTTTTTTTTCGGTTTTGATCCCCTGTGACGAAACTCAATACCGTAAAACTTTAACGCAAGTGTGAAAGTACCCTTAGGGTACAGAGGGGCGGTAACCAATTGGGGGGGTGTACATGTACAGACTTACTCTATCCAGTCAGTGCTGCCATTTTTCGAGGGTGCAGGTACACACACCCTACTTGTTACCTCCCCTCTGTACCCTTACTGCAGACTGCCAGCAATTAAATTATAACTTCTATTAGAAATAATAAAGGAATGGTACCACATAGAACCATAAGAATAGATGCTCCAGAACAGTTATTACATGGGTAATGCATGAAGCTATTAAACAGGCATGTCAGGAGTGGTGAAATGTCCTCTTTAAAGGGACACTGACAGGCCAAAACAGCATATATAGTTAGATATATCACATTACAGGTCTTATACAGTCTTTTAAAAGCATATAAGTATCCCCCCCTGTCCACCTTATAAAGAGCTGCCTCGAAGACGCAGGCTGGTGTGTGTACGCAGGCGCGATCTAACGGCACGGCGGGGCGCAGGCGCAGAAGATTGGGCATGAACGATGCCCGGAGTATTGAATTGCGCAGGCGCAGGATCGGGACTGGGGAGAGTTCTAGCCGCCGCCCAGCGAAGTGAATAATGATGAGCTGGGCGGGGCTTAAGAACGGCAGTTGGGAAGGCTGGCTGGGCGCATTTTCACATGAAACGCCGCCCCTTGGGCAGATTGCTGACAGGAGAAGCAGGTTATAAAACTTTATATTTCGCTCTTTATAAGGTGGACAGGGGGGATACTTATATGCTTTTAAAAGACTGTATAAGACCTGTAATGTGATATATCTAACTATATATGCTGTTTTGGCCTGTCAGTGTCCCTTTAATGTCATAGAGTTTGTAATCTTTCACAGTCTAGCATTTTTACTTGGACATCCATCACTCTATATTGATTTCATATATTATTGGAATTTTTTCCATTTAGTTTAACATCCCTCGACTCTGATTAGATTTTTCATCATTCAATAAAAATAAATTTAATTATGATTGGAGAGTGCATAGTGATTACTACTGTACGTGTGAATCTGGATTGGGAACTTGCTCTAGCACGTCATATTGGACAGAAATGATCTTTTATCCATTGCATGAGAAAGAGGAGTATGGGGAGCAGTCAGTGTGAAGGGAGCTGTCTATGAGAGGATTTGGTTGCAGAACAGTCTGGGTGAAAGCAGAGGCATAAAGATCTATGGGGAGCAGGGTGGTTTGAGGGGGCACCTTGGAGAGCAGTGTGTGGGATTGAGGAGTCATGGAGAGATGGCTGTACGAGAAAAAAGGGATCATTGGGAGAAGTCTGTCTAAGAAAGAGAGTCTTTTGGTCTAATTTGAAGTATCAAGGCTTCTGGTTTCAGGTCTGATTTAAGTTTGGAAAGTTTCTAGTGTCTCTATTCAGGGGTCTGCTTTGTGGTTGGAATTATGTGGGGTCTGTTCTGTAGGCTAAATTCATTTAGGTGTTTAGTTTAACCATTTGAACTAATTTAGTAGCCTGGCCTAGGATCTGATTAATTCATTGCGTTGGTCTGACCATCTGAGGATCATCATTTTGTAGTTATGCCTCTGCTTTCACCTTCATCCATGTCCCCAGGCACTATTATATCTTAAATATAGTATTTGGGGGGAACTGGGCTGCAATGTAGGTACAGTAATAGGGACACATGGTGCAGCCCACACAGTACTGGTGGTAGCACCAAAATGTTACTATTATAGGATGGCGTGGTATGTGTTGATATAGAGGGTCAGCATGGCTGAAGAAGCAAGAGGTCAAAGATATCTGGGCAGCAATCTTTGCGCTTGTCAGAAAATGTTGTCTTATTGGTCTTGGCCAGATGGAGAAAAAAAGGAATTCAGATTAGATTCAGTGAAGGCATGGATGTAATAGTTATGTATTGTGGGGACTCGCTCTGGTAGACAGGATTAGCGGATGCAGGCAACAAGTTCTTTGGATCAAACAGTTCAGTGTTTTATTCACACTTTAGGCAAGTGACAAAACAAGCAGTCATATTCAAACAAAAAGTCACCTTGCAGTGTTGGTGGTAATTCACACCATGCGGCAATACTGCCTCAAAGAGTCCTTGCTGATACCAGCACCAACCTGCTTTCACGCCAAACAGGTAGCAAGCCTTCATCCAGACACAAGGCTCCCAGATCCCAACACAGAGACATGGCTTCTGAGCCCAGCTGCCTATTTAAGGACAGCCAGGTGCTGCCAAAACCCGGACCGGCATTTAAAATCCGGTCCGGTATTTGACTTCACCTGGCTGTAAATCAGCCCAGCAGCACATGCTGGGAGTAAAATACCTGCTTTCCCAGACCAAACCTCTCACTGTGTCACAGTATCCTGTGGCTGATCAGTTCAGAACTCTGTCTAACATGGCGCATGTGCTACATGATAGATCTAAGTTTTACAATACAATACTGACCCTACAGTATAATACAGTATGTTTTTACAGTCAGGTCCATAAATATTGGGACATTGACACAATTCTAAAATTTTTGGCTCTATACACCACCACAATGGATATAAAATGAAACAAACAAGATGTGCTTTAACTGCAGACTGTCAGCTTTAATTTTAGGGTATTTACATCCAAATAAGGTGAACGGTGTAGGAATTACAACAGTTTGCATATGTGCCTCCCACTTGTTAAGGAACCAAAAGTAATGGGACAGAATAATAATCATAAATCAAACTCTCACTTTTTAATACTTGGTTGCAAATCCTCTGCAGTCAATTACAGCCTGAAGTCTGGAACGCATAGACATCACCAGACGCTGGGTTTCATCCCTGGTGATGCTCTGTCAGGCCTCTACTGCAACTGTCTTCAGTTTCTGCTTGTTCTTGGGGCATTTTACCTTCAGTTTTGTCTTTAGCAAGTGAAATGCATGCTCAATCGGATTTAGGTCAGGAGATTGACTTGGCCATTGCATAACATTCCACTTCTTTCTCTTAAAAAACTCTTTGGTTGCTTTTGTAGTATGCTTTGGGTCATTGTCCATCTGCACTGTGAAGCGCCGTCTAATGAGTTCTGAAGCATTTGGCTGAATATGTGTCACGAGGGTATCAAGAGCCACGTCTGACTCCGTTATACCCGGGGTCAGGAAGTCGCAGCGGGTGGCTGCGCGCTCTATATCTAAAGATCACAGTGTTTCTTAGTGATTGTTTTCTGTGTTTGCCTTGCTATCCTTTTTGTCTCTCTCAGGGATCCGTAGCTTCTCCTCCTCAGCTGTTTCTTGTCTGCCACTCCCTACCTCCTTATATTCTCCCCTCACACTTCTCTAGTTGCCAGTTATAGAGCTTCCTGCCTGGACATCTATACTGACCCACTGGAGTGGTTAATCCTGGTTGTCGTTCCTGTGTGCTACCCTCCGGATCCCTGTTTGGCTTATTGTTGTCTCCTGTTGTCGCCCACCTGGGAATATATGTTGAGTCTGTGTTGTCTGTCCTCCCCTTGGTGTTTTCCCTTAGAGTTAGTGGTGCGGACTAGTGTTCCCATTGCCCTGTTCACTACCTAGGGCTCAGCTCAGGGAAAGCCAGGGCTTTAGGCACGTGATCGGCGTACGGGTGAGGAACCCGTCTAGGGATGTCAGGGCAGCCAGGTGTCAGCCGCCAGGTGAGTCAGGGGTCACCATCTTCCCTCTCACTTGGGCAGGGCCTTCCTCGTTCCCTCCCTCTGTGTCACGTATGTGATAGCCACGCCGACCATGATATTATAACTGGCCCTTACTTTTTGAGAAAAAAAAAATATATATATTTATTTAATTTTTTGTTTGTTGTTTTTTTTCTCTCTCTCTACTTAGAATCCAATATGGATCCTATTGATGCCTTGGCAGAACAGCTTCAAAGCCTGTCTTTGGAGGTGGCAGGATTGAAGGCGTCTGTTCTCCAACAACAGCAGCAAATGCAGCAGACCGCACCCCCAGCGGTTGCTATGGGTAACCAGGTTGTCACTGAACCCAAGGTTGCTCTTCCCGACAGATTTTCTGGGGGAAGGGACAAATTTGCGACGTTCCGTGAGGCCTGCAAATTATATTTTAAGTTGCGCCCTTACTCCTCAGGTCATGAAGAACAGCGGGTAGGGATTGTCATTTCCCAGCTTCAGGGGGATCCGCAATCCTGGGCGTTCTCGTTACCCCCTGGTTCTCAGGCTCTTCGGTCAGTGGAGGGATTTTTTGGGGCTTTGGGTCTCATATATGATGACCCTGACCGAGTCGCCCTGGCTGAGTCGAAGTTACGGAGACTCCTACAGGGAGATCGGTCAGCAGAGGAATATTGCTCAGAGTTCCGTAGGTGGGCTACGGATACTCAGTGGAACGACCCGGCTCTCAGGAGTCAGTTCTGCTCTGGGTTATCTGAAAGGGTTAAGGATGCACTGGCGCTGTATGAGACCCCCCTTTCCCTTGATGCTGTTATGTCCCTCTCTATCAGAATAGATAGACGTCTTAGGGAGAGATCGAAAATTCCGGAGCAATTGGTTACCTCTCCCAAGCAACAGTCAGCCTGTACTGACTTAGATGAGCCTATGCAGCTAGGCGGAACTTCTCGTCAGGTCCGTCCTCCCGAGGTTCGCCGTAGGGGGGGGGCTTGTTTTTTCTGTGGGGGGAGGGGTCATTTCATTAATGTCTGTCCCTCCTTTCTCAAAAACAAAAGACCATCGGAAAACTACTAACCCCGGGCTGTGCGGAGGATGTCAGCCGGGGGGTATACGTTTCCTCCATACGAACATCTCAATTTGTGTTACCAGCGGTCATTGTTTTTGGTGTTAAGACGGAGTCTATTTCTGTTTTTCTAGACAGTGGAGCAGGGGTAAACTTGATTGATGCCCATTTTGCCCGCACTATGGGTTTGTCTCTCTGTACGCTGCAGAGACCTATTCCCGTATTCGCTATAGATTCTGCTCCTCTGTCTCAGAGAAACCTCACCCACATTGTTCGTAATTTACACCTTCGGGTAGGGGACCACCATAATGAGTGTCTTTCATGTTACGTTCTGGAGGGCCTTCCCTCTCCGGTGGTATTGGGTCTTCCCTGGTTGGTAGCGCACAATCCAGTGGTGGATTGGCAGGCCAGGGAGATATTGGAGTGGAGTGAGCATTGCAGAGAGAATTGCTTAAATAACAATTGCTTAATCGCCTCCATAGCTTCCCTACCTACATTTATTTCGGACTTTGAGGACGTTTTTTCTGAAAAGGGTTGTCAGAAACTACCACCTCATCGTCCTTATGATTGCACGGTTAACCTGATTCCCGGGGCAAAATTACCCAAGTCCAGGTTGTATAATCTTTCGGGTCCCGAGAGACAAGCCATGAAAGATTATATCTCCGAGAGTCTGGCTAAGGGACACATCAGACCCTCTTCTTCACCCGTGGCTGCAGGGTTTTTCTTTGTTAAAAAGAAAGTTGGGGGCCTGCGTCCTTGCTTAAATTTCCGTGAGTTAAACCAGATAACCATCCGTGACCCATACCCTCTTCCTCTCATTCCTGACCTTTTTAATCAGATTGCGGGTGCTAAGTGGTTCTCCAAACTTGATCTTAGGGGGGCCTACAATCTGATTCGTATCAGGGAAGGGGATGAGTGGAAGACAGCTTTTAACACCCCTGAGGGGCATTATGAAAATCTAGTTATGCCTTTCGGTCTGACCAATGCCCCTGCTGTCTTCCAACATTTTGTTAATGATATTTTTAGTCATCTCATTGGCAGGTTTGTAGTCATATACCTAGATGATATCTTAATTTATTCGGCTGATCTGAAAACACATGAGGTGCATGTCAGGCAAGTACTGCAGGTCCTACGGACGAATAAATTATATGCGAAAATTGAAAAATGTGTCTTCGCTGTTCAGGAATTACAGTTCCTGGGATATCTATTATCTGCTTCAGGTTTCCGCATGGATCCTGGGAAGGTCCAGGCAATTTTAGATTGGGATCTTCCTGAGAACCTTAAAGCCCTACAACGGTTTTTGGGTTTCTCTAATTTCTATAGAAAGTTCATTAAAAATTATTCAGTGATCGTTAAACCCCTTACCGACATGACTAGGAAGGGGACGGATTTTTCCAAATGGTCTGACGCCGCTAAAGATGCATTTTCCTCTCTAAAGGAGAGGTTTACCTCGGCACCTGTTCTAATTCAACCTGATGTCTCCCAGCCTTTTATTGTCGAGGTAGATGCGTCAGAGGTGGGAGTGGGAGCTGTATTGTCTCAGGGTCCGTCTCCTGGCAAATGGCGTCCTTGCGCTTTCTTTTCCAAAAAATTATCTTCTGCGGAGAAGAATTATGATATTGGAAATAGGGAACTGTTGGCGATTAAACTGGCGCTTGAAGAGTGGCGTCACTTCTTAGAGGGAGCAATCCACCCCGTCACGGTGATTACGGATCACAAGAACCTTCTGTACCTAGAATCGGCTAAGCGTCTCACCCCTAGACAAGCTAGGTGGTCGCTATTCTTTACCAGATTTAACTTTGTAATCACCTATCGTCCTGGGGCAAAAAATACCAAGGCAGACGCATTATCTCGTAGTTTCCCTGGAGGGGGTAATGTTTGTGATCCGGTACCTATTTTACAAAGAGGAGTGGTTGTCTCTGCTGTACACTCTGTTCTAGAGGGAAAGGTGTTAGAGGCTCAGGGGGACGCCCCGGCCTCTTGCGCCTCAGAGAAATTGTTTGTCCCGTTAAACCTGCGTCTTGAATTATTAAAAGAACATCATAATTCGGCACTTGCTGGACACCTAGGTAGTAAAGTAACCTTGGAGCTTTTATCTCGTCGTTTTTGGTGGCCAAGGTTGCGTCAGGATGTAATGGATTTCGTGTCTACTTGTTCTACTTGTGCACGCGCGAAAGTCTCTCATACACGTCCAGCAGGGTCTTTATTGCCACTTTTCATCCCCAATAGGCCATGGACACATCTGTCAATGGATTTCATCACTGACTTACCGTTGTCGGCGGGTAAAACAGTTATCTTGGTAGTAGTAGACAGGTTTAGCAAAATGGTACACTTTATTGCGCTACCCGCACTTCCTAATGCTAAAACTCTCGCTCAGGTGTTTATCAGTGAAATCGTGAAGCTTCACGGGGTCCCTTCCGATGTGGTTTCGGATCGGGGAACCCAGTTTATTTCTAAGTTTTGGAAAGCTTTTTGTTCCCGTTTGGGGGTTCACTTGTCCTTTTCCTCAGCTTTCCATCCTCAGTCGAATGGACAGACTGAGCGTACCAACCAAAACCTAGAAACATATTTAAGGTGTTTTGTGTCTGAAAACCAAGAGTTGTGGTCATCATATTTACCGTTAGCTGAGTTTGCCATAAATAATCATTATCAGGAGTCCACTGGCAAGTCACCATTCCTTGGTGCATACGGTTTTCATCCCCAATTTTGTACTTTCAAAGAGGGGGGGTCTTCTGGGGTTCCCGAAGAGGAAAGGTTTTCTTCATCTCTTTCATCGGTATGGCAGAAGGTGCAAGTTAACTTGAAAAAGATGAGTGGTAAATATAAATGCATGGCCGATAAGAAACGGTCGCCAGGTCCGGACCTAGGAGTGAATGACTATGTGTGGTTGTCTACTAGGAATATTAAGTTGAAGGTTCCTTCTTGGAAACTGGGTCCTAGGTTCATTGGTCCCTATAAAATAGTAGCCGTCATTAACCCTGTGGCTTTTCGCCTGGAGCTACCTCAGACTTTTAAGATCCATAACGTCTTCCATAAATCGTTACTCAAGAAGTATGTTCCACCTCTAGAACCATCGCCGCTGCCACCTCCTCCTGTTATTGTGGATGGTAATCTGGAGTTTCAAATAGCCAGAATTGTTGATTCTCGTCGGGTCCGCCGCTCTCTTCAGTATCTGGTGCATTGGAGGGGTTACGGTCCCGAGGAAAGAATGTGGGTTCCAGCGTCAGAGGTAAACGCCAACAGGTTAATTCAGACTTTCCATGCCTCTCAGCCGGAGAGACCTGGTCCTGAGTGTCCGGAGGCCCCTCGTGAAAGGGGGGGTACTGTCACGAGGGTATCAAGAGCCACGTCTGACTCCGTTATACCCGGGGTCAGGAAGTCGCAGCGGGTGGCTGCGCGCTCTATATCTAAAGATCACGGTGTTTCTTAGTGATTGTTTTCTGTGTTTGCCTTGCTATCCTTTTTGTCTCAGGGATCCGTAGCTTCTCCTCCTCAGCTGTTTCTTGTCTGCCACTCCCTACCTCCTTATATTCTCCCCTCACACTTCTCTAGTTGCCAGTTATAGAGCTTCCTGCCTGGACATCTATACTGACCCACTGGAGTGGTTAATCCTGGTTGTCGTTCCTGTGTGCTACCCTCCGGATCCCTGTTTGGCTTATTGTTGTCTCCTGTTGTCGCCCACCTGGGAATATATGTTGAGTCTGTGTTGTCTGTCCTCCCCTTGGTGTTTTCCCTTAGAGTTAGTGGTGCGGACTAGAGTTCCCATCGCCCTGTTCACTACCTAGGGCTCAGCTCAGGGAAAGCCAGGGCTTTAGGCACGTGATCGGCGTACGGGTGAGGAACCCGTCTAGGGACGTCAGGGCAGCCAGGTGCCAGCCGCCAGGTGAGTCAGGGGTCACCATCTTCCCTCTCACTTGGGCAGGGCCTTCCTCGTTCCCTCCCTCTGTATCACGTATGTGATAGCCACGCCGACCGTGATAATATGAGCAGATAATATTGCCCGAAACCCTTCAGAATTCATCCTGCTGCTTTTGTCAGCACTCACATCATCAATAAATACAAGAGAACCAGT
Source organism: Bufo bufo (assembly GCF_905171765.1). Classification (NCBI taxonomy): domain Eukaryota; kingdom Metazoa; phylum Chordata; class Amphibia; order Anura; family Bufonidae; genus Bufo; species Bufo bufo. Next base: position 653,051,040 of record NC_053390.1, on the reverse strand, counting down.
TCCATTGGCAGCCATACATGCCCACGCCATGACACTACCACCACGATGCTTCACTGATGAGGTGGCATGCTTAGGATCATGAGCAGTTCCTTTCCTTCTCCATACTCTTCTCTTCCCATCACTGTGCTACAAGTTGATCTTGGTCTCATCTGTCCATAGGATGTTGTTCCAGAACTGTAAAGGCTTTTTTAGGTGTCGTTTGACAAATTCTAATCTGGCCTTCCTATTTTTGAGGCTCACCAATGGTTTACATCTTGTGGTGAACCCTCTGTATTCGCTCTGGTGAAGTCTTCTCTTGATTGTTGACTTTGACACACATACACCTACCTCCTGGAGAGTGTTCTTGACCTAGCCAACTGTTGTGAAGGGTGTTTTCTTCACCAGGGAAATAATTCTTTGGTCATCCACCACAGTTGTTTTCTGTGGTCCTCCAGGTCTTTTGGTGTTGCTGAGCTCACCGGTGCGTTCCTTCTTTTTAAGAATGTTCCAAACTGTTGTTTTGGCCACGCCTAATGTTTTTGCTATCTCTCTGATGGGTTTGTTTTGTTTTTTCAGACTAATGATGGCTTGCTTCACTGATAGTGACAGCTCTTTGGATCTCATCTTGAGAGTTGACAGCAACAGATTCCAAATACAAATAGCACACTTGAAATGAACTCTGGACCTTTTTATCTGCTCATTGTAATTGGGATAATGAGGGAATAACACACACCTGGCCATTGAACAGCTGAGAAGCCAATTGTCCCATTACTTTTGGTTCCTTAACAAGTGGATGGCACATATGCAAACTGTTGTAATTTCTACACCGTTCACCTGATTTGGATGTAAATACCCTCAAATTAAAGCTGACAGTCTGCAGTTAAAGCACATCATCTTCGTTTCATTTCAAATCCATTGTGGTGGTGTATAGAGCCAAAAATGTTTAAATTGTTTTGATGTCCCAATATTTATGGACCTGACTGTATAATGGATGCATGAAACAGGAATGTGAATACTGTATATTTTCTATAGAAAAAAAACTGATCCCATGAGAAGAAATCATGAAAACCATCCCAATGGAAAGCTTTGGAAAAAGTTGATCTGTCGGTGTTTGGAATATAGTGCATGACACTCAGGGTGACCAATAGCACAAAAATGTGTTAAACACTAAACAGCTGTTATTAGAGGCAAGTTCAGTCAGATACATCTTTCTGTAAATTATATTAGTAAAATAGCAACTATGCATATAGTATAAAAATACATGTTTAAAGCGGTTGTCTCATCTTGCTGTTACAAACTCAGAAACAGCATAGATTGCTGTGCTAAGCTGTCTCCATAGCTCTCATGCACTGCTATGGGAACTACTGAAACAGCGGAGTGCCGGACAACTCTGCTGTTTCACGACTACCTGTTGGTCCGGGCATAGTCCCTTTTCAGCTTAGTAACAGCGAGATGAGACAATCCTTTTAATGCTGCCAACATCGGAATAATCTATAGAATAAATACAACACAGTATTTATATTATGCAGTATTATAGGGGGTCATTTATTATTACATATACACCAATTTTTGGAGTATATCTGTTGCAGATTCGGTCGCAAAGGGGATTTGCAGCCAAATCGGCAACTTTTTCCTGCTCGCACCAGGTCTAAAAAAGAGGGCAGGCCAACTCACTTATCATGTTTTATGCCTGTTTCAAGTGCAGAAAATTATCTAAATCTACGACAGCAAGGGAGCTGTAGTATATTTAGGCTGGCTATAAGTTATGTAGAGGCCGGCACCCCAAATGACCCCAATATTGTTTAAAAAAATAAAAACAATATACCTTTTCTAGATCCACCCAAAAATGTAATCAAACTACAATTCTTCCTGCAAAACAAGCAACCCAGTTTTAATGTATACTTGGAAATTTAAAAAGTTACTGCTCTCAGAATGTGGCGACACACAACTGACATTTTTTCTTCAATAAAGCAAACTTTTGTTGTGCACAAGTATTAAAATGTGACTTGTTTTGAATGTCCTTGGTCTTTCTGTTGTTTCTCAATGACATGTTCTCTGTTATTGTATTCATGAAGAGACGACATGGAGCAACACTATTTATTTTGTCACCGAGTGTCAGATTTGGCTTGATAGTACGTTACATTTTAGCAATTCAGCTGCAATATTGACATATTTATGTCACCAAAGTCGAGTATTTCAGGCAACCAGAGAGTCAACAGCAGAGAAAGGCATTTTTTAAGGTTTGTTTTATGTCTAAAACCTAGTTGTTGGAGTCAGGGAAGAGATACACAGGTTCCCACTTCCCCCTTATTTTTCCCAGTTGTCTCATCTAGGAGCCAACCGGGATAAATATGATAGAGCTGTAAACTGGATTTACTGGATGCACCAAGAGAAGTATATAAACTTTTGTCAAATAAACTGTAAACACCAATTTATCTGAAAATGTCACAATCTAATCTATGATAACTATAATAGTAGCTAAAAACAAACACAAAAATAATGTTGGCTAATAATAATAAAGTATCAAATGAATAATAGTATAAACTTCTAAAGCCATGCATGTAATGCTGAAATCTCCACACCACTGCTCGAATTAAAACATAAAAGGAGCCATTAGCGCTTCAGCAGAGAATACAGGCTTCAATTATCTAATCCCTTCTTTAAAACTGATGAACATTTAATTGACTTTAACAAAGATGAAGAAAAAAAATGGCTTTACAATGATTAAAATGCCACTGATAAAACGTTCTCTAGCAAAACCTTTCCGTAAGATTTCTTGGGACCTCATAGAAATAAATCCAAGTAAAGAGGGATTTGCGTCAATGAAAAAAATGCAGTCAGTTATCCCAAGGAAATGGGCAACTAATGACTCTTCTAATTTAATAATTATGGTAAAAAGCATTCTGAATAAAAGAAATAACTTTGTCATTTAATAAGTAAGAAAATTGTACAGATTGGGAGAGAGGTTAGCATCGGTGACATGCTTTACAAAAACATCCAGACAAAAAGCAGAATAATTAATGTGATTGATTATGTGATTCTTGTTAAATACAGTTTCTAAATAGGCAATGGTGACATATTTAAAGGACCCTCAGCTCTCATCAAAAGATATAGGTTTCATAAGCAAAGAAAACTGTCTAGAAAAACTGATACACTGTGTTATGCCTAGTGCAGGGTCTAAGGGAGCGGGGTATAATTTTGGGACTGTTTTATTAGTGAAATATGAGTCCACTTGTCATGCATCACTATCCAATTTTTTTACTATGCATAACATAGTGTTGTGCATGGACATCATACAGCAATTCCCTACTACTGAAATCAGTAAAATACAAGGCAGTAGTGAAGATTATTATTCTACTCCCGAAAACCATCAGCTGGTGGTTAATATCAATGTCCTGTACTACAACAGTCTTATCCCATGCTAGTTCTGGTGATAGCTTACAAATGCTATCTCTCTGAGACCTCATATTACTTTTACAGGAATTTTATTTAAAAAGAAATTGATTCTGATAACAGAAATGTATCAGTATATCCTAATATAATTTTTTTTAAATGACCCATTTAATTCCTAAATGTGAAACAATCTAGATGCCCTTTGATAGTGTCACATGGCTAGTTTTGACCTACATGACTTATTTGGTACTATATTTTTTCATTGGAAGATGTACTTCCAAAGAAGGGTGGCCTCTTTAACTTTAGCTCCAAATGTTGCTGCACAAGATCATATCCAACTGATATAAATAATACCTAAAATCAGACAGGGCCAGTACTCCATGGGGAAAGAAGGAAAGAGAAAAAGAAAGAAAGAAAAGAAAGAAAGAGAAAGAAAGAGTTTTTCTAACTTCCGTGTAAATTTGTATCTGCAGACAAATAATTGCATTTGAGTGATAAAAGCAAAGGTCATGTGTACACATGTATATAATCAGAAATTTTCAAATATTAGCAATGAATTAAATCTACTCACTTTCCTGATTTAGCTGTGGCTACTCTCCCTTCAGATTATCTACTCATAGGGAAAACAAACACAATTTCATTTCTTTTAAACTATTTGCGCACAGCATTGAATATTCCTAAACCTAACACATTTATGATACCTCGGAATTGATGACCGGAACAGAAGGGGGTCTGAAAATAATTATTCTAGATAAACCATTGAATTGAGGGATACGATAAAACTGTGTTTAAAGATCTTTCTGTGTTAGATATAATTAAAAGAGTTGCACTGAGAATGAATATAAATACACTGCTCAAAAAAATAAAGGGAACACTTAAACAACACAATGTAACTCCAAGTCAATCACACTTCTGTGAAATAAAACTGTCCACTTAGGAAGCAACACTGAGTGACAATCAATTTCACATGCTGTTGTGCAAATGGGATAGACAACAGGTGGAAATTATAGGCAATAAGCAAGACACCCCCAATAAAGGAGTGGTTCTGCAGGTGGTAAACACAGACCACTTCTCAGTTCCTATGCTTCCTGGCTGATGTTTTGGTCACTTTTGAATGCTGGCGGTGCTTTCACTCTAGTGGTAGCATGAGACGGAGTCTACAACCCACACAAGTGGCTCAGGTAGTGCAGCTTATCCAGGATGGCACATCAATGCGAGCTGTGGCAAGAAGGTTTGCTGTGTCTGTCAGCGTAGTGTCCAGAGCATGGAGGCACTACCAGGAGACAGGCCAGTACATCAGGAGACGTGGAGGAGGCCGTAGGAGGGCAACAACCCAGCAGCAGGACCGCTACCTCCGCCTTTGTGCAAGGAGGAACAGCAGGAGCACTGCCAGAGCCCTGCAAAATGACCTCCAGCAGGCCACAAATGGGCATGTGTCTGCTCAAACGGTCAGAAAAAGACTCCATGAGGGTGATATGAGGGCCCGACGTCCACAGGTGGGGGTTGTGCTTACAGCCCAACACCGTGCAGGACGTTTGGCATTTGCCAGAGAACACCAAGATTGGCAAATTCGCCACTGGCGCCCTGTGCTCTTCACAGATGAAAGCAGGTTCACACTGACCACATGTGACAGATGTGACAGAGTCTGGAGACGCTGTGGAGAACGTTCTGCTGCCTGCAACATCCTCCAGCATGACCGGTTTGGCATTGGGTCAGTATTGGTGTGGGGTGGCATTTCTTTGGAGGGCCGCACAGCCCTCCATGTGCTCGCCAGAGGTAGCCTGACTGCCATTAGGTACCGAGATGAGATCCTCAGACCCCTTGTGAGACCATATGCTGGTGCGGTTGGCCCTGGGTTCCTCCTAATGCAAGACAATGCTAGACCTCATGTGGCTGGAGTGTGTCAGCAGTTCCTGCAAGACGAAGGCATTGATGCTATGGACTGGCCCGCCAGTTCCCCAGACCTGAATTCAATTGAGCACATCTGGGACATCATGTCTCGCTCTATCCACCAACGTCACGTTGCACCACAGACTGTCCAGGAGTTGGCAGATGCTTTAGTCCAGGTCTGGGAGGAGATCCCTCAGGAGACCGTCCGCCACCTCATCAGGAGCATGCACAGGCGTTGTAGGGAGGTCATACAGGCACGTGGAGGCCGCACACACTACTGAGCCTCATTTTGACTTGTTTTAAGGACATTACATCAAAGTTGGATCAGCCTGTAGTGTGTTTTTCCACTTTAATTTTGAGTGTGACTCCAAATCCAGACCTCCATGGGTTAAAAAATGTGATTTCCATTTTTTTATTTTTGTGTGATTTTGTTGTCAGCACATTTAACTATGTAAAGAACAAAGTATTTCAGAAAAATATTTAATTAATTCAGATCTAGGATGTGTTATTTTTGTGTTCCCTTTATTTTTTTGAGCAGTGTATAATATAACATAGGGAAGATTCCCACTTGATTGCTCCTTCAATATACTATAGACTTATGAGTAACCATGTCTTCTTGGTCACATATTTGTTGGGATACTGTGTAATACTTAAATAGGTATTCTAAGTTTAACAAAATACAGAAAACCACCAACATGCATCTGAATGCTTACCAGAAGCAGTATTACTACCCAGGGATGTAGCTAGATGCTCATGGGTCCTGGTGCAAGAGTTCAGCTTGGGCCCCACTTCCATCAGTGTTTTGTGGCCAGGGGCAGGAAAGCAAATAGCCTTTGTACTGCCTGGGGCAAAAATTGAAATGCCACCCCCATGCCAAATTCTTGACCTAACTCCTTCCCTCCAGCCAAAGGTGTAACTTGACCTGCATACACTTTCTATAATACTGGTATATTTGGGCCCCATCAGGTTCCTGGGACAGGTAGCGACTGCTACATCTGCTTAGCTGCGCCCTTGTTACCACTGTAGCTCACAAGCTCGCTTTTTTCACTTGCATTATCTTGCTCAGTTCTGTTCAGCTCAGTTGTTGCCAGGGCTAGCTGTAGTTGGCATTAGTAATGTAATGGACTACAGTTCTGATGGTTTCTCTCCCCTCTCACAGACATTGCCTGTATTCAGTGGCATGCCTGGGGGGGTGGGGGGTGCAGACAGTCACATTGGAACTGTGGTGTGTGGCAGTTAGGAGTGGTGCAGACAGTCACGTTGGCACTATGGTGTGTGGCAGTTAGGAGTGGTTCAGACAGTCACAGTGGCGCTGTGGTGTGTGGCTGTTAGGAGTGGTTCAGACAGTCACAGTGGCGCTGTGGTGTGTGGCAGTTAGGAGTGGTGCAGACAGTCACAGTGGCGCTGTGGTGTGTGGCAGTTAGGAGTGGTGCAGACAGTCACAGTGGCACTGTGGTGTGTGGCAGTTAGGAGTGGTGCAGACAGTGGCACTGTGGTGTGTGGCAGTTAGGAGTGGTGCAGACAGTGGCACTGTGGTGTGTGGCAGTTAGGAGTTGTGCAGACAGTGGCACTATGGTGTGTGGCAGTTAGGAGTGGTGCAGACAGTCACAGTGGCGCTGTGGTGTGTGGCAGTTAGGAGTGGTGCAGACAGTCACAGTGGTACTGTGGTGTGTGGCAGTTAGGAGTGGTTCAGACAGTCACAGTGGCGCTGTGGTGTGTGGCAGTTAGGAGTGGTGCAGACAGTCACAGTGGCGCTGTGGTGTGTGGCAGTTAGGAGTGGTGCAGACAGTCACAGTGGCGCTGTGGTGTGTGGCAGTTAGGAGTGGTGCAGACAGTGGCACTGTGGTGTGTGGCAGTTAGGAGTGGTTCAGACAGTCACAGTGGTACTGTGGTGTGTGGCAGTTAGGAGTGGTTCAGACAGTCACAGTGGCGCTGTGGTGTGTGGCAGTTAGGAGTGGTGCAGACAGTCACAGTGGCACTGTGGTGTGTGGCAGTTAGGAGTGGTGCAGACAGTGGCACTGTGGTGTGTGGCAGTTAGGAGTGGTGCAGACAGTGGCACTGTGGTGTGTGGCAGTTAGGAGTGGTGCAGACAGTGGCACTGTGGTGTGTGGCAGTTAGGAGTGGTGCAAACAGTCACAGTGGCGCTGTGGTGTGTGGCAGTTAGGAGTGGTTCAGACAGTCACAGTGGCGCTGTGGTGTGTGGCAGTTAGGAGTGGTGCAGACAGTGGCACTGTGGTGTGTGGCAGTTAGGAGTGGTGCAGACAGTGGCACTGTGGTGTGTGGCAGTTAGGAGTGGTGCAGACAGTGGCACCGTGGTGTGTGTCAGTTAGGAGTGGTGCAGACAGTGGCACTGTGGTGTGTGTCAGTTAGGAGTGGTTCAGACAGTCACAGTGGCGCTGTGGTGTGTGGCAATTAGGAGTGGTGCAGACAGTCACAGTATGTTTCTTATGGTTTTGGCGGGGGGAAGGGGGTGCCAGAGAAAATACCCGCCCCGGGTGCCAAATACCCTAGTCACGCCACTGCCTGTATTTACTGCTGCCTGTGTGCTGTAATATTATGGGATATAAGGTATCGTTATAATTACTACCCAGCTTTACACAGAGCACGGATCTGTTACTGAGACACTGTTCTGCTTTTCTGATACTGACATTGCATGAGCTGCTACCCAGCATGAGAAACTCTCCACAGTGACAGTAAGGGTCCATTCACACGCCCTCAAGTGTTTTGCGGTCTGCAAATTGCGGATCTGCAAAACACGGACACCGGCCATGCGCGTCCGGCACTATGATAGAAATGCCTATTCTTGTCCGTGGCTGCGGACAAGAATAGGACATTCCTTATGTTTTTTTGCGGGGCCGCAGAACGGAAGTTCGGATGCGGACAGCACATGATGTGCTGTCCACATCTTCCGCGGCTGCATTGAAATGGATGGGTCCGCACCTGTTCCGCAAAATTGCGGAACGGATGCGGACCCATTCATGCAGATGTGTCAATGGATCCTAAGGGAGAGAGCCAGGGAGCATTTAAGATAGCAGGGAGAGAAGAGATTTATAATATGTCATGTACTTAGGGTCCATTCACACGTCCGTAGTGCATTGCGGAACCGCAAATTGCGGATCCGCAATACACCCGGCTGGCACCCCCTTAGAAATGCCTATTCTTGTCCGCAATTGCATGTTCACTGTGTGCTGTCCGCATCCATTCCATCCCCATAGAGAATAAATGTGTCCGCACCCGTTCCGCAACTTGCAAAACGGGTGCGGACCTATTATTAAGGACGTGTGAATGGAGCCTAATGGGAGGGGATGTTCAGAGTGCAGGATGTCACACAAGTAGAAGATAAACACCAGGAGCATAGTCATGTGTCTACATATGTGTATTTCAGCTTCTGAAAAATTATACTGCACACAAAGACAAAGGAGAAGATTTAACAAAACTGGTGCAAAGGAAAACTGGCTTAATTGCCAATAGCAACCAATCAGATTGATCCTTTTGTTTCCCAGAGGAGCTCTAAAAAATGAAAGGTGGAATTTGATTGGTTGCTATGGGCAAATAAGTTTTGATGAATCTCACCCAAAATGATTATATATCAGAAAATCCCTTTGAATTTTAAAAATATGTATGCAATTATTTTATTTATTATAAAGCAGGACTGAGCAACATGTAACCACTCCACAATTATATTACAACATACAATATTAGATATAATCAAGCATCTGATCATAGGATAAGTCTTAAAGCTCTTAGCTCCTAGCACAGTCACTGAAATGTTGAATTGAGAAATGTGGCGTACAGAAGGTTCATATTCTGTGGAAAAGAAATAATAGCGTACATAGCTAGTCACCAGCATGGTAATAATAATGTCTACTTCTGTTAAAGGGGTTGTCATCACCCCTGCGGCATCCCTGATATGAGCATCGAAACATTTCATTACACTGCTAGGCGGAGGTGACGTCACCAGCTCTGATGGGCGGGCTTTAGTGCTGCCCTAGCCGTTTTACAGCCCATTATTGCCGATGATGTCACTGGGCTCACTGCTAGGCAGAAGCCTCCGCCTAGCTTTCCCCATGGAGAGCCTAGCACAGCATCACATCTCCCAAAAAATGCCTTTGCCCTGCACAATTCAACGAAGGGCAAAGGAGAGCATCGGAGCATGAAATGCTCTGATGCCCATATCAGGGAGGCTGCCTGGGTGAAAACAGGGATACGTCTGAGTTTAGCTCTGAACCTGGACAACCCCTTTAAGGCTTTTAAAGGCAGTATTCCTATATTATACATTACAGGGTTTGCCATAAATGTCTGAAGAGGATCACTCCTATCTGCAGAATGCGGGTCCGCTGACCCTGTCCCACCCGTCAATGCAACAGCTAGCAGCCACATCCAGACAAATGACGAATTAGTAGTTGGCAACCTGAATGTGCCAACTGGCACCTGCCTCATTAGTTGTGGTGGGGGTCAGAGGGAAACCCCATTTTGGAAATAGGGTTGGTACCTGCATCTATTGGACATATATGGCATTTCCTGTGGATACAACATAAATGTCTAAGATGGGGATTTCATTGAATGGTTATTGAGCAATATACCAGAAATCAATGTGGCCCAGTTTAGGTGAAACATTTCACCCAAAAAATTGATACTATAACGCATTGTTTTTAAAGGTCTATCCTTAGGTATTTATTTAGGATTTTTTTAAACACAGATATTAGCGGACATATACTGTACTCACCGAACATATTGAAGATGTGATCCATTTATAGTGTCAGAGTCAATCCGTTCACTAAGGGAAATAAAAGAACGTAAAGTTACTAGGAAATGCATAAAATACCAGTAAGACATTACTAAACTGAAATCACAAGTATGGGAAATGTAAAGTTAATAGTATATGTCAAGGAATGGCCAACCTGCGCATCTCCAGCTGTTGTAAAACTACAACTCCCACCATGCCCTGCTGTAGGCTGATAGCTGTAGTCAGTCTGGGCATGCTGGGAGTTGTAGTTTTGCAACAGCTGGAGAGCCTCAGGTTGGCCATCCCAGGTATATGTATAAGGGTAAGGCCCTGATTTGATTTGCTCAAAAGTTCATCTCACCTCAGGGATAATGAAAAGGGTTGTCTCATCTAAGACATTGGTGGAATATCGCTAGGATACTATCTATACTATCTACTAGATATATTTCAGCCATCATTTATACCAGAAAACTGGTGTAAATGATGATAAATGTGTCAGGGCTGATGAAACCACCCACATTTTCTCAAATAAGGCCAGTGTATCAACTTCTCTAGGCGAGAACATTTAAAAAAATAAATCAAGTACTTAACATATATTTATTCATGTAGTGTTCACACAAACATGGGAAGAACATACAAACTCCATGCACATGTTGCTTTTAGTCAGATTCAAACCCAGAACCACAGCACTGCACGGCAACAGTGCTATCCACTGAACTACCATGGTGCCCACATTGTGGTACTAGGTAGGGGTTCTGTTCAGCTGCTGAGCTGTTCTCACAATGCTGGTCCTGTGCTTTATTCCAATGAATTTTAGAGCAGGAACTGGGTTTAATGAGATCAGTTGGAAGAGTCAAGTGGACTTACATAATATGTTCAAATAGTGTTCATTTTGGACTGTATTTTTTTTAATTAAGGCGTAAATGTATAGTACTCTTCAAAGTACTATATGCAGTAGATGATGGAGAGAGCAGAGCAGGCATACTCCTATGGCGTCACCTCCTCCACAATTCCATACCCTGGTCCTGTCCAACTCACAATCATAATCTTAGTCCTCTCCCTCCCTGCCACTTTTATCAGACTGCAATACATCATCATGGGCTCCTTGGCCCCCTGAACGACTCCGTCCTCTGTATTTGCCCTGAGTGTTATTGTCACTATGGCTACTAGTGCCACTACCACCAACACCATCGCTACAAGTTAATATACAGGAGCCAAACTGTGAAAGATACACTGCCATAAGTACCATATACTAACAATTCCATGTATCATACCAGTAATAAAAGTGTACACAAGTTAGCCCAAGATTGCAAGAAAGGTGCCCATGGCCAACAGTGAACACTATAAACCTACATAAAAAGTTCACACCATAGAATCAACAACAAAAATAATCTTTATTAAATGATATAACTACCACATAATATAAAAAATGAGTATGCAGGAAGAAAGGCAGTATCACTGGGGAGGAAATGCCAGAGAAATATATTACAATATTAATAACATGTTTCTTATTAACATAACATACACTAAAATAGTAAGAGTAAAAACCCTAATACAAATAATATATATCAGTTGAGTACGGTATGTGCTAAATACAGCTGAGCAAAACGAATCTAAATGTACAAATCCCCAGCCACTCAATGAGTGCACACTTTTTCTAAGGGTGGTGTCACCAGGACAATATATTCAGGCGGGCTTATTATTGGGCTTTAAAGTAAATGTGTCATCAGATAATGACTTATTGTTTAAATCACGTTTTTATGTTTAATATATTTTTAAAGAATTTTCGGGGATGTTATTTTTAATTCTCCATGTCAATATCTGTATTTAAACAAAAACCATAAAATCCAGCAGTTTTCACACTGACCACTAAGCCTAATAATAGGTGTCACTTCTTGGTCTGTACAGATCACTTTACTGCAGTTCTCTGCTTATCTACAACACAGAGGTGATATCATTACAAGCAGGATTAGAATGATCCACCATTCACAATAGGTGATTGTCAAAGCTTATCTATTCTTTCCTTGTGCAATGACCTCTACACAGGTCACAGAGCATGCCCAGAAAACTCTCCTATATAAGTCAATAGGGTCCCCTCCTGTCCATTGTGTCTATGGCCCATGGGGCTGGTGTAAAGCAATTGTCTTTAAAGGGTTTCTGTCACCAGAATTAACCCTATTAAACTGGCTGACATTAGCGATGTGCTAATGTCAGCAGACCCTAACTCTCCTAATCTTATGCTTATGGATGCCCCGTTACTGCACAATTTGATGATATGCTAATTAGCCTCTAGGAGCAGGAGAGCATTGCTCCTGCTCCTAGAGGCTCTGTTTGCCCACCTCAAGTCACACCCATCCTTGATTGACAGGGCCAGCATTAGTCTTCTCCTGCCAGCCCTGTGCGCTGGATAAATCTCGGGCCTGCGCAGTACCAGCACACAGGATTGGCAGGAGGAGATGAACGCTGCCTGGCCCTGTCAATCAAGGACGGCAGGGCGTGACTTGAGGTGGGTGAACGGAGCCTCTAGAAGCAGGAGCAACGCCCTCCCCCCTCCTAGAGGCTAATTAGCATATCATTAAAATTGTGCAGTAAAGGGGGCATCCATAAGCATAAGATTAGGAGACTTAGGGTCTGCTGACATTAGCACATCGCTAAGTTTAATAGGGTTAATTCTGGTGGCAAAAACCCTTTAATGCATTGTAAATGCTGTTAAGAACCGCTCAGGCAAGATGACAGCCTCCGTAATAATGTTCAGTAAGTAGAATAAAAAATGTGCAATCAGAAAATAAAAAGAGATTAGAAAAAAGCATATGTGTTACTATCTGATTTTAACTGCCAGATAAAATTTTGGGTGACACATTTCCTTTAAGGCCTCTTTCACACGGGCGTTGCGGGAAAAGGTGCGGGTGCGTTGCGGGAACATGCGCGATTTTTCCAAACATTGTAATGCGTTTTGCACTCACGTGAGAAAAATCGCGCATGTTTGGTACGCAAACCCGAACTTCTTCACAGAAGTTCGGGCTTGGGATCGGTGTTCTGTAGATTGTATTATTTTCCATTATAACATGGTTATAAGGGAAAATAATAGCATTCTTAATACAAAATGCATAGTACAATAGGCGTGGAGGGGTTAAAAAAAAATTAAAAATTATTAAACTCACCTTAATCCACTTGCTCGCGCAGCCCGGCATCTCTTCTGTCTTCTTCTTTGCTGTGTGCAGGAAAAGGACCTGTGGTGACGTCACTCCAGTCATCACATGGTCCATCACATGATCCATCACCATGGTAAAAGATCATGTGACGGACCATGTGATGACCGGAGTGACGTCACCACAGGTCCTTTTCCTGCACACAGCAAAAAAGAAGACAGAAGAGAAGCCGGGCTGCGCGAGCAAGTGGATTAAGGTGAGTTTAATTATTTTTTTTATTTTTTTTAACCCCTCCAGCCCTATTGTACTATGCATTCTGTATTCAGAATGCTATTATTTTCCCTTATAACCATGTTATAAGGGAAAATAATAACGATCGGGTCCCCATCCTGATAGTCACCTAGCAACCGTGCGTGAAAATCGCACCGCATCCGCACTTGCTTGCGGATGCTTGCGATTTTCACGCAACCCCATTCATTTCTATGGGGCCTGCGTTACGTGAAAAACGCACAAAGAGGAGCATGCTGCGATTTTCACGCAACGCACAAGTGATGCGTGAAAATCACTGCTCGTGTGCACAGCCCCATAGAAATGAATGGGTCAGGATTCAGTGCGGGTGCAATGCGTTCCACTCACGCATCGCATCCGCACGGAATACTCACCCGTGTGAAAGGGGCCTAAGTGATTAGAGGGAATCGATATATTAAAAGAAAATGTGTCCTGCAGTGATGGCGCCATCCCCACGCGAAAGCACACCAAAACGCACATCGTGGTGTCCGCCATCCTGGTAGTGAAACTTACCATGGGAATATACATTAATTACATGTGCTTTCATTGTGTGCATTTTTGTGGGGTACTTATACATTTAGGACACTATTTCATTTTGCTCCACTGTTTTTAACACATACTCAACTGATATATATGGTTTGTATTAGGGTTTTTACCCTTATTTTAGTGTGCATTATGTCAATGACCCACATGTTATTAATATTGTAATATACTAATCTGGCATTTCCTCCCCAGTGATGCCACCTTTCTTCCAGCAAACTCATTTTTAATCTTATGTGATGGTTATATCATTTGATTAAAGATTATTCTTTATTGTTGTTGATTTTATGGTGTGAACTGGCCTTTTATGTAGGTTTATACCATGGTTACACGTGCTGCACATGCCTCTACCACCACCAACACATGTATTTGAGTCATCTCCTCTGCGCCTATGCCTGAACCTCGGCCTCATAGCAGTTCAAAGACTTCTCATACAACTTAAAAAGAGGAAGACCATATTGAGTATCTTGCATAGGACATAGGGCGTTGTTGGATCTTCTTAGGGAAAAGAAAGCACCCACTAGGAGTAGACACTAAAGACACAGATGATTTAAATGAAAGGTTTCTCTGGGGACCCAAGAACAAGAAGCAGGTAGAATGCGTTGACCCCTGGCTCAATGGCATGGTGTCAGACTCAGAGGTGACACTGATATCGTCTTGCTGTGACTGAGAGAATGAGTGATCCATCCAGTCCACTATGTCATCCTCCTTTCAATAATAATCCATTGCTTACCAGAAGCGAGGGAGAACTGTGGCCTGCTGTTACTACTACTGGCCATTTGGCTGGTGCCAACTGTGCTGCTACTGCTGTTTGCACTACTACAGCCACCCACATTCTTACTCATGGGTGAAGAGGCACAGGCTTTTCTTTTTTCAACAGGTTTTTGGAAATTAAAAAAGTGCAATTGGGTAACCCCTGTGAACAAAATATATACCGCTAATGACCCACTAAAAGATACTTATTTGTGCACTTACTGTAAAAACGCTAGAAAAAGGTTTTTCAGAAAATAAAAACACAGCTATACTAGGTTACTTGGGTGTGACAAAAATATAAACTGCTATTGACACACTAAAATATGCCTATTTGTTCACTTACAAACAGTAGAAAATTATAACAGATTTTTGGGAAACAGCAAAAGGCTTAATTGGAGATCCCTGGTGTGCGACAAAAATATACGTGCGACTAAATACGCTTATTGCACATGTATAAACTGTAGAAACTTGGTGCAATTATGCAGTGATAACACAGAAATAAATGCTGCTGGTGATGCTACGAAATATGCCTTTTGCACACATATGAACTGTAGATGCTTTGCAACAGGTTTTTGGACATAAAAGGCTGGCTAATGCACATAAAAAATTTGTTCTGTCTGAGTTTTAAAAGCTCATGTCTCCTCTGTAGTGCAACATATGAAGTTATGAACAGCTTTGGCTACAGACATACAATACAATAATTGCCCCTATCCTGTCCCTAATGATAGAAGCTGACTTTCTACCTAGTAACTCAATCTGCCAAACTAAATGTATCTTCTTCACAATCCCTATACCGTCTCTGCAGGATGCTAAAATGACTGGCTTATGTGTGTCTGTCAGAGACATGGCAGACACGTCCTATCACATTAGTGGCTGTGCTTATAATGGCATCTGTGCTTCAGAGAAAATATAGAGCCTGATAGACCAGCCAATACCCTCCCTCCTGATTGGCTGTCAGGCTGACTGCAAAGCATTTTGGGCAAGCCCGCTGACCAGGGCCTTACCTGAGGTCATGTGATCCTCCATCATCATCATCCCTGCATTGTTTCGCTCTCTTTAAATGTAAAATGGTTCCACTTTGCGCGATCCATCTAAATGCCAAAACTGTGGATCCGTTTGGGTGAAAAAATTTTGTGAAGTTCATGACTACTACAATAAATTTTTAATTAATTCACTCATCTCTAATCCCAAAACCAGTAAGTTCAATGTAGGCCTTAACATGGCTCAAACATTTTCTACCCATGCAACACACAAATTATGTGTCACAGCAAAAGTGCGAGTCACTCTGCGACCCCATTTATTCCAATAACAGCCCTGCTACACTACGATTTTTGGTCGCACGACAGCTGGCACGCCCAAAATAGTCATGTAGATGTACCCTTAGGATAAATCTAATGTTTAGCAAAGCATTCAAAGGGCAATTCGGTCCAAAGTTTAGGAAAACTTTGATTCGCAACTAAGCCAAATTTCCTCACGCTTCATGGTAACGCATCAGTTTTTCCTAAAATGGCGGCTGCACATGTTACAAAGTGAAAGTAAGAAGCCCAGAAATGCAAGATCACCCATAATGCCGTACAGCCAACCAATCCGCAGATCGCCAGTCGCTGTGATGTCAGAGCCCTATAAAACCCTCATTGTTCTCTGAGTTGAGCATAGGGAGAAACGTGGCAAGTAATCATATGCTAGGGACAATGTCACTGAAAACGATTAATAGAAGAATGTTGGAGAAGAAGAGTGCAGGGAGACTGCAGGGAGAGTGCAGGGAGACTGTGGGGAGGGTGCAGAGAGAGTGCAGGGAGAGTGCAGGGAGAGTGCAGGGAGACTGTGGGGAGGGTGCAGAGAGAGTGCAGGGAAACTGTGGGGAGGGTGCATAGAGAGTGCAGGGAGACTGTGGGGAGGGTGCAGGGAGACTGTGGGGAGGGTGCAGAGAGAGTGCAGGGAGACTTATTGTGCATCAGTTTCATTTATTTATTCCTACAATTACTTATTCCTACATCAGCCCTAAATGTAATTCAATACCAATAAGATGAAAGCCTTTATTATCCCAGTGCCAGTGTGCCATCCAATACCATCCAGTCTGCACCCCTTAGGAGGGGCAGGTCTTAATGATGACCACCCTTATCTTTTACTGGCTTTACTTCTTCCTAATCATCTTTCAAAGTCTCCATGTCCTTGAAAAGTCAGCAAGATGCAGAGAGAGGAGATGCTGGATGTTCCTGATGACATATTATCATCGATATTAGATGATGTGGAAAAGGAAGAAAAGCAGATGGCAGAAGAAGGGCTGCCACCTGTAGGGCAGGAGACTGTAGGGATTGGAGAAGTGGGTATGCCAGAGTTTCTTAATATTTATTGTTTACTGTCAAATAATTTGCAGGAGATTGCAGGCAAGAACAGCAATAATGTGCATATTGTCCCACGACCTTACCCAACAAACCCCATACCAGAAACAATACCTGTTTAAAGGTGCCACATGGCCATTAACAATGAAGAAGGGATATACAGTGCGGTCTTCATTAGTAAATGAAAGACAGCTGCGGGCTAATCAGCCGTGCGGTTCTTCGCCGCATGGCCACAACCCACCTGCAGAACAGAGTGGTCTGGGTATACTTGATTTATAGCAATTCGTGACAAATTGATTTGTAACTAATCAAATTTCCTAGCTAATTTGCTAAAGTTGCTAAATTGAATTTTTCAAAACTTCGCTCATCTCTAGATATAACCGCAAGGTCAGATTTACGGATGCAGTTTTGGAAGCCAAAATCATTAGTACATAAAAGTAGAGAAAGGATTAAAGAACAGATACTACTCTTTTTTTTTAATTTCATTCCTGGTTTTGGCTTCCAAAACTGCATCTGGAAATCTAAACGTGTGGCCATACCCTTATGACGCTGAATTATAAACAGATGCAATATGCATCAATCTAATCCACATGGGTCTCATTTGCTCCCACAGTATATGTATGTAATACCAGGCCTACTTAATTTAGCAAACTAATTAGGACATAGCTTTCACAGAAAATTCACACTCTCTCATTTGGCAAACCTTGTAATGGCTTTTCTATAACACAGAGTTACCGCTTCTTACGGCTAATGTGCTCATTGTGTGATATCATCTAATTTGCTTCCTCTAGTTTGAGGCTGCCAGCATGTGTCAGTGGAGAACAAGAATTTACCAAAAAGAGAGGGTCATCTGTTCAGTGCAACATAATTATAACTCAAAGTGCAGTATAAAAACATTCACCAGATACTATAGCAATCATGACTGTAAACTGACAGAATGTGCCTCATCTATCAAACCTGTCCTGGCCATACCATCCAGTTTCAGCCAATGTTCTATTTTTCAGCACAAAATAAAAAATGAAAGCTGAACCTGGTTGCTATGGGCAACATGGACACTTTTATGTCTGAAAATATTATAAATCACAGAAAATGACTGTTGGCAACATAGATCAGGACATTTAAAGGGGTTTTCCAGGTTCCTGATATTGATTGACCTACCTTCATGATAGGTGATTAATATCCAATTAGTGAGGGTCCGACACTCTGTATTACCTCTGATCAGCTGCTCACTGCAGCCTCTGCAGATGTTGCAACTAGCTCTGTGAATGGAATAAGAAGCACAGCTCCGTTTAAAGTGTACTGGCCATGCTGGGTACTGCAGCTCATTCAATGATAGGTGAACTGCAGTACCCAGCACAGCCACTACGCTTTGAACGGAGCTGTGGTTCCGTCCCCATTCACTGAGCTAGTTCCAGCTCCAGAGGCTGAAGGGAACTGCTGATCGGCGAGGAAACGGGGTGTTGGACCAATCCGATATTAATGACCTATCCTGAGGATAGGTTATCAATATCAGGAACATGGAAAACCACTTGAAGCTCGGCCCTCAGGACTGCTTACACTGGCCCCATGATACCCAAAAATGTTCAGGAAACTCCCATAAACTGCAGGCATTGCTGTAAATTTCCACAAACCCTGCCATTTCCGTCAGCCCTGCTCCTTGCCCGAAACTGTTGGCAACTATTGTGTTTTATGTTAAGAAGTTTGTATAATAAGTATGAGTTTGACACAATACCAATACCAAAATATCACGCCTCTACTTAAAGGGTTACTAACTTTTCAAAATACTTTTGATATGTGATAGAGATATGAAAAGTTTAGATCAGTGGGGGTCTGAGCATTGAGACCCCCACGATCTCTAGAGCGAGGAGATAGAAGCACGCGCACAGTGGGCTCTCTCTCCTCACTGCATGAAACGTGCAGCATAAAAGTCTACGGACCCATCTCGATTCCATCCTCAGCAGGGAGGGGAGATGGCACGATATACGCGTGCGTCTCTTCCCTTGCTCTAGGACTTGTGGTGGTCTCTGCGCTCAGACCCCCACCAATCTAAACTTTTGTTATGCCTCTATGACACATCAAAGGTTTTTGGAAACGTTATGAATAATTCCAATATTTTGACACCCTGAAGTCATTCTGCTTTATGCTGTGTGTTCTATACATTCTCTACGCAAAAATCCATTTTGCAGGCTGGAAGACAACAAAAAGTACAGTGTGAAAGGATGGGGGCAGACAATGTGCAAAAGGAACAGCTAAAAAGAAAGATGTAAAAAAATATATTTTATAACCGCAAATAACAAACACGCTTGTACATGGACCATGCCCCAGAAAACTGCAAAAAAACTGCCTATATTTTGGAACCAATAAAATACCTGTACTGATACTTTTCTAAACCAATATGACAGCATATTAAAAGCAGCAACAATAAAATCCACTCCCTAGCAACAGGAATAAAATACAACAGGGTAGTGTGGTATTACACATCACTGGCTTTGAATTATTTATCTAAATAACTGTATTCATTACAGCGGAGCTCAGATCACAATACTTGTAGATGTCATGACAGTAGATAATATATAAAGACTGCTTATATTACCACTATGCACATTAGAATTAATATTAAATGCCTTCCACAGCAATGTATATGAACTAGTTCCAAAATTAGAGGGAAAGTACTGTTTATATTGTTTTATATAGATTTTTACATTTATTTACATCTAGATACTAATATAATGTAATCAAATGGATATGCACATGATAAATAAAAAAATTAATTTAAAAAAATGCATACTCGCTTCACTGATCCCCCACTTCTCCCATTCCAAGGTTGCTTGGTCCCTGATTGGATGCAATGTTCAAATGCCCTTGTGTTGGGACGTGGAGAATGACGGGAGACAGAGCAGCCCTAGAAGGGGAGCGGCAGGGATCGGTGAGGTGAGAAGATTAGATCACTAGTAGGACCAAGATAAATAGTACACATCATATTATGTGTTTAAAACAGGCCTAGGGTATTAATACAGAGGACTAATGGTTCAGCAGTGTACCACAGCATCCTTCAGTGTGACCAGGTACTGACAAAAGAATGAGTCTCAAAGGTCCAGCAGAAGGTAGTCCCGTTGAAGCTGACATAAGAGGTAATCACTGACCACTAGGGTCTGCTTTACAGGTTGATTCATAAATAACCAATTTAACCTCATTGATCATGTCTGTGTCTTGTATCTACACAACTAATAACAAGAACACTTCCAAAGTGGAAATGCACATGTTCTGTAAGGATGGCGAGTGGATCCAGCCCGGCACTAAACTACATTATTCAACTATTGCTACCCTCTAAATGCAATTTAAGCCTTTATTAGCACTTAATACAGAGGAAAATATGTCAATGTAACAATAATAATGTTACCATATGCTTTTGAAGATATCATCTCGGGAAGCTCTCATTGTACAGACATTCATGTACTGTATTGTGTTATATTGAGATAATTCATTTCTAACCGCAAGTAACTAATTTTCCTTTCTGGCAAAAGAAGTCATTAATTTTAATGAAACCATAGTGTAATCCAAATTATAAGTCCATAGGTGTACAGTGCAGTCTTTTGATTCTTATTCCTTATCTTCTAGTACAGACACTGTTAATTCCAACAGAAAAAAATGTGTAATCCTACAAAGAACCGTTCAAAAGAAAAAGCATTGTGAATTATTTATGAAAGGCATTGATTCTACTTATTTTATTATTTAATAGAAGCATTAATGCCAAGAGAAGAATCCCTGCAGAGTTCAGTCCAGTTGTCCTGCTTTATACTCCGCAGCAGCCATTCCGCTTCAAAGTCTAGGTGCGTTAGTCTTTCTGTTCAGTTACAACTCATTTGTAGTCTGTGTGTCCATAATTGTTCAATGACTATGATAAATATTTGAAGAGGAAAGGTTCCATAGCAATAGCCCTCATAGCCATCACTTTTTAGGGCCTGAGGTATAAGTAATTATTGTGCATGTACAGATGGAGCAATTCTAAACTTGAGTATACCACGTCACAAATGCCATTGAAAGCCACTGAAAAAGTCAATTAAAATATTATTGTCATTGTTTACTTAACTCATTAAAGGGGTTGTCCCATCTCAGACAATGGGGGCATATTGCTAGGATATGCCCCCATTGTCTGATAGTTGCGGGTCCCACAGCTGAGTAGTGATGGACGAACATCTGCCGGGATGGTTCGCAAACGCAAATGTTCGCGAACCGCAAGTTTGCGGTGGGTCCTATTCATTTTAATGGCAGGCGAACCTGAAAAACCTTCAGCTCATATTTGCAGCCAAGAAATAATTACTAGAAGTGCACAAATAGTCCCACAACATGGACAGTGACATACCAGATGTATTATTTGAATTTGCGATCTCCATTCATAATTTTTTTTCAATGCGAAATATTGGCAATATAATTTTCGCGTACGCGCATGCACAAATACACTATACAGTACCCAAATGCACTATAAAGAAAGTATAGTATATTATAACATTGTACAAGGAAGGCCATCCATTAGAATATACATGAAGATAAAACATAACCTTTAATAATTTTACTATGAGGGTCCATTCACACGTCCGTAAGTGTTTTGCGGATCCGCAAAACAAGGACACCGGCAATGTGCATTCCGCAATATGCTGACCACACATCGCCGGCACTATAGTAGAAAATGCCTAATCTAGTCTGCAATTGCGGACAAGAATAGGACATGTTCTATTTTTTTGCGGAAACGGAAGCACGGATGCGGAAGTGCAGATCCGCAAATGCGGACAGCACATTTTGGGCCCATTGAAGATGAATGGGTCTGCACCCATTCCTCAAAATTGCGGAACGGATGTGGCCCCATTTCGCGGACGTGTGAATGGAAAAGATATCCCTCAAAATGAAAATAAATTAAATTATTAAAGTTAAGCAAAAAGCATAGATGTGGTAGGCAATAACAAGTGCTCGGCGGCACTAAATCAGGTGCTCGGCGGCACCAAATCAGAAACCATATGTCCTACCACAATCCGGGGGGTTCCAGTGCACATCCATGAATCCCGGAGGGAAAGCAAAAAACATCTATCCCTGGGCTAGATGATGATGTGGTATTGAAGGACAGGGTGGGCAAAGAACTGTCCCTGATATTGCCAAACAGGGGGGTGCTATTCTGGCCCTGATAGCCTAACCACAGACCACCCGCCCTGATAAGAGCAACCCCGTCCGGAACCTTACCCTATATAAAAATGGCCCTAGCAAGCCCCTAGGCCCCTGACTTCCAGGTGATCACTATATAGATCTATGTGTTTTTGAGTCATTATAAAAGTATATTATAAGTATATCGCACCCCTCTGTGTATCACACCTATCGATAGCACACCTATACTAGTCCTTAAAAGGACTTTTGTGGCCCTATTAGCTAGCGTTTGGTGTCCCTAACAGCCTGTCCCTGCTCCACACAACAACCTCTCCCTACACTGGCAAATCACTGAATGTAAAATTGCGGCCAGATCGGGTTTATTTATAAAGGTAGGGGGTATGTCCATGTGCTGAAACGTCTCAATTGGCTGTCCTGTACCACCTGATGGATGTGTCATGGGTCAAAGTTCTTCACAATGTAAAAGAATATGGCGGGTGCGAATATCTCCATATGTTCGCATGCTCAGCGAAACGACCGCCAGGGGAAACCGCAAGGCCATCTCTACCGCTGAGACCCGCACCTATATCGAGAACAGGGCCCCGCATGTGAAGGAGGGCGC
The DNA here is from genome assembly GCF_905171765.1 of Bufo bufo. Classification (NCBI taxonomy): domain Eukaryota; kingdom Metazoa; phylum Chordata; class Amphibia; order Anura; family Bufonidae; genus Bufo; species Bufo bufo. Next base: position 653,028,225 of record NC_053390.1, on the reverse strand, counting down.
ACTACGCATGCGTAGCCGCCCTCTTTTCAATTCTATTGGCCCGCCAAAAATAGCCGAGCACTGGGAGCCAATTTAAGGACTTTTTGAAAAATTCCCTTAATATATACAGTACAGACCAAAAGTTTGGACACACCTTCTCATTCAAAGAGTTTTCTTTATTTTCATGACTATGAAGGCATCAAAACTATGAATTAACACATGTCGAATTATATACATAACAAACAAGTGTGAAACAACTGAAAATATGTCATATTCTAGGTTCTTCAAAGTAGCCACCTTTTGCTTTGATCACTGCTTTGCACACTCTTGGCATTCTCTTGATGAGCTTCAAGAGCTAGTCACCTGAAATGGTCTTCCAACAGTCTTGAAGGAGTTCCCAGAGATGCTTAGCACTTGTTGGCCCTTTTGCCTTCACTCTGCGATCCAGCTCACCCCAAACCATCTCGATTGGGTTCAGGTCCGGTGACTGTGGAGGCCAGGTCATCTGGCGCAGCACCTCATCACTCTCCTTCATGGTCAAATAGCCCTTACTTTCAAAGTTTTCCCAATTTTTCGGCTGACTGACTGACCTTCATTTCTTAAAGTAATGATGGCCACTCGTTTTTCTTTACTTAGCTGCTTTTTTCTTGCCATAATACAAATTCTAACAGTCTATTCAGTAGGACTACCAGCTGTGAATCCACCTGACTTCTCCTCAACGCAACTGATGGTCCCAACCCTATTTATAAGGCAAGAAATCCCACTTATTAAACCATACAGGGCACACCTGTGAAGTGAAAACCATTTCAGGGGACTACCTCTTGAAGCTCATCAAGAGAATGCCAAGAGTGTGCAAAGCAGTAATCAAAGCAAAAGGTGGCTACTTTGAATAACCTAGAATATGACATATTTTCAGATGTTTCACACTTGTTTGATTCCACATGTGTTAATTCATAGTTCTGATGCCTTCATAGTCATGAAAATAAAGAAAACTCTTTGAATGAGAAGGTGTGTCCAAACTTTTGGTCTGTACTGTATGTCCGCTTGAATCTAACATTATTGTCATGATTATTATTATTATTATTATTATTATATATGGTCTTATCACTTCATCCTTTGGTCTTTTAGCTTAATATTATTATTATTATTATTTGTCCTAATTTTACCTTTATGAAATCCGACCACTATTTTTTAGACTTGAAAAATTTGTGTTTTACAACTCCGAAACTCGTTGTCACCTATATGTAAATAAAAAAGGAATTGTCTTCAACCACTGGAGGTCGTGTCATTGCACCAGGAAGTATTAAAAAGGGTGGACCACTACTACTCCACACCCCTCTGTTGGGATACAGTGTCAGGGTGGCCTGACCCTGCAGACGGGGTGCTGTTAGGATCCAGGTTCTTGCTGCCTGCAGGTGCTGCGTTACAGTTTTGGTGGTCACCATGTGGTTCTGCGCCAAAGCAGAGTAGGGACCTATGCGTTTTGATCAAAATGTACACAAAGTGACTCATGTACATGGTTATAAATTATGCTGAGAAGCAATCAAGATCAATGCATTGGCACAGTATCTCTTGTGGCACCTTATATCTATGGAGTTTGAAAATGCACACTAAAAATATATGCATCTTTGTTCCGCTGCAGAAAACATGATGTGTTGTGAAGTCAAATTTCTCCAGAGATTTCAACAGGAAATCATAATCTACATCAAAATCAGCACCAAAAAAGCACAAAAATCTGCATGAACCTAAAAATAAATGCAGGTTTCACTGCAGATTTTTGTGCTACATCTGAAGGCACATTTATAGTTATCTTAGGCTATGTTCGCACTACCATTGGATGCTCAGTTGAGAGCCTCCATCTGCAGTTCTGTCACATTTGAATCTTGATATCAAAACAATGGTCACCATTGCCACCATGCCAAAAAGACCTCATGAGTCCATGAAGCTGGGACAACAGATCCAGCAGTCAGATGTGCACAGAGCCTTATCATATCAACCCTGAAGTTAAAGGATTAATAATACCAATATACTACCATATAGTACGTCTTTACTGCAGCATGTACTCTGTTGGGTGAGACACAGAGCAAATAATTAAAGATGTGGGTAGTACAGTGGCTCAGTGGTTAGCACTGTTACCTTGCAGCACCAGGAACCTAGGTTCAAATGTGATAAAGAACAACATCTGCATGGAGTTTGTATGTTCTCCCCACGTTTGTGTGGGTTTTATCGGGGTACTTTGGTTTCCTCCCAACTCCAAAGACATACTGCTAGGGAATTTAGATTGTGAGCTCCATTGGCGACAGCAAGTGAGGGTAGCATCTGTAAAGCACTGCAGAATATGTTGGCACTATATAAGCAAAATAAATTAATAAGTAAAATATATTCAGTTCTAAAAATTCCCTAAAATGCCAGAATACAATGGTGGAGTATTTACTAATACTCGTGTACTGCTAAGTGGCGGGGCCGGTGTACAATAAAATTGAGGAGTATATAAGGTTTTGCCAGGCAAAACTCACTCATTTCTTCGAAACGTGGTATTGAAGGTGTTTTCCGGGTTTAAAATAATGATGTCATATCCTCAATATCTAATCGGTGGGGTCCAACACCCGGCAACCCTGCTGATCATCTGTTTGAAGAGGCTGCAGTGCTCCAATGAGCACTACAACCTCTACCTAGGTCAGTGATGTCACATTTGTCACTCATATGAGCAGCTCAGTCCCATTCAAGTGGGCCTGAACTGCAGTACCAAGTACGGCCACTATGAAACGTATAGCGCTGTGCTTGGTATGCTGTGAGAAGGCTGGAGCATTCACTCTGCCTCTTTAAACAGCTTGTCGGGGGCAGTGGCAGAGGTCTTACCACCACTGTGATCAGATACTGATGACCTATCTTGAGGATAGATCATCAATATTCTACTCCTGAAAAACCCCTTAAAGGCTATGTACACCTTTGGGGGTATTTTTTATTATTATTATAATTGCATTGTACTCATTTTGAGCTAAAAAGAAATTTTTTCAATTGGCCTTTATTAAAATCCTTTTTTCTGTACAGAGCTGAGATGCTTTACTAGTAGCCTGTGGATTTTCTGTCTTTTCATCATTTGGGGAGCTGACAGACTCCTTATCTCTGCTCTCTGACCTTATAAACTCTCATTATAGCTCAGTTCTTATCTTATTGATAAGAATGTGACTTAAATAAGTGTTTATGACCTCTTAGTCGTTTAGAGATAAGGGTTATTAGATGACTGGCAAAAAGTTAAAATTAAAGTAGCAGTCACACAGTTAGAAAAACAGTTAACCCTTTGTGACAGAACGGTTCAATATTTTTAATAAAAGCCGGTTGAAAATATGATTTTTAGCCGAAAATGAGTAAAATACAATCATAAACAAAAATTTCCTCTGATGGTGTACATAGCCATTAAACTTTTGTATATCAGTCAAAAGCCACATTCCCTTTTTTCTGACACTTATAAAAAAAAAATCATAGCTGTGGTAGAAAGGCTTAGGATGATTGATATGTATATTGAACACCATATATATTAGTGCAGTTTTGTACTTGGATAATTCCATCGATAAATGTTCCAAACTACTGTATCTACGTTACATCAGCCCTTCCAATCTGCAATTCCCATGAGTCAAACATATAAACATGTAACATGCAACTGAGTATTAAAAACATACAGTATACGTTCTAACACTGCTGCAACTGCAGAAGACATCATATCCCATACAATGGCATCTCTTTTGGTTGCAGTTTTTCAATTTTTGGAGCACTTACAGTGATTGTCCAGTTTCCCACGAGTATATTTCATCTATTTCATTTAATGTTTGTGTGTGTCTTTAAAAGATATCAACAGTATCCCCCATAACAGTGACCTCTACAGCACCCCACCCCTTTAACAGTGAACTCCACAGTACCCCACCCCTTAACACTGACCCCTCCCCCCCACAGTGTCCCGCCACTTTAAAATGGGACCTCCACAGCAGCATATCCCCTAACTTTGACCTTCACAGCAGCCCGGCCCTTTAACAGTGAGTTTTACAGCACCCCACTCCCTTGACAGTGACCTTCCCAGGGGCCCGGCCCCTTAACAGTGACCTCCACAGTACCCCACTGCCTTAACAGTGACCTCACAGTACCCTGATGCCTTAACAGTGACCTCCACAGCAGTTTCCCCTTTAATAGTGGCCCCTGCCCCCTTAACAGTGACCTCCACAGTATCCGCCCCTTTAACAGTGACCTCCACAGCGGCCTGCCCCCTTAACAGTAACATCCACAGTGAACGCCTCTTTAATAGTGACCTCCACAGTACCCCGCTGCCTTAACAGTGACCTCCACAGCAGTTGCACCTTCAATTGTGGCCCCCGCTCCCTTAACAGTGACCTCCACAGTGCCCGCCCCTTTAATAGTGACCTCCACAGCACCCTGCCCCTTTAATGCTAGGGCTACACGATGACATGTGTCGCGCGACATTTTGTCTCAACAATTCTTATAATGATAGGCTATAGTGTCGCACTGCGACATTTGACATGCTGTGACTGCCATCCGACAGTTGCAAAAAATCCATCCAATGGATGGATTTTTCTGCGACTGTCGCAGCACGTCACATGTCGCAGTGCAACACCGTAGACTATCATTATAAAAATTGCTGCGCGATATTGGGGCGACATCAATGTTGCACGACACATGTAGCAGTGTAGTTGTGCCCTATTTGTCGTGCGACTTATTGTCACGCGACACATGTTGTCATGTAGCCCTAGCCTAAAGCTGACCTGCAGCAGTGAAGAAAAATGGCTTGGTTGTTCTGGAAACCTGGAGTAAAACTGTGTGTATGTGGAGACTAAGGGCGTGCAAGCTTTTATTGGCTCATAAGGGACATGAGCTAATACAGGCAATTTTTTTGGAATATCTCAGGAACGGTACGTCCTAGAGAGCTGAGACGCCCACAAGATTTCTTTCCAGGTAGCGAGGGATGTGTATACCAAGTTTAGTTGAAATCGATGGTTGCGTTTTTGAGTGATCGCGGAACAGCTTGACAAAGGCCCCAGTGTGTGGGCTGAAACGTTGCCTGGGAATAAACGGGTCATCACCTTTTATCACATTTGAAGTGCTGCCTATTCTTTGGATACACTATACTGGATGAAAGATTGTCCACCTTTTCAGAGGATTTTGCACCCTAACTACTTTTTGTACACTGTGCTGCTGTTACTATCTGGTTTTTGTATATATAATTTATTGTTACAAACATCATAGAATGTTATGAACTAAAAAAAAAGCAGCAATGCTCAGTGATGTGCATGTAGATGGCATGTCGAACATTAATATTAATGGTAAAACATTGTTGCAAGCAGAAATAATCCGAAAAGGATATAATTAATGTCTGAATGACATTAATAAGATTCAGTGCACCTGGCGGTGACACTTTCTATGTTCATGTTAAAAAAATACAGATCATTCCTGTAGTTTAAACCTCCTGGGTGTCTAGTGCCTAGCTGCAAAATCCCAAAACTTTATTTAGAACATAATAAAGGAGAGTTATCAAAACTGGTGCAAAAGAAAACTGGCTTAGTTACCCCTAGCAACCAATCAGATTGAACCTTCCATTTTCCTAGGGAGCTCTACAAAATGATAGGTGGAATCTGATTGGTTGCTATGGGCAACTAAGCCAGTTTTCTTTTGCACCAGCTTTGATAGATCTCTCCCAATGTGTCTGATTGCCCCCCGCCCCTTCCCTTACTGGTTTATGGACTTATCTATAGTAGAGACACAAATCTGCTACAATCACTTACACATTTATCACCAAAATGCTTTACAGCACCAGACGAATTCAAGTGTTTTGTTCTCAATGCAAGAGACATACTTGGCCAGTGCATCCAATATACAGTTGCAAGAAAAAATATGTGAACCCTTTGGAATTATATGAATTTCTGCACAAATTGGTCATAAAATGTGATCTGATCTTCATCTAAGTCACAACAATAGACAATCACAGTCTGCTTAAACTAATAACACACAAATAATTAAATGTTACCATGTTTTTATTGCACACACCATGTAATTATTCACAGTGCAGGTGGAAAAAGTATGTGAACCCCTAGACTAATGACATCTCCAAGAGTTAATTGGAGTGAGGTGTCAGCCAACTGGAGTCCAATCAATGAGATGAGATTGGAGGTGTTGGTTACAACTGCCCTGCCCTATAAAAAACACACACCAGTTCTGGGTTTGCTTTTCACAAGAAGCATTGCCTGATGTGAATAATGCCTCGCACAAAAGAGCTCTCAGAAGACCTACAATTAAGAATTGTTGACTTGCATAAAGCTAGAAAGGGTTATAAAAGTATCTCCAAAAGCCTTGCTGTTCATCAGTCCATGGTAAGACAAATTGTCTATAAATGGAGAAAGTTCAGCACTGCTGCTATTTTCCCTAGGAGTGGCTGTCCTGTAAAGATGACTGCAAGAGCACAGCGCAGACTGCTCAATGAGGTGAAGAAGAATACTAGAGTGTCAGCTAAAGACTTACAAAAGTCTCTGGCATATGCTAACATCCCTGTTAGCGAATCTACGATACGTAAAACACTAAACAAGAATGAATTTCATGGGAGGATACCACAGAGGAAGCCACTGCTGTCCCAAAAAAACATTGCTGCACTTTAAAAGTTTGCACAAGAGCACCTGGATGTTCCACAGCATTACTAGCAAAATATTCTGTGGACAGATGAAACCAAAGTTGAGTTGTTTGGAAGAAACACACAACACTATGTGTGGATAAAAAGAGGCACAGCACACCAACATCAAAACCTCATCCCAACTGTGAAGTATGGTGGTGGGGGCATCATGGTTTGGGGCTGCTTTGCTGCGTCAGGGCCTGGACGGATTGCTATCATCGAAGGAAAAATGAATTCCCAAGTTTATCAAGACATTTTGCAGGAGAACTTAAGGCCATCTGTCCACCAGCTGAAGCTCCACAGAAGATGGGTGTTGCAACAGGACAACGACCCAAAGCATAGAAGTAAATCAACAACAGAATGGCTTAAACAGAAGAAAATACGCCTTCTGGAGTGGCCCAGTCAGAGTCCTGACCTCAACCCTATTGAGACGCTGTGGCACGACCTCAAGAAAGTGATTCACACCAGACATCCCGAGAATATTGCTGAACTGAAACAGTTCTGTAAAGAGGAATGGTCAAGAATTACTCCTGACCGTTGTGCACGTCTGATCTGCAACTACAGGAAACGTTTGGTTGAAGTTATTGCTGCCAAAAAAGGTTCAACCAGTTATTAAATCCAAGGGTTCACATATTTTTTCCACCTGCACTGTGACTGTTTACATGGTGTGTTCAATAAAAACATGGTAACATTTAATTCGTTGTGTGTTATTAGTTTAAGCAGACTGTGATTGTCTATTGTTGTGACTTAGATGAAGATCAGATCACATTTTATGACCAATTTGTGCAGAAATCCATATAATTCCAAAGGGTTCACATACTTCTTCTTGCAACTGTATGATGATCACTACAGCAAGTCACCGCTATGGCCCGTGCATATCTACAGCCGTCATATGTTGAGTCTGTATATCTTTGCTGGAGCAGGAACAACAGCATTAGCACAGGAGCAGTGGAGGATTGCTAAGGTGAGCATCACTTCTTTTTTTTTTTTTTTTTTAGCATTCTAAGGTTAACTGCACATCTGCACCACAGATTCTGGCATAGGAACAGAATACTGGAACTTGCTGGATCCAGAATATGGCAGTCACTACCAGCACACATCAGATCCCATTCTCTATTGGCATCCATTGGGTCCATCATGCATGCAGCAGTATTTTGTCATTTTTTATGCCGGAATCTGCAATGAGAGACTGCTGCTGGAACCTCCACTATAAATGTGAAACTAGCCTAAGCTGTTAGTGAAGTGGGTTTGTCAAGTAGGTTATTGTCATATATTGCAAAGGCACATCAGGGGTTTATCTACATAGATTCTTCTATAACTGAAGAAGGGGTATTGGTGGTAGGGTCTGAAAAGATTTTGAAGGCAACTAATTGTCGACGCAGAGAGTACAAAGCATTATCTTGAAAAAACTTAAAGGGGTTGTCCCACGAAAAATATTCTACAGTTTTCAAACCAGTTCCTGGTTCTGAATACTTTTGTAATTGCATGTTATACAAAATTTAGCATAGCCACTGAGTTATTCAATAAAATGTTTCTGTATAGTGCCACCTGCTGTTTGTTTTTTTCTTATTTCTTAGTCCTGCTCACTGAGATGGCCGCACATGCTCAGTTTCATGCTTCAACTGCCTCCTGAGCTGTGATAGGGAGAGCTGAGACACGCCCCCTTAGGGTACTTTCACACTTGCGTTGTTTGATTCCAGCAGGCAGTTCCGTTGCCTGAACTGCCTGCCTGATCAGGCAAACTGTATGCAAACGCATGTCATTTTTTCTGACTGATCAGGCATTTTTCAGACTGGATCCAGCTTTGTTTCCTGAAGCCATGTAGGGTATTTCAACAACAACTTTATTCAGACACAAACAATATAACAAAGGTTATAAACTGTCATATCTATATAACCTACAGGTGGCAGTAAACATGTTAACATGTATAACTCCTAATATCCTTCCTTTCTTGTGAAATCAAGTAATATAAAACATAAGATGATTGGATAACACAATACACTCCAAAGGTGACAATGTTTTATATAATGTATCTAGCATACAAAATCCTTATATCTTGTTGGTGTCCTAATAACCCTAGTTCTATAGTACGTCTTGGTGTGGCAGGAGCTTCAAATTGTTCCATATGATCATCCATCCCTGTTTCATTGGGAGTTGTCTCATCTGGAGATGTACCTGGTGTAATCACTTCACTTATTAAAATGTCAGATTTGTCATCTGCAGTCCTCAGAAACTTCCTGTTCCTTCTGTACAACTGTCCATTTGCTTCCACTTTATAAGATCATGGAGCAACTTTCTCCAAACAAATACCTTGTCGCCAAATTTCATCTGTTGACGACGGCGATGGTTGTATTCGCACTGGCTGACCAATGCTTAGTTCGGAAAGTTCCTTGGCTCCTTTATCATAATATGCCTTTGCTTTTTTGCGTCTTTCAGTTAGGTTCTCGACCACTCATTTTATAACCATTGGAAACAGCAGTTTCTGAGCAGTCGGAAGTAAAGTCCTGGTCCTTCTTGACATTAGCCGTTGTACAGGACTACTGCTGGTGCCTTCTGATGGGGTATTTCTCCAGTTAAGAACCGCTTTCCAGATATCCTTGTCTTCTCGTTTAGCTTTCTTTATGAGTGTTTTTGCTATTTTTACAGTAGCTTCAGCTTTACCGTTGGACTGACTGTGATATGGGGATGATGTAAGATGTTCAAATTCCCACTCTCTACAAAATCGTACAAACTCTGAGCTGACAAACTGTGGTCCGTTATCTGTAATTACAGAATCAGGGATTCCATGTCTGCTAAAATGTGCTTTGCAACAATCTATAATTGTTTTAGAGGTGGTATCAGAAACTAAATCAATTTCCCAGAAATCTGCATAATAATCAACAATTATTAAATAATCTTGTCCTGTTAAGGAAAATAAGTCCATGCCTAGTTTGCTCCAGGGTAGAGTGGGCAATTTGTGAGTCATCAGACTCATTTTGTTTGTTTACGCATATACTCATTGCAAGTATTACAGTTCTTTATTGCCTCTATAATCTCTGGGCCCATGTGTGGCCAAAAGATGACATCCTTGGCCTTGCGAAGGCATGCTTCTATTCCTAAGTGGCTAGAATGAGTCCTCGCTATCATTTCTGGGCGCATGTTTTTTGGTATGATGACTCTGTGTCCTTTATACAGAATTCCATTTTGTATGCTTATCTCATCTCTAAAGCCCCAGTAGTCCCTGATACAAATTGGTATTTTTTCTTTCTGGTCTGGCCATCCTGTAAGAACAGTCGTTTTTTAATGCTTGCAAGACTTCATCTTGTTCTGTGAACTTCTGAATTTGTTGTAGGCGCAAATCAGACACTCTTAGATATTCTGCAAAGTTTATCTCTTCCAGTTCCTTAGAAAAGGCATCCTCTGATTGCATCAAGAAAATCTCATAATCTGGGGTGTCCTTGTCCATTGTTTTACAAGGTAATGCTGCTCTTGATAAGAAGTCTGCAATATACATTTCTGATCCTTTTTTGTAAACCATTCAGGTTGTATTTTTACAACTGTAGCATCATGTGCTGTAGACGTTTTGGTGCTACTAAGAGAGGTTTTTAAAAAATGCTCTCTAGTGGCTTATGATCAGTCTAAATGTTAATAATATTTTTTCCATGTAAGTACTAATTAAACTTCTGGCATGCATATACAATGGCAATACATTCCTTTTCAATCTGGGCATATCTTTGTTCTGTTGAAGACAGTGTACGTGATGCAAACGTCACTGGCTGACCTCCTTGCAAAAGTGTTGCTCCAAGACCTTTTTCACTGGCATCACATTGGACTGTTGCTTCTTCATTGACATTGTAGTATCTCAAAACTGGATGTTTAGTAACAATATCTTTTATTTGCTTGAGGAATTCATCATGGCTGGATTGCCAGGCCCACAAGCTGTCTTTGTCTCTCAGTCTGCGTAGTGGTTCACATACATCCGAAAGATGTGGTAAGAATTTTGAAAGGTAGTTTACAAACCCTAGCAGTCTCTGAACTGCTTGTACATTGTCAGGCTTTGGTACCTCTAAAATTGCTCTGACTTTTTCGGGATCAGGACGCAGGCCTTCTGCTGTGAATAAATGTCCCATGTATGGTACCGAAGATAGTCTCAATCTCAGCTTCTTTTTATTGAATTTTAGGTTCAGCTTTCGTGCTCTCTCTAAGAGTCCAATCAAATTCTTGTCATGATCCTTTGTGGCCTCCTCTGTAGTGTCACCACAGCCATACACCAATATATCATCTGCAATAACTTCCACTCCGGGCAGGCCTTCTACTGCTTCATGTTGTCTACGTTGATATTCTTCTGGCGCAGTAGCAATCCCAAAAGGCATGCGTAGCCATCGGTAACGCCCAAAGGGAGTCCAGAATGTAGTGAGATAACTGCTTTTAGTGTCCAGTTTTACTTGCCAGAAGCCATCCTTAGCATCTAAGACAGAGAATACTTTTGCATTTGTTAAACTTGGCAGGATTTCCTCTATAGTGGGCATTGGATAATGTGAGCGTTTTAGTGCTTTATTTAACCACCTCAGCCCCTATAGCTTAAACACCCTTAATGACCAGGCCACTTTTTACACTTCTGACCTACATTACTTTCACCGTTTATTGCTCGGTCATGCAACTTACCACCCAAATGAATTTTACCTCCTTTTCTTCTCACTAATAGAGCTTTCATTTGGTGGTATTTCATTGCTGCTGACATTTTTAATTTTTTTTTTATTAATCGAAATTTAATGATTTTTTTGCAAAAAAATGAAATTTTTCACTTTCAGGTGTAAAATTTAGCAAAAAAAACGACATCCATATATAAACTTTTCTCTAAATTTATTGTTCTACATGTCTTTGATTAAAAAAAATGTTTGGGTAAAAAAAAAATGGTTTGGGTAAAAGTTATAGCGTTTACAAACTATGGTACAAAAATGTGAATTTCCGCTTTTTGAAGCAGCTCTGACTTTCTGAGCACCTGTCATGTTTCCTGAGGTTCTACAATGCCCAGACAGTACAAACACCCCACAAATGACCCCATTTCGGAAAGTAGACACCCTAAGGTATTCGCTGATGGGCATAGTGAGTTCATAGAACTTTTTATTTTTTGTCACAAGTTAGTGGAAAATGATGATATATTTTTTTTTTCTTACAAAGTCTCATATTACAATAACTTGTGACAAAAAATAAAAACTTCTATGAACTCACTATGCCCATCAGCAAATACCTTGGGGTGTCTTCTTTCCAAAATGGGGTCACTTGTGGGGTAGTTATACTGCCCTGGCATTCTAGGGGCCCAAATGTGTGGTAAGTAGTTTGAAATCAAAATGTGTAAAAAATGGCCGGTGAAATCCGAAAGGTGCTCTTTGGAATGTGGGCCCCTTTGCCCACCAAGGCTGCAAAAAAGTGTCACACATCTGGTATCTCCGTACTCAGGAGAAGTTGGGAAATGTGTTTTGGGGTGTCATTTTACATATACCCATGCTGGGTGAGATAAATATCTTGGTCAAATGCCAACTTTGTATAAAAAAATGGGAAAAGTTGTCTTTTGCCAAGATATTTCTCTCACCCAGCATGGGTATATGTAAAAAGACACCCAAAAACACATTGCCCAACTTCTCCTGAGTACGGGGATACCAGATGTGTGACACTTTTTTGCAGCCTAGGTGGGCAAAGGGGCCCACATTCCAAAGAGCACCTTTCGGATTTCACTGGCCATTTTTTACAGATTTTGATTTCAAACCACTTCTCACGCATTCGGCCCCTAAAATGCCAGGGCAGTATAACTACCCCACAAGTGACCCCCATTTTGGAAAGAAGACACCCCAAGGTATTTCGTGATGGGCATAGTGAGTTCATGGAAGTTTTTATTTTTTGTCACAAATTAGTGGAATATGAGACTTTGTAAGAAAAAAATAAAAATAAATCATCATTTTCCGCTAACTTATGACAAAAAAAAAAAAATTCTAGGAACTCGCCATGCCCCTCACAGAATACCTTGGGGTGTCTTCTTTCCAAAATGGGGTCACTTGTGGGGTAGTTATACTGCCCTGGCATTCTAGGGGCCCTAATGTGTGGTAAGTAGGTAAATGACCTGTGAAATCCGAAAGGTGCTCTTTGGAATGTGGGCCCCTTTGCCCACCTAGGCTGCAAAAAAGTGTCACACATCTGGTATCCCCGTACTCAGGAGAAGTTGGGCAATGTGTTTTGGGGTGTCATTTTACATATACCCATGCTGGGTGAGATAAATATCTTGGTCAAATGCCAACTTTGTATAAAAAAATGGGAAAAGTTGTCTTTTGCCAAGATATTTCTCTCACCCAGCATGGGTATATGTAAAAAGACACCCCAAAACACATTGCCCAACTTCTCCTGAGTATGGCGATACCAGATGTGTGACACTTTTTTGCAGCCTAGATGCGCAAAGGGGCCCACATTCCTTTTATGAGGGCATTTTTAGACATTTGGATCCCAGACTTTTTCTCATGCTTTAGGGCCCCTAAAATGCCAGGGCAGTATAAATACCCCACATGTGACCCCATTTTGGAAAGAAGACACCCCAAGGTATTCAATGAGGGGCATGGCGAGTTCATAGAAATTTAATTTTTTTTGGCACAAGTTAGCGGAAATTGATTTATTTATTTATTTTTCTCACAAAGTCTCCCTTTCCGCTAACTTGGGACAAAAATTTCAATCTTTCATGGACTCAATATTCCCCTCAGCGAATACCTTGGGGTGTCTTCTTTCCGAAATGGGGTCACATGTGGGGTATTTATACTGCCCTGGCATTCTAGGGGCCCTAAAGCGTGAGAAGAAGTCTGGAATATAAATGTCTAAAAATTTTTACGCATTTGGATTCCGTGAGGGGTATGGTGAGTTCATGTGAGATTTTATTTTTTGACACAAGTTAGTGGAATATGAGACTTTGTAAGAAAAAAAATAATAATTCCGCTAACTTGGGCCAAAAAAATGTCTGAATGGAGCCTTACAGGGGGGTGATCAATGACAGGGGGGTGATCAGGGAGTCTATATGGGGTGATCACCCCCCTGTCATTGATCACCCCCCTACAAGGCTCCATTCAGATGTCCGTATGTGTTTTGGGGATCCGTTCCATGTATCCGTGGATCCGCAAAAAACATACAGACATCTGAATGCAGCCTTACAGGGGGGTGAGCAATGACAGGGGGGTGATCAATAACAGGGGGGTGATCAATGACAGGGGGGTGATCAGGGAGTCTATATGGGGTGATCACCCCCCTGTAAGGCTCCATTCAGACGTCTATGTGTTTTGCGGATCCGATCCATGTATCCGTGGATCCGTAAAAAAACATACGGACATCTGAATGCAGCCTTACAGGGGGGTGATCAATGACAGGGGGGTGATCAGGGAGTCTATATGGGGTGATCACCCCCTGTCATTGATCACCCCCCTGTAAGACTCCATTCAGACGTCCGTATGTGTTTTGCGGATCCGATCCATGTATCTGTGGATCCGTAAAAATCATACGGACGTCTGAATGGAGCCTTACAGGGGGGTGATCAATGACAGGGGGGTGATCAATGACAGGGGGTGATCAGGGAGTGTATATGAGGTGATCACCCCCCTGTCATTGATCACCCCCCTGTAAGGCTCCATTCAGATGTCCGTATGTGTTTTGCGGATCCGATCCATGCATCAGTGGATCCGTAAAAATCATACGGACGTCTGAATGGAGCCTTACAGGGGGGTGATCAATGACAGGGGGGTGATCAAGGAGTATATATGAGGTGATCACCCCCGTCATTGATCACCCCCCTGTAAGGCTCCATTCAGATGTCCGTATGTGTTTTGCGGATCCGATCCATGTATCAGTGGATCCGTAAAAATCATACGGACGTCCGAATGGAGCCTTACAGGGGGGTGATCAATGACAGGGGGGTGATCAATGACAGAGGGGTGATCAGGGAGTGTATATGAGGTGATCACCCCCGTCATTGATCACCCCCCTGTAAGGCTCCATTCAGATGTCCGTATGTGTTTTGCGGATCCGATCCATGTATCAGTGGATCCGTAAAAATCATACGGACGTCCGAATGGAGCCTTACAGGGGGGTGATCAATGACAGGGGGGTGATCAATGACAGGGGGGTGATCAATGATAGGGGGGTGATCAGGGAGTCTATATGGGGTGATCAGGGGTGATCAGTGGTTCATAAGGGGTTAATAAGTGACAGGGGGGGGGGGTGTAGTGTAGTGTAGTGGTGTTTGGTGCTACTTTACTGAGCTACCTGTGTCCTCTGGTGGTCGATCCAAACAAAAGGGACCACCAGAGGACCAGGTAGCAGGTATATTAGACGCTGTTATCAAAACATTGTCTAATATACCTGTTAGGGGTTAAAAAAATCGCATCTCCAGCCTGCCAGCGAACGATCGCCGCTGGCAGGCTGGAGATCCACTCTATTACCTTCCGATCCTGTGAACGCCTGTGTGCGCGCGTTCACAGGAAATCTCGTCTCACGCGAGATGACGCGTATATGCGTCGCTGAGCGCAGGGCTGCCACCTCCGGACCGCAATCCTGCGTTAGGCGGTCCGGAGGCGGTTAAGTCTTTGGGATCAATGCATATTCGCAGCTTGCCTGGTTTCTTAACAGCAACCATACTACTTATCCATGTCGTAGGTTCTATGACCCTTTTTTATCACTCCCAGTGTCTCTAATCTCTCTATTTTCGCCTTGGAGCCGGCACTCTACGTGGTTGGTGTTGAACAGGAGGTATTGCTTCATCTATTTCTAGGTGATACTCTCCAGGTAGACACCCTAGTCCTTTGAAAATGTCTCTATATTCAGTTGTGATCATTTCATAAGAAAAGGGTGAAGTTGTAGTTGTTTGCTGGTCATCATGTAATAATACATTATGTTCTACATTCAGTGTAAGGAGGCCCATTTTCTGACATGTTTCTGCTGAGAGAAGTGGTTTGTGTTTACCTTGGACAACTTGGAATTGGAGTGGATATGTTTTATCTTTATATGTACAATTTAGATTACATTGGCCCATAGGTATCATATAGGTATCATTGTACCATTTTAATTTGACATTACTCTTCTCTAATGTTGGCTTTCCTTCTTTAACAATTTTGCAACAGTCTTTGTATGTCATAAGGTTGCAGGTGGCCCCACAGTCTAACTGACAGAGTAACCTTTCCCCTGCTCCTCTGTCAATGCTGAGTTCTAGTGGTACAAACCACTGTGATCCTGGACTGCTTACTGCTCCTATTTGATGAATAATAGTGAATACTGATTCTTCTGAGCTGCTGCTCTTGATCTGTGCAGCCATATGTATTCTGGCATTTGCTTTCTGCCTGCATACTCTAGAAAAATGGTTTTGCTTTTTGCATTTACTACAGCTTTCTCCATATGCAGGACAGTGTTCTCTCCCCCAGGGGTGGTTGTTTCCACAGTATCTACATCTGATTGTTTTTACTTTGCTTTCTTTCATGTGCTTTTTATATGTTTTAGCAGTATACAGGGAGTGCAGAATTATTTAGGCAAATTAGTATTTTGACCACATCATCCTCTTTATGCATGTTGTCTTACTCCAAGCTGTATAGGCTCGAAAGCCTACTACCAATTAAGCATATTAGGTGATGTGCATCTCTGTAATGAGAAGGGGTGTGGTCTAATGACATCAACACCCTATATTAGGTGTGCATATTTATTAGGCAACTTCCTTTCCTTTGGCAAAATGGGTCAAAAGAAGGACTTGACAGGCTCAGAAAAGTCAAAAATAGTGAGATATCTTGCAGAGGGATGCAGCACTCTTAAAATTGCAAAGCTTCTGAAGCGTGATCATCGAACAATCAAGCGTTTCATTCAAAATAGTCAACAGGGTCGCAAGAAGCGTGTGGAAAAACCAAGGCGCAAAATAACTGCCCATGAACTGAGAAAAGTCAAGCGTGCAGCTGCCAAGATGCCACTTGCCACCAGTTTGGCCATATTTCAGAGCTGCAACATCACTGGAGTGCCCAAAAGCACAAGGTGTGCAATACTCAGAGACATGGCCAAGGTAAGAAAGGCTGAAAGACGACCACCACTGAACAAGACACACAAGCTGAAACGTCAAGACTGGGCCAAGAAATATCTCAAGACTGATTTTTCTAAGGTTTTATGGACTGATGAAATGAGAGTGAGTCTTGATGGGCCAGATGGATGGGCCCGTGGCTGGATTGGTAAAGGGCAGAGAGCTCCAGTCCGACTCAGACGCCAGCAAGGTGGAGGTGGAGTACTGGTTTGGGCTGGTATCATCAAAGATGAGCTTGTGGGGCCTTTTCGGGTTGAGGATGGAGTCAAGCTCAACTCCCAGTCCTACTGCCAGTTTCTGGAAGACACCTTCTTCAAGCAGTGGTACAGGAAGAAGTCTGCATCCTTCAAGAAAAACATGATTTTCATGCAGGACAATGCTCCATCACACGCGTCCAAGTACTCCACAGCGTGTCTGGCAAGAAAGGGTATAAAAGAAGAAAATCTAATGACATGGCCTCCTTGTTCACCTGATCTGAACCCCATTGAGAACCTGTGGTCCATCATCAAATGTGAGATTTACAAGGAGGGAAAACAGTACACCTCTCTGAACAGTGTCTGGGAGGCTGTGGTTGCTGCTGCACGCAATGTTGATGGTGAACAGATCAAAACACTGACAGAATCCATGGATGGCAGGCTTTTGAGTGTCCTTGCAAAGAAAGGTGGCTATATTGGTCACTGATTTGTTTTTGTTTTGTTTTTGAATGTCAGAAATGTATATTTGTGAATGTTGAGATGTTATATTGGTTTCACTGGTAAAAATAAATAATTGAAATGGGTATATATTTGTTTTTTATTAAGTTGCCTAATAATTATGCACAGTAATAGTCACCTGCACACACAGATATCCCCCTAAAATAGCTAAAACTAAAAACAAACTAAAAACTACTTAAAAAAATATTCAGCATTGATATTAATGAGTTTTTTGGGTTCATTGAGAACATGGTTGTTGTTCAATAATAAAATTAATCCTCAAAAATACAACTTGCCTAATAATTCTGCACTCCCTGTAATGTACAGCTTCAGTTTCACTTTTGCTTTCTTGCATTGCTTGTATTTGCATTTCTGTAAGTTCACGGCTTCTACACATATCAATGGCCCTCTGTAGGTTCAGGTCTGGTACTCTGAGCATTCGCTTTCTAGCATTAATGTCTTTTGATCCCAGAACTATCCTGTCTCTGATAAGTTCATCATGTAATACTCCAAACTCACATGTAGCGGCTAGCTGCCCCAGTCTAGTCACATACTGATCTATAGTTTCCAATGGGCCTTGGTTTGTGGTATTGATTATGTACCTCTCATAAATGATGTTACGTGAAGGCATAAAATGACTCTATAATGCATCCAGAGTTTTCTCTATGTCCTGCTTGTCGGCATCAGAGAGTGAGAGGTGCTGATAAATACACAGTCTCTCCCCATCACTGAGCGCAGTGTCGCTATCCTTACCTTGGAGTCTTTCTTATCAAGTTCAATTGCCACCTCATAATCTTCCCACTGGGATTTGAAATATGTCCAGTTAACTGCCAGGTCCCCTTTAC
This sequence comes from Bufo bufo, assembly GCF_905171765.1. Taxonomy (NCBI): domain Eukaryota; kingdom Metazoa; phylum Chordata; class Amphibia; order Anura; family Bufonidae; genus Bufo; species Bufo bufo. The sequence continues at coordinate 653,009,982 of NC_053390.1, read as the reverse complement.
AGTCCATGGGACACGGCTCAGGGAAGTTGTTTGCAGCCATTTTCTGTAACACTGTGTGTCTCTTATTAATAAATTACCAGAGAAACAATTCTTGTTGATGTTTTGTTCTGATATTAGGACTTTAGTGGTTTCTAAAACACCAAAGCTCTCTCCACTTCTGACACCATGTTTCCTGAGGCGATCTGAGGTAATTCAACAAACTTTATTCAGACACAAACAATATAACAAAGGTTATAAACTGTCATATCTATATAGCCTACAGGGGGCAGTATAACATGTTAACATGTGTAACTCCTAACAAGCTTGATATAAATCTAGCAGAGCAATGAATGGGGAGATCCCTGGATTTATGTGAGGTACAGAGCCGGTTCTGGCTTTGTTAGAAAGCGGTTGACATGTACTATATCTGCAATGGCTAACTTAAGGCAAGGGTTAGCCATCGCAGCTGTGGCAAAACTGCAACTCCCAAGATTCATGCACAGTTGCTTGGTTGTTCTCAGAACTCCACAGAAATGAATGGAGCATGCTGGGAGTTGTAGTTGGACCACGTCTGGAGTGCCGGAGGTTAGCCATCACAGATATAGTACATGTCAACCTCTTTCTAACAAAGCCAAAACCATCCCTGTATCTGGAGGATAGCCATCACTGTTACTATATGGTGTCTGATTTTAATTTTTTACATTAGTCAAGGGATAACCCCTTTAAGAAATCAAACTGCTGATTGCTCCTTTGAGTAGAATGGATCTACAGGAGACTTTGAATTTAGCAGCAAGAGACACCAAGGCACTACACGGGTGCCGTTCCGTGTGCATTCCGCATCACGGATGTGGACCCATTCACTTGAATGGGTCCGCAAATCCGGAGATGCGGAATGGTGCAGAACGGAAGCACGGAACGGAACCCTACGAGTGTAGAAATATCATTTTCAGCTAGAAACTTTTTTGTTAAAGTTCATAGTTCATAGTTTTTTTCTTGTAATGTTAAACATACTCTGCCAGATACATAAGAAACTTTTCAGATCAATTGATTGTGTATCCATTGACCTCATATGAAAAAGGAACTGTCCTAGAAGTAAACGAAAATTCATGGGGGGGGGGGGGGGGGGAGAATGGAGGTTAGTCACTAATGATTTTAGGATGCACTAAACCAGGCATGCTCAACCTGCGGCCCTCCAGCTGTTGCAAAACTACAACTCCCAGCATGCCTGAACAGCCTACAGCTATCAGCCTACAGCAGGGCATTGTGGGAGTTGTAGTTTTACAACAGCTGGAGGGCCGCAGGTTGAGCTTGCCTGCACTAAACTAAATGGCTGGACAAATACGACACCTGCTGGATGCTCAATCTGATTTCGTAATAAATGTTTTTGTTAGAATAGATGTGTTGTCCATCTTTGGGACATTTTTAACTGTGAGCTGTTATGTTGTACCTGTTGAAAAAAATCATACTTTTAAAATTGGCTGGACCTAGATATCCCCACAATAAGCATGTTAGTTATGCAGATGAAAAAAAAATCATCTTTTTTAAGACAAACATAAGGGTGATGCACCAAAAACTTTTTTCAAGAAGTGGAAAGCTTTTATACTGTTGCATTTTTCGCATGACTGGAATACTGACCTAATGGCCAAATAACTATAACAAATAAAATAAAACCTCTATGAGATGACGCATTTCACATAACTGAGAAAAGGATAATGTGTAGAGTTGAGCGAACACCTGGATGTTCGGGTTCGAGAAGTTCGGCCGAACTTCCCGGAAATGTTCGGGTTCGGGATCCGAACCCGATCCGAACTTCGTCCCGAACCCCATTGAAGTCAAGCTGTAAAACAGCCCAGGAAAGAGCTAGAGGGCTGCAAAAGGCAGCAACATGTAGGTAAATCCCCTGCAAACAAATGTGGATAGGGAAATGAATTTAAAAAAAAAATAAAAAATGACCCAATATCAATTGGACAGAGGTCCCATAGCAGAGAATCTGGTTTCACGTCAGCAGAGAATCAGTCTCTTCATGCCATAACAAAGAATCTGGCTTCATGTCAGCACAGAATCTGTCTTCATGTCATAGCAGAGAATCAGGCTTCACGTCACCCACCACTGGAACAGGCCACTGTCACACATTTAGGCCCAGGCACCCAGTCAGAGGAGAGAGGTCCCGTAACAGAGAATCTGGCCTTATGTCAACACAGAATCTGTCTTCATGTCATAGCAGAGAATCAGGCTTCACGTCACCCACCACTGGAACAGGCCACTGTCACACATTTAGGCCCAGGCAGAGGAGAGAGGTCCCGTAACAGAGAATCTGGCCTTATGTCAGCACAGAATCTGTCTTCATGTCATAGCAGAGAATCAGGCTTCACGTCACCCACCACTGGAACAAGCCACTGTCACATATTTAGGCCCCGGCACCCAGACAGAGGAGAGAGGTCCCGTAACAGAGAATCTGGCCTTATGTCAGCGCAGAATCTGTATTCATGTCATAGCAGAGAATCAGGCTATACGTCACCCACCACTGGAACAGGCCACTTTCACACATTTAGGCCCAGGTACCCAGGCAGAGGAGAGAGGTCCCGTAACAGAGAATCTGGCCTTATGTCAGCGCAGAATCTGTCTTTATGTCATAGCAGAGAATCAGGCTTCACGTCACCCACCACTGGAACAGGCCACTGTCACACATTTAGGCCCCGGCACCCAGACAGAGGAGAGCGGTCCCGTAACAGAGAATCTGGCCTTATGTCAGCGCAGAATCTGTATTCATGTCATAGCAGAGAATCAGGCTTCACGTCACCCACCACTGGAACAGGCAACTGTCACACATTTAGGCCCAGGCACCCAGTCAGAGGAGAGAGGTCCCGTAACAGAGAATCTGGCTTGATGTCAGCACAGAATCTGTCTTCATGTCATAGCAGAGAATCAGGCTTCATGTCACCCACCACTGGAACAGGCCACTGTCACACATTTAGGCCCAGGCACCCAGGCAGAGGAGAGAGGTCCGTAACAGAGAATCTGGCCTTATGTCAGCGCAGAATCTGTCTTCATGTCATAGCAGAGAATCAGGCTTCACGTCACCCACCACTGGAACAGGCCACTGTCACACATTTAGGCCCCGGCACCCAGTCAGAGGAGAGAGGTCCCGTAACAGAGAATCTGGCCTTGATGTCAGCACAGAATCTGTCTTCATGTCATAGCAGAGAATCAGGCTTCACGTCACCCACCACTGGAACAGGCCACTGTCACACATTTAGGCCCAGGCACCCAGGCAGAGGAGAGAGGTCCCGTAACAGAGAATCTGGCCTTATGTCAGCAGCAGAATCTGTCTTCATGTCATAGCAGAGAATCAGGCTTCACGTCACCCACCACTGGAACAGGCCACTGTCACACATTTAGGCCCAGGCACCCAGTCAGAGGAGAGAGGTCCCGTAACAGAGAATCTGGCCTTATGTCAGCAGCAGAATCTGTCTTCATGTCATAGCAGAGAATCAGGCTTCACGTCACCCACCACTGGAACAGGCCACTGTCACACATTTAGGCCCAGGCACCCAGTCAGAGGAGAGAGGTCCCGTAACAGAGAATCTGGCCTTATGTCAGCACAGAATCTGTCTTCATGTCATAGCAGAGAATCAGGCTTCACGTCACCCACCACTGGAACAAGCCACTGTCACACATTTAGGCCCAGGCACCCAGACAGAGGAGAGAGGTCCCGTAACAGAGAATCTGGCCTTATGTCAGCGCAGAATCTGTCTTCATGTCATAGCAGAGAATCAGGCTTCACGTCACCCACCACTGGAACAGGCCACTGTCACACATTTAGGCCCAGGCACCCAGACAGAGGAGAGAGGTCCCGTAACAGAGAATCTGGCCTTATGTCAGCGCAGAATCTGTATTCATGTCATAGCAGAGAATCAGGCTTCACGTCACCCACCACTGGAACAGGCCACTGTCACACATTTAGGCCCAGGCACCCAGGCAGAGGAGAGAGGGTCCCGTAACAGAGAATCTGGCCTTATGTCAGCGCAGAATCTGTCTTCATGTCATAGCAGAGAATCAGGCTTCACGTCACCCACCACTGGAACAGGCCACTGTCACACATTTAGGCCCAGGCACCCAGTCAGAGGAGAGAGGTCCCGTAACAGAGAATCTGGCTTATGTCAGCACAGAATCTGTCTTCATGTCATAGCAGAGAATCAGGCTTCACGTCACCCACCACTGGAACAGGCCACTGTCACACATTTAGGCCCAGGCACCCAGTCAGAGGAGAGAGGTCCCGTAACAGAGAATCTGGCCTTATGTCAGCACAGAATCTGTCTTCATGTCATAGCAGAGAATCAGGCTTCACGTCACCCACCACTGGAACAGGCCACTGTCACACATTTAGGCCCGGCACCAAGACAGAGGAGAGAGGTCCCGTAACAGAGAATCTGGCCTTATGTCAGCGCAGAATCTGTATTCATGTCATAGCAGAGAATCAGGCTTCACGTCACCCACCACTGGAACAGGCCACTGTCACACATTTAGGCCCAGGCACCCAGGCAGAGGAGAGAGGTCCCGTAACAGAGAATCTGGCCTTATGTCAGCGCAGAATCTGTCTTCATGTCATAGCAGAGAATCAGGCTTCACGTCACCCACCACTGGAACAGGCCACTGTCACACATTTAGGCCCAGGCACCCAGTCAGAGGAGAGAGGTCCCGTAACAGAGAATCTGGCCTTATGTCAGCACAGAATCTGTCTTCATGTCATAGCAGAGAATCAGGCTTCACGTCACCCACCACTGGAACAGGCCACTGTCACACATTTAGGCCCAGGCACCCAGTCAGAGGAGAGAGGTCCCGTAACAGAGAATCTGGCCTTATGTCAGCACAGAATCTGTCTTCATGTCATAGCAGAGAATCAGGCTTCACGTCACCCACCACTGGAACAGGCCACTGTCACACATTTAGGCCCCGGCACCCAGACAGAGGAGAGAGGTCCCGTAACAGAGAATCTGGCCTTATGTCAGCGCAGAATCTGTCTTCATGTCATAGCAGAGAATCAGGCTTCACGTCACCCACCACTGGAACAGGCCACTGTCACACATTTAGGCCCAGGCACCCAGTCAGAGGAGAGAGGTCCCGTAACAGAGAATCTGGCCTTATGTCAGCGCAGAATCTGTCTTCATGTCATAGCAGAGAATCAGGCTTCACGTCACCCACCACTGGAACAGGCCACTGTCACACATTTAGGCCCAGGCACCCAGGCAGAGGAGAGAGGTCCCGTAACAGAGAATCTGGCCTGATGTCAGCGCAGAATCTGTCTTCATGTCATAGCAGAGAATCAGGCTTCACGTCACCCACCACTGGAACAGGCCACTGTCACACATTTAGGCCCAGGCACCCAGCAGAGGAGAGAGGTCCCGTAACAGAGAATCTGGCCTTATGTCAGCACAGAATCTGTCTTCATGTCATAGCAGAGAATCAGGCTTCACGTCACCCACCACTGGAACAGGCCACTGTCACACATTTAGGCCCAGGCACCCAGGCAGAGAGAGAGGTCCCGTAACAGAGAATCTGGCCTTATGTCAGCACAGAATCTGTCTTCATGTCATAGCAGAGAATCAGGCTTCACGTCACCCACCACTGGAACAGCCACTGTCACATATTTAGGCCCAGGCACCCAGGCAGAGGAGAGAGGTCCCGTAACAGAGAATCTGGCCTTATGTCAGCGCAGAATCTGTCTTCATGTCATAGCAGAGAATCAGGCTTCACGTCACCCACCACTGGAACAGGCCACTGTCACACATTTAGGCCCAGGAACCCAGACAGAGGAGAGAGGTCCCGTAACAGAGAATCTGGCCTTATGTCAGCGCAGAATCTGTCTTCATGTCATAGCAGAGAATCAGGCTTCACGTCACCCACCACTGGAACAGGCCACTGTCACACATTTAGGCCCCGGCACCAGACAGAGGAGAGAGGTCCCGTAACAGAGAATCTGGCCTTATGTCAGCGCCAGATTCTGTATTCATGTCATAGCAGAGAATCAGGCTTCACGTCACCCACCACTGGAACAGGCCACTGTCACACATTTAGGCCCAGGCACCCAGTCAGAGGAGAGAGGTCCCGTAACAGAGAATCTGGCCTTATGTCAAGCACAGAATCTGTCTTCATGTCATAGCAGAGAATCAGGCTTCACGTCACCCACCACTGGAACAGGCCACTGTCACACATTTAGGCCCAGGCAGAGGAGAGAGGTCCCGTAACAGAGAATCTGGCCTTATGTCAGCACAGAATCTGTCTTCATGTCATAGCAGAGAATCAGGCTTCACGTCACCCACCACTGGAACAAGGCCACTGTCACACATTTAGGCCCCGGCACCCAGACAGAGGAGAGAGGTCCCGTAACAGAGAATCTGGCCTTATGTCAGCGCAGAATCTGTATTCATGTCATAGCAGAGAATCAGGCTTCACGTCACCCACCACTGGAACAGGCCACTTTCACACATTTAGGCCCAGGTACCCAGGCAGAGGAGAGAGGTCCCGTAACAGAGAATCTGGCCTTATGTCAGCGCAGAATCTGTCTTTATGTCATAGCAGAGAATCAGGCTTCACGTCACCCACCACTGGAACAGGCCACTGTCACACATTTAGGCCCCGGCACCCAGACAGAGGAGAGCGGTCCCGTAACAGAGAATCTGGCCTTATGTCAGCGCAGAATCTGTATTCATGTCATAGCAGAGAATCAGGCTTCACGTCACCCACCACTGGAACAGGCAACTGTCACACATTTAGGCCCAGGCACCCAGTCAGAGGAGAGAGGTCCCGTAACAGAGAATCTGGCTTGATGTCAGCACAGAATCTGTCTTCATGTCATAGCAGAGAATCAGGCTTCATGTCACCCACCACTGGAACAGGCCACTGTCACACATTTAGGCCCAGGCACCCAGGCAGAGGAGAGAGGTCCCGTAACAGAGAATCTGGCCTTATGTCAGCGCAGAATCAGTCTTCATGTCATAGCAGAGAATCAGGCTTCACGTCACCCACCACTGGAACAGGCCACTGTCACACATTTAGGCCCCGGCACCCAGACAGAGGAGAGCGGTCCCGTAACAGAGAATCTGGCCTTATGTCAGCGCAGAATCTGTATTCATGTCATAGCAGAGAATCAGGCTTCACGTCACCCACCACTGGAACAGGCCACTGTCACACATTAAGGCCCAGGCACCCAGGCAGAGGAGAGAGGTCCCGTAACAGAGAATCTGGCCTGATGTCAGCACAGAATCTGTCTTCATGTCATAGCAGAGAATCAGGCTTCACGTCACCCACCACTGGAACAGGCCACTGTCACACATTTAGGCCCAGGCACCCAGTCAGAGGAGAGAGGTCCCGTAACAGAGAATCTGGCCTTATGTCAACACAGAATCTGTCTTCATGTCATAGCAGAGAATCAGGCTTCACGTCACCCACCACTGGAACAGGCCACTGTCACACATTTAGGCCCAGGCAGAGGAGAGAGGTCCCGTAACAGAGAATCTGGCCTTATGTCAGCACAGAATCTGTCTTCATGTCATAGCAGAGAATCAGGCTTTCACGTCACCCACCACTGGAACAAGCCCACTGTCACATATTTAGGCCCCGGCACCCAGACAGAGGAGAGAGGTCCCGTAACAGAGAATCTGGCCTTATGTCAGCGCAGAATCTGTATTCATGTCATAGCAGAGAATCAGGCTTCACGTCACCCACCACTGGAACAGGCCACTGTCCACACATTTAGGCCCAGGTACCCAGGCAGAGGAGAGAGGTCCCGTAACAGAGAATCTGGCCTTATGTCAGCGCAGAATCTGTCTTATGTCATAGCAGAGAATCAGGCTTCACGTCACCCACCACTGGAACAGGCCACTGTCACACATTTAGGCCCCGGCACCCAGACAGAGGAGAGCGGTCCCGTAACAGAGAATCTGGCCTTATGTCAGCGCAGAATCTGTATTCATGTCATAGCAGAGAATCAGGCTTCACGTCACCCACCACTGGAACAGGCAACTGTCACACATTTAGGCCCAGGCACCCAGTCAGAGGAGAGAGGTCCCGTAACAGAGAATCTGGCTTGATGTCAGCACAGAATCTGTCTTCATGTCATAGCAGAGAATCAGGCTTCATGTCACCCACCACTGGAACAGGCCACTGTCACACATTTAGGCCCAGGCACCCAGGCAGAGGAGAGAGGTCCCGTAACAGAGAATCTGGCCTTATGTCAGCGCAGAATCAGTCTTCATGTCATAGCAGAGAATCAGGCTTCACGTCACCCACCACTGGAACAGGCCACTGTCACACATTTAGGCCCCGGCACCCAGACAGAGGAGAGCGGTCCCGTAACAGAGAATCTGGCCTTATGTCAGCGCAGAATCTGTATTCATGTCATAGCAGAGAATCAGGCTTCACGTCACCCACCACTGGAACAGGCCACTGTCACACATTTAGGCCCAGGCACCCAGGCAGAGGAGAGAGGTCCCGTAACAGAGAATCTGGCCTGATGTCAGCACAGAATCTGTCTTCATGTCATAGCAGAGAATCAGGCTTCACGTCACCCACCACTGGAACAGGCCACTGTCACACATTTAGGCCCAGGCACCCAGTCAGAGGAGAGAGGTCCCGTAACAGAGAATCTGGCCTTATGTCAACACAGAATCTGTCTTCATGTCATAGCAGAGAATCAGGCTTCACAGCACCCACCACTGGAACAGGCCACTGTCACACATTTAGGCCCAGGCAGAGGAGAGAGGTCCCGTAACAGAGAATCTGGCCTTATGTCAGCACAGAATCTGTCTTCATGTCATAGCAGAGAATCAGGCTTCACGTCACCCACCACTGGAACAGGCCACTGTCACATATTTAGGCCCCGGCACCCAGACAGAGGAGAGAGGTCCCGTAACAGAGAATCTGGCCTTATGTCAGCGCAGAATCTGTATTCATGTCATAGCAGAGAATCAGGCTTCACGTCACCCACCACTGGAACAGGCCACTGTCACACATTTAGGCCCAGGTACCCAGGCAGAGGAGAGAGGTCCCGTAACAGAGAATATGGCCTTATGTCAGCGCAGAATCTGTCTTCATGTCATAGCAGAGAATCAGGCTTCACGTCACCCACCACTGGAACAGGCCACTGTCACACATTTAGGCCCAGGTACCCAGGCAGAGGAGAGAGGTCCGGTAACAGAGAATCTGGCCTGATGTCAGCGCAGAATCTGTCTTCATGTCATAGCAGAGAATCAGGCTTCACGTCACCCACCACTGGAACAGGCCACTGTCACACATTTAGGCCCAGGCACCCAGGCAGAGGAGAGAGGTCCCGTAACAGAGAATCTGGCCTGATGTCAGCACAGAATCTGTCTTCATGTCATAGCAGAGAATCAGGCTTCACGTCACCCACCACTGGAACAGGCCACTGTCACATATTTAGGCCCAGGCACCCAGGCAGAGGAGAGAGGTCGCGTAACAGAGAATCTGGCTTCATGTCAGCACAGAATAAGTCTTCATGTCATAGCAGAGAATCAGGCTTCACGTCACCCACCACTGGAACAGGCCACTGTCACACATTTAGGCCCCGGCACCCAGACAGAGGAGAGGTTCATTCAACTTTGGGTTGCCCCGCAATATAATGGTAAAATGAAATTAAAAATAGTATTTAATGAGGAAGTGCCCTGGAGTAGAATAATATATTGTTAAGGGGAGGTAGTTAATATCTAATCTGCACAAGGGATGGACAGGTCCTGTGGGATCCATGCCTGGTTCATTTTTATGAACGTCAGCTTGTCCACATTGGCTGTAGACAGGCGGCTGCGTTTGCCTGTAATGACGCCCCCTGCCGTGCTGAATACACGTTCAGACAAAACGCTGGCCGCCGGGCAGGCCAGCACCTCCAAGGCATAAAAGGCTAGCTCTGGCCACGTGGACAATTTGGAGACCCAGAAGTTGAATGGGGCCGAACCATCAGTCAGTACGTGGAGGGGTGTGCACAGGTACTGTTCCACCATGTTAGTGAAATGTTGCCTCCTGCTAACACGTTCCGTATCAGGTGGTGGTGCACTTAGCTGTGGCGTGGTGACAAAACTTTTCCACATCTCTGCCATGCTAACCCTGCCCTCAGAGGAGCTGGCCGTGACACAGCTGCGTTGGCGACCTCTTGCTCCTCCTCTGCCTTCGCCTTGGGCTTCCACTTGTTCCCCTGTGACATTTGGGAATGCTCTCAGTAGCGCGTCTACCAACGTGCGTTTGTACTCGCGCATCTTCCTATCACGCTCCAGTGTAGGAAGTAAGGTGGGCACATTGTCTTTGTACCGGGGATCCAGCAAGGTGGCAACCCAGTAGTCCGCACACGTTAAAATGTGGGCAACTCTGCTGTCGTTGCGCAGGCACTGCAGCATGTAGTCACTCATGTGTGCCAGGCTGCACAGAGGTAAGGACAAGCTGTCCTCTGTGGGAGGCGTATCGTCATCGTCCTGTGTTTCCCCCCAGCCACGCACCAGTGATGGGCCCGAGCTGCTTTGGGTGCCACCCCGCTGTGAACATGCTTCATCCTCATCCTCCTCCACCTCCTCCTCATCCTCGTCCTCCTCGTCCTCCAGTAGTGGGCCCGGTCTGGCCAAATTTGTACCTGGCCTCTGGTGTTGCAAAAAACCTCCCTCTGAGTCACTTTGAAGAGACTGGCCTGAAAGTGCTAAAAATGACCCCTCTTCCTCCTCTTCCTCCTGGGCCACCTCCTCTTCCATCATCGCCCTAAGTGTTTTCTCAAGGAGACATAGAAGTGGTATTGTAACGCTGATAACGGCGTCATCGCCACTGGCCATGTTGGTGGAGTACTCGAAACAGCGCAACAGGGCACACAGGTCTCGCTTGGAGGCCCAGTCATTGGTGGTGAAGTGTGTCTGATCCGCAGTGCGACTGACCCGTGCGTGCTGCAGCTGAAACTCCACTATGGCCTGCTGCTGCTCGCACAGTCTGTCCAGCATATGCAAGGTGGAGTTACACCTGGTGGGTACGTCGCATATGAGGCGGTGAGCGGGAAGGCCGAAGTTACGCTGTAGCGCAGACAGGCGAGCAGCGGCAGGGTGTGAACGCCGGAAGCGCGAACAGACGGCCCGCACTTTATGCAGCAGCTCTGACATGTCGGGGTAGTTGCGAATGAACTTCTGCACCACCAAAATCAGCACATGCGCCAGGCAAGGGATGTGCGTCAAACCGGCTAGTCCCAGAGCTGCAACGAGATTTCGCCCATTATCGCACACCACCAGGCCGGGCTTGAGGCTCACCGGCAGCAACCACTCATCGGTCTGTTGTTCTATACCCTGCCACAACTCCTGTGCGGTGTGGGGCCTGTCCCCCAAACATATGAGTTTCAGAATGGCCTGCTGACGTTTACCCCGGGCTGTGCTGAAGTTGGTGGTGAAGGTGTGTGGCTGACTGGATGAGCAGGTGGAAGAAGAGGAGGAGGAAGCTGAGTAGGAGGAGGAGGAGACAGGAGGCAAAGAATGTTGCCCTGCGATCCTTGGCGGCGGAAGGACGTGCACCAAACAGCTCTCCGCCTGGGGCCCAGCCGCCACTACATTTACCCAGTGTGCAGTTAGGGAGATATAGCGTCCCTGGCCGTGCTTACTGGTCCACGTATCTGTGGTTAGGTGGACCTTGCCACAGATGGCGTTGCGCAGTGCACACTTGATTTTATCGGACACTTGGTTGTGCAGGGAAGGCACGGCTCTCTTGGAGAAGTAGTGGCGGCTGGGAACAACATACTGTGGGACAGCAAGTGACATGAGCTGTTTGAAGCTGTGTGTGTCCACCAGCCTAAATGACAGCATTTCATAGGCCAGTAGTTTAGAAATGCTGGCATTCAGGGCCAGGGATCGAGGGTGGCTAGATGGGAATTTACGCTTTCTCTCAAATGTTTGTGAGATGGAGAGCTGAACGCTGCCGTGTGACATGGTTGAGATGCTTGGTGACGCAGGTGGTGGTGTTGGTGGTACATCCCATGTTTGCTGGGCGGCAGGTGCCAACGTTCCTCCAGAGGCAGAGGAAGAGGCCGAGGCGGCGGCAGCAGCAGCAGAAGAGGCCGAGGCAGCAGCAGAAGAGGCCGAGGCGGCAGCAGCAGAAGAGGCAGCAGGGGGAGCCTGAGTGACTTCCTTGTTTTTAAGGTGTTTACTCCACTGCAGTTCATGCTTTGCATGCAGGTGCCTGGTCATGCAGGTTGTGCTAAGGTTCAGAACGTTAATGCCACAGCGTGCAAACCACTCGGGTCTTGTCGTCAGCACATTGTTTGAAGAAGTGCCATGCCAGGGAACTCCTTGAAGCTGCCTTTGGGGTGCTCGGTCCCAGATGGCGGCGGTCAGTAGCAGGCGAAGTCTCTTGGCGGCGGGTGTTCTGATTTTGCCCACTGCTCCCTCTTTTGCTACGCTGTTGGCTCGGTCTCACCACTGCCTCTTCCTCCGAACTGTGAAAGTCAGTGGCACGACCTTCATTCCATGTGGGGTCTAGGACCTCATCGTCCCCTGCATCGTCTTCCACCCAGTCTTGACCCCTGACCTCCTGTTCAGTCTGCACACTGCAGAAAGACGCAGCAGTTGGCACCTGTGTTTCGTCATCATCAGAGACGTGCTGAGGTGGTATTCCCATGTTCTCATCATCAGGAAAAATAAGTGGTTGTGCGTTAGTGCATTCTATCTCTTCCACCCCTGGGGAAGGGCTAGGTGGATGCCCTTGGGAAACCCTGGCAGCAGAGTCTTCAAACAGCATAAGAGACTGCTGCATAACTTGAGGCTCAGACAGTTTCCCTGATATGCATGGGGGTGATGTGACAGACCGATGGGCTTGGTTTTCATGCGCCATCTGTGCGCTTTCTGCAGAAGACTGGGTGGGAGATAATGTGAACGTGCTGGATCCACTGTCGGCCACCCAATTGACTAATGCCTGCACCTGCTCAGGCCTTACCATCCTTAGAACGGCATTGGGCCCCACCAAATATCGCTGTAAATTCTGCTGGCTACTGGGACCTGAGGTAGTTGGTTCACTAGGACGTGTGGCTGTGGCAGAACGGCCACGTGCTCTCCCAGCACCAGAGGGTCCACTAACACCACCACGACCATGTCCACGTCCGCGTCCCTTATTAGATGTTTTCCTCATTGTTCCTGTTCACCACAATTTTGAGAATGGCAAATTTGGGAATGGTTTTTCAACCCAGAAAAAAAAGTGTGCTTTTACGGTCACTACAAATAACTTGACCAGCTAAAACAGTAGAAATTTGGTTAAATAGAGATGTGAGGCCTGTTTTTTTTTGCGCTGTGTGACAGGTATAGGTTTAATCACAGAATGACACTTCTATCAGCACGCTAGCGTGTGTCTTAGGTTTTTCTGAATCACACTATCAATACCTTCAATGTAAGATTTTATTTTTTGGATAGATTTCAAGTAGGCCTCAAATACCACAAACTAGTAATTTTGAGAATGGCAAATTTGGGAATGCTTTTTCAACCCAGAACAAAAAGTCTGCTTTTACGGTCACTACAAATAACTTGACCAGCTAAAACTGTGCAGATTTGGTTGAATAGAGATGTGAGACCTGTTTTTTTTTGCGCTGTGTGACAGTTATAGGTTTAATCACAGAATGACACTTCTATCAGCACGCTAGCGTGTGTCTTAGGTTTTTTCTGAATCACACTATCAATACCTTCAATGTAAGATTTTCTTTTTGGGATAGATTTCAAGTAGGCCTCAAATACCACAAACTAGTAATTTTGAGAATGGCAAATTTGGGAATGCTTTTTCAACCCAGAACAAAAAGTCTGCTTTTACGGTCACTACAAATAACTTGACCAGCTAAAACTGTGCAGATTTGGTTGAATAGAGATGTGAGACCTGTTTTTTTTTTGCGCTGTGTGACAGTTATAGGTTTAATCACAGAATGACACTTCTATCAGCACGCTAGCGTGTGTCTTAGGTTTTTCTGAATCACACTATCAATACCTTCAATGTAAGATTTTCTTTTTGGGATAGATTTCAAGTAGGCCTCAAATACCACAAACTAGTAATTTTGAGAATGGCAAATTTGGGAATGCTTTTTCAACCCAGAACAAAAAGTCTGCTTTTACGGTCACTACAAATACCTTGACCAGCTAAAACTGTGCAGATTTGGTTGAATAGAGATGTGAGACCTGTTTTTTTTTGCGCTGTGTGACAGTTATAGGTTTAATCACAGAATGACACTTCTATCAGCACGCTAGCGTGTGTCTTAGGTTTTTCTGAATCACACTATCAATACCTTCAATGTAAGATTTTCTTTTTGGGATAGATTTCAAGTAGGCCTCAAATACCACAAACTAGTAATTTTGAGAATGGCAAATTTGGGAATGCTTTTTCAACCCAGAACAAAAAGTCTGCTTTTACGGTCACTACAAATAACTTGACCAGCTAAAACTGTGCAGATTTGGTTGAATAGAGATGTGAGACCTGTTTTGTTTTGCGCTGTGTGACAGTTATAGGTTTAATCACAGAATGACACTTCTATCAGCACGCTAGCGTGTGTCTTAGGTTTTTCTGAATCACACTATCAATACCTTCAATGTAAGATTTTCTTTTTGGGATAGATTTCAAGTAGGCCTCAAATACCACAAACCAGTAATTTTGAGAATGGCAAATTTGGGAATGCTTTTTCAACCCAGAACAAAAAGTCTGCTTTTACGGTCACTACAAATAACTTGACCAGCTAAAACTGTGCAGATTTGGTTGAATAGAGATGTGAGACCTGTTTTTTTTTTGCGCTGTGTGACAGTTATAGGTTTAATCACAGAATGACACTTCTATCAGCACGCTAGCGTGTGTCTTAGGTTTTTCTGAATCACACTATCAATACCTTCAATGTAAGATTTTCTTTTTGGGATAGATTTCAAGTAGGCCTCAAATACCACAAACTAGTAATTTTGAGAATGGCAAATTTGGGAATGCTTTTTCAACCCAGAACAAAAAGTCTGCTTTTACGGTCACTACAAATAACTTGACCAGCTAAAACTGTGCAGATTTGGTTGAATAGAGATGTGAGACCTGTTTTTTTTTTGCGCTGTGTGACAGTTATAGGTTTAATCACAGAATGACACTTCTATCAGCACGCTAGCGTGTGTCTTAGGTTTTTCTGAATCACACTATCAATACCATCAATGTAAGATTTTCTTTTTGGGATAGATTTCAAGTAGGCCTCAAATACCACAAACTAGTTATTTTCAGAATGGCAAATTTGGGAATGCTTTTTCAACCCAGAACAAAAAGTCTGCTTTTACGGTCACTACAAATAACTTGACCAGCTAAAACTGTGCAGATTTGGTTGAATAGAAATGTCAGGTCTATTTTTTAGGCGCTGGGTGACAGGCTCAACTTGCCCCTGATGTAATATATGGCCAAAAAATAACCACACTGTTGATGGTTAAATGCACTTGGGTGACACAGTCTCAGCCTGCAGCTGATGTAGTATATGGCCAAAAAATAATCAGACTGTTGATGGTTAAATGCACTTGGGTGACACAGGCTCAGCCTGCAGCTGATGTAGGATATAGCACAAAATAACCACACTATCGATGGTTAAATACACTTGGTGATAGCTCGTGCTGGCGCACCACAAGTCACAAAATGGCCGCCGATCACCCCAGAAAAAAAAGTGATCTAAAAAACGCTCTGGGCAGCCTCAAAAAAGTGAGCAAGTCAATAATAGCACTTCAATGATCCACAGCTGCAGATCGATCACAGAATCAAGTCTTTTGGAGAAGTTAATCTGCCTAATCTCGCCCTAACGTCGCAGCTGCAACCTCTCCCTATACTGATCATAGCAGAGTGACGTGCGGCGCTACGTGACTCCAGCTTAAATAGAGGCTGGGTCACATGGTGCACTGGCCAATCACAGCCATGCCAATAGTAGGCATGGCTGTGATGGCCTCTTGGGCCAAGTAGTATGACGCTTGTTGATTGGCTGCTTTGCAGCCTTTCAAAAAGCGCCAAGAAAGCACCGAACCCGAACACGGACTTTTACGAAAATGTTCGGGTTCGGGTCCGTGTCACGGACACCCCAAAATTCGGTACGAACCCGAACTATACAGTTCGGGTTCGCTCATCCCTAATAATGTGCCATTACAATGATATTTTTATTTTATCATAGTTGTTATAATTATTTTAATCATCCATTTTAATAAATTACTGTGCCTTTTCTAAAACCCTGGGATTTATCTTATTGATTTTGGCTTGTTCAGAAGCAGACATCGCCACTACATGGCATGCATACTGGTTTCCAGTAGGGCTTTCTGGTTTCCATTGGCAATGTTCTTCACTGCTCTCTATGGTTACCCCCAAAGTGGGATTTGATATGCTCAAATATTCATTCACTAGGTGAGTACCTAAATACAAAGGGATGGATTATTTCTCTTTCATTTTATGTAAATTTGACCAAAACATAAAATGGAGAGATTGCACTGTATGTGGTGGCCATTTAATAACACGTGTACCAAAAGCTACCAGTAAATATAAAAAATTTATTAAAATGCCAGCTATCTAATGAAAATATAAAGAAAACAATTCTTTAGCTATACAGACAAAGAACAATCTCTCAAAATATTTTCTATCGATAAAGAAAACTACAACCACATAATGATGCTCACTGTGAATATCTACAAGTATGTATCTAAAATTTATATGTTGCTGATCTCAATAAGAAATTTGAAAATATTTGTTTTATACAATTGTAATGATTATTATTAAAAAGTCATCAGGTTTATAGGAATATTAAATATTTTTATTATGCGTGTCAAGATCCAAATTTGCTAGATAGTCTTTACTAGCCTTATAAAACATGTGGGAACTCTGGTTTATATATTTATTTAACATAGTGATGCTTCAACCACAACCATCCCAGTTTAGTACTTAAAGAGAACCTGTCATCATTCTAAATGTATAAAAATATCTACCTACATGTGTTCTTCATGCTCCCCTGATTCTTTCCATGTTTTCTATTTTTGTATGACCGACTTCCCTAGATATCGGGGGCACTAGTTCTGATTCTTAGTACACTTTATATGCAGAAGTTTGCAGAGGGGTAGGCCATCTACAGGCATTTATTATGGGTGTTCTTCACTGCTCTGATGCTGTCCAATCAGCACAGACAGCATCAGAGTAATGATGAAAACTCCCACTTGAGTTTGCCAGATTTACTTTTATGCTGGGGTGGAGCTTCTCCTGGACAGCTTTGGTTTCGCCACTTCCTTCCTCCCTTGATGTCTCTCCATCTGCTCCCCAATGCATTCATCTCAAGTCTTTGTGAGTACAGAATGCATTGTGGTCTCCAAGATTTGGTTATCCAGCGAGAACAGGTTGTATTGTGTTCTCACTGTATCCCACGGTGAAGGCATTGTGGACAAATATCTATGGAGAGGCACAATCAGTGGAGAATCACAACAACTAAGCTGTTAAAGAGAAGCTCCAGCCCAGCATAAAGGTAAATCTGTCAAACTCAGATGACAGTTCGTCACTGGACAGCGTCAGACCAATGAAGAATACTACTACTTGAGAAATGACTGCAGGTGGCCACCTCCTTAGTAGACCACTGCCTCAATAGTATATCAGGAATGGAAGAACACAAAAAAAAAATAATGGAAGCAATAGAAACGTGTATGTAGTCAGATTTAAAAATTGGCGTGTTAAAAGTGGCAACGTCTTCTCTAGATAGAAAGTACTTGTATAACAATGAAAATTGCTTAATACCATATTTATAAAGCCCCTGGACAATTTTCGAACATCTACATCATTTCAATAGTTGTCGGAAAAAAAAGGAAGAAATACAAGACACACTGCGCTAAACTGATTTATTAACATTCTCAGCCACTTTGGTTCTTGAATATGGCAGTGAACTACTCTATGTGAGGTGCAACCAATATCTTGGGCAGAACAATGTACCCAACAATGTCTATACACAGTTGCGTACTAAGGGGGGGGGGGGGCACAGAGGGCATTATTACTATGGAGGGGGCACAGAGGACTTTTATTACTATGAAGGGGCAGACAGGGCTTTATTACTATGGAAGGGGCACAGAGGGCATTACTAATGTGAAGGGGGCACAATAGGCATTTTTACTATGGAGGGGTCACAGAGTCACTATAAAGGGGGCACAATGGGGATTATTACTATGAAGGGGACACAATGGGGATTATTACTATGAAGCGGGCACAATGGGGATTATTACTGTGAAGGAGCACAAAGAGGACATTACAACTGTGAAAGGGGCACAGAGAGGGCATTACTACTGTGAGGGGGCACAATGTGGCCATAACTACTGTGAGAGGGCACAATGTGGGCATAACTACTGTGAGGGGGCACACATCTGTACAAAACTACTGTGAAGGTTGCACAATGAGGGCAATACTACTGTGAGGGATACAATTTTTTTTTAAGTATTGGAGGGTGCCAGAGAAAAGACTCGCCCTGGGTGCCAAACACCCTAGGCACGTCACTGTCTATACATACACCTGTAGCTGTTGGTAGTTCAGCAATATTAGTACATAGGCCACGATGTGCCATGTGCAGCTTAACTTTACAATTCACTCTATGGTAAGCCAAACTTACATAGGATCATAAATAAGAGGATTATAATCAATGTAAGTAGCTTTAGCTTTTAGTAAGATCACGTGGGTTATAGAATGTGGGCATTATGTTCTCTAGAGAAGTCAGATCAGAAGCCAAAGAACAGAAACAAAACAGCCATAAGGACTTCTGACTCTGAGAAGCCGTGTGAGAGAAAAGGAATCTGCGGTTTTCTTTTTCAAAAACAGTCTTACTCCTCTTTAAGCTTTGCTTGTTTTTACAGTTCAGTCTTATTCAAGTGAACAGGCATATTTAAAACTAGAAGACACTAATCCATAAGTTGTGTTTAATGCCTGGGGATAAGACAAGCTTCTGCGTAGAAATGCACAAACTATTGGTTAGCACAAAGAATGACGTCACTGGTACTACCAAGAAAGTAATTATTATATTATAGGGGTTGTCCAGATTAGAAAAAAAAATGGCCTTTTTTAATCCCACATATTCCATGGGTTCTGCCTGGCAACCTTATTCACTTCAGTGGTGATGATCTGCAATTCTAAATACACTCCAAAACACTGTCAGAAAGAAAAGTAAACCCCTTTTTTCTAATACTGGAAACCACTTTCCACTCTCCCCCACAGATGATTGACAGTTCTCTCCTTAGTTTTCTTCCAAAAAGAGATCCGTCAATCATCAGCAGGTGGGCAGGAAGAGAGGAAGCTCATGAATAAGGAGACTCTTCCTGGCGCAGTATTATCCCCTTAGTGACCAGCCTTTATCAGGTCTTACTGACCAAGCATTTTTCTTCCTTTTTTTTTATCGTCGCCTTCCAAAAGCTATAACGTTTAGTTTTTTTCCGTCTATATAGCTGTATGAGGGCTTTTTTTTTGCGGGACAAGTTGTAGTTTTAATGGTGCCATTTTGGGGTACACATAGCTTTCTGATTAACTTTCAACTCTTTCTGGGAGTGATATGAGAAAAACAATACTGCCACTGAGTTTTTACGTTGTTCACTTTTTGGTATGAATAACATAATATCCTTATTCTCTAGTCAGTATGATTATAGCGATACCAAATACATTTTTTACGTTTTACTACTTTCTACGTCTTTTTTTAAAAGGAAGAAAATCTTTTTTGCATCACCGCTTCCCAAGACCCATAACTTTTTTATTTTTCTTTCTTTAGATTTGTGTGAAGGCTTGATTTTTGCGGGATGACTTGTAGTTTTCATTGGTATTATTTTGCAGTAAATTACACTTTATCGCTTGCTATTAAGTTTATTAATTTTGTTAACAGCGTTCACCATAGGGAATCATTTACATGATATTTTTGTAGTGCGGGTTATTACGGACGCAGCAATACCAAACATATGGGGGAGATTTAGTTTTTGCTATTTTTTTCATTTAAAAGTATATTTTAATGGGGGCAAAAAAAAGCATATTTTTTAACTGGAATTTTTTTTATTTAATAAATTAGTTTTTTTTAACTTTTTTTCACCACAAAATAGTCCCACAAGGGGACTATAACAGACAACATTTTGATTGCTTCTAAAATACAATGCACTATCCCTATAGTGTTATACTGACATTGACCAGCAGGCTGCGCCAGAGACCCCACCTAGCCTTTACACATATCGGCACCCTGCGATCGCATTTGTGGGGTGCTGATGGAAGACAGAGGGTGTCCGCTCCCTCTGTCACTGCTTTAGATGTCCACAGCATGTAAAGCGTTAAACAGCCAGGATCAGCATTCCTGCCAGTCCGGGCTGTTAGAGCAGGGCTGCGGCTCTCATATGAGAGCCGAACCCCTGCTCCCTGCTGCGCGGGGGACCCATGCAGCGCTTAGACCGGGCTGCCGTGAAAAAGCAGCGTCCCAGCCTAAGGCCCCTTAGTGACTGCCGTAAAAAGCCTTATAGGTGGTCACCAAGGGGTTAATGCCCTAAAACCACCCACTATGACCTTTACAAAAATTTTGCATATGTCACTGTCTCAGGGAGTTATACAGAGAAAAATATCATGAAAATATGAAGATCTTTATATGTAGCTTTTTCTTTACCTTATTATATGATACTTATGGTAAAAAATTAAATGTTAAAGCCACATTTATGCTGAGAACACAGCACGCAAGATTCCCTTTCCGCTAAGACCCTGTCGTAGTTTTATTCGGGCCGTCTCTCGGCATGTTTGCCGTGCTGCCGCAGGAACTCTGGCCCGCCCCTATTATAGTCAATGGAGCCCGAGCGGTATTCCGGGGGCACGCGTGCATTAGCGGCAGCACGGATCCGACAGGCTGTTCACCACCCGGAGTTCCTTGCCGCTAAGACCCTGTCGTAGTTTTATTCGGGCCGTCTCTCGGCATGTTTGCCGTGCTGCCGCCGGAACTCCGGCCCGCCCCCATTATAGTCAATGGGGCCGGAGCGGTAGTCCGGGGGCACGCGTGCACTAGCGGCAGCACGGATCCGACAGGCTGTTCACCCGCCGGAGTTCCTTGCCGCTAGCGTGAAACTAGCCTAACAGTTTTATCAGAGGTCTTCCTGCTACTCAATTTATGAGTATAATCAGCTTTACAGCTAATGTACTGTATAAAGCAAATTAATAGAATCAACTTCTAGAAATTATATTTACAAAAGTTTCAAAAAAGTATAATGTTTAAGATGTGCAGTGTACTAAGAACATAACCTAATCACAGGGAATACCACATATATATAACTAGATGAAATAACTATTTGTCATCATGTTGTGATATGACATGACATGTGATTTGGGGTGTGGGAGCCTCCAGCATAGGAGGTGTGCAGGGTGCGACACCCATTATATAAGTTATTCTATTGACATCTACATTTTCCTCATTTTCCGACTTTATGTTTGCTCTCATCAAGCCAAAGAATCAGGCTTGGTCTTGAAGACAAGAAAATCACCTATACCATGTACAGTCGTGGACAAAAGTTTTGAGAATGACACAAATATTAGTGTTCACAAAGTTTGCTGCTAAATTGCTTTTAGATCTTTGTTTCAGTTGTTTGTGATGTAGTGAAATATAATTACACGCTCTTCATACGTTTCAAAGGCTTTTATCGACAATTACATGACATTTATGCAAAGAGTCAGTATTTGCAGTGTTGGCCCTTCTTTTTCAGGACCTCTGCAATTCGACTGGGCATGCTCTCAATCAACTTCTGGGCCAATTCCTGACTGATAGCAACCCATTCTTTCATAATCACTTCTTGGAGTTTGTCAGAATTAGTGGGTTTTTGTTTGTCCACCCGCCTCTTGAGGATTGACCACAAGTTCTCAATGGGATTAAGATCTGGGGAGTTTCCAGGCCATCGACCCAAAATGTCAACGTTTTGGTCCCCGAGCCACTTAGTTATCACTTTTGCCTTATGGCACGGTGCTCCATTGTGCTGGAAAATGCATTGTTCTTCACCAAACTGTTGTTGGATTGTTGGAAGAAGTTGCTGTTGAAGGGTGTTTTGGTACCATTCTTTGTTCATGGCTGTGTTTTTGGGCAACATTGTGAGTGAGCCCACTCCCTTGGATGAGAAGCAACCCCACACATGAATGGTCTCAGGATGCTTTACTGTTGGCATGACACAGGACTGATGGTAGCGCTAACCTTTTCTTCTCCGGACAAGCCTTTTTCCAGATGCCCCAAACAATCGGAAAGAGGCTTCATCGGAGAATATGACTTTGCCCCAGTCTTCAGCAGTCCATTCACCATACTTTCTGCAGAAGATTAATCTGTCCCTGATGTTTTTTTTGGAGAGAAGTGGCTTCTTTGTTGCCCTTCTTGACACCAGGCCATCTTCCAAAAGTCTTCGCCTCACTGTGCGTGCAGATGCACTCACACCTGCCTGCTGCCATTCCTGAGCAAGCTCTGCACTGGTGGCACTCCGATCCCGCAGCTGAATCCTCTTTAGGAGATGATCCTGGCGCTTGCTGGAGTTTCTTGGACGCCCTAAAGCCTTCTTAACAAGAATTGAACCTCTTTCCTTGAAGTTCTTGATGATCCTATAAATTGTTGATTGAGGTGCAATCTTAGTAGCCACAATATCCTTGCCTGTGAAGCCATTTTTATGCAACGCAATGATGGCTGCACGCGTTTCTTTGCAGGTCACCATGGTTAACAATGGAAGAACAATGATTTCAAGCATTACCCTACTTTAACATGTCAAGTATGCCATTTTAACCCAATCAGCCTGACATAATGATCTCCAGCCTTGTGCTCGTCAACATTCTCACCTGAGTTAACAAGACGATTACTGAAATGATCTCAGCAGGTCCTCTAATGACAGCAATGAAATGCAGTGGAAAGTTTTTTTTGGGATTAAGTTAATTTTCATGGCAAAGAAGGACTATGCAATTCATCTGATCACTCTTCATAACATTCTGGAGTATATGCAAATTGCTATTATAAAAACTTAAGCAGCAACTTTTCCAATTTCCAATATTTATGTAATTCTCAAAACTTTTGGCCACGACTGAACAGTATACTGGGGTCCTTGATGCATTTATTGTAATAAGGTTAAATCCTAAATTTAAATAGAAAATCTTTGGACAGGGCAGTATTTAATTTACTGTATATCATTTGGTCTTTCTTTCACATGTGATCATGGTCGACAAGTAGACACCAAAAAACATCATATAGTCAAAATTATATGAAAAATGTTGTGGCGTTTGGTAACTAGGAAAACCGAAATGATACACTGGACATGCAATTTATAAATTTGGGGTATTAATGAGAAGACCTCTTCCCTGCGTCGCTGCACCTCTCTTTGCCCCAGGGAAAGTAACATATACACATCAGCCTGTCTGTCAGCCCATTAGTGCACTGGGTTCCTGAGCTATGTGTTAGGCTACTTTCACATTAGCGTTTTTTGCGGATCCATCATGGATCCGCAAAAACACTTCAGTTACAATAATACAACCGCATGCATCCGTCATGAACGGATCTGGTTGTATTATGTCTTCTATAGCCATCCGTCTTGAACACCATTAAAAATCAATGGGGGACGGATCTATTTTCGATTGTGTTAGAGAAAACGGATCCGTCCCCATTGACCTACATTGTGTGTCAGGACGGATCCGTCTTGCTCTGCACCACATCGCAGGCAGAAAAATGCTGCTTGCAGCGTGTTTCTGTCCGTGATGGGGACGCTACCAAACGGAACGGAATGCATTTTGGTGCATTCCGTTTCATTTAGTTTTGTCCCTATTGACAATGAATGGAGACAAAACTGAAGCGTTTTCTTTCTATGACAGATCACAATAGCGGAATTAAAAACGCTAATGTGAAAGTAGCCTTAGTTGTTATCAGTACTTCTAGCAGCCAAATGGGACATTTCTTGTGTCATTTTGACTACTATGTGTGGACATGTAGCATTAATGATGCAGCATATTACACTGACCGATCCGCCTTAACAACTGAATACATTTTACTAACTATTTCCATTTTACACCTTGGAATGCATGAAAGGGACCTAAACATTAGGGTACGGCCACACGGTAAGGTTTCTGAATGCAGTTTTGGAAGCCAAAACCAGGAGTGAGTAAGAAAAAAAAGAGAAGTTATATTTGTCCTTTATACTTTTTCTCCTTTTATGATCCACTCCTGATTTTGGCTTCCAAAATGACATGCAGAAACCTGACTGTGTGGCCGTACCCTTACTTTTCAAATATTTATCATTAATAACCAGTACCAACTGCAAGCGGTTCTCTTGTTACTAACAATGGCCATACAGATTAGATGACGGATGGCCCCACAACTCGTTCAGCCGACAACTATTATTGAAATCCAACTTATCTCTCCTCATATCTGCTGTCAGAGGAGAGTCAGGGAACTCCATAGACATTAGGAAGTCAGATGATCCACTGAAATCAGCGGGGTCACATGGCCATCTAATGTGTATTGCCATCTTTGGTCAAAATCTGAAGATAACAGATTTGACACTAGTTAATGAACTGAGGGCCCTCTCTCCTTCTGTACCAGTCTGTAACTCGTCTTGTTCCTGCTTAGTGCACTTGTCTGTATTATGTATGTGCACCCCTTATCATATGTACAGCGCTATGAAATGAATGGCGCTTTAATAATAAATAATAATAATAATAATAATAACTGTCACGGCTGAGGATGGGGAAAACCCTCAGCCGTGCGATGCCAGAAGATGGATGGTCGATGCAAGGCCAGGACAGGAATCAGGGAGCAGGTCACCTCCTATCGATCGCTAATTCTGACCCTGTCTCCTAGCCGTATAAGCCGACCCTGATGGTGGGAGGGCTCATACTCCGGAACCTAATATTCCTACTCGCCCTCAGGGTGGCCCTGGACTAGGAGAAGGGTAAGACTACCTGTTCCTCCAGGATACGGACGAACAGGAGTCTCACTGGCCAAGCTATAAAGAAAGGGGAAACATAAACAGACATATGGCAATGGCAGGTAAGTGAAACAAGAACCACACCTACCTGCCACAGACACACAGCCTGGAACCCATGTGCAAGTGCTGCTGTCCACAACAACACAAGGAACACAGCACACACCACACATCACACGGGAACCCAGGAAACCATAAGCTGCAATAAATAAAGAGACCAAACACACACCTTCATAACACCATGAAACATAAGCTTATGACCACAAGGGTGGCCCACACTGGCAGATGGTAAATAAGCAGGAGGATGACTCCAGCAACCATGGCTGAAGTACCCCTCAACTACTGGCATCAACAGGAGCTAAATAGCCCCAAGTGGCCACACCCACACTCAGACACACCCAGTGTTCACAGACAGAGAAGGGAATTAACCCTTCCAAAACCAGACAAGGGAAGACAGCAACTTAAAGGGGAAGTGAACACATAAACAACCCCGTGCACACCAAACATGGAAAGTGCACACATATATCACAAGTTGCCTGAGACAACCGCCTGCTATGACAGTGAGCAGCCTAGCAACCAGCTCCAGCTGCTCTACTGCCACATACCTTATGTTGCCAGCGGCAACCACAAGTGAGGCAACATACTAGCGGCCCTCACCTGTGATTGAACAACCAAACCAGACCGCAGGCAACAGCATGCGGTTCAGGAGTCACGGCCATGAGCATGGTCGTGACCTGAACATCTAGACTTCCCACCATATTATGATCACAGGGGTCCAGAGAGCTGAGCTATGGAGTGTGCCTCACACCCTATGGTTCCAGTAGCTGTCTTGAGAAAAAAAGTGACAAAGGTGCTAGGGATCGACCGATATTGATTTTTTAGGGCCGATACCGATACCGATAATTTGTGAACTTTCAGGCCGATAGCCGATAATTTATACCGATATTCTGGGAATTTTCATTTTTGAGAAAAAAAAAAAATTCCTACACAAATCTGCTGAAAATTAATATGTTTATTGTTAATGTGTATTTTTTTGTTTATTGTTAATGTGTATTTTTTTTTTATAAATCTTTTTCATTTATACTTAATATTTTTGTGTTTTTTTTTTACTAACTTTTAACCCCCTTAGGGACTAGAACCTTTGTCCTATTCACCCTGATAGATCTCTATCAGGGTGAATAGGATCTCACACTGTCCCTGCTGCTCTGTGCATAGTGCACACAGCAGCATGGAGCTGAACATGGCAGCCAGGGCTTCAATAGCGTCCTGGCTGCCATGGCAACCGATCGGAGCCCCAGGCTTACACAGCTGGGGCTCCGATCGGAGGAGCAGGGGAGAGGGGATCCTGTGGCCACTGCCACCAATGATTAATACTGGGGGGGGAGGGGGCGCACTGCGCCACCAATGTTTTTACTATTGGCCGGGATGGGGGTGGGGGGCGCACTGCGCCACCAATGATTAATACTGGGGGGCTTGGGGGGGCGCACTGCGCCACCAATGAAGATAAGTCTATCGATCATTCATATACAGGAGGCGGGAGCTGGCTGCAGAATCACATAGCCGGCTCCCGACCTCTATCAGCGGTAGCTGCGATCCGCGGCACCTGAGGAGTTAACTACCGCGGACCGCAGCTATTGCTCATAGAGGTCGGGAGCCGGCTATGTGATTCTGCAGCCAGCTCCCGCCTCCTGTATATATGAATGAATGAAAGACTCATCTTCATTGGTGGCGCAGCGGCCACAGCCCCGCCCCTCCTCTTATGTTCTATCCCCTCATTGGCGGCAGCGGCAGCAGCAGCACAGGGGGAGGAGACACTGCTTCCTTCTCCCCTGTGCTGCGGAGGGAACACAGAGAGCGCTGTCAGCAGCGCGTTCTGTGTTCCCCATACGTTATCGGTATATCGGCAAAATTGATGCCGATACCGATAACGTTCAAAATCCTCAATATCGGCCGATAATATCGGCCAAACCGATAATCGGTCGATCCCTAAAAGGTGCTCACAGGTATTAGTTCCTGGCTAACAACCTGCATGAGTTTTTTTCCTTTTTCCTTCAAGATGCAAGCAAACATAAGGACATCTACTGCTGCCCTTCTAATTCCAGTCAAAATGGTTAATAAAGGCCATCTTTTGAGCTTTAAATATGATGGTCTATCCTTAAGGCCTTTTGCAGCACGCCAGACCTGCAGGGTATAGCGAAGTGAGGTCACGGTTATGGGCAATCGAGGGTTGCTCACTGTTTTGGAGAACCCTGGGCAGGCATGCGGCAGTGAAGGAGAGGTAGACACAGTTCCTCTGGGGCACACTCGGTATGTAGGGACCAGGCCTGATGGTGGATGAGGTGCCCTGGATGTTACAGGTATTTTGAGTGCCTGGGGCAAGGTCCCTTTTAGATTCGTGACGCCAGTGCCTGTAACGGTGGCTCACCGATTTATAGTTGGAATAAGTGAGGTACACAGGTGGTATAGTGAACCAAACGTTGCTTTACTTAACAGTCCAACTTTGTACATGCAGATGGTAATACAGTCCTTTAGATCACAAGCAGGCTTATTTCACAAGATGGCAGGTATTGATCATGCAAGATACTCAGAGGGTAAATCCACAACACACTCAGAATCAGGTTGTACCTTTCCTCAGAAATGGCGTACACTGTTCCTTTCTAGAACTCATGTCTGGTTTCAATCCCAAGGCCCGGATGCCTAAATGCTGGCTTAAATCCTTGGTATATATATATCTTCCTCTCGTATTAAATCCTTGCTTTGCTTCCTAAAGCATCTGCCTATCAGTGTTACTTATCTTTGCTTGTAATATCCTTGCTTGACTGGTGAAGGACTGTGGGTTTCTCCCAGGAGGTTCTGTCCTGCAACTGGGGTGTCTCTACTGAGCTAATCCTAGCCTCAGGAGCTTCAGGTGGACGAAGTAACTCCTTTAGTCCCCTGGAATGAACTACCACTCCCCTGTCTGGGCCTTCCTATATATATCTAGAGCTCTCTAGCTCCCTCTAACGTCTGGGAGGCTAAACTGCACCCTGACAGGCCTGACACCCAGATAACACAGGGAAATGCATACACATGACATTAAATGCAATCAAAACACATTAACCCCTTTTGTGCAGTGCCCACCTTTACCTAGTGGGACACTACACTTTTACATAGGCCAATGGTTGGGACAATTATTGGGAAGTGGCACTTCTTTGCTCCTTCCTGATCACTGTCTTGTGTAAAGGTGCCACCTATCTCTCTATGAATAAGCAAACGTTTGTTCATTGGGTGAAAGCATTGCTGATGCAGTCACTTTAATCATTTCTGGGCAGCAGATTGCCCTATGTAAACAGTGATCTGCTGCCCAGAAGCAACAATTCTTCATGGGGACGAGAGATCGCAGCAGCGATCGACCATCCTCATACAGAGGAAATGATTTCTGCATGTAAATGCGGCCCTCACCACCTCTGCAGAGCAGGCAATTATCGGGAACAAACAACTCATTCCCCATAATTACCTGCTGTGTCAACCCATGTAAAGGGGTCTTTAGAATAACCTATAAATGTTAGATTAGTTGTGTGGCAGCCTCCAGGAAACCTTCTAATCAGCACCATAAAAGAGCAAACATCATCGACTGGCCTGGCATTGCAGTGTACCCCATTGCTTCAAGGGGATGAGCTACAGTAACAGTGTCTACGTAAACAAAAGAATGCAGCTAAATAGGGGGGAGGCAGTGGTAGTTGTTACACTAAGAGTGATAGTGGTTCACAGTGATTGTCCTCACTCCAACACTGCCTGGGGCCGTGCAGTGTGGGGAGGGTGCTCCTTTTCTTCCCTCAGGGCAGATGGAGGCGTTGATGGATGAAGTCAATGGCCAGGTCTGTTGGTTACAATAAATAAAGTCGCAAATCTCAAAGTGTGGTGGGGCCAGCAATACTGTAGTACAGCACAAAATACTTCCCCAACAAAACCAAATACCACAGTGCAGCATAAAATGCTGCTGCCCCTGCTGCAGTATTCAACTGTATCCCCTTCCTGAGGATGGCGATACAGTTGAATTCTGTAGGGCTCCTGCAGTCATGAGGAGGGCTATCTGTGCATTGGACCACTGGGAAATTTCCCTGTAAGGTCTATGGTCAGTCCGACCCTGACTAGACTTCTCCTCAGGCCTAAATCTCTGGAAACTACAACTCCTAGAATCCTCCTTTCCCTTCTATGGGAGCTACAAGAAAATCCAAGAAAGTATGCATGGAGTGCTGAAGGTTGCTGATCCCTCATATAGTAGGTTACATTTAGAAATGATCTGTGCAATAGACAGTAAATAGTTGTTCACCCAGATATCAGATACTGAGCATACATGTGAATTAATCCAACCAGATAAGTCAATATCAGGAATAAGATATCAGAATGCAGGTAATGGAAGGCTGCAAATGTGAAAGGGTAACAGCTGTCTAGAAACCACATATCTCTCACAGGCTGTTAAACCTGATTTAATGGTTCGAAGAAGAAATTCTAGATCTTCATGATGCAGTCTAAGGACTATTTTACACCAAAAGAATATCTGACTAATTTGTGTCTAAGCAGACCAATAGTTGGTGTGTATAAAAAAAGATCTGTGTGTTTAAACGGCCATCTGACCAACGATCTGTCACATAATCTGTAGGTGCAATACAGCCCTTAATAACCATAGCTGCAAATGTAAAGGCACAGAGGATGAGGCTTCTTTCTCTAGAGAGACTCGATGTTTATAGGAATGCAGTCAGTCCATTGTCTTAGTTGATTTAATATAGTGGCATGGTAGTATTGCGATTCCCAGACCCTCTTTATGCACATGAAGCCAAAGTATTGGGGAGGATACCCTAACTGTACCATGCTTCCAAATATGTATAGAAAGTACAGTTTGGAGATTGTGCAGAAAGCGGTAATAGGATTGGTAGATTCTCAAAGCGGTATAAAATCTTTGGTAGTACCAGCATTTTGATGAGAAAGTCTTTCCAGCGCAGACAGAAAGAATTGTGTCATTTTGGCTGCTTCCTCATGAGGTCAATTGGTGCCAAATGGTAAGAGGGCGAATTGGGTGACTTTAGGTGGTGGTCACCTGGTGGGAAGCCAGTTTGAGACACTATTATTAAAGGGGTTGTCTCACTTCAGCAAAGGGCAATTATCATGTAGATAAAGTTAATACAAGGCACTTACTAATGTATTGTGATTGTCCGTATTGTGTCCTTTGCTGGCTTGATTCAGTTTTCCATCTCATTTTACACTGCTTGTATCCATGGTAACAACCACCCTGCAATCTATCAGTAGTGGTTGTGCTTGAACAGTATAGGAAAAAGCTCTGGTCTCTCTGGTGGCTGTAATCGCGGGAGTGCACATAGGAATGCACAGTTTCCTATAGTGTGCAAGCATGACCACCGCTGCTGGATTGTAGGGTGGTCATACCCATGGAAACCAGAAGTGTATAATGAGATGAAAAAATGAATCAAGCCAGCAAAGGAGGCAATATGGACCATCACAATGCATTAGTAAGTGCCTTGTATTAACTTTGTCTACATGATAAATGTCATTTGCAAGTACATTGAACTCACTACACTACGTGCAGAATTATTAGGCAAATGAGTATTTTGACCACATCATCCTCTTGTTGTCTTACTCCAAGCTGTATAGGCTCGAAAGCCTACTACCAATTAAGCATATTAGGTGATGTGCATCTCTGTAATGAGAAGGGGTGTGGTCTAATGACATCAACACCTTATATCAGGTGTGCATAATTATTAGGCAACTTCCTTTCCTTTGGCAAAATGGGTCAAAAGAAGGACTTGACAGGCTCAGAAAAGTCAAAAATAGTGAGATATCTTGCAGAGGGATGCAGCACTCTTAAAATTGCAAAGCTTCTGAAGCGTGATCATCGAACAATCAAGCGTTTCATTCAAAATAGTCAACAGGGTCGCAGGAAGCGTGTGGAAAAACCAAGGCGCAAAATAACTGCCCATGAACTGAGAAAAGTCAAGCGTGCAGCTGCCAAGATACCACTTGCCACCAGTTTGGCCATATTTCAGAGCTGCAACATCATTGGAGTGCCCAAAAGCACAAGGTGTGCAATACTCAGAGACATGGCCAAGGTAAGAAAGGCTGAAAGACGACCACCACTGAACAAGACACACAAGCTGAAACGTCAAGACTGGGCCAAGAAATATCTCAAGACTGATTTTTCTAAGGTTTTATGGACTGATGAAATGAGAGTGAGTCTTGATGGGCCAGATGGATGGGCCCGTGGCTGGATTGGTAAAGGGCAGAGAGCTCCAGTCCGACTCAGACGCCAGCAAGGTGGAGGTGGAGTACTGGTTTGGGCTGGTATCATCAAAGATGAGCTTGTGGGGCCTTTTCGGGTTGAGGATGGAGTCAAGCTCAACTCCCAGTCCTACTGCCAGTTTCTGGAAGACACCTTCTTCAAGCAGTGGTACAGGAAGAAGTCTGCATCCTTCAAGAAAAACATGCTTTTCATGCAGGACAATGCTCCATCACACGCGTCCAAGTACTCCACAGCGTGGCTGGCAAGAAAAATATTCAGCTTTGATATTAATGAGTTTTTTGGGTTCATTGAGAACATGGTTGTTAGAAACATAGAATGTGTCGGCAGATAAGAACCATTTGGCCCATCTAGTCTGCCCAATATATCTGAATACTATGGATAGCCCCTGGCCCTATCTTATATGAAGGATAGCCATATGCCTATCCCATGCACGCTTAAACCCCTTCACTGTATTTGCAGCTACCACTTCTGCAGGAAGGCTATTCCATGCATCCACTACTCTCTCAGTAAAGTAATACTTCCTTATATTACTTTTAAACCTTTGCCCCTCTAATTTAAAACTGTGTCCTCTTGTGGTAGTTTTTCTTCTTTTAAATATGCTCTCCTCCTTTACCGAGTTGATTCCCTTTATGTATTTAAAAGTTTCTATCATATCCCCTCTGTCTCTTCTTTCTTCCAAGCTATACATGTTAAGGTCCTTTAACCTTTCCTGGTAAGTTTTATCCTGCAATCCATGTACTAGTTTAGTAGCTCTTCTCTGAACTCTCTCTAGAGTATCTATATCCTTCTGGAGATATGGCCTCCAGTACTGCGCACAATACTCCAAGTGAGGTCTCACCAGTGTTCTGAACAGCGGCATAAGCACTTCACTCTTTCTACTGCTTATACCTCTCCCTATACATCCAAGCATTCTGCTGGCATTTCGTGCTGCCCTATTACATTGTCTTCCCACCTTTAAGTCTTCTGAAATAATTACTCCTAAATCCCTTTCCTCAGATACTGAGGTCAGGACTGTGTCAAATATTCTATATTCTGCCCTTGGGTTTTTACGCCCCAGGTGCATTATCTTGCACTTATCCACATTAAATTTCAGTTGCCAGAGTTCTGACCATTCTTCTAGTTTTCCTAAATCCTTTTCCATTTGGCGTTTCCCTCCAGGAACATCAACCCTGTTACATATCTTTGTGTCATCAGCAAAAAGACAAACCTTCCCATCGAGGCCTTTTGCAATATCACTTATGAAGATATTAAACAAAATTGGTCCCAGTACAGATCCCTGTGGAACCCCACTGGTAACATGACCTTGTTTTGAATGTTCTCCATTGACTACAACCCTCTGTTGTCTGTCACTCAGCCACTGCCTAATCCACTTAACAATATGGGAGTCCATGCTCAATGACTGCAGTTTATTGATAAGTCTTCTATGTGGGACAGTGTCAAAAGCCTTACTAAAATCTAGATATGCGATGTCTACTGCACCTCCACCGTCTATTATTTTAGTCACCCAGTCAAAAAAATCTATAAGATTTGTTTGACATGATCTCCCTGAAGTAAACCCATGTTGTTTTTCATCTTGCAATCCATGGGATTTTAGATGTTCCACAATCCTATCCTTTAATAGGGTTTCCATTAATTTGCCTACTATTGATGTCAGACTCACTGGTCTATAGTTGCTCGATTCCTCCCTACTACCTTTCTTGTGAATGGGCACGACATTTGCCAATTTCCAATCTTCCGGGACGACTCCTGTTACTAATGATTGGTTAAATAAATCTGTTAGCGGTTTTGCCAGCTCACCACTAAGCTCTTTTAATAATTTTGGGTGTATCTCATCAGGCCCCTGTGACTTATTAGTCTTCACCTTAGACAGCAAACTTAGAACATCTTCCTCTGTAAAGATACATGCATCAAATGATTTATTAGTCATCCTTTCTAGTGGAGGTCCTTCTCCTTTTTCTTTTGTAAAAACTGAACAGAAGTATTCATTAAGGCAGTCGGCTAGCCCTTTATTCTCTTCTACATACCTTCCGTCCTTTGTTTTTAATTTAGTTATTCCTTGTTTTAATTTCCTTTTTTCATTTATATATCTGAAGAATGTCTTATCCCCTTTTTTCATAGACTGAGCTAGTTTTTCTTCTGCCTGCGCTTTAGAAGTTCTTATAACTTGCTTGGCCTCTCTCTGCCTAATCTTGTAGATTTCCTTATCTTCATTGCTCTGGTTTTTTTTATAATTACAAAATGCTAGCTTTTTATTTTTAATGATTTGGGCCACTTCTGCTGAGTACCACAGTGGTCTCTTCCTTTTTTTGCTTTTACTGACAAGTCTAATGCAATTTTCTGTTGCCTTCAATAATGCACCTTTTAAGTAGTCCCATTTCTCCTGGACTCCATGTAATCCGTTCCAGTCTGATAAGGACTCATTTATGACTAATTTCATTTTTGAAAAGTCTGTTTTTCTAAAATCTAAAACTTTTGTTTTTGTGTGGTGGGACTCTTTCAAAGTTCTTATATTAAACCACACTGACTGGTGATCACTAGATCCCAAGGTTTCGCCTACAATGACATCATATACCGAATCCCCATTTGTGAATACCAAATCCAAAATGGCCTCCCTCCGAGTTGGCTCCTCAACCACTTGTTGTAGAGATAACCCCAGTAGGGAATTTAGAATATCTGTACTCCTGGTAGAACTTGCTATTTTGGTTTTCCAGTTTATATCTGGAAGATTGAAATCTCCCATAATGATAACTTCTCCTTTCATTGTCATTTTAGCTATTTCTTCAACTAGTAGATCATCTAGTTCTTTAACTTGACCAGGTGTCTATATATCACACCTACACGAGTTACTGCATGGTTAGCAAACTGCAACGTAACCCAAACTGACTCTATGTTGGCCTCACCAACTTGTATTAGGTTAGATTTAATGCTATCTTTCACATACAGGGCCACTCCTCCTCCTTTCTTGCCTTCTCTGTATCTTCTGTATAAAGAGTACCCTGGTATGGTTATGTCCCAGTCATTTCTTTCATTAAACCATGTCTCCGTAACAGCCACTAAATCTACATTCTCAGATGCCATTATTGACCCAAGTTCATTGATTTTTTTACCTAAACTGCGAGCATTTGTAGACAGGACTCTGAGCTTATCATTTCTTAACCTCTGTGCTTCTGACCTGTTCTGGCATTGTTTCGGGGGGCAATTGGACTCTTTTATTTTCACTCTTTTGCCCCCCCTTCCTAGTTTAAATACTCTTCCGCAAATTCTTGGAGTTGTTCACTAAGTACATTTGTTCCTTTGAGAGAAAGATGCAAACCATCTTTTTTGTACAGTTCCTTTCTATTCCAAGTAGAGCTATCATGAGAAACAAAGCCAAATCCTTGCTCTTGACACCATTTACCAAGCCATATGTTGAACTCCTTTATGTGCCTCTGCCTATCATTCCGAACATTATGCACAGGCAGAACTTCAGAAAATGAAATGGTGGATGCAAAATCCTGTACGTCATTACCAAGTGTGATAAAAGATTTTTTCCCCTCTGACACTTCATTGCAAGCCAGGTCATTTGTCCCTAGATGGACAAGAACATCCACGTCCCCTTCCTGCTTTGCTTGCTTAACAATATTAATAATACGTCTTCTATCTCTTCTAGCAGTAGCCCCAGGGAGACATCTCACAAAACCATTTTCTTTAAGCTCCACACTTCTTATGATTAAATCACACAGCAACAGCTGCGTCCTTTGAGACTTCACTTTATCTTTTTTGTTGCATACATTAGACATAGGAGTCGATGGTTTCTCACCCTCTGTGCTTGAGTCCATATCCATGTTGTCCTTACATTCTGAGAGTGCTGCAAATGAATTATGGAGAACCACCGACTGTGGGACATGTCTTCTATCCACCACTCTAAGTCTTCCAGAACCTACATTAACCCATCTGCCATTTCTGGGGGTCCTCTGTGGCAGTGGCATTGCAGCAGTCCTAGCTGGAGTTTGTTTAACAGATAACTGTTGTTCAATAATAAAATTAATCCTCAAAAATACAACTTGCCTAATAATTCTGCACTCCCTGTAGAAACATTTCTAAATGGAGTATGGAATGCAAATGAGCTCTTAACAATCTCTGCCTCTAATGCCACCAGATGTAAGGCAGCTATCCTATAAGTCACTGTTCAGCTCTTAAAATAAGCCTTGAGACATGACTTGGATATTTAATAAGCCAGCACCTCATCTGCAGGCAGCTGTTTCGGGGTGATTGCCCCTCATCAGTGCAGAGCAGAGAGTACTGGCTTAACTGGGTGAGAGGCCTGTGTCTGGGTCAGGGGGGAACTAACTCTCCTTAGGGAGAGTATAAATGGAGCATAGCATGACACAAACATAGCCACAAAAAGCACAAGTGTTTTTGCTATAGTTTAGTTGGAATCAACAATCAAGATTTTTTTCTTCTATAAAGATCTGCACTGCTTTACAACATAAAGTCTGCAATCTAGTTTTACTGACTGGTGGTTTTTCTTTTTGAAGCCATTGGGGAGGACCATATTAGCCCCTTAAGAGGTTGTGAACTTCTGCATGGACGGGGTCACATGCATCACTGCAGTCCATGGCTGGCCTTAGCAGTGAGATGTGAGCTAGTGGTGCTGTGTCTTCAAATATACATCACCGCTGGGTCACATGCCGCTTGGGGACACACTAGTGCTGAGTCCAGCAATTGGCTGTAGTGGTTCACCTGACCCCATCTGTGAAGACAGCCACAGAGCCAGGGAGACGGAACCATGCTGTAGGGAGCAGAAAAGTATAGATCTCTTCAGAATTATCACTGGGAGAGGGATGGAGGGGGTTTAAAAAAAAATGCTGGACACCCCCTTCAAGGAACCAGCCATTTGTGGAACTAACACATATTTTATTTTTGTGAAACAAGGTCTTTTTTTTGGAAGAAAGGAGTAGACTCTATGAATACCATTTTGCTTTATGTTTTATACATTTAATTTAGTTGTATTTTGAGTAAGAAACACCATTCCCACATATTTCATATTGTATGTCGTTCTTTATTGCTCATCTAAAATAAGTACATATCTATGTATATATATATCCATGAAAAATCAACGCAGCACTCTTCTTGTAAAAAAAAATGCTGTGTCTTTATTCACACATGTGACACAAAATAGGCAACGTTTTATTCCCCTCCTGGGATCCCTCTCAAGCCAAGTGCATAGACCAAAATCATTCTGGTGTCTATATACATGTCCAGCTTTTCATTACACGTGTACATAATTATTTCATCAAGTAATTACAATTAACAACAGCTGATACAAAGTCAAGTGTTGTTAGAAAAATTCAGTACATTCAAATATTTCAAGTGTCTTCTCATTTTGGAAGAAAGGAGTAGACTCTATGAATACCATTTTGCTTCATGTTTTATACATTTAATTTAGTTGTATTTTGAGTAAGAAACACCATTCCCACATATTTCATATTGTATGTCGTTCTTTATTGCTCATCTAAAATAAGTACATATCTATGTATATATATATATATATATATATATATATATATATATATACTAGCTGAAGGACCCGGCTTCGCATGGGTATATTTAATCTATTTCCTTTAAATTTTGTGTGTGTCGTTAAAAGATATCAACAGTATCCACTATAACAGTGACATCCACAGCCCCCCACCCCTTAACACTGACCCCCCACAGTGCCCCGTCTCCTTAAAATGGGACCTCCACAGCAGCCCACCCCTTAACTTTGACCTTTACAGCAACCTGCCCCTTTAACAGTAAGTTCCACAGCACCCCACCCCCTTGACAGTGACCTCCACAGGGGCCCGCCCCCTTAACACTGACCATAGGTTACAGTTCCCTTAACTGACCTCCACCATTCCCGGCCCCCTTAACAGAGACCTCCACAGCGACTGCCCCTTTAACAGTGACTGCCACAGTACCACGCTCCCTTAACAGTGACATCCATTGTACCCACCACCTTGACAGTGACCTCCACAGCGCCCGCCCCTTAACACTGACCACCATAGCGGGCCGTCCCCTTAACTGTGACCTCCACTATTCCCTGCCCCCTTAACAGAGACCTCCACAGTGCCCACCCCTTTAACAGTGACCTGCCACAGTACCCCACTCCCTTAACAGTGACCTCCACTGTACCCAGCCCCTTTAACAGTGACCTCCACAGAGTCCACCCCTTTATTAGTGACCTGCACAACACCCCACCCCCTTAACAGTGGCCTCTACAGCAATCTGCCCCTTAACACTGACCTCCATAGCGGACCGTCCCCTTAACTGTGACCTCCACAGCAGCCTGCCCCTAGGGTAGCCAGAGGTCTGGTTTTAGGCTGGACAGTCCGACGCAGACCCTGTCCTCCGTCCGGAACAGGGATGTCCTTTTGAACAGCTCCCTCTCAGACATCAGCACTGTGCTGTCTGAGCGTGAGATGCAGGGAGAAAGTCACCATCCCTTCCACCCCTGCAGCTGATTTTTACCTCAATTTTTTTAAATCCCTGTTGGCTGCGGAGTGGAAGGAGGATTGGCTTAGCGGGGCCTGGGGGCGGAGTTTTTAAGTCCATCTTTTGAGGGTGGCCTGAATGGCCACCCTACCTGCCTCCTGAACTGTGACCTCCACAGCGCTCCCCTCCCTTAACAGTGTCATCCACAGCACCCTGCCCCTTTAAAACTGACCTGCAGCAGGGAAGAAAAATGGCTGGGTTGTTATGGAAACCTGTGTATGTAAAACTACAACTGTAAAACTGTGTGTATGTGGAGACTAAGGACCTGTGAACTTCTATTGGCTGATAAGGGACATGTGACCGTGTGTATGGCAGTTTGGATATGAAGAGAAAGACCTGCAGGCTTCTATTGGCTAATGTAGGTCATGTGATGTGCCATATTTGCATATTTTGCGGAATATCTCAAGAACGGTACGT
Organism: Bufo bufo; assembly: GCF_905171765.1. Classification (NCBI taxonomy): domain Eukaryota; kingdom Metazoa; phylum Chordata; class Amphibia; order Anura; family Bufonidae; genus Bufo; species Bufo bufo. The sequence continues at coordinate 652,971,828 of NC_053390.1, read as the reverse complement.
GCTAGAGAGCTGAGACCCGGTCTAAAACCTTCCCAGACACCTGATGTACCTGTGTGCCAAATTTTGTGATTGTAAATGCGACGGTGCGGATTCCTTTAGCGGACATACATGCATACATACACACACACACACATTTACATACACTCAGCTTTATATAATATATCTATATATATTATTTATAGTACATGTTTTGAGTATAGTATATTGTGCCTATAGATTTTACGAGAGACAGTTCTTGGGATCTTTATCTGGCGTCACACTGTCTCCTACTGGTGATTGTGCAAATACAGTGGCAGTGACTGTGCAATCATCTACGTCACATAAGCTTTATAAATGTTACAAAGTTTGTTGTGATATGAAAAATATGCAGCAATTTCTACAAAGCATGTGAATTTCATTTATAATCTGTGAATGAGATACCATAAAATCTCATTTAGTAATGTAACAACTGGCCACAGCAAAAGCATGCTTTAGGGAAAGACAGGAGACTGGCATATGTGCCAGAACCCGTTCATATACTCACTGACTTATTAGTATGGCCAGGATTTTACTGCAAGATCAGAAACAAATGAGTTCTCCCACGATGACCTATTAAATCACCAGCTTATCCAGAAATGCACTTGTTGACTGATTGAAGCCGCAGTGCCTCAGAAAACAGGCGGCATGTGGTCATGTGCTCTCACGCGCTTAGATTTTGCCATCTGTTTACTAGTGGTGCTCAGCTTGGCTTCAGCCCCTTACCAAGGGATTTGCTTTGAGAGAGGATGGTAATGTCTTGAAACAAATTTCATTTTATTACTATAAAGAGGAGTCTGAGGTAGAAAAACTTGAAGATAAAAGCAGCGTGTCCTTTCGCCAGACATACTGTATGTTAAGTAATTTCCCATTACAACAATAAGCAAATAGCGGACAACGTTTCCTGCCAATCACCTTCCGCTGAGAACGGCATTATAAGGGAGAATATTACCTACCTTTAGTGAACCTATTCCAGTATTTGGGGTAATTGCCTAAATTGCAATTTCATAATATAGTGTTGTTATCTCAATTAGCACCAGGGGTGCACCTAGCCTTTCTGCTGCCTGAGGCGAAAACTGAAACTTGGCCACCATCTGTTTCATGCCAATTTCTTAACCTAACCCCTTCCCTTCAGCCCTACTGTTAAATACATACTTGGAAAACATTACATACAGTGCTACAAAACATACAGGGTAATACAGTGCCACATATCTCTAACATACAGTTACGTCTCCTTTGATGTAGACGTTCCCTTTTCTTAACTTCTCCATTCAGACCAGACCGCCATGATTATTTCTTTCAGCCATCTCTTGTCTCTGCAGAGATTGACAACTACTTTTCCATCCTCCTCCCCACCTTCTGAACACCCCATCCTGCCACCTCTAATACTGTGCCATCTGTGCTTCCCAAATCTATACTGCAGGAACAGATAATCCCCCTGAAAATACAATTACCACACAGATTGCTCCCCTTAAATAATTATTGGCACACAGTGTCCTAAAAAATAACTGTGCCCGGCAAATATTGTCCCTGAAAATTATAGTGCCGTAAACATAGTGTCCTCCAAAAATAATTGTGCTGAGCTGATACTGTGCCAGGGTGCCTCCCAATGTAACAGTCCTCCCAAAAGTCCTACCAATAGTAATTATTCTCTGCCAGAGTGCAGTATTTGGAAACAGTGCACCAAATAGCAATAATGTCCCTTATTTTGCCCCCAGATGTAATAATGTCCTCATAGTGCCCCCAGTAGTAATAGTTTCCCCTATAATGTGTGCCTACACAAAAAATACCCCCTTATAATGTGTGCCAGTACAAAAAATTACCCCTTATACCATTATAATGTTTGCCAGTAAAATAATCCCCCCTTGCAATGTGTGCCAGTACAAAAATGCTCTCTTATAATGTGTGGCAGTACAAAAATACCCTCTTATGTGTGCCAATACAAAAAATGCTCCCTTATCACGTATGCCAGTACAAAAAAGAAGAAAAGATGCCTGCCGGATCCGCAAATACCGGGCACTACCATGCGCTGCCAAGGTTCCATCTGGCCCCATTCACTATAATAATATATATTCTGCTTATATAAATATGCGGAACTTCAGTAGCGCACGGTAGCACTTAATATTCACGGATCTGGCGGGAATATTCACAAATCTGGCTGAGTTACGCTGAAAACCCATTAATTTCTATGGCTGCAGTGCTACACAGCTATCCTTGGTCACGTTATGGGTGTCTCGGCCAAGATCACCGCGTAGCCCCAGCCTAACTAGGAAACATCTAACAGTTGAATAAGGGCTCATTCAGACGACCGTGCTGTGTTTTGCGGTATGCAAATTGTGGATCCGCAAAACACAGATGCCGCCCGTGTGCATTCCGTAATTTGCGGAACGGAACGGGTGGCCCATTATAGAAATGCCTATTCTTGTCCGCAAAACGGTGTGCTGTCCGCATCTTTTGCGGCCCCATTGAAATGAATGGGTCCGCACCCGTTCAGCAATATTTCGGAACGGATGCGGACCCATTCATGCGGTTGTATGAATGAGCCCCTAGGCTGTGTCTAGATGGCAAAATGTGTTGAGCAACATGAAATGTATGCAACAAAACATCTAATCATTGTTAATGTGTCGCAGCGTGACACATAATGCTTGTTTGAAAAAGGCTGTTTAGCCGAAACATATCACGTCTGCCTATGGCAATACAGTGAACATTTATTAGCATCAAAAAGTGAGTGCTGATCCATTTCTTCTACTTGGAGGTATGGGTCTGCGACCCAGAATGTGAGCACCACCTTCTTCCAGAGTACCTCCCAGGCTGTGAGCTCTGCGCTGCAATTGGCCAGCGCTACAGCCTGGGAGAAGGAGACGCCCAGGAGAACAAGGGCAGACTCCGCCTACTATTACCAAGTGACCGAACATACCGGAGGGCATAGCAGGAGAACGGAGCGGCGCCCAGGGATAATAATAAGTGCAGTGAGATCCCTGGGCACCGCTGTACAGATCATGACACTTAGTTCACAATGTTTTGCCAGATGAAAGGTCCTCTTTAAAGATGTATTAGAATAGGGCTTTGCGACGTTTTAAAACCACTTCACTTTTGAAAAGTAGGTGGGAAAGTTGGCATATGTAGTGCTCCACTGCAAGGAACTAATGTGACTGTACTTTGTGACTGTATGTTGTCACAGAGGATGTGTCTACGGAGGAATAGAGTTCCCAAGCAACAGTCATAGTTCAGTCTAGTGTCGTAGAGGAAGTAGTTCAGTCTAGTGTAAGCTGTGAGTGAGTAAGCAGCAAAAGGCAGCAAGGAGCAGAGCTAATCAGGGAATACTTCAGCCCTGTAGGTTAATTAAAAGCAAAACAACTGGAAAAAAACAACTGGATTCAGCAGAATTTTAAGCATCCAGATAAAGGAAAGTGCAGAATATCTGTCAGAGAAGGTAATGCATCTACATTGAGGCTACATACTTCCTTGCATGTTGGTGGGGGCAATATGTTTCAGGTTCCCCATCACACCGAAAGAACAGACTGGCCATCTGTTGAGAGACTGTGTTCCGCTGAGAATACTGCAGAGATATCAACATAGTGAGAGTCAGAGACAATTGCACCCCATGGTTGATTTGGGAACATTTTATGCAGCAGGCAGCCTACTGGGGAGAGTTCTATGGGATTGGTAGTTGTGACACCGATAGGAGAAATAGTGGTTTACAGTGGCTTTCTTTTCTCTGGCGCTCCCTGGAGCTGTGCAGCAGTAATTATATGGTGCATTTCTTCTTTCCTCTGGAAACTTCCTTACTTTCTGGGGCTCCTGCATGATAGTAATTAGAGTGCCATTGATGTTAGGTGTACAGCAGGGTATAAGGCAGGAGGACAGGTGAAGGGCAGTGGTGCAAGGCAATAATAAGGCAGGGATTGGTTGCTATGGGCAATGAAGCCACTTTTCCTTTACACCAGTCGTAATAAATCTACCCCATGTTGTCTAGACCTGCATCGCATTTATCACAGTGGTTTAGGCTGGATGATAAATGTGGTGCGAGGATAAACAATTTGTCTAGCTCTATACCAACTATCAATTTCATTATTTTTAGACAGAATTATATGCCGGAATTGAGGGTAAATTTTGACATAAAATGTGGTATTTTAGACCACGTCCCTTTCCCATAAAACCCCACCCTCTTTCTGATAAACCCACCGCTTTTGGAGCAAGTCAAGTTGCTCCAAAATGTTCAGTTGTTTTTAGATAGATTTTAGGAGACACATTAGGAAATCTGGGCCTTTGTGCCTGGAAGCATTGTAGTAGAACGCCCAAGCACCCACTGTACTTTGTTTCCTGGCCATTAAGGGTACGGCCACTCGGTCAGGTTTCTGTATGTACTTTTGGAAGCCCAAACCAGAAGTGAATAAAAAAAAAAAAGGTGGAGTTGTGTCTGTCCTTTATACTTTCTCTCCTTTTATGATCCACTTCTGATTATTTCTTCCAAAACTGCATCAGGAAATCTGACCATGTGGCTATACCCTAATAAGAGTAAGTTAATTTAGTTTAAACCTACACATTTTGCATTGCGTGTGGTTATTCAGTAGTGCATAAGGCCTGTATAAAGCATGCACCTGTAGAATCTTGTATCTGCACAACTAATACAGTATATCTAGAAGAACTTTGTACTGGACTCTGTGAATAGGCTCTTATCTGAAATAATGTATGTGCACTTCAATATATATTGTCACTGCTTCCCAGGTCAGAAATACAAATGTATCTGTGTGCCCAAGTGTATTATTTGTCAAAGGTGTACACTTGTAGCAATTTCTGACCTTCTAACCACTGATATATATAATATACAGTACATACTAATACATACTAATGTCAGTACGCCTAGATTTTGGTGTAAATTGCCGCAAAATGTGTCACAATTTGCCAGACATGGGTGAGTGGCTTAGGCCGGGTTCACATTGGTGTTATTGAATTCCATTATAGGTTCCATTATAGAGTTATAACGGAATATAATGGAATTCTAGGACAGAAAGCAAAACGGAAGCCCTTAAGAAGCATTCCGTTTTGCTCCGTCCTAATACATGTCTATGGGGCCAAATAACGGTTCAGATTGTTTCCGTTATACATGACTGAAAAAATAGTCCTGTCAAATAACTTGAGTGTACTTCGGTCACCTTGCAGCGTACAAACTGACAGAACTTTTTGTATTAAATATGATTAGACTTTAGACTGAAAAATCTATAGATATGGATTGGGTGATGGGTTTAAGGCAAACAGATCCTTCAAAAAAGTTGCATATTGATACATTACCCCCTAATGATAGTTTCACACTAGTGTTAAAGAGATCATGCAGGTTGTTCTGGCAGGGTCTCTGGTTCTGGCATTGCCATATGTTGCCTGAATGTCCACCAGCCCCATTAACTATAATAGGGACTGGCAGAAATCCGGGCGCAACCTGGCCAATACGCTGAGAATTGGCCAGACAAATACCACTGCGCAGCATTTTTTGTCTGGCCGATTCTCAGCATATTTGCCGGATTGCAGGCGGATCTCCACCGGTCCTTATTATAATTAATGCAGCCGGCGTGCATGAGGTAGCGTCTAGCAATGCCGGATCCGGGGGGGGGAGGCTCAACACACAGCATGATCTGGGTATGGCATTTTTTCTGTTGTTTCTCTAATAGGCTTCTCTATAGGACTTGAGACTGTATACGAAGGAACCTTAAAAGGGGTTGTCTCACTTCAATGTTAGTACAAGGCACTTACTAATGTTCATACAAGGCACTTAATAATGTATTATGATGCCATTTTTCCATCGCAATATACACTGCCCGTTTCTGGGGGTTACACAGATGTGAGGTGGCCAGGACGGGAGCTGCTGCTCATGTGTTCCTATGCGCAATTCCACAGTCGGCCAGCAGAGAGGCCAGAGCCTTTTCCAATAGTGTACAAGCACGGCCACAACTGATGGATTGCAGGGTGGTCATAACCCCTGGGTACGAGTATGATGTGATGGAAAAATTAATCAAGCCAGCAAAGGAGGCAATATGGACAATCACAACACATTAGTAAGTGTCTTGTATTAACTATCTCTACATGATAAATGCCATTTGCTGAAGTGAGACTACCCCTTTAAAGAGGACCTTTCACCTGAAAATGCAAGTTAAAGGGTTTCTACCACCAGAAATACTGTTATGTAGCTGACTGATATAGCGATGCGCTAATGTCAGCACTACATAACAGTATGTTTCTAACATTAGTCCCTGCAGCCGTTTTTGTTAAAAAAGCACTTTTATTATATGCTAATGAGCCTCTAGGTGCTATGTGGGCGTAAAATCAGCACCTAGAGGCTCCGTCCACTCGCGCTTTATCCCGCCCAGGTCCAGTGTTCTGCCTGCCCCGCTCCTCTTGATTGATGCCACTGTTCCCTGCATCGTTGGCGAAATCCCGCGCCTGCGCCGTTCACTTCTGTCTTCGGCACAGGCGCAGTGAGTGAAGGCCGCTCTCCTGATGCCGGCTTCCTCACTGTGACGTAGTCGGCGCAGGTGCAGTGAGGAATCTGGTACCAGGATCGCATCATTCACTCACTGCGCCTACACCGAAGACAGAAGTGAACGGCGCAGGCGCGGGATTTTGCCAACGATGCAGGGAACAGTAGCATCAATCAAGAGGAGCGGGTCGGGCAGAACACTGGACCTGGGCGGGATAAAGCGTGAGTAGACGGAGCCTCTAGGTGCTGATTTTACGCCCACATAGCACCTAGAGGCTCATTAGCATATAATAAAAGTGCTTTTTTAACAAAAAACGGCTGCAGGGACTAATGTTAGAAACATACTGTTATGTAGTGCTGACATTAGCACATCGCTAATGTCAGTCAGCTACATAACAGTATTTCTGGTGGTAGAAACCCTTTAAACTAAAGATATACTCTTACTTGCCGGCCCCCAGTGGTGCTTATTCAGTTGTTCATTTTGCACTCAGTGTCCCCGTTTGTCCGCGGTGCCCCCCGCAATATTTCCCACCTTCTATGCTAATAAGCTATTCAACTCAACTGGGCGGGCCTGCAAAAGTTCTCCCGGGCGTGTCTTTCTTCTCCCTGGCACGGAGCGCATCCAATCAGCGCGCTCCGCTCTTAGCCAGGGAGAAGAAGCTCCAGTTCTCGCGAGATTCGCGAGAACTGGAGTGATTTCATCCATCCTGAGCCACGAGAATCTCGCGAGAACTGGAGCTTCTTCTCCGTGGCTAAGAGTGGAGCACGCTGATTGGATGCGCTCCGTGCCAGGGAAAAGAAAGACACGCCCGGGAGAACTTTAGCAGGCCCGCCCAGTTGAGCCGAATAGCTCATTAGCATAGAAGGCGGGAAATCCTCTTAAAGGTAATCTATATCACTCTGTCAGGTGTTTTCACTGGCTGCTATGGTGTTGTGGCCATGCCTGGTTACTGCAGAGCTGCTACCATTTAAAGCTACCCTCCAGTTCAAGAAAGAAAAATCACATCAACTGGGGAGCAAACAAAACACTTACATGGTGCCATCTTTTACATCTTTTATCTGCAGATTTCCAGACTCTTCTTCTGTCATCCAAGATGGCCTCACCACTTCTCAGACCATCATGCATATCAGTAGTCCAAACTACTTCCAGCCCTGCTCATGCATTGGTCAGCACTATTCACATGAGCAGAGCTGCTCTGAAATGCACAGTATGCAACAGGTAGTCTGAGAAGTGGTGCAGCCAACTTGGATATGGATCAATGGATTTACGGGTCCATTCAGACGTTCGCACTAAACACGGATTCCGGCCGTGTGCGTTCCAGATTTTGCGGAGCACACAGGGCCAGCCCTATGATAGAAATGCCTATTCTTGTTCAGAATTGTGGACAAGAATACGATATGCTCTATCTTTTTTTTGCATTGCCGCGGAACGGAACTAGGATGTCGACAGCACACGGTGTGCTGTCCGCATCTTTTGCGGCCCCATTGAAATGAATGGGTCCGCACCTATTCCACAGAATCGTGGAAAAGGAGGACACAATGTACTGTAAGTGTTCTGTTCATTCCCCAATTAATGGGAATTTTTGTTTTTGAATTGGATAGTCACTTCAAGCAAGTTAACTGTGGAATACAATGCATATATACAGCTTGTATGTAGCAGAAGAGAATTCTCAGCGTAATATCATGCTGAATTGGGCCAAATTAAAAACTCAGCTCCTCCACACCTGCACACCCTCTTGAAGCAATATTGCAAGCACATAAAATCTGTCTCATACGCAAGACTAGTAACAGCCCCAAACATAGGCGTAGTCTGCAGAAAACAAGTCAGTCAGGTGTTTCCACCTCTGGGACCTAAATAAGCTGTTCATCCTAGCGGCACAGAGACAAAGCTGTGTGTCACCTGCATCCAGTAGTGACAAGTATTTCTGGTAAACAAGTCAAGCCATCCCTCTGGTACTCTGGTGGATGTATCCTTGGGGATACTTCATTTACTGTCAAAGACTGGATTTATTCACTCAGTATTTTTTAATCAAAGCTTACTATTGGGATTATTTTATGTGCGTAGGAGAAAAATTCTTATTCGCACAAATCATTTTTGTTTGTGACATTTTCCATGTGTTTTCCCCCAAGGTGTTTTTTCCCAGCATGCTGTAGCTGCCTTTTCGATGTTTTCTACCCATAAACTCTCACTGTGTGAAACATGTATCAGGAAAGTAAAGCGCTGTCTTTCGTGTTGCATTTTTCAGAATTTTCGTTGCAGTTTTCATGTGAGATTTTATGTATTTTAAAATATTGTGTGATGAATCAAAAATGGTACAAACCAATAATCCCTTATATATTATGATCAATGCCATATGTCACAGTCATTGGGGAGAAAAATAACAAAAATGAGAACAGATTCTTACAACACATGTTTGTTGACATGACCTTGTTAACCCTTCCCGATCGAGCAGAAATAACTCTCAAATCTTGGGTGTTTAACTACATAGATGCCACAGTCAATAGCAACTGCAGCATCTAAGTGGTTTACCACAGTATATGACACCCAGTGGCGTAGCTATAGGGGCCCCCCTTGCCAGTGGTACTGTACTTTTCCCTTTATAAGTGCATCTTATAAAGGGAATACTAGTGAACGCTTCTATAATGGAAGCGCTCACTAGCATGCAGGAGGCGGGGGTGAAGCGCTGTGCTTACCCCTCCTCCTGCTTACTCTTCTCAGGTCCCGCGCTGCTGTGTCCTGGCTGCCTGTAGCGTCAGGACGTACAGAGCGCACTCTGACCTGATGCTGCAGAAGGTCAGGTGACTGTGCAGCGTGGGCCCTGAGAAACGAGACAGGACAGGGAGAGTGGTGGCAGGAGACAGGAGAGGTATTATTTTACAGTCTGATCTGAGGTCTGATATGGAGGTCTTATTAGGGGTCTGTAGAGGTTTAATAGGGAGTCTGGAGGTCTTACTGGGGGTCTGAAGTGGTCTGACCTGGGGTCTGGAGAGGTCTAATGGGGGTTCTGGAGGTCTCATTGGGGGTCTGGAGTGGTCTCACTGGGGGGGTCTGGAGTGGTCTGACTGGGGGGTCTGGAGGTCTGACTGGGGGTCTGGAGAGGTCTAATGGGGGGTCTAAAGGTCTGACTGGGGGTCTAGAGAGGTCTAATGGTGGATCTGGAGGTCTGACTGTGGGTCTGGAGAGGTCTAATGGGGGGTCTAGAGGTCTGACTGGGGGTCTGGAGAGGTCTAATGGGGTATAGACATCTGATTGGGGGTCTGAAGAGGTCTAATGAAGGGTCTGGAGGTCTGACTGGGGGTCTGGAGAGGTCTAATGGGGGTATACAGTAGATGTCTGATTGGGGGTCTGGAGGTCTAATGGGGGTCTTATCTGAGGTGCGATATTGGGTTGGGGTCTTACATGGAGGTCTAATGGGGGGTCTGATCTGAGGTCTAAAACTGAGGTCTGACATAGAGGTCTAAAGGGGGTTTGGTCTAAGATGGGGGGTCTCATTTAGGGTTTCATATGGGGGTCTGATCTGAAAGGGGTATTTTTTTGTACTGGCGCACAATATAAAGGGGTGTTTTTGTACTGACGCTCTGTGTTGTACCAGTATTTTCAGGGGGACTGTTTCTGCAGGATAACATTGGGGGCACAGCGGACACAGTATTGGGGGTGGCAGGATGGGGTGTTGAGAAGGTGGGAGAATGATGGAAAAGTAAGAAAATAAGATGTCTGTTAAACTCCGCAGAGACGAGGTGCGGCTGAAAGAAGTCACCATGGTGATCTGGTCTAACAGGAGAAGAAGAGGAAAGAGAATATCTACATCAGAGAAGAGAAGTCACTGGATGGAAGAGGTACATATGTGGGGCTGTATTACCCTGTATGTTCTGTAGCGCTGTATGTAATGTTTTCCAAGTATGTCTTTAACCCCTTAAGGACTCAGCACTATTTCACCTTAAGGACTTGGCCATTTTTTGCAAATCTGACCAGTGTTACTTTAAGTGCTTATAACTTTAAAACGCTTTGACTTATCCAGGCCATTATGAGATTGTTTTTTCGTCACATATCGTACTTCATGACTCTGGTAAAATGAAGTAAAAAAAATTCATTTTTATTTATAAAGAAATATCAAATTTACCAAAAATTGGCAAAAAATAGCAAATTTCCAAGTTTTAATTTCTCTACTTCTATAATACATAGTAATACCTCCCAAAATAGTTATTACTTTACATTTCCCATATGTCTACTTCATGTTTGGATCATTTTGGGAATGATATTTTATTTTTTGGGGATGTTACAAGGCTTAGAAGTTTAGAAGCAAATCTTGAAATTTTTCAGAAATTTTCAAAAACCCAATTTTCAGTGACCAGTTCAGGTTGAAGTCACTTTGCGAGGCTTACATAATAGAAACCACCCAAAAATGACCCCATTCTATAAACTACACCCCTCAAGGTATTCAAAACTGATTTTACAAACTTTGTTAACCCTTTAGGTGTTCCACAAGAATTAATGGAAAATAGAGATACAATTTCAAAATTTCACATTTTTGGCAGATTTTCCATTTTAATAATTTTTTTCCAGTTACAAAGCAAGGGTTAACAGCCGAACCAAAGTCAATATTTATGGCCCTGATTCTGTAGTTTACAGAAACACCCCATATGTGGTCGTAAACCGCTGTACGGGCACACGGCAGGGCGCAGAAGGAAAGGAATGCCATACCATTTTTGGAAGGCAGGTTTTGCTGGACTGTTTTTTTTTCACACCATGTCCCATTTGAAGCCCCCCTGATGCACCCCTATAGTAGAAACTCCATAAAAGTGACCCCATCTAAGAAACTACACCCCTCAAGGTATCCAAACTGATTTTACAAACGTCGTTAACCCTTTAGGTGTTCCACAAGGATTAATGGAAAATAGAGATACAATTTCACTTTTTTGGCCGATTTTCCATTAAAAAATTTTTTTTCCAGTTACAAAGCAAGGGTTAACAGCCAAACCAAACTCAATATTTATGGCCCTGATTCTGTAGTTTACATAAATACCCCATGTGTGGTCGTAAACCGCTGTACGGGCACACGGCAGGGCGCAGAAGGAAAGGAATGCCATGCGGTTTTTGGAAGGCAGGTTTTGCTGGACTGTTTTTTTTTACACCATGTCCCATTTGAAGCCCCCCTGATGCACCCCTAGAGTAGAAACTCCAAAAAAGTGACCTCATTTTAGAAACTACGGGATAGGGTGGCAGTATTGTTGGTACTAGTTTAGGGTACATATGATTTTTGGTTGCTCTATATTACACTTTTTGTGAGGCAAGGTAACAAGAAATAGCTGTTTTGGCCCTGTTTTTATTTTTTGTTATTTACAACATTCGTCTGACAGGTTAGATCATGTGATATTTTTATAGACCAGATTGTCACGGACACTGCGATACCTAATATGTATACTTTTTTTTTTATTTATGTAAGTTTTACACAATGATTTCATTTTTGAAGCAAAAAAATCATGTTTTAGTGTTTCTATAGTCTGAGAGCCATAATTTTTTCAGTTTTTGGGCGATTACCTTGGGTAGGGTATGATTTTTGCGGGATGAGATGATGGTTTTATTGGCACTATTTTGGGGTGCGTGTGACTTTTTGATCGCTTGCTATTACACTTTTTGTGATGTAAGGTGACAAAAAATTGTTTATTTAGCAGTTTTTATTTTTATTTTTTTACGGTATTCACCTGAGGGGTTAGGTCATGTGATATTTTTATAGATCCGGTCGATACGGATGCGGCGATACCTAATATGTATACTTTTTTTTTTATATAAGTTTTACACAATAATATCATTTTTTAAACAAAAAATAAATCGTTTTAGTGTCTCAATATTCTGAGAGCCATAGTTTTTTCAGTTTTTGGGCGATTATCTTAGGTAGGGTCTCATTTTTTGAAGGATGATATGTCGGTTTGATTGGCACTATTTTGGGGTGCATATGACTTTTTGATCGTTTGCTATTAGACTTTTTGTGATGTAAGGTGACAAAAAATGGTTTATTTAGCACAGTTTTTATTTTTTATTTTTTACGGGGTTCATCTCAGGGGTTAGGTCATGTGATATTTTTATAGAGCCGGTCGATACGGACGCGGCGATACCTAATATGTATACTTTTTTTTATTTATGTAAGTTTTACACAATAACAGCTTTTTTAAAACAAAAAAAATTATGTTTTAGTGTCTCCATATTCTGAGCTATAGTTTTTTTTATTTTTTGGGCGATTGTCTCAAGTAGGGGCTCATTTTTTGCAGGATGAGGTGACGGTTAGATTGGTACTATTTTGGTGGGCAAACGCCTTTTTGATCGCTTGCTGTTGTACTTTTTGTGATGTAAGGTGACAAAAAAAATTGTTTATCTAGTACAGTTTTTATTTTTAAATTTTTTACGGTGTTCATCTGAGGGGTTAGGTCATGTGATATGTTTATAGAGCCAGTCGATACGGACACGGCGATACCTAATATGTATACTTTTTTTCCCCCCTATTTTTTACCATTTTTCTTTAACTTTATTTGGGGAAAATGACGTTTTTGTTTATTTTTACTTTTTTTGGGGGGGGAAACTTTATTTTTTCAACTTTTTTTTTTAGTCACTTTGGGACTTGAACTTTTGGGGGTCTAATCCCATTTACAATGCATTCCAATACTTCTGTATTGGAATGCATTGGCTGTATGAGTAATACAGTGTGTATTACTCATACAGCTTCTGGCCTGTGAGATCCAGGGGGCTGGATCTCACAGGCTCATCACCGGAAGGCAGCGCAGGTGCCTCAGGAAGGCATCGCGCTGCCTTCCATGCCATCGGGTCCCCCCTACAGCCGCATGGGGACCCGATAGCACCGCAGCCCGCCGCCTGCCGGATAAGATAAAACCGCAAACCGCAGGTCTGAATTGACCTGCGGTTTGCGGCGATCGCCGATGCAGGGGGGTCACATGAGCCACCCGGCGTTGTGACATTTGGGATGGGGGGGCGTTAAAATTTTTGCCTCGAGAAAGCGACCGCGAAACACACCAGGACTGTCTTGGTCTGTATATTTCACTGCATTTTTCTCCTGTATGTATTTTGTGGCACTATGCACTTTATGTATCAACTTAGGGCTGGGGCTCATTGTCACCCATAGCCTGGGAGATTAATTGCTATTTATATGTATTATAAGTGACAGATCTGTGGATATTATTCCTGTGTGACTAAGGCCTATTGCACACGGACGTTTTTTTTTCCCGTTTACTGGACGTTTTTTGCGTTCCGTATACGGTCCGTATACGGAACCATTCATTTCAATGGGTCCGCAAAAAAAAACGGAATGTACTCCGTATGCATTCCGTTTCCGTATTTCCGTTTTTCCGTTCCGTTTTAAACATAGAACATGTCCTATTATTGCCTGCAAATCACAGTCCGTGGCTCCATTCAAGTCAATGGGTCCGCAAAAACGGAACACATACGGAAATGCATCCGTATGTCTTCCGTTTCCGTTCCGTTTTTTGCTGAACCATCTATTGAAAATGTTATGCCCAGCCCAATTTTATCTATGTAATTACTGTATACTGTATATGCCATACGTAAAAACGGAACAGAAACGGAAACACAACGGAAACAAAAAACGGAACAACGGATCCGTGAAAAACGGATCGCAAAACACTGAAAAAGCCATACGGTCGTGTGCAATAGGCCTAATGCTGCTAATATATATGGATTTCAACAAATGAAGTATATGTTCAATAAAAACTTGTTGTTCTATATTATATAAATTGCTGTCCTGATTTGTCAGTTTTGGGTATTAATTTTTGCCTCGGGCAGCAGAAAAGCTAGGTGCACCAGTGCTGAGTGAAGGGGGCCCAAGCTGAACTCTTGCACCAGGGCCCATGAGCCTTTAGCTACGCCCCTGATGACACCCTAATGAAGGTCCCCAGGTCTGCCATATTTGAACACCTATTAGGTCCTGCCAGGGCAGAGCCTAATAGGATATCTCCCACTCATTATGCTAACAGCTATAATACAGAAGATTGTATGATTTAGTTTTCTACAAGGACTAAAAAAGTAAAAAATAAATAAAAATGCAGAAAATTAAAAATTATTATGTAAAAAAGAAATTCTAGTACTGCCATTTTTTGTAATGATCCGTACTATAACACTATTGCATTATTTATCCTACCCAGAAAACTTTCTGAAGGAAAATAAAAACAAAGTCAGAATGGCAGTTTTTTGGTCACAAAAATGGAATAAAACATGCATATGTACTGCAGAATGAAAGTACAGCTCAGCTCACAAAAACAAGCCCTCACACAGCTTCATCAAGGGAAAAATTAAAAAGAGCTGTAAAGAATATTATGCAAAAGTAGTAACAGTATATCAGTTTGGTACTTCTGTAATCATACTGAAATGCAGAATAAAGGAAGCACATTATTTATGCTGGGCGGTGACAGACAAAAATGTAAAAAGTAAAAAATAGTAATAATGGAATCTGTTTGGTGGAAAGTTGATAAGTTATATGCCCTCAAAATGTTACTATAGAAAAATACAAAGTCATTCTGCAAAAAAAGCACCCATACAGTTACAACCATGACAAAAATTAATAAGTTATTGCATTTGGAATTAAACAATGAGAAAAAATAAGGTTTTTCTCTAGGGATTTAAACAGTTCTAGCATAGTCTGTTTCTTCTGCGGTATGATTCATTAAACTGTTAGTTTTTTTGCTCACCGGTATTTTTGGAGGTTTTATTTCTGGTGATTTCTGTCAGTACATAATACAGTTCACTGGGTGGTTTCAGATGTATAGATTGCTCTGTTTACAGCAAAAAGAGGGGCTTCTTTTGTTCTTCCGATACCAGATAGGGGAATCACAGTTCCAATTGGGTCATGTGAAAATAGAAGGAGGGAGAGAAGAGGCGACGCCTCATGTGCGGTAAAAATTTGAGTAAATTAAAATAAAGTAGAAGAGATGCGCTTACCAGAAAGTATTGTGATAGAGTCACAACCACTGGAAAATGCCTTGCTGGAAAAGGACCCCGACCAGCATACGGGAAGTTATGAGAAGAGCAGAGCAAGTGTGCATGCTGGGAGTTGTAGTCTCACAACACCTGGAGTGCCGGAGGTTGCCTACCCATGGAGTGAACATCATGCGTGACGTGATATGCGACATAAAATCCAGCATGTCTGGATTTTTTGTGACTGTCACAGTTGCAACATGTCACGTGTCGCTTCACAGCACCATAGACATATATTACATACAAACTCGTGCCGTGTAGTCCTAGCCTAAAGGCCTCTATACACTTTAGACTATTGACGGCCAAATTTGTTATTTAGACTAGGGCTACACGGTGACTTGTGTCACGCATCATTTCATGTAATGTATGTCTATGGTGCCTCAATGTTACACATGCAATATTTATTCCACTGACTTCAATATAAGGCGCACGCGACACGTGACTCGTCTGTGACATGCTCGCGACTTGGCTTTGTTTTCAATGCCACGTCTCAGCTCTAAAATAGTTTAATAACAACAAGTCACACATATTTTTGGGTCAATTGACTTTTCTGCGACTTGCTGTTGCCCGGCACATGTCGCCGTGTTTAGTCCTAGCCTTAGTCTTGGATTCTCAACCAATCCCGCCAAAATTGGAGGGTTAGCCCAAAAGTTATCTAATGGAAATCTTAGTAGAGCCAGCCTGAATTTCATGCATACAGAACAATTATACAGCACATAAGGTATGTTGCAAAAAATACAGGCAGAACATGTGGACAGCACAAGTCAGTGAAAAACGGAAATGTGAACGAGGCCTCAAAAAGGAATACCCTTTAAAATTAAAGCCACACAGAGGAGAATCTCCATAAGATCCATGAAATCTTGGGTTTTTATGGCAAAATCCGCAATAAATCTGCTGCAAAATCTGATTTCTCATGGATTTTGCCTCATCCTTTGCATATAGGTGATTTTTTTTATGTCTTGTTTTCAAATATGCAACCAAGATAACATGAATCAAAAAATATTTCACATCCACGAACAACCATTGAAATCCCACTAATCTCAATATAGTTCCCCATTACCATGCGTCCTTGTTTTTGTAATCTTGCCAGTTTGTTTACAGCAGTGGTGGCGAACCTATGGCACGGGTGCCAGAGGAGGCACTCAGAGCCCTCTTTGTGGGCACCCGCACCCTGGAAAAAGTCTCTAAGGTGTACCAATATGCCTTAGACCTTTCCTGCCATTCATCAGCGCAGGGCGCACTATGAACAGCACAGGCAGCTCATTGAATGCAGGCAGGGTGTTATAGCTACTACATGATAAAGTACATGGAAAATATACTATATTGGACTGTAGTATTCAGATTAAAGGGGTTATTCCCATTTTAACCAAGGCAGCCCCCCTGACTTGAGCATCGGAGCAGTCCATGCTCCTCTGCTCTCCTTTGCCCAGGGAAAAGGCATTTTGTGGAGATCCAGTGATCTCCATAGGGCTGCCAGGCGGAGGCTTCCGCCCAGCAGTGAGCCTGGTGACGTAACCGGCACTGATGGGCTGGCTTAAGCGCTGCCCTAGCCTGTAAAACGGTTAGGGCAGCGCTAAAGCCCGCCCATCAGAGCCGGTGACATCACCGAACACACTGCTGGGCAGAAGCCTCCGCCCGGCAGTGTGTTATTGTTATAAAAGAGCCCTTGCCCTGCGCGATCCAGCGCAGGGCAAGGGAGAGCATCGGAGCATGAACTGCTCCAATGCTCAAGTCAGGGGGGCTGCCTTGGTGAAATTACGGGTATGTCCTGGTTCAGTTCTGAACCCGGACAACCCCTTTAAATTGCCGTGTTGGCACTTTGCGATAAATAAGGGGGTTTTAGGTTACGGTTTGGGCACTCAGTCTCTAAAAGGTTCGCCACCACTGGTCTATAGTAATCCTGGCATGGTAATACCGTATCTGTACATGACCTTCTAAACCCTGTGGTCTGCGTGAAGCATGTGACAGGTGCACAATTACTAGACTAGTAAGGTCACACACACATAGGTGAAAGTGTAAGTCTGAATGATAGCAACTATTTACGTGGTAATTAGTCGTGCTTTCTGACCGTAGTTACTCAATAGGTAGAGTGGAAATCTGTGAAGGACATTACAAAAAGCTACAGCAAAGTTTCTGCACGATTTTTATTAAAATGTTCTGAACTTCTTAACTATTGGCCCTTTTTTTTTCTAACCCTTTAATGACTGCACCTGAAAAGGCCTTACAAGAGGTTTTCTGGTTATAATCTTCTAGACCCCAGACTGTTTGCATCTGGTGGTGCACGGTCACGGTCACATGCACCACTCCAGCCAATGAGTGTGCTGTTTGTGGTCACATCCCCATGGAAGCCAGTCATTGGCTGGAACAGTGCATGTGACCATGCCCATGCACCACCAGATGTAACCAGTGTGGGGACAGGAAGATGGAGGCAGCATGGAGGACAGGAGCGGTGTATGAATCTCCTGTTTCAGCAGGTAGGCTGCGGGCACTTGCTTATAAATCATCATAACTTTAATGGCCAGACACTTTTTAGTGATTTAGAGCATGTGGTGGTTTAATGGTCCCAACTTTATTGCTTGCACTGTCAAAATATTTTTTGCAATGTTTTTTACATGACAAATAGGACTTTTTATTAGTATGCTTTTAGAGATTTTTTTTTTCTTTTTAAGTTATATTTTGGCAATTCATTCTCCCATAGAGAATGAATGGAGAAGCAGTGCGCAGTGCACGACCTTGTACTTTATTAGAATGGGGGAACGGTGTGTGCGCAGTGGTGGGTGTTGGTGGGTACTTTCTGTTAATGGATCGGCATCTCGTCAGCTATAATGATGGGTGGTGGCAGCGTGTATTTCAGGAGGGGGGGGGGGGGGCGGTTTTTGGGGTGTGATTTATTCTCAATTTGCAGCCTGACCTGGAAGGTGAGTGCAAGATTGAGTGAATGGATTTAGATTAACCCCTTGCAGTCATGCCCACGTTACATTCTTGATCGGTACATACTTGACAATATGTGTGGCCTTGTTCACATTTCCGTTTTTCACTGATGCGTGCTGCCTATATTTTCCACGGACAGCACATACCTATTGATTTTAATGTGTCTCTTCACACATCAGTATTTTTTTGCTGACCGTGAGTCAGTGAAAGAATCACGTCCATGATGCGTACCAAACACATCCATTATAGTCTATGGGTCCGTGAAAAAACACAGATAGCGTCTGTGGTGAGTCTGTGTTGGGTCTGTCTTTCACTGACCACTAATAGGAGATGCTCTGGAAATGAACTTTCAGCTGAGCACTGTCCGTGAAATACGGATGACACATGGAGTGCAAAAAACACGCACTGATTTTTTTATGGACATAAAACGGACACAGAAATGTGAACGAGGCCTGTATGGTTTCCATGGATTTCACATCTTTGTCGACTGGCTAGGTTCAGCGTGCATTTACATAGTATTTGGGACTCAATACTAGGATCTTTACTGCACATACATCTGCTGAGCTCAGATATTACCCCTGGCTCCTGGTGACATTTGCGTACTCTGTGTGTAAGTAAATACTTTATGATATTACATTGACTTTTAATTTCTTCACTCTGCTGTCTCTATGCATATATACATATCAGATAAGCATGGTGAACTAGCCATGTTTGTCTAACAATCCATATTTTACACTCCTTGTCTGTGGGTATCTGCTGTCTGATAGCTTGTAAGCACTTTATTATTTATTATAAATTATATTAATAATGTATTATAAGAAAGACGGTGCAAGCAAACGCCCAGCATCCAAGATTACGCAGACAAGCAAGATAAATGCACATATCAATGTAATGAATATTGCAATAGCCAAATCGAAATACACTTGAGTAACTCATGCAGGGGATACAGGATTTGTAGTCCTGAGGCCAGAATAAAAATACAATGATTTTCACATAGTTCTGCAGCTGCACCATTACAAAACTGGCAGATAAGAAGCCACCCACTGCATCAAAAATCAGAAGGATACTGCCTGGCCCGTCAGCTGCAGGAGATGGGACAACATGGGCTTTTCCTGACTCCCTTGCAGAAATCAGCACTTAGGCTGGGTTCACACTTGAGCGTTTTACAGCGCGTTCAAACACGCTGTAAAACGCTCAACACATGAAAACCAATGCTTCCCTATGGCCCTGGTTCTCACTTGAGCGTTTTACAGAGCGTTTGAACGCGCTGAAAAACGCCCTACACTCAAACAAGTTCTTGAGCTTCTTTGGGGCGTTTTGACGCGAGTTTGTGGCCATAGGACACTGCAGTCAATCACACAAACGCGCGTCAAACTATTGCAAAAACGTGCATAAAAACGCGCGACAAAAACGCGCGTTAAACGCGCATATCAAATACGCTCAGGTCTGAACCCAGCCTTAGTCTATGCAGAAAAAAGCCCAATGAGTTCAATTAAGTGACAAATGGAATAGCTGGAAGGGACATTGGCAAAAAACATTAGTCATTTTCTTATGCGGCTGTTATGCAGTTGAGCTGCTGTAATGTAGCACAAATCCTTTTCATTTACACTCCCGCATCCAATTTAATTTTTGGGAAATATTAGGGAACTGCAATGCAATTCAATTATCCTATTACAAGCGTGAGCATAGGAAACACCAATCCAAAGGGTGAACACACAGGCCATCATTTTTCTATGACTAACCTGAAACAGAAGAAGATCAGTGAGGTCACTTTTAAGCAGTGGGGTCATTTATGAATATTTCTACTCCAGCTTTCGGCGTAAAAATAATCGCAAGACCATTTTTTGCGCCATCTTCGTCACTCTCTTACTACTTGGGAGAAACGGAGGCCTGGCAGGGGCCGGGACTTCTTTCCCCGACACATTTACTATCTTTTACACCTAAAAAAAATTCAACAAAGAGGAATAACAACTACTCCAGTCAGGGGCTGAAGTACTTTTTACTGCAGACTGCCGGCGGTGAACCTAATTTATGACGAGGCCTGAGCCTCCTCATTAGTGTTGAGCGAACTTCTGTTTTAAGTTCGGCGTCTAAAGTTCGGCTTCCGGTTAGCGGAGAATCCCGATATGGATTCCGAATTCCGTTGTGGTCCGTGGTAGCGGAATCAATTACCGGCCATTATTGATTCCGCTACCACGGACCACAACGGAATTCGGAATCCATATCGGGATTCTTCGCTAACCGGAAGCCGAACTTTAGACGCCGAACTTAAAACAGAAGTTCGCTCTACACTACTCCTCATAAATAGGGCGATTTCTCCGCCAGCGCAGGGAGAAAAAAAGACTGGCAAAAAAGACAGTCTTTGTAAATGACCCCCTTCCAGTGTTTGATTTCCATCAGTGATTGAGAGCCAAAACCAGTGCGGGTCAAAACCACAGAACACGTTCAAATCTTTCCATTATACCTCATCTCTGTGTAGGCTTCACTCCTGGTTTTTGCACACAATCAATAATGGAAATTACTGATCAAACACTAGCCAAGCCTAAGCCTTACTTCACAAGAGCGAGATTTCCATCCCGATGAGATCCGTTTTTTCAATGGCCCTTCATTTCAAATGGTATTTACACGTGAGCATTGTTTTCCACTGACCATCTGTCTGTTCAGGAAAAATCACAGCATATTCTATCTTCATTAATTTTTTTATGCAGGACTAGTACATGCAAGTCAATCCAAAACTGACAGCACACACATGGCATCCTGATGCAGTCCATTTTTTATTGATGGTTGCTAGGAGAGCTTTTCTTCAAACGTGTGAAAAACAGATGCGACCCTGATGGAAAAAACTGAAACACTGAACACACTTGCAGACAAAACCGACTCAACTTGCAGCAACACCATCAGTTTTAGGCCTCATGCACACAAACGTATTTTCTTTCCGTGTCCGTTCTGTTTTTTGCGGACCGTATATGGAACCATTCATTTCAATGGGTCCGCAAAAAAAACGGAAGTTACTCTGTGTGCTTTCCGTATGTCAGGATTTTCGTTCCGCAAATGTCTTATTATTGTCCGCATTACGGACAAGGATAGTACTGTTTTATTAGGGGCCATCTGTTCTGTTCAGCAAAATACGGAATGCACACAGACGTCATCCATATTTTTTGCGGATCCATCTTTTGCAGACCGCAAAATACATACGGTTGTGTGCATGAGGACTTACATTGAACAGACCATGAAACATTCTGTATTGCTCGTGTGAAGAGGTCTGGTTTTGCATGCAAGTTCAGTCAGCTTTTTCTGCAATTGCGTTCAGTGTGCATGCTTTTTTTATGCGCCTGAACAAAAACGGAAGAATAATAATCTACATCTCCTAACAACCATCAGTGAAAACGCATTGCATCCAGATGCCTTCCGTTTTTCACGCAAGCCCCATTCAATTCTATAGAGCCAGAGCAAAACACACAATATAGAACATGCTGAGATTTTTCCTGGTCTCAGAGATGATGCGTGAAAAACGACTCATTTGCACAGGCCCATTGAAATGAACTGGTCATGATTCAACCCACAAAAAAAGCTTTCAAAAACCTCCTAAAAATGCTGAACAAGTTAGGCGGCTTTGGATGTGGTGATTGGGCTAAGGAATGCACACCACAAAACGCCCAAAGAAAGGAAAACTATAAAGAGAGGGCTTGTGTGATGTGTAAATCCTGAATTATGGAATTGCTGTATACTGTAGGCTCACTGAAAGTGAATGTTAATTGACTATTGGTGGTAATAGTTACGGTGAGTTTTATTCCAATAAAATGTCTTATAAAATCAGTACAAAAATCAGTCAATCAAGTACACCGGGCACCCGGGGGGAGTCATGCCAGGAAATGTAGTATTACATAGTGCCCATGCGGATACTGTACATGACCTTCCATATAATACAAGGATGTCTTGAGTATGCCAGAATGGGAGCCTTAGTGGAGGACCCCCCCTTCCCTCTTGATGTTCATATTCCCTTATGGTGCATATGGAGACTTGTTGTTTACATAGGACAACCACTATTAATCTGTATATTTTCCTACCTTAGTATTAACATTTATATTTTTAATTTGAGTAAAAAACCTTGATCATGTTTATTAGACAACTTTTGGAGATATCATAGTTTCTCGGTGACTGCTGAGATTGCATTGCATGTGAAGGAGATGCTGAAGATTCACTTGTTCTTTAAATTAAACCACTGGCCATATTGTATTGGAGCGGCTGATCTCAGGCATCAGATGGCAAAATTAAACAAATATATCTCTGTATCTGTCTCTGCTTCCTTTGATGTGTTCTAGCAATATCTATACAATCTATTGAGTATGCTGTAATGCTGAGAAATGCTATACATTGTGCGTCTTCATGAAATTTCGATGATTGATGACATTTGATATGAAGGAAGTTGAGATTGGCTGTCAAAGGCTACTGATGACGTGAGCTTCAAGCCAAAACTCGAAGGTGTGAACCTGGGCCAGTTCCTAGTACATCATAGAGTACCCAGAGTAAGTGGCATTCAGGGTATTTATGAGAATATGTGGGAGTGCATTTGTAGTACCACAAACCTGGGGTTACTACAATTGTACATAGTTACTGTATCATATTATTGTGTATTTTATTTTATGCTTCTGGACATAGTTAGGCTACTTTCACACTAGCGTTCGGGTGTCCGCTCGTGCGCACCGTTTGAAGGGGCTCACGAGCGGCCCCGAACGCATCCGTCTGGCCCCAATGCATTCTCAGTGGAGGCGGATCCACTGAGAATGCATCCGCCTGCCAGCGTTCAGCCTCCGCTCCGCTCAGTGAGCGGACACCTGAACGCTGCTTGCAGCGTTCGGGTGTCCGCCTGGCCATGCGGAGGCGAGCGGATCCGTCCAGACTTACAATGTAAGTCAATGGGGACGGATCCGCTTGAAGATGACACAATATGGCTCAATCTTCAAGCGGATCCGTTCCCCATTGACTTTCAATGTAAAGTCTGAACGGATCCGCTCAGACAACTTTCACACTTAGAAAATTTTCTAAGTTTT
The DNA here is from genome assembly GCF_905171765.1 of Bufo bufo. Lineage (NCBI taxonomy): Eukaryota > Metazoa > Chordata > Amphibia > Anura > Bufonidae > Bufo > Bufo bufo. Next base: position 652,948,361 of record NC_053390.1, on the reverse strand, counting down.
AATGCAGACGCATCTGTTCTGAACGGATGCGAACGTCTGCATTATCGGAGCGGATCCGTCTGATGAAACATCAGACGGATCCGCTCCGAACGCTAGTGTGAAAGTAGCCTAACCAGCAAGGAATGAATGGCAAAGGGTTAACAAAGGAGTGGGCTGCTCTTGCTTCCTGAAGGGGCTTCTTCCTATCCAGCTGGAAATTCTCCAAAGAGAACTAATGAAATGTGCCTCAAGTAAAGTCTTGAGATGCTAGACGGCACAGTTAACTGCTATAACCAGCATCAAAGACACTGCTGCAAGGTGAGGGATTACAGCCAAGACACCCACCACCCAGAACGTTACTAGGCCAGTAGCAACTAAGTGCTAAATTGCCACCATCCAACCTGCCTCCATAGTCCTTGCTTGTGTCAGAGAAGATTTGCACTTAAAGTCTGAATGTATTTGAAGTTCTACATTGCACTTAGTTAAAATACTTTGTTATACGTTTAATTCTGGTATCATTCTTCAATACTACATTTCCACTGCACCAATCCCCAGGGAGCAATGGTCTGAGGGAGTACATCATGACACAACTCTTCATCAGGGACGCTACCACTCCCATCCTACTCACCAGCTCCTCCGGGGCTCGCTGCACATTAAAGTGACAATGAAGCAGTTACTAAAAGCAGCACATTTTGGCAGTCATGGGAGTCTGGAACAGGAGTCTGAATGATGATAGTTGTTGAAATCTGTATGTGATAAGAATGTTAGGGGCTGATTACAGAATCAGCAGGATGCAGCAACCGGGGCAAGCCACATGGTATAATAAGTTGCTGTTGATTGCTGAATTGGCAAGTTATCAGCCCACACAATCACAACTCAGCTGTGTCAGGTATGGTTTGCCAAAGAAACGTTGGGCAGGGAAAGGCAGCTTTATTTCACTTCTCACATTAGAGTTAGCCATATGCAAGTGAATAAAATATTTCTGGTCTTCAAAGTTCTGAAGTTTGCATAGCAAAGTCATGCTGCCATCATATGACAAGAAAGCAAAGACTGGCAAGGTTTTATTATTCATATATTCATGGTGACTGTATCAATGCCATGCTATACCCATGCTGCCAGTACTGATGTGCCTCATGACAACTTGTCGACATCTTGTCAATGGACTTGTGACCACAGCTGTCCTTGCCACATCTGTGACATATTGTCCAAAGTGGCATCACTGCCGCAGACCGCGATTGTCTGTAGTAGTCACTTGGCTGTTTCATTGCTATGACAAGACATGGTAGAATACCTCTGTGCTGGTGACAATAAACTGAAAAGTGCATTACAACTTTTGTTTCCAATGCATTAGCTTTTTTTCATTTTTAGTGACAAAATACCAAAAAGGAGGCTTTTAATGCTGGACACTCTTCCTAGAATCTAAGAGTTTTAAGGTTTAACCTTTTGGTGCAGTTCTCGTGAACTGTATGGCACATACACCTGCTAAAGAGTGATGTAAATTAGGGTACTTTCACACTTGCGTTAAACTTTTCCGGATTGAGTCCCGTGATAGGGGCTCAATATCGGAAAAAAAATGATAAGTTTAATCCTAATGCATTCTGAATGGAGAGCATGCTGCAGTATTTTCTCCGTCCGAAAAAATTACGGAACACTTGCTGGATCCGGCATTATTTTCCATTGAAATGCATTAATGCCGGATCTGGCCCCAAGTGTTTCAGAAAAAAAACGGATCCGGTTTTGCGGTCAGCGGAGAGACAACCGGAGAGACGGATCCGGTATTGCAATGCATTTGTGAGACGGATCCCTATCTGGATCCGTCTACAAATGGTATTCGTTTGCAAACAGATTGCGGCAATGGAACTGCCTGCCGGAATCCAACAACGCAAGTGTGAAAGTACCCTTAGACTGGCATAGGACACAACCGTGCAACTCTGCAATAAGGATGTGAGAGAGCTTAGAAGAGAATTGCTCTGGTCTTATTGGGAATATCCTTCCCCTAGGAAACAAATTAGAGATGAGCAAAGTTTTGAAAAATTGGATTCGGCAACTTCGCCGAAGTTCGCCAAGAAATTCAATTAATTCCAAATTAATTAGTCACGAATCACAATATATACCAAGGCCACTCTGCTTTAGGGTACGGCCACATGGAGTGGCCGTGCTGTGGGGGGGCGGCGGCAACACTGCGGTGAAGAACCATATGGCCAATTAGCCCACAGCTGCCTTTAATTTAATAATGAAGACTGCACTGTATAGTCGGTCTTCAATGTTAATGGCCATGCAGCACCTTTAAACAGTGGCTGTTGCTGCTATGCGGCTTGGCTGGTTAGGTGGGGGAACAATATGCAAATTATTGCTGTTCTGGCAACCCCAGAGCAGCTCTCCAGTTCTACAAGTGGGAGCCCTTCTTCTGCCATTTGCTTTTCCTCCTTTTCCACATCATCTAATATCGATGAGAATATGTCATCAGAAACATCCAGCTCCTCCTCTCTCTGCATCTAGCTGACTTTTCTAGGACATGGAGACTTTAAAGGATGATTTGGAAGAAGTAAAGCCAGCATAAGATAAGGAGGGTCATCATTAAGACCTGGCCCCCTAAGGGGTGCAGAATGGATGGTATTGGTTGGCACGCTGGCACTGGAATAATAAAGGCTGTGGTATTGAATTACATATCTTAGTTTACGGCTGATGTAGGAATAAGTAAATGTACAAATAAATAAATAAAACTGATGCACAATATGTCTCCCTGCACTCTCTCTGTCCTTCTTCTGCACTTTCCCTTTCCAATATTCTTCTATTAATCATTTTCAGCAACACTGTCCTTAGTGTATGAGTGCTTGCCATGTCTCTCCTTATGCTCAGCTCACAGGACAATGGTGGAGACCACGTGGGATGAGGGTTTTATAGGGCTGTGACATCACAGGGGATGGCTATCTGCAGATTGGCTGGCTGCACGGCATTATGGGTGATCTTGCGTTCCTGGGCTTGCCTTCTCCACGCTTTTTAACTTTCACTTTTTAACATGTTTTACTTTTTTAACATGTGCAGCCGCCATTTTAGAAAAACTGATTCGTTACCACGAAGCAGCAGGAAATTCAGATTTGTTTAGAATCAACGTTTTCCTAAACTTCTGACCAAATTCCGCTTGGGATGCTTCGCTCAACAATAATTAAGACCATCAGTTGTGCTCAGTTTTTGTCAGTTCCATCACTTTTCAGTTATGTTTGAGGGGAGAAAAAGTACAGCAGGCTAAAAAGTCCATAAAAATAGGTGACTTTTTTCCTGTGTCTGTAGTTTTTTTGAGGATGGTCATACTTATGCTGAAACCTGCATAAGTTTTGGTGGTATTTTATTTTGGAAGTAATTATTTTTATTTTACAGTTTCCGGTTAATACCAGTAATGAGGTCTTATCAGTATACTGAGCTATAGACAAGCATTACTCTTAGGGCTCATGCCCACAACCAAAACATGCGGACAAGAATAGGACATGTTCTATATTTTTGCAGATGCAACGGAACGAACATACAGATGAGGACAGTACATGGTGTGCTGTCTGCATTTTTGTGGCCCCATTTAAGTGAAAGGGTCTGCATTCAAACCGCAAGAAATATGGATCAGATGCCGACGTTCGTGTGCATGAGCCCTTAAAGAGGTTGTCCACTTTCTGGTTATTGTTGACCAATGTGTTTGTGAGATGATTATATGGCACATACTAATATAACCTTTGTTGAAATTCTGCACTATTTTCTATATTCCTTGAGGTATCTCCCCTTGTTTACAAAGTATTTTGTGCTGTCCACACAGGTCCTGTCCATAAGATGGCCGATGATGGAAGGTCATGTGACCAGGCAAATCACCTCCATGTGATGCCTTCTCCATTCAAATACACTGTACATGCCATCTCTACTTGTTCTGTTGCAAGTTTAGTGCAGTGCAGTGTGTTTGAATGGAGGAGGCATCACATGGAGGTGATTTGTCTGGTCACACAACCCTCCATCAGCTGCCATCTTATCGACAGGACCTCTGTGTGTAAAAACTTTGTAAGCAGGGGGGCATTCCTCAAAAAATATAGAACATAGTGCACAATTTTAACAAAAGTTATATTAGTAAGTGCCATATAATCATCTCACAAACACATTGGTCAACATTAACCAGAAAGTGGACAACCCCTTTAATCTTTATCATTCATGATGATTTTCCAATTTGTCTATAAAAAAGGCTGGCTGTCCATGAAGTTGCCCAGAAAAAGAAATTGGTTTGCAATTCAGTATATAGACTCAAAGAAGACTGCACAGATCAACTATAATATAAATAAATGTATGAAATTTTGGATTTTCCTTATAAACCTATAACTCTATTCTATATTCCGCACATAACTATTAGGGAGCAATTAAGCATACTTGAATAGAACACACTGGAGATTACATGGAAATTGTAATTTGGCACCAAATCTACTGTAAACTAATCAAGGAAGATGTACTCCACCGCTTATCTGACATAATCAATCAGTAATTCAAACATATTAAACATATGGAAGGCGGCAAAGCAACAAAAAAGTCATTGTAAAAAATACATATAAATTAGGGAGGAAGGAAATGGGAAGAAATACGAGACTCATAAAACAAAGGCCACATGGAGCAGCTATAACAGGTTTAATCTAAGAAGGTCAGAGTCCTTAGAATTTAATTTAGTTGTTTTATGTTTACCCTTTCCATTGTTCTAAGTAGAAAAGGATTACGATAAAGCAGCTTAACATGGACTAGTATTTTTCAGTGATTTATGACATTACACTATCTGTATTCTTTATCTACAAATGGGTAACGACACATGAGCAGAAAATAAAGAAAATAGCGCAATTTCTATAAAGAATGGGTCAAGTAATTTCATTTTAGACATGATTTGCTCAAGGCAAAGAACCACTAGGCGCACTCACTCAATACATTTTCCTGTCTGTACCTAGTTAGCAATCACAATCCCATTACATAAAGACACACATGGATGAAGTGCTACCTGTGGAGAATTTATAACAGCACTCAAATAAAACTTAATCCTACGTGACAGATCTTGGGAAGACGTTCTAACTTCAACTGCACAAATAAGTATTCTAGGCATGTTAGAGATCTCCAGTCTCAGTGGTCCCAGCACCTCAGTTAGACAACTGTGGATATTAATTATACAATAGAAACCTGTCCTCTGTGACCAGAGAAAGAAGACAGTTGATAGAATTCAGAAAATACTACTTAACAATGGGGAACTGGGAATGAACTGGAAATTCTAAAGTTGATTAATACCCATGTGTCAGAACATGCACAGAGTGGGCTGGTATTCTTTTACTCTCCTGTCTACTCGTAATGAAATGTGTAAGTCGTCCCATGAGAATCCATACAAAAATGCTACACAGTAAGAATTTACATTTTTTCATTTCTTATCTTAAGAAAAGTAGAAAAATCATTTATTTTGCTATCATATTTAAGGGACTCAATCGTGCCTGTTGATGGTTAATCCACACATGGCCAATTGGATGCAAACATTTCTGTTATAGTGGCTTTCAGAAATTGATGCACATCGATGCAGATACAACAGAATTCAGATGCATGGAACATTTCTACAGAAGTAGAAATTTCTGCAATACACCTGCCTTGTTTAAACATGGGAAATGGAAATTGACCTGAAACCTGCAAGTAATATTCAGAACAAATGAGCTAATTATGGCCGTCATGAAGTGTGGAGTGATTTAGAGTTGTACCACCATAGACATCCACAAGTATGGTGAAATTGGGCATTTAATTGTTACTTGGCATAAGTATATTTAGGATTTACAGAAGATTGTCCTCATCATACAGGCTATAGTTATTCTTACGGGAACGGTGTGTGACTTTAGACTGCATCAGTCCATCGGCATGCTTTTACAAGATGGTTACATTCTTATGTAGGCAAGTTATAATTAATAAATAGGACACTTTTGCCTACACGATAAATTAAAAACTAGGACCGGCCTATATTAATGAGTCAAGAACGAGCTGAATGTGGTCTTTTAACTCCAGTTTCATGATATTACTACCATTCACACTGCATTGCTTCAATGTGAATTATTTGTTTATGCTGCACCACATAGTACGGTTCATTTATATTTGCAGCTGAACTTGAAAAGTAGCAGAAGAAGGTACAGAAAACTCCAAGACACGCTATAATGCAATATAATGCAATCTTGTAATTCAACACAATTCTATACAAAGGAGATATTACACAAGCATATGAAGATACAAGAAGATGTGGCATAAAAAAACGAATCTCGTATTACACAAATAACAGTAGATTATTAATACCTACAGAGGCCTAGATTTACTAATCCTATAGATGGCGTAAACTGCACCAGACTTATCACAGGGACCCAGTTTGGAAGATAAATCTGATGCAGGGATAGACACTTTTGTCTAGCGCCATACCAAAGGCAGAACTTTATGCTAGGATGGTGGCGAAATTTTGACGCAAAGTGCTGCATCTTAGACCACGTCCCTTTCCTATGAAGTCACTCCCTAAGCCCAACCCCTTGTCAAGCAAGTCGGAAAAAGTGTCAAAACCCTAATAGTGCCAAATTGCCAGATTTCTTTATTTATTTATTTTGACAGATTTTAGCCACAGATATATTAGTAAATCTGGTCCACTGTGCCCCAATTATAGCATAGAAGAACCTATAAAATGTATGTAAATAGAAAAGAATTAATGCAGTGCTAAACACATAATTATGCAAATAGGAAACAGTCAAGGATGACATATTGTGAAGGAATGAAATCCATTAGAGGACAACTTAACTAGGCCAGAGATCAAAAGGAATGTGTCAGGCAACTTGGCCAAGCGACTGTGTGTTTTCAAAGGGGAAAGATGAGAAAGCCACTGCACCTGCCAACAATAGTCTAATGTGTATGGCGCTCTTTTACAATCTGCAAGACTATGATGGATAAATAAAAGTGTCCTTATTGCACCAAATCATGAAATAATATACAACCTGGGTTCTAATATGCAGCTAGAAATCAGACAGATAGATGTGCATCAACAAACTAACTATATTGCTCTAGAGATTATTTTCCAAGTCGAATTGAGGGGCATTTTGAGGTGGTCCACACAAGGTGTATCTACCAAGGATTGTCTTCCGTGGAATTGTGGGCAAAAAAATCTGCAGTATTTCACAGTAGCATATTCCATCCATACACTGATTAAAAAAAGGCATACAGAATCCGTGCATAAATGCATAAATTGACATGAAGTGCAGATTTAAAATCCTTAGCAAGTAAATTTATGCTGCCAGTTTCTATTATAGATTAAACCCTTTAGTTATGTTCACACTGTTGTATTAGCAGGAAAAAAAATATAGGCACTAAATACGTTTCAAAATTCCATACATTTCCTATACTTATTGTATGCTGTTTTATATTTGATGCAGTTTTTGCCACAGATTTTGATATGGGTTTTAAACCTCCCATTAATTTCAATGGGAATTTCCACACGGAATCCGGACCAAGCATTTTTATTTATTTATTTATTTTCGGGGGGGACTTGTATTATCAATCAGTGCATGGGAAACAACACTCCATATGAAGTACAGCGTGGATTTGGGAGGTTGATTGAGAATGGATTCCGCAGGAATAAGCTATTTGAAAATGGGCTTTGCAATGCAGAGGGTGAAACCACAGCAAAATCTATGACAAAATCACATGTAACCCGCAGATTAGTCGACAGTAGATTTTTCAGCATTTTTTTTTCCATCTCATGTGGACGTACCAAGCAGCAATGAAACACAGAGGGTCAAAAGTAAGCACTTTATATAGAATATGTAGTTCACAAAGTTCTCAAGAGCAGGCAGTACTGCATTCACATAGTGTATAGCAATTACCAGACCATTGATTGGTGAAAATGTGGACAAACACTGAAGACAAGGTGGACTTCGAACATTTTGCAGGGAATAGTGGCTGTAGCAGTCAGAGCATAAGCTAAACTGTTATCCTCATCATTCTTAATCATAAATTCCACATATCCCAGTTCTATGCCTTAATATTATGCGTCCATGAAACAATTACTACCGTTTATCTCAGGTCATACTAACTGATTTAACCAGTCCCAAAATAATTCTATCAATACGGATGCAGGAAAATACTGTAAACAAATTAAATAATGAAAAATTAAAATGCAGCTTCATTACATGACTGTGAAGGCTGAAGAAGATGCAAAATAGATAAATAAGAGCATTGCCTTACAGAATTGTCAGAAAAAAATTGTGTGCTTATAGTTATTTGTATAAGATGTGCCAAACTTCCATGGATAACATAGAGACTTGTGCAACTAAAGAGAACCTGTCACCACATGATGCAGTGCAATCTGCAGACAGGATGTGATAGAGCAGAAGAAGCTGAACAGATTGATATGTAGTTTTATGGAAAAGGATTCAGTAAAACCCATAATGCATACATTTACATCTCTGCTTTTTTTGACTCCAGTTGTACGGGAGGAAGCGTTATCAGTGATTGATTCATTCCCTGTGTAAGTGTGTATACAGAGGCAGCTGTCAGTCATTGATAAATGTGTACAGGGGTGGTCTTAAATAGTAACTAAAATTTTAACAAGATTTCCCTAATGCCCTAATAAAAGTTTTTCTAATATACTTTATTAATGAATTAAGTATTTTTATTAGACTTTTCCCTACCTAAAGCACACCATTTCCCATGCACTTAAAACAATAGAGAGTCTCCTCCTCTATTTCTGCCCAGTTTAGCCTAAAGCTAAAAATCTGTGGTAATATAAGACAGGCTGGTAGCTTGGGGTGTTGTGCCTGACACCATCATTTAAAAGGGCTGTAGCCGTCAACCTAGCAACCAACCTGTTTCAAAATAATATAAATAGAAAAATTGGCTGGCTCTCCATTTGGGTTTGTAGTATGGTGCTCAGTGATGTGGCGGAGCCCACTTTTAGTCAGATTCTGTAAAATCACGACACTCAAAAGAAAGATTTTTTTAAATGAAGAGATAATTTATTCCATCCTTAAAGGGATTGTCTCACTTGGCACAATGCTACTTATGTTAAATATAATGCTATAATGAAGAACTTACTAATATAGTCCATGTTGCAATACTACCTCCTCTCCTGGATAATTGACATCTTGTGGTCCCTTAGTGATTGCTCGTTGTCAGGGGTCTGGGTAGTAAAGTGCCGGCCTGTTTGGTGGCCGGGATGGCGGGAGCGTGCATTCGCCTTGCCGCTCTAGCTCACTCCCATCCCGGCCACCTCGTATATGGTGTCTTGAGCTGCTCCCAGCAATGGCAGTAGCCTGGGAGCAGCTCAAGAGAAGAAAAGGCAGCCACAAGAGAAGAAATCGCACCTAGTTGAAGCCATGTGAAGCCTCGATAGCGCGCGCACACAGGCAAGGGGCGGGATCACATTATCCCAGCGACGCTTCCCTGTGTAATCATTCAAAGCAAGAAGCACCCTGCAGGGAGCTTCCTGGACAAGCAGAAGTCAGGATGTGAGACAACCCCTTTAAGGTGCACATATATCAATTGTGGCCAATGTTTCGGTCCGTCCCGAACCTTGTTCACGGCCTGAATATAGAAGTAAATAATACACTCATAAGTCACGCAGGACTATAAAAGTACAAAATAAATAACAAAAAGTGCAAAATGGATTACAGAAATATAGAAATATGTAGAAATATCATAGAAATATCCAAGATACTACATGCTATTGGATATTTCTATGATATTTCTACATATTTCTATAATCCATTTTGCACTCTTTTTTTATTTATTTAGTACTTTTATAGTCCGGTGTGACTTATGATTGTATTATTTACTTCTATATTCAGTGTCATGGACGTACCGAGACATACGGAAGTCCCCGCAACAGTGGGTGACAGAAGACTGTGAGACTGGCAACACGTGCTTTGATCTGACAGGTTTCCTTGTGGATCAATAGATGTCTGTGTTGTTTCTGATACTGGCCACACCTCTAACCTCCAGGTGTTGCTATTGTGGTCATTTAACTTTCCTTATTTATAGTTGCTTCTCCCACAATGCTGTGCGGTTTATAGTTTCAGTGATATCTGTGGTGTGCTGGTGTTTGGTTCTTGGCTGCCATAGCTACTGGAAAGTTAAGTATTTCCTTTCCCTTTTGCATTTGGTTTTGGTTTATCTGTGTATTGTTTTTCCCCTGCCCTTTGTTGTAGGCCTGAGAGAGACTCCCGGTCGTCCATCCGTTCTGGAGGAACTGGTGTTCTCAGTCCCGTCACTATCGCCAGGGTATTATAGGGTGAGTTAGGACTCTAGGTACTCCGGCGTATGAACTCACCTACCTTTGGGGTCTGTTCATACTGATAGTCAGTCAGGACTGTGACTAAGGATTTGACTAGGTGTCCTTCTTTCATCCCTTGCTTTCAGGTCTTGTTCATTGTTCCCTCTCCGTCTTTGTCCGGTGTGGTGTCTCCCTCCCACACATGGGCATGACATTCAGGCCGTGAACAAGGTCCGGGATGGCCCGAAACGTTGGCCACAATTGATATATGTGCGCTGTGGCGAAACCAACCTTGCCACTGGGCTTTGGAGAGGACTGGCTGCTGGCCTCTTGCCCCTGGATTATGGGCCATATACTAACTTTTGAACCCCTGGTCTGATTCATGCCATTTTTTAATATGTTGTTCCCCTGAATGGATTGATTGCGAATATGTAATTTTTATGTGAATGTGATGTATGGTTTTAGAGTTATGAAAGTTGGGTAGAAAGTATGTTTAACTGTATGTATAATTGAGTCTCCTCTCAGGATAAGGGGAGGGAATATGCTGGGTGTGTTTCTATTGTGCCATTGTCCCATTGTGTGTTTAAAGGGTGATGCCTGTTCTGTTGTCTGCACATGTGTATTGGCGATCTCCCTTTGTCCTCAGAGATAATTGGATTGCTCTTCAGGTTGTCTGGACAGAGAGGAGGAAACCATGATGCATTGTGGGGATATGTTGTCCTATGTCCCAGTCTTCATTCTGGTCCTCTGGGGGCGTGAACGATTGGTTGCTGTAGTTACATTGTATGTGTTGTTAATTACTGATTGGTTGTATTTCAAACCCCTGTGGGCAGTACTATGTTTGTGGTTTATGAATAAAAGAGGCTGTACGTGAAGTACAGTCAGACCACTGCTTGACCCTCAAAACGGAGCCTTGTCTCGTTATTGGGGGGGATTCACTGTATGCTGTTAGAAGACCGATTGCCAGGATTGTATGCTTTTCCTGTTCGTCTGCTAGCAGCTATTCGTGAGGTTCCAGTTTGGAGTGCTACTTTGTATCCAGTTCGGGAGTTGGTGTTCTGCAGTAGCTGGGCCTGTCTCTCAGAAAGGGGCTTATCGCCTAAACGGATTTTAACCCCTTGTCTGCTGAAACGGTCCGTTACTTTGGTGGCAAGCAGCGGGATCGTTCCTACATCCAGAAGGACAGCTACAGGAGACACCATTTCTGTGGATTCTACAATTTAAGGACAACGCATGTCTCAGTACAGCGACCCTAAAAGCACCAGGATGGAACCAGCAGTGTTATACGAGGAGGAGGACCTGGATGGCCGGGATGCATTAAGGAAAGGCATCTGGTACCAGGCCCTGGATAATCTACAATACCAGCGGGGTGAGAGTCTCCCCAGTGAAGAGCAGCGGTTGCAGAAGCAAGTGGCCCTGCGGATGCCCTTCCTGGGAGAGCAGCCTCTGGAGGAATGGGTGAAGGAACTAGAGCACCGGGTATGGCAGGAGCTATGGCTGGAGAATGCCTACCAGGCGCTTTGGTGGTATATGGCACAGTATATACCCTGGACAGCTGAACATGACAAGCCAGAGGGAGAGGAGTTTTATGGTCCTGGCTTGTTATGGGAGTCCTTTGCAGAGCCTGACTTCGGGAGCCCTGCACAGTCCACACTTCAGGACATTTTTTATGAGAGGGAGGCTAGGCATGAGTGGGATGACCCCCATGAGGTAGAGCAAGACCTGGCTCACCTAGCAACCCTGGAGTGGGAACTGGAGCAGGACTACCGAGATCTCTTCCACTCCATTGAGAAGGCTCAGCAGGACGGTAAGGTGACAGACACAGATCCAGACCCATTCAGCTGGGCAGATATTGTAGAGTGTTACTGGGAAGGACCCCAGGTGGCCGGTAGAGATGGGACAGAGGTCTCTCCACCGGTCCTGCAGGGAATTGGGAGCCCAGTCTCCATTCCCCAGCGGCAGTGTGAAGTGCAGGGAGAGGAGAGCAGCGTCCTCCCTCTCCAGCAGCAGGCTGAGTTACAGGGGGCAGAGGTAGTTGTTCCTGCCCCCCAGCAGCAGAGTGATATGCCGGGAAGTCAGTGTGAAATGCAGGGAGAGGAGAGCAGCGTCCTCCCTCTCCAGCGGCAGGCTGAGTTACAGGGGGCAGAGGTAGTTGTTCCTGCCCCCCAGCAGCAGCATGATTTTTTGGGAATAGAGAGCCCAGTCTCCTTTCCCCAGCAGCAGGACACTGTATTGGGAGCAGAGACAGTCGGTCCTGTCCCCCAGCAGCAGCATGATTTTTTGGGAATAGAGAGCCCAGTCTCCTTTCCCCAGCAGCAGGACACTGTATTGGGAGCAGAGACAGTCGGTCCTGTCCCCCAGCAGCAGCATGATTTTTTGGGAATAGAGAGCCCAGTCTCCTTTCCCCAGCAGCAGGACACTGTATTGGGAGCGGAGACGGTCGGTCACCCTCCCCAGCGGCTGGAAGTATGTATGGGAGAGGAGCTTGTTACCCCCTCTCCCCAGCGGCAGCTTAACGCACCAGGGGGAGACAGTAAGCCCCACAACAGTGCAGATGGGACCGTGGTCTCTGCACTTACAGCACAGGGGGTAGAGACAGTCGGTCTCCCCCTCCAACAACCAGGCTCCAACCAGGCTTCTTCCGTGGTAGCGCTGGCACCAGGGCAGAGTACCGCTGATACCTGCCCACAAAGCAACCCCCACTCCAAGCCAGGGAGCAACACAGAGACCGGGAGTACCAGCTTCCAACATAACCTTGGTGGACTCACTGGACAGAGACAGGCTACTAAAGTCAACAGGTCCAGTATTTGGTTGTGGGTGGGCTGCCAGACTAACTCAGGTACCGACCGGCGTGAGGTCAGGTATCTGGTTAGTCTTCCCTGGGGGGGGGAGATGTGTGGCGAAACCAACCTTGCCACTGGGCTTTGGAGAGGGCTGGCTGCTGGCCTCTTGCCCCTGGATTATGGGCCATATACTAACTTTTGAACCCCTGGTCTGATTCATGCCATTTTTTAATATGTTGTTCCCCTGAATGGATTGATTGCGAATATGTAATTTTTATGTGAATGTGATGTATGGTTTTAGAGTTATGAAAGTTGGGTAGAAAGTATGTTTAACTGTATGTATAATTGAGTCTCCTCTCAGGATAAGGAGAGGGAATATGCTGGGTGTGTTTCTATTGTGCCATTGTCCCATTGTGTGTTTAAAGGGTGATGCCTGTTCTGTTGTCTGCACATGTGTATTGGCGATCTCCCTTTGTCCTCAGAGATAATTGGATTGCTCTTCAGGTTGTCTGGACAGAGAGGAGGAAACCATGATGCATTGTGGGGATATGTTGTCCTATGTCCCAGTCTTCATTCTGGTCCTCTGGGGGCGTGAACGATTGGTTGCTGTAGTTACATTGTATGTGTTGTTAATTACTGATTGGTTGTATTTCAAACCCCTGTGGGCAGTACTATGTTTGTGGTTTATGAATAAAAGAGGCTGTACGTGAAGTACAGTCAGACCACTGCTTGACCCTCAAAACGGAGCCTTGTCTCGTTATTGGGGGGGATTCACTGTATGCTGTTAGAAGACCGATTGCCAGGATTGTATGCTTTTCCTGTTCGTCTGCTAGCAGCTATTCGTGAGGTTCCAGTTTGGAGTGCTACTTTGTATCCAGTTCGGGAGTTGGTGTTCTGCAGTAGCTGGGCCTGTCTCTCAGAAAGGGGCTTATCGCCTAAACGGATTTTAACCCCTTGTCTGCTGAAACGGTCCGTTACATGCGCCATAAGGTTTGAATAAATTATCTCTTCATTTCAAAAAAATCTTTCTTTTGAGGGGTGTGATTTTACAGAATCTGTTTTAAAAGAACACACATATGGGTATTATTTTGGACCATAGCTTGACAATAATCTGACTTCCTTCTGCGACACCCAGCAATCAGGTGTAATCTCTGGGGAAAACTGTCATCAAGTGTTAACATTGTAACACCACTAAAGGGAAACTCATACATTACACAATCAAATCAATGGTCTGTCTTTCGAATGCCCAATTCTCATTTTCTCGTTTGCTATTAGGGGACATGGGCTAGGGCATATTTTCATATGGTCATACAGACCATACATTGTATAATATAGAAAATGTACCAACTTATGTATCAACAAATACAGAGCTGAGTTTGTCATAAAGCATACCTGATAATGATGTAAATGTCTGTGTAAAGGTTAGTTGTAATTTTCCACAGTTATGACAATACTTAAAAAGTTATATAGCCAATTGTGCTCTGTTAAGGTAAACATTTACTGGCATGCTGTAACGGTCATGAACACACACACAGACAGGGGGGAGGGAGTGACCACTGCGCTCCACCCTCACCCTGACCCTGCCTACTTGCCTCGCAAGTCCTAATGACAAGGGACAACTAGATGGCAGTCCCTAACTTGGTGTAAGTGCAGGGAGGACGAACAGACAACAAACAGAACGAATACGGACCGAGTCAAAACCAGGAAGGCAGCGCAGTACAAAGGGACAAGCAGAGAATAGTCAGGAGAAAGCCGAGGTCGTTTACCAGGAGCAGCTAGAAGTACCAAAGGACTACCCAGGGATCGTCTGGAGCAGGCCGGGATCAGGAACCAGGAAAGCAGTACAGCACCGCAGGAACATACAGGGAGACGTCGGATAAACAGGAGGTAAAAACACCAGGAATCCAAGGAGACACAGGTGGAACCTGAATAACAGGCAATCTGTGGCAAGCAGATTGCCTGTTTAAATAGGGAGCCAGAGGGGTCATGTGACGTGGCCAGCGTCACATGACTCCACACAGACTACACAGCCGAGTGCCGAGTGATCAGTTCGGCGCTCAGCCCTAAAACCATTTGCATGAATGCGCATAGACGCGCAGGGGGCGCGCATAGTATTATCAGGAACGCGGGCGACGCCGGACGCGCTGATGATGCGAGCGCGCTCCGGACGTGCCCGTCTCCTAGACCGCGCCGTGACATATGCTTTCTAATGTATTCAGTGATACATTCTCCAATAACTATCTTCAGGCTTGGACTGGCCCAGTGGGGAGCCTGTGGCTAGCCCACTGGGCCCCAAACCAACATTGAGCCCAAGAGCGTTGAGCATGGCTACAATAATTGAACGCTCTTCACTCCTCGTGCCTCTCTGCTCCAGGCACTGCATTTTGTCCTCATGATTTTAACATCAGAACCCAGTGTGCGGCAGGTGGCATCTGGAAGAAAAAAGGCCCCGGGAGAAAGACGTGGTAAGCATAAGTAGGGATCTCATCTGAGGTCTGAATCATTTTTATCTCTCAATGGGATAATTCATTCTCGGGTATGCTTAGTTTAGGAATTTTGCCTGAAGTCTGAATTAATTTTGTGGTCTGGTCTCGGCTCTAAACCAATTTAAGGGTCTAAATTAATTTGGGGATTTGGTCCAGGGTCCTAGGGGTCTGACCAAGGGTCTGAATTAATTTTGAGGTCTAAAACTTTGCTATGGTGCCCATTATTTACTAGTTATGCCCCTGCCTAGTATTTGAAGCTTGAAGCTTTCGGTAGCCCTTTATTGTGTCATTTAAATGTGCATGAGGCGTTTTTTTAACCAGTAAATATGTTTTGTTTGTAAAGGCAGGGGAAGTTTTAGAATAGGAAAGTACCCAATGCTCACCCATTGAATGATGCTGCTCCACCAATGGCTACCGTTTACTTCCGAGCAGCCAATCACATGCTAACTAACCAAGAGGTGACTGCTGTGGCCAATCAAATATGTGAGTACTAGTTACTTTATTAATTTAAATTTCCTGCCTTCACAAAAAATACTATTTTCTGTACAACCCCTTTTTAAGGTATAGGCGTTGTTTCCATACAGCTATAGGTTGGACCCTCAGATTAAATTTTGCTAGTGGATCATAAGCTGCACACTCCGACAGCGACTGACTGATTTAATAAGATTTCCTATTCTGTTTTAAAATTTTTAATATATTAAAAGGTGCACATGTCATGGATAGGAAAGGTAATTCTATGTAGGAAATTACATTTAGTACACCGGGACATGTCGTAAGGCCTTTTTTTGGGTCAATGACCCAATGAAAATTCAAACAAGTGTTGATGTTCACAGCCAGCGATCAGCCAACAAACTAGCAATCACTCATGTGTCGATCGCATCTTTAATGCATCATAAAATAATTTGATGGAAGCACATCTCCCCGTGTAAGCAGAGAATGCGTTGTGTCAAGCAATGCAATCTGTGATCATTTTTTCAAACCCCTCCCAATAATTGTCTAGTGAAGATTAAATGAGCACCATCCAACTTTCTATATCATTGATCAGAGCTTGTTAAAGGCAATTCATCTGCCCGAATAACAGGACCTTTATATGCTCACTGAAAGATTCAATAATGGATGTATTATTATATTTAATTCTACATTCTGAACTGTACGAAACTAAGCAGAAACATTACAGATTTTACAAACAGATTTCTCTTAAGATGAGAAAGGTCACTGAAAGTGTGGCATGCTGGGTTAGTATCAGGAAGTGTTTTAAGAAGTACAGTGTGGGTCTCAGATCTATTACACTAAGAGAAATAGCCTGGTACAAATAGATATTAATAGCATACAAAGAAAAAAAAACTGACTAACTTTAACTTACATTTCAAAAATTATTACTGAAGGTTGTGTTTGGTTAAGACAACGCTATTAGGCATTCTGAGTTCAATCAAAACAATAAAATTAATTTTAAAAAATCACAAAAAAAATAAAATATCCCAGCTATTTTTCCTTAATCTCCACTTTTATGCCGATCCTAGTTTATATTCAAAATCAAATCGCAAATAAAACACAAATAAACGTATAATATATGTATAGTGTCCCAGGAGATCAATCAACCAGTTACCCCTACTCTTCTTCACAAACTGGTGTCTGATCTAAGAAAACTGGCTGCAGCAGGAGCCTCCTCCCACTGCAGTAGAACACAAATATTCTAAAATAAAAATAAATTTATAAATAAAACAGATAAGCAGGAAACTGACCCCTGTGTTCTCTACAGGATTTCTACAAGATGGTTTGTTTCACCAACATGCAAAAAATCCTGAAGACTGATAGACACTGTGAACAAGATTGTTTCCTGTTTAAAGGGAACCTGTCACCGGGATTTTGTGTATAGAGCTGAGGACATGGGTTGCTAGATGGCCACTAGCACATCCGCAATACCCAGTCCCCATAGCTCTGTGTGCTTTTATTGTGTAAAAAAACCGATTTGATACATATGCAAATTACCCTGAGATGAGTCCTGTCCCTGACTCATCTCACATACAGGACTCATCTCAGGTTAATTTGCATATGTATCAAATCGTTTTTTTTACACAATAAAAGCACACAGAGCTATGGGGACTGGATATTGCAGATGTGCTAGTGGCCATCTAGCAACCCATGTCCTCAGCTCTATACACAAAATCCTGGTGACAGGTTCCCTTTAATTCTATTAGTAATTTATAGGTTCTGCTCCTTTAACAAAAGAGATATCTTATTTTCAATCAACTTTTACAAGCGAAGGCTTCATGCACATGACCATTATGCAAAATATAGAACATGTCCTATACTTGTCGACAAAATTCAGACCATGGATACATTGCAGTCAATGGGTCTGCAAAAAAAAGGTTTACGGCACACAAACTCGTTTCTGTATTCTGGGAATCCACAGTTTGCGGACCGCAAAATGCTTGCGGTCATGTGCATGAGGCCTACAGCTAACTTGGAGATCAATTGCAAAGGCAGAGTCTTCGGGGGACACAGATGGTCTATGTAGTATACTGTACAGTGTATTGATGTCAAAAAGCTTTGTATTCAAACGAAAAATGGTCAACTCTTTAAAGGGGTTCTTCATCTTTTTAACCCTTTTTAGCAACAACCCCCCCCCCCTTCCCCCTTAAGACTTGTGGAGGGAAGCATACTTACATGCTCCTACTACTATATTCCAGCTCCTTCAGTCCACCACTGCATTCACCGCACTCTGTCCCTACTTCTACATTTTAGCCAATGACTGTGTCACTTGCCGCTTGAGGGACATGTCACTACTGTGGCCAATCATTAGTTGCAGCAGCACACATGACCCCTGTCCATAGCAGCAGTTAACAAGCAAGGACCAGAACCTGGTGAGCACAGCAGAGGATAGAAAGATCCAGAGCCAGGAGGATGCTTCCCTCCACAGATCCTGTGGGAAAGGGGGAGGGGGTGACGGGACCAAAAAGTGTTAAAAGGCTTGAGAACCCTTTTAAGTCATTTGAAAAGGGTTTTAACATAGCAGAGAAATGGGATAGATTATGTAAGTAATAATAGTTTAGACGTTTATAGCCATGCATCTGTATCAAAAACATTCTGTTTTTGGGCGATGACCTTTCAGCGTGGCAGGTAATAGCTGAGCACAGATGAATACATGAAAACAATTGTCACTACACCAACTACAGCAATTTATGGCAGCTAAAAGTACATTAAATTATACTTGTTCCTGGGTCTTACAAATACATGTTTAGATGGGGGGGGGGGGGGAACTATGGACACAATAGAACTCCCTTGTTGCAATAATAGCTTCATCGAGAAAGAAGTAAATGTATCTCATTATGTTCAAGCAGATGTAATTAGGAAGGATAAGATCTCAGATAATTCTCTATAAAATTACAAGACACACATGAAAAGACACTTTGAATTGTGCATGACAGCCTTTCAGATGTTCTCAAGCTAGAGTACACAATGCATCATATGATTGCAGGTAAGTACAAGCCAAATGCAACAGCCCGGGAGAATGGTTAAAGGGGTTATCCAAGTTTTCAAACAACCCCCCCCCCCCCCCTGTGCCAGACCCCTAATAGATAATATACTTACCCCGCACCCGGTACCGGCACCGCCGCTGCTGCTTCTCCCTGTACACGGATAAAAACATCCGGTGTCGGGGGGAGAACAGCCAATGGCAGGTGTGGACAGTGACGAGCCTCCCTAGCATCACCCGCAATGCTAGGGAGGCACGTCCCTGTCCCCGCCTGCCATTGGCTGCTCCCCCCCCCCCCCCGACATCGGATGTTTTCATCCGTGTACAGGGAGAAGCAGCAGCGGCGGTGCCTGGACCAGGAGCGGCCCAGGGAGCGGGGTAAGTATATTACCTGTGAGGGGCCTGGCACATTGGGGGCTGTTTGAGAACTTGGATAACCCCTTTAAAGAACAGAGATTAGCATTTTAGTTGGCCTTCCCACAGGTTGCTTTTATTGGTTTATCACATCTGGAAAATAATGGGTGAAGATAACTGAAGCTGGTCATGGATGCAACAGTAATAATTATGAATCTTGATTATAAAGTGACCCATACATTTCATAATTGTGCTGCAATAATCTTGAAGGGTTTGTCCACCATTGGGGGCCTTTCAGCCAATACCACCACATTGCCAGACCTGTGGAGGGAATCATACTTACTTGTTCCCTGTCCCCAGGTTCTGGATCCTTTGGTCCCCCACTGCCATTGTCTGGTCCTACTCATCAACATCTGGTTTGATGTGGGTTATGTATGCTGCTGCAGCCAATGACTAGCCGCAGCAGCAACATGTCCCCCATGTATCACGTAACTCATTGTTAAAATGTAAAAATGTATGGTGGATTTACACATACAGAGGAGCATCCAATTATCGGGAAGGACAGTCGACTGTCGGATGCTCATTAAGTGGAGGTGAAGCTCTGTATTTACATGCAGTGATCACCTTCACGGTATGAGAAAGAGGGATCCCTATTACGATTGATGGTCCTCATACAGCTGCATGAGATGCTGCCCAGAAACTATAGTTTACTTGCCAGCACTAACAACAGTTTAACCCGATGAATGAGTGATTGGTTGCACCTTTAGATGGGCAGATTGTTGGGAACAGGCATTCGCAGGAACGTTTGTCTCCAATAATCTCCCAGAATACCTGAACGTGTAAATCCACCATTAGACAGCAGGTTCAATCAGTTAAAGGGATTGTGCCCTGGTAGAGAGCCGCCTGGAAATTATAGGTCACTCACTCTTCGGGACCTAAAGAATCTTGTTCAAGACCAGTGGAAAAGTCTGTACTACATGCATCTCATACAGCATAATCTCAGACATGATAGCACAACAAATAATAAACTTCAATATTTCAAGTTATTTGAACAAAAACTTGAGTCTCTGGAGGGTCCAGGCTGCCAGCAACCTTTATTTCTACTAGATCTCAGTAGGAGATGTTAGTTACTTCCTACATGATTTCATGTCTTGAAACATACAGTTCTTCTCCATACAGTTCTTCATTTCATTTTAACTAGTTTGAAAGCACATAAATCATAGGAAACATAATAGGCTACAAGCCATGGTTGACACGTCCGTGAAGGACAGTTTCAGACTCTACAAGAATAGGCTCAATCAAACATGTCTCTGCGTGGTGACATAAATCTGTGTTCTCTCCCCAAGATTAAGGCGCTCTCTCCCCAAGAAGAGATAGTACCCCCCAAACCTTGTCCAAGGAGAGAGAAAGAGGAAGGACCATCTGGGTGACTGAGTGACAGAAATTAGTCCATGAGAACAAATATGGCTGACAATGGTAGGAGACATCTAAAGATATCTTTATTAGAGAAACACAACACACAGGGGAATTTGCTGTAGAGATCAACATGCTGTATGCTTTTAAGATATTCATTAAAACCTTGAAAAGGTTTTCTGAAACTTGAAAAGGGAATACTAAAACTAAACTAACACAAAACATGTAGGCCTTTAACTTCATCTACAAAAGTTCACTGAGTTCCCTGTTAGGAGTGCATTATTACAAATGCATCCCTATATAGACTGTACATGTGATAGGTGGGACAGAGATCTAATACAGAAGAAGCAAGGTAAAGCAACTGTCCCATTTGGACAACCAAGTCGCCACGGCGTCACCGTCTCTAACAAACAGTGATCAACTGCTATCACAAAGGAAAGCAGCGACTGAGAGGGAAA
This sequence comes from Bufo bufo, assembly GCF_905171765.1. Classification (NCBI taxonomy): domain Eukaryota; kingdom Metazoa; phylum Chordata; class Amphibia; order Anura; family Bufonidae; genus Bufo; species Bufo bufo. Next base: position 652,927,137 of record NC_053390.1, on the reverse strand, counting down.
TGTAGAATTACACAGAGCCCATTCCAGAGAATGAATTGTGTAATATACTGTATGGTCTTGTTAAGTCCATCAGATGAGAGGCATACATAAAAGAGCCAAAGTGGAGGATTCAAAAACAGACTATGCCTACTATGGTGAGCTATTGTATGCGTCCCTAGAATTAAACCTAAATAGCTTGCCTGAGTGGAACGCTAAAAGAACAAAAATAATACATTTTTAATAATTAACTCTTCTAAAATTGGAGCTCAAGGACTCAATAGTATACTTAACTAGTCGTCAGGCTAGAGGGTGTATAGTTGTGGAGGAGGGGGGACCAATATGGATATCTGACCCCACTTGAGGGTCTCAGCTTTTGAAAATATTGTATATATGGACCTCTAAACCTATAATAAATAAGTGACACCGCATTTAAAAATCAAATATAGCAGTGTCACTCCTAACCACGCAGTAGTATGCCTGTTACACTACAATATGTGTATATAGGCCCACTACTAGATCGGCTTCTATCCAGGGATCGTTATATTTAAATATTAAAGTGGAGGATTCCCGTATGTGACCTTCTTCTGCCCAAATACTTCATAAGAATAAAGATTATCACATAAGAATAATAAAAAGCTAAAATGAATCCTCTTATTTGTATCCCATGCACTAATATTCAATAAAATAGCATAATATAGACAGAAAGCCCCAAATGACTTGTGCTCCCCTTTTCCCTAAGCAGCTTTTAGCATGAAGAGGTGTAAGAAGAGATCACATGCAGTGTCGGACTGGGGTACCAAATGTACATTCAAATATAATAAATAATCTAACAAGTTTTTTATATGAACATAGGCTGGTTGAGGTGCTGTACATTGAATATATGTATGTAGTGCACTAAATCTAATGTGTTATGTGCCACTTGTGCAGGGGGTGGGAGACTAGGAGCTCACGGCCCTGATCACATGTCATTGGTATACCTAAGTGTTACCTGTATATAATGGCATATCGTCTAGTGATATTATCTTGCATAACAGACATTATTGCATTAAGCAGGCTTTCTGCTCAACAACGAACAAGACCAACACACACGATTGTACAGTGTAAGCGCAAATTCTACAAAACCACAGAAATATCTCATCATACCTGTACAGTCCAGCCTGAGATAGGCAGATTCTTAGCAGGAGGATCCTGGAATATGCATTAAGTAAAGTTTTCCTGGGCAGAGGCAGCACAGACAGGTGAGCTCGCCAGGTAAACTGTCCAGAGACAAGGACTACAGCCTGAAGACGTAATCCAAGGAGATGCTGAGGGATTGTCAGCAAGGGACTAGACGGGTAAGCTTCTCGCAGGTTTATCCTCACCCCTTACAAACATGAAATACACAGGAGCAGATTGCATGTATGGGTGGGGAGGAGACACGGGATTAGTACACTGGCTGAGAATTTGTTTCTGACTTACGAACAGGGAAGGCCAGAGGGGAGGGGGAGGGGAGAACTGGATAGCAAAGGGAGGAGCGGTCCCTAAGGTGTGCACATTGTCTTACTCCTCCTTTGCAATATGAGGCCACTGATCACAGCTCCTTATTACCATATTTTGACTTGTAGCAACGACCGCAGACAATGAGTTGGCTTCTTACACTTTGTATACGACTAAACGGTGATACAAAAGAAGTACTTCTGATATCAAACCATCATTTATGTAGAAGTAGAATAACTTCTGATCCTTGCCTGGCAGCTGATATGACAGTTCTCTCAAATATCACACTCGTTCTTCTGAAAGGGACTACACAATACCGGTTATCATCGCAGGGACAACACAATAGAATAGACTGGAAAGGTCTAACCGGACTGTGTATTATTAACATCGGAACCACTTATCCCACTTATCCCACAGTACGGGGCTTACAAACATTTATTTCGCTTTTTTTAATAATCTATTAAACTAAAATGTTACTATACAAAGTGAGTATTTGAAAATTTAAGAAGCCTTTGGCCTCATGCACACGACAGTATTTTTTCATGGTCCACAAAACGGGGTTCCGTTGTTCCGTGATCCGTTTCTGTTTTTTTTTTCCGTGTGTCTTCCTTGATTTTTGGAGGATCACCAGACATGAAAAGTGAAAAAAAAATATGCCAAGTTTGCCTTGAAAATGATAGGAATAAAACGGACACGGATCACGGACGCGGATGACAATCTTGTGTGCCTCCATGTTTTTTCACGGACCCATTAACTTGAATGGGTCCGCGAACCATTGTCCGTGAAAAAAATAGGACAGGTCATATTTTTTTCACGGACTGGAAACACGGATCACGGACGCGGATGACAAACGGTGCATTTTCAGAGTTTTCAACGGACCCATTGAAAGTCAATGGGTCCACAGAAAATCACGGAAAACGGAACAACGGACACGGAAGACAACAACGGTCGTGTGCATGAGGCCTTTATCAGAGACAGGGGCTTAACTACCATAGCGGCAGACCATGAGACTGCTATGGGGCCCAGTTGGGATCATCTCTTCTTCTACTGGAGGTGAAAACCTGGTCAGCACTCTACCCTCTAAAGGAACAACTGAGGCAGTGGATAAAATGACCCAAGGGTCATTGAAAAGGGTTTAGGCAGAAACCCTTCTGTCCAGTGTGGGGGGCCTGGTTTGATCCTTGCTATGGGGCCCTTACTTCTCTATGTACGCCACTGATCAGAGACAAACACTAAAAACACTACGTAAGGCTGTGGGATATATGTCTTGTCTAGTAATGTAGAAAAAAACTAAACATTATAGCCAGTTAATTATACTAATGGGGTCGTCCCATGAAAAAATATTCTGCAGTTTTCAAACCAGCACCTGTAAATTCAATGAAATGTATCTGTATAGGGCTACTTGCAGTTTTTTGTCATTCCCCTGTCCACCTCTCTGATGCTCAATTTCATCCTTCAACTGCCTCCTGAGCTGTGATAGGGAGAGAGCTGCAACAGAAAGGAACACCCCCTGAAGTGCAGCAGAAAGGACACACCCACTGAAGTGCAGCAGAAAGGACACACCCACTGAAGTGCAGCAGAAAGGACACGTCCACTGAAGTGCAGCAGAAAGGACACGTCCACTGAAGTGCAGCAGAAAGGACACACACCCTGAAGTGCAGCAGAAAGGACACACACCCTGAAGTGCAGCAGAAAGGACACATCCACTGAAGTGCAGCAGAAAGGACACCCCCCACTGAAGTGCAGCAGAAAGGACACACACCCTGAAGTGCAGCAGAAAGGACACACACCCTGAAGTGCAGCAGAAAGGACACACACCCTGAAGTGCAGCAGAAAGGACACACACCCTGAAGTGCAGCAGAAAGGACACACACCCTGAAGTGCAGCAGAAAGGACACACACCCTGAAGTGCAGCAGAAAGGACACACACCCTGAAGTGCAGCAGAAAGGACACACACCCTGAAGTGCATCAGAAAGGACACACACCCTGAAGTGCAGCAGAAAGGACACACACCCTGAAGTGCATCAGAAAGGACACACCCACTGAAATTAAGCAGAAAGGACACACCCACTGAAGTGCAGCAGAAAGGACACACCCACTGAAGTGCAGCAGAAAGGACACACCCACTGAAGTGCAGCAGAAAGGACACACACCCTGATCTGCAGCAGAAAGTACATGCCCCTGAGCTGCAGCAGAAAGTATATGCCCCTGAGCTGCAGCAGAAAGTATATGCCCCTGAGCTGCCAGACTGAAATAAATCTAGCTGAACAACTGGAGCAATTGATGTGGAGATCTCTGGATCCATGTTAGGTACATTGTTCTAAGTGTGATATAAAGAGATTGCCATGTGCTGTATAATGTCGGATTTTCATTTTTTACATTAATCATTGGATAACCCCTTGTTTGTCACTATAACAGACTGAATGTGCAGAAATGTAAGCTCTCTAGGCAGCTCTGACAGCTCACTGATGTAAATAGCACCTAACCTCCAACATCCTGAAATTAAAGGTAGGTACACGCACTGCAACCCCTTTTTACAACAGTTTCCCCATAGTGGAACAAGTCACAAAGCCGTCATCACGGCCTCAGTATAATCATCAGGACAACAGCCACTGATGAAGAGGTGTGTAAACCTCGAAACGCGTATGGAAATTCTGATAATTTGACTACAGCATTTACAGACTTCAATCCGAAGGAAACAGCGCGCTGCAATCTGTAAAGAGGTGACGTATAGAAATCACGTGGGACGCCACGTGAACACGCCACCAGGTACGTGATTACCATTTGAAAAATTCGGGATCACCATTTGAAAGCTTTGAGAGTTTCGACTGAAGCCTATATCCATGTTAAGCTAATGGGAAAAGAAAATATCGCTGATTAAGCGTGCGGTCTGGCAGCGGTGAAGACACTACAAAGAGGCTGCTTACATACCCTTTTCCATATGCTCATCAACCTGCTAACAAAGGAAATATAAGTGGTTTTACATGCTAAACATTGGGAACACTATCTGAAAAAATTGCTAAAAGTCATCTAAAGCTTCTGTGTTTTGCTGCTTCTCCAGTATCCCTTGTGGCCTTTTTCAAATAATCGATACTCTTGAGACTTTTCAAATAGTCGATGCCTTCAAGATCGATTCTTTTGAACACTTCAACTCACTAATTCATATCAGTCCTAAGAGTCGATCACTAAATCGATTTATACCGACTATAATATCGATTGAAAATTTATCGAATTTTGTTTTTACATAAATATGTTTTAATGTTATTTTTAAATGTTATTTTAAATGTATGTTTATATAAACTTTTCCGATGAAACTACTTATGATCTGAGTGCCCGTTTTTTACATATATTCACTTTTCGTTTGTTTTTGGGGTAAACATTTACGTGAGCACCTAACTCCATTCGGATTGGAGGTGAGCCGCCTTGTTCCTATTTTTCAATAATCATAGTATAACCAGCTCTTCCATGCCTCTGTGCAGGTTCTGAAGTCCCTGAGATTCAGGTGCTTAGACAGACTGACATAGACTCTAGGAAACATCCAGATTCTCAGGGCCCATGCACATGTCCATAGCCGTTTTTTGTAGTCCATAAAATGCACGGATACCGGCCATGTGCGTTCAGAATTTTGCGGAACAGAACATCCTGCCACCTATACAACACTCCTATCCTTGTCCGTAAAACTTTTTTTTTTTTCCGGGGCCGCGGAATGGACATACAGATGGGGACATGTCTGTCTGTATCTTTTGTGGCCCCACTAAAGTAAATGGGCCCGCATTCGACCAGCAAAAAATGCGGATCGGATGCAGACTAAAAGCACGCCCATGTGCATGAGCCCTTAAAGAGTTTTCATTCAGATGTTACAACTTTGTGCCTAAAACAAATAAACTTTGGCCATTTGGTTTGTTTTCTTTCACTCTATGACTGATACAAAGGTAAAGTAAAGAATACATCAGAAATTCAGCATTTTCAAACACAACAAATTTAGAGAGCACCACTGATACCTATGGAAAGCATACCTATATGCATAATATCCAATAGCTATATGCATTGCCTTAAAAAAGTATTCATATCCTTGAACTTTTCCACATTTTTTCACGTTACACCCACAGAAAATGATACATGGTTTTCAACATTTTTAATAAATAAAAATCTGAAAAGTGTGGAGAGCATTTATATTCAGTCCCCTGTACTCGAATACCCCTAAATAAAATCCAGGGTGACCAATTGCCTGCGGAAGTCACCAAATTAGTAAATAGAGTCCACCTGTGTGTAATTTATTCTCAGTATAAGGGCCCTTGCACATGACCGTATGCCCTCTGAGACATACGGTCAGTGAGCGGGCTATATGTCCTGGAGCGGCATTGATCATGCTCACGGGAGCGCACAGCATCATAGATTACAATGATGCTATGCACGTTGGGCTGCCTGCAGGGCTATTGTCCTGAACTCATAAGATCATGCTGTGTGCTCCCGTGCGCATGATCAATGCCGCTCCGGGACATATGGCCCGCTTACAGACCGTATATCTCAGAGGGCATACTGACATGTGCAAGGGCCCTAACTGCAACTGTTCTGTGAAGGCCTCAGAGGTTTGTTAGTGAACATTAGTGATCAAACAGCATCATGAAAACAAGGGAACACACCAGACTGGTCAGGGATGAAGTTGTGGAGAAGAGTAAAGCAGGGTTAGGTTTTAAAAAAATATCCCAAGCTTTGAACATCTCACGGAGCACTGTTCAATCCATCATCCAATGGATTGATGGAACCAATAAAATACATTTACGTTTGTGGGTGTAACGTAAAGAAATGTGGAAAAGTTCAAGGGGTATGAATACTTCTTCAAGGCACTGTACTTCAAGAGCACTCATGTAAAGGATACGGGATCACAATACTAGTACCAATAACTTTTAATAAAGGGGTTATCCCCTGATTAATGTAGAAAAAGGAAAATCAGACATCATATAGTACATGACAATCTCTTCCTAACAAAGCTAGAACCAGCCCTGTACCTCCCGTGGATCCAGAGCTCACTGCTCCAATTGCTCCGGGGTTGTGTCATCTGAGAAATTGCTAGGATATGACAGCAAAATCATATGGATGTGGATCCCAGAGGTGTGTCCCGCACCTATCTCTAGAAGAGGGCTCCAAAAGTGAACAAAAGCACACGCGCGTCATGCACTCCATTGACTTCTGTGGGAATTCCAAAAATAGCCAAATGAACTTGCTCGGCTATTTTCGGAAGTCCCATAGAAGTAAATGCAGAGCGCACCACACATGCACATTCACCTCTCCATTTATTTCTATAGGACCGCTGGAAATAGATGAGAGAGCGCTCGGCTATTTTCGGAACTCCCATAAAAGTGAATGGAGGGTGCACGGTTCACTCCCACTCCCTGTTTAAAAGATACAGTTGAAACCAGAAGTTTATATTTACTATATAAAAAGACACATATGCATGTTTTTCTCAATATTTGACATAAAATCAGAATAGACCTTTCCTGTTTTTGGTCAATTAGGATTACCATAATTATTATTATTTGCCAAATGCAAGAATAATGAGAGAGAGAATGTTTTAAGGCATTTTTATTACTTTCTGCAAAGTCAAAAGTTTACATACATTTCATTAATATTTGGAACCATTGTCCTTAAACTGTATGACTTGGGTCAAACGTTTTGGATATCCTTTCACAAGCTTCTCACAATAGTTGGTAGGAATTTGGTCCCATTCCTCCTGACAAACCTGGTGTAACTGAGCCATGTTTGTTGGTCGCCTTGCTTGCACCTGCTTTTTCAGCCTTGCCCATAAATTTTCAATAGGATTGAGATCAGGGCTTCGTGATGGCCACTCCAAAACATTGACTTTGTTATCCTTGAGCCACTTTGTAACCAGTTTGACAGTATGCTTCGGGTCATTGTCCATTTGGAAGACCCATTTCCTGGCTGATGTCTTGAGATGTTGCTTCAGTATTTCCACATAATCTTCTTTCCTCGTGATGCCATCTATTTTGTGAAGTGCACCAGTCCCTCCTGCAGCAAAACAACCCCACAACATGATGCTGCCACCCCCGTGTTTCACAGTTAGGATGGTGTTCTTAGGCTTCCACGCTTCTCCCTTTTTCCTCCAAACGTAACGATTGTCATTATGGTCTAAAAGTTCAATTTTAGTTTCTTCAGACCACAGGACATGTCTCCAAAAATGTAGGTCTTGGTTCCTGTGTGCATTTGAAAACATTAATCTGAATTTTTTGGTTTATTTTGGCTTCTTCCTGGCAGAGTGGCCTTTCAGCCCATGTTGATACAATACTCGTTTCACTGTGGATATTGACACAATCTTACCAGCTTCCGCCATCATCTTCACAAGGTCTTTTGCTTTTGTTCTTGGGTTGATATGCACATGTCGGACCAAAGCACGTTCATCTCTGGGACACAGAACCCGTCTCCTTCCTGAGCAGTATCATGGCTGGACATTCCCATCTTTTTTGTACTTGCGTATAATTGTTTGTACAGATAAACGAGGCACCTTCAGGTATCTTGAAATTGCACCCAAGGTTGAGACAGACTTGTGCAAGTCCAATTCTCTTCCTGATATCTTGGCTGATTTCTTTAGACTTCACCCATGATGCTACAAAAAGAAGCAGTGTGTTTCAGGTGTGCATTTAAATACATCCACAGGTGTGTCTCTAATTAACTCAGATGTTGCCAACAAACAGAAGCTTCCAAACACATGACATCATCATATAGGCAGTCCAGAATTGTTTAACTCCTTTGGGACACAGTGTTATTTCACCTTAAGGACCAGGCCATTTTTTGCAAATCTGACCAGTGTCACTTTAACCCCTTAAGGACTCAGCCCTATTTCACCTTAAGGACTTGGCCATTTTTTGCAAATCTGACCAATGTCACTTTAAGTGCTGATAACTTTAAAACGTTTTGACTTACCCAGGCCGTTCTGAGATAGTTTTTTTTGTCACATATTGTACTTCATGACACTGCTAAAATTGGGTCAAAAAAGTTAATTTTTTTGCATAAAAAAATACCATATTTACCAAAAATTTTGAAAAATTTTCAAATTTCAAAGTTTTAGTTTCTCTACTTCTGTAATACATAGTAATACCCCCAAAAATTGTGATGACTTAACATTCCCCATATGTCTACTTCATGTTTGTAGCATTTTGGGAATGATATTTTATTTTTTGGGGATGTTACAAGGCTTAGAAGTTTAGAAGCAAATTTAGAAATTTTTCAGAAATCTTCAAAATCCCACTTTTTATGGACCAGTTCAGGTTTGAAGTCATATTGTGAGGCTTAGATAATATAAACCTCCCAAACCCCATTCTAGAAACTACACCCCTCAAGCTATTCAAAACTGTTTTTAAAAACTTTGTTAACCATTTAGGTCTTCCACAAGACTTCATGGCAAATGGACATAAAATGTAAGAATTTTGATTTTTTGGAAATTTTCCAACATAATCAATTTTTTCCAGGAATAAAACAAGGGTTAACTGCCAAACAAAACTCAATATGGGTTTCCCTGATTCTGTAGTTTGCAGAAACACCCCATATGTGGTCGTAAACAACTGTTTGGCCAAACGGGAGGACATAGAAGGAGGGGAACACCATATGGGTTTTGCAAGGCAGATTTTGCAGGACTGGTTTTGTTTATACCATGTCCCATTTGAAGCCCACTGTTGCACCCCTAGAATAGAAATTTCAAAAAAGTGACTCCATCTAAGGCTACTTTCACACTAGCGTTCGGGTGTCCGCTCGTGCGCACCGTTTGAAGGGGCTAACGAGCGGCCCCGAACGCATCCGTCTGGCCCCAATGCATTCTCAGTGGAGGCGGATCCACTGATAATGCATCCGCCTGCCAGCGTTCAGCCTCCGCTCCGCTCAGTGAGCGGACTCCTGAACGCTGCTTGCAGCGTTCGGGTGTCCGCCTGGCCGTGCGGAGGCGAGCGGATCCGTCCACACTTACAATGTAAGTCAATGGGGACGGATCCGCTTGAAGATGACACAATATGGCTCAATCTTCAAGCGGATCCCTTCCCCATTGACTTTCAATGTAAAGTCTGAACGGATCCGCTCAGACAACTTTCACACTTAGAAAATTTTCTAAGTTTTAATGCAGACGCATCCGTTCTGAACGGATGCGAACGCCTGCATTATCGGAGCGGATCCGTCTGATGAAACATCAGACGGATCCGCTCCGAACGCTAGTGTGAAAGTAGCCTAAGAAAGTACACCCCTCAAGGTATTCAAAACTGGGTTTACAAACTTTGTTAACCCTTTAGGTGTTTCACAAGAGTTAATGGCAGATGGAGAAACAATTTAGAAATTTCTATTTTTTTGAAATTTGCCAATATAATCAATTTTTTCCAGGAATAAAACAAGGGTTAACTGCCAAACAAAACTCAATATGGGTTGCCCTGATTCTTTGGTTTGCAGAAACACCCCATATGTGGTCGTAAACTACTATTTGGCCAAACGGGAGGACATAGAAGGACGGGAACACCATATGGGTTTTGCAAGGCAGATTTTGCAGGACTGGTTTAGTTTATACCATGTCCCATTTGAAGCCCCCTGTTGCACCCCTAGAATAGAAATGTCAAAAAAGTGACTCCATCTAAGAAAGTACACCCCTCAAGGTATTCAAAACTGGGTTTACAAACTTTGTTAACCCTTTAGGTGTTCCACAAGAGTTAATGGCAGATGGAGAAACAATTTAGAAATTTCTATTTCGGAATATTTTCCATTTTAACCCTTACTTTATTACTGGAAAAAATGGGTTAACAGCCAAACAAAACTCAAAATGGGTTGCCCTGATTCTGTAGTTTGCAGAAACACCCCATATGTGGTCATAAACTACTATTTGGCTAAACGGCAGGACATAGAAGAAGGGGGACACCATATGGTTTTTGGAAGGCAGATTTTGCTGGACTGGTTTATTTACACCATGTACCCTTTCAAGCCCCCTGATGCACCCTTAGAGTAGAAACTCCATAAAAGTGACCCCATCTAGGAAACTAGGTAAGGTGGATAAGGTGGTTGTTGTTTTGGGACTATTTTAGGGCTAAATATGATTTTTGGCTGCTCTATATTACACTTTTTTGAGGCAAGGTAAAAAATTTAAATTCTAAAATTGTTTCTACATTCGCAATTTAGTTTTGTTTAACACCTAAAGGATTAACATAGTTTGTAAAGTGAATTGCCTTGAGGGGTGTAGTTTCTTAGATGGGGTCACTTTTTTGGAGTTTCTAGTCTAGGCTACATCAGGGGGGGCTTCTAATGGGACATGGTGTCAAAAAAAAACTGTCCATCAAAATCTGCCTTCCAGAAACCATATAGAGTTCCCTTCGTTCTATGCCCTGCCGTGCGGCTATATAGCCATTTACGACCACATATGGGGTGTTTCTGCAAACTACAGAATCAGGGCAATAAATATTTAGTTTTGTTTGGCTGTTAACCCTTGCTTTATTACCGGAAAAAAAGATTCAAATTGAAATTTTGCCCACAAATGGGTGTTTTGGCACCTTTTTATTTATATATTTTTAACGCTGTTCATTCGAGGGGTTTGGTCAAATGTTATTTTGATAGCGGCGACTTTTACGCATGCGACAATGCCCAATATGTATGGCTCTCAGACTTTGGAGACACTAAGCAGGCATCCTAAAACTGCGGTCCTCCAGATGTTGTAAAACTACAATTCCCACCATGCCCTGCTGATGGCTGTAGGTTGTCTGGGCATGCTGGGAGTTATAGTTTTACAACATCTGGAGGGCCGCAGTTTGAGGATGCCTGCACTAAAACTAATATTTTTTTGGGGAAAAAAAATTGTTTCCGTGTCTCCAAAGTCTGAGAGCCATAGTTTTTTATGTTCTCTAGGGGACTGTTGGGGATTATAAAAATTTTGTACTCCATGGAAGTGTGATACTCCCTGAAGCAATCGATAACGCAGAGGCCCGGATGATCGGGGCAAGTGTCACATTGAGTGGTGGTGTCCTTCCGTATCCCCCTCTTGTGACACACTCTGCATCTTTTTTGGGTTCGTCCCTTCTTTCCAGTATGGGGGACCACACCTGGAAAATGTTGGCCAGGGACGATCCGGGCGCCTCCAATTCCCAAGGTACTCCAGCCTGCTCTTTCCCGGTCTGAAAAGATCAGGTCCTTGAGGACTGCCTCATAGAATTGGAGAAATGTCCCTGTGCTGCCAGCGCTTCGGGATAGTACAAAAAAGAGTTGTACATGGCAACCTGCACCAAGTAGACCGCAACTTTTTTGTACCATGCCCGGGTTTTGCGCATAGCATTATATGGCGTGAGGACTTGATCAGAGAGATCAACTCCTCCCATATACCGATTGTAGTCGACAATACAATCGGGCTTGAGGACCGTTGCCGCTGTACCTCGCACAGGGACAGGGGTGGTGCTGTTACCGTGGATTGTGGACAGCATAAGGACATCCCTCTTGTCCTTATACCTGACCAGCAACAGGTTTCCACTGGTAAGTGCACGGGTCTCACCCCTGGGGATAGGTACCTGGAGGGGGTGGGCAGGGAGGCCGCGTTGATTTTTCCACACGGTCCCACAAGCGAATGTGGATCTGGCGGCAAGGGACCTGAACAAGGGAATGCTGGTATAAAAGTTATCCACGTACAAGTGGTAACCCATATCCAGCAGTGGGTACATAAGGTCCCACACGAGTTTCCCGCTAACACCCAGAGTGGGGGGACATTCTGGGGGTTGAATACGGGAATCTTGCCCCTCGTACACACGAAATTTGTAAGTGTACCCTGAGGTACTCTCACAAATTTTGTATAGCTTCACGCCATACCTCGCCCGCTTTGTGGGAATGTATTGGCGGAAACTGAGTCTGGCGGAAACTGGGGGCTGGTGGTGGGGGGCAAGTGGCAGGGGGGGTCTGGGGTCTGAAAGATGGAACAAAGAAAGTTTAGATAAAAGTTCTTTTTTTTTATTTATTCCTAACTAGCTTTTCCCTTCTTTCCCTGCCTAACGGTGCCTCTCCCTTACTGACCCTAACCTACCTGGAGGGCGATGGGTGCAGGAGGGTGATGGATTACGATTAAGGGGACTCAGGAGCTGGTGCTGGACGGTGCTGCAGGGTGCTCGTGCAGAACAGGAAGAGGAGGGGAGAGAGGAGCGCATGAAGTTTGAATCTCGCGCCTCTCTCCCCTGCACCAATCAGCACCCTGGACAGCAGCGTTCAGCACCAGGGCCAGCACCGCCTCTCCAAATGCACGGACTGTGATTGGTGGTGTGTAATCACGCCACCGATCACAGTCTTTTTCCGGTTCATCGGGTCACCGGAGACCCGAATGGACCGGAAACGCAGAAAACCGCAGGACTGAATTGACCTGCGGTTTTCTGCGATCGCCGATACGGGGGGTCAAACGCCGGCATCCTGTTCCGATTAACCCCCGCGGCACCGGAATCGCGATTTAAAGCCATGACGTACCGGTACGTCATGGGTCCTTAAAGGGAACCTGTCACCGGGATTTTGGGTATAGAGCTGAGGCCATGGGTTGCTGGATGGCCGCTAGCACATCCGCAATACCCAGTCCCTATAGCTCTGTGTGCTTTTATTCTGTAAAAAAAACGATTTGATACATATGCAAATTAACATAAAAGAGTCATATCTTACTTGTGTGACCAGAGAAGAGTCATATTTTCAAGCTATGACTCATCTCAGGTTAATTTGCATATGTTTCAAATCGGTTTTTATACACAATAAAAGCACACAGAACTATGGGGACTGGGTATTGCGGACCTGCTAGCGGCCATCTAGCAACCCATGTCCTCAGCTCTATACCCCAAATCCAGGTGACAGGTTCCCCATTCTAGAAATTACACCCCTCAAGGTATTCAAAACTGATTTTACAAACGTCGTTAACCCTTTAGGTGTTCCACAAGAGTTAATGGCAAATGGTGATAAAATTTCAGAATTTAGATTTCTTGGCAAATTTTCCATTTTAATCCATTTTTTTCCAGTAACAAAGCAAGAATTAACAGCCAAACAAAATGCTATATTTATCGCCCCGATTCTGTAGTTTGCAGAAACACCCCATATGTGGCCAGAAACTACTGTACGGGCACACAGTAGGGCGTAGAGGGAAAGGTGCACCGTATGGTTTTTGGAAGGCAGATTTTGCTGGACTGGTTTTTTTGACACCATGTCCCATTTGAAGCCCCCTTGATGCACCCCTAGAGTAGAAACTCCATAAAAGTGACCCCATCTAAGAAACTACACCCCTCAAGGTATTCAAAACTGATTTTGCAAACTTTGTTAACCCTTTAGGTGTTCCACAAGATTTAATGGAAAATAGAGATACAATTTCAAAATTTCACTTTTTGGGCAGATTTTCCATTTTAATAATTTTTTTCCAGTTACAAAGCAAGGGTTAACAGCCAAACAAAACTCAATATTTATGGCTCTCATTCTGTAGTTTACAGAAACACCCCATATGTGGTCGTAAACCGCTGTACGGGCACACAGCAGGGTGCAGAAGGAAAGGAATGCCATACGGTTTTGGAAGGCAGATTTTGCTGGACCGTTTTTTTTGACACCATGTCCCATTTGAAGCCCCCCTGATGCACCCCTAGAGTAGAAACTCCAAAAAAGTGACCCCATTTTAGAAACTACGGGATACGGTGGCAGTATTGTTGGTACTAGTTTAGGGTACATATGATTTTTGGTTGCTCTATATTACACTTTTTGTGATGCAAGGTAACAAGAAATAGCTGTTTTGGCACCGTTTTTATTTTTTGTTATTTACAACATTCATCTGACAGGTAAGATCATGTGATATTTTTATAGACCAGGTTGTCACGGATGCGGTGATACCTAATATGTATACAATTTTTTTATTTATGTAAGTTTTACACAATGATTTCATTTTTGAAACAAAAAAAATCATGTTTTAGTGTCTCCATAGTCTGAGAGCCATAGTTTTTTCAGTTTTTGCGCAAATATCTTGGGTAGGGTATGATTTTTGCGGGATGAGGTGACGGTTTGATTAGCACTATTTTGGGGTGCGTATGACTTTTTGAGAGCTTGCTATTACACTTTTTGTGATGTAAGGTGACAAAAAATGGCTTTTTTTTACACAGTTTTTTTATTTATTTTTTTACGGTATTCACCTGAGGGGTTAGATCATGTAATTTTTTTATAGAGCAGGTTGTCACGGACGTGGCGATACCTAATATGTATACTATTTTTTTTATTTATGTAAGTTTTACACAATGATTTCATTTTTGAAACTAAAAAAATCATGTTTTAGTGTCTCCATAGTCTGAGAGCCATAGTTTTTTCAGTTTTTGGGCAAATATCTTGGGTAGGGCATGATTTTTGCGGGATGAGATTACGGTTTGATTGGCACTATTTTGGGGTGCGTATGAACCTTTAGCAGAAGTCTAATCAGCACCATGGACAGCCTCTGATCAGTACCATGGACAGCCGGATGCCTGTGAAGGCATCCGGTTGCCATGGTACCCATCACTCGCTGCCACAGCAGAGCAGTGGGTGATGGGGAGGGAGTGGGGCCCCCTCCCTCTTCCATCAGGGGCTGAAAAGGCACAGCAGCCCCGATGGGAGAGGGAGGGAACTGCCTCCCTCTTAACCTTTTCCATACAGCGGTCCCTACGGACCGCGGCATGGAAGGGGTTAAACGCATGGCATCTGTGCTGTTACTCTGCAAACCGCTCGGCCATCCTGAGAGAGGGGGCGGGCGGATGATCGTTAAACATTAAAATAAAGCTTATTTCAAGTTTCTGATCCCCGTGGTCACAGAATTGATCTGCGGTTTGCTGCGATCGCCGACATGGGGGGGGGGGGTCACAGGACCCCCCGGCGCATCTAGCCAAGGTGCCTGCTCAATGATTTGAGCAGGCACCGGGTTCCGATCACCGCCCGTACCTGTACGTCATGTGTCCTGAAGAGGTTAAAGGCATAGTAATCTTAGTGTATGTAAACTTTTGACATTGCAGAAAGTAATAAAAATGCCTTAAAACATTCTCTCTCTCTCTCTCTCTCTCTCTCTCTCTCTCTCTCATTATTCTGGCATTTGGAAAATAATAATAATTATGGTAATACTAATTGACCAAAAACAGGAAAGGTTTATTCTGATTTCATGTCAGATATTGAGAAAAACATGCATACTGTATGTGTCTTTTAATATAGTGTATGTAAACTTCTGGTTTCAACTGTAGATGTGGGTCCCAGAAGTGGAACTCGCACCTATCTGATATTGATGGTATATCCTAGCAACATAGAAACATAGAAACATAGAATGTGTTGGCAGATAAGAACCATTTGGCCCATCTAGTCTGCCCAATATACTGAGTACTATGGATAGCCCCTGGCCCTAACTTATATGAAGGATGGCCTTATGCCTATCCCATGCATGCTTAAACTCCTTCACTGTATTTGCAGCTACCACTTCTGCAGGAAGGCTATTCCATGCATCCACTACTCTCTCAGTAAAGTAATACTTCCTGATATTACTTTTAAACCTTTGCCCCTCTAATTTAAAACTATGTCCTCTTGTAGCAGTTTTTCTTCTTTTAAATATTCTCTCCTCTTTTACCTTGTTGATTCCCTTTATGTATTTAAAAGTTTCTATCATATCCCCTCTGTCTCGTCTTTCTTCCAAGCTATACATGTTAAGGTCCTTTAATCTTTCCTGGTAAGTTTTATCCTGCAATCCATGTACCAGTTTAGTAGCTCTTCTCTGAACTCTCTCCAAAGTATCAATATCCTTCTGGAGATATGGTCTCCAGTACTGCGCACAATACTCCAAATGAGGTCTCACTAGTGCTCTGTAGAGCGGCATGAGCACCTCCCTCTTTCTACTGGTAATTCCTCTCCCTATACACCCAAGCATTCTGCTAGCATTTCCTGCTGCTCTATGACATTGTCTGCCTACCTTTAAGTCTTCTGAAATAATGACCCCTAAATCCCTTTTCTCAGATACTGAGGTTAGGACTGTATCACTGATTTTATATTCTGCTCTTGGGTTTTTACGCCCCAGGTGCATTATTTTGCACTTATCCACATTAGATTTTAGTTGCCAGATTTTTGACCATTCCTCTAGTTTTCCTAAATACTTTTCCATTTGGTGTATCCCTCCAGGAACATCAACCCTGTTACAAATCTTTGTGTCATCAGCAAAAAGACACACCTTACCATCGAGGCCTTCTGTAATTTCGCTGATAAAGATATTAAACAATATGGGTCCCAGAACAGATCCCTGAGGTAACCCACTGGTAACAAGACCTTGGTCTGAATATACTCCATTGACTACAACCCTCTGTTGCCTGTCCCTCAGCCACTGACTAATCCATTTAACAATATGGGAGTCCAAGCCCAAAGACTGCAATTTATTGATAAGCCTTCTGTGTGGGACAGTATCGAAAGCCTTACTGAAGTCTAGATAAGCGATGTCTACTGCACCTCCGCCATCTATTGTTTTAGTCACCCAATCAAAAAAATCTATAAGATTAGTTTGACATGATCTCCCTGAAGTAAACCCATGCTGTTTTTCATCTTTCAATCCATGGGATTTTAGATGTTCCACAATCCTCTCCTTAAGTATGGCTTCCATTAATTTCCCCACTATTGATGTCAGGCTTACTGGCCTATAGTTGCCCGATTCCCCCCTACTACCTTTCTTGTGAATGGGCACAACATTTGCTAATTTCCAATCTTCTGGGACGACTCCTGTTGCCAGTGATTGGTTAAATAAATCTGTTAATGGTTTTGCTAGTTCACCGCTGAGCTCTTTTAATAGCTTTGGGTGTATCCCATAAGGCCCCTGTGACTTATTTGTATTGATTTTAGACGGCTGACTTAGAACTTCTTCCTCTGTAAAGACACATGCATCAAAAGATTCATTAGTCTTCTTTCCTAACTGAGGTCCTTTTCCTTCATTTTCCTTCGTAAAGACTGAACAGAAGTATTCATTGAGGCAGTCAGCTAGTTCTTTATCTTCTTCCATATACCTTCCTTCTTTTGTTTTTAATTTTGTAATTCCTTGTTTTAGTTTCCTTTTTTCATTTATGTATCTGAAGAATGCCTTATCGCCTTTTTTCCCTGACTGAGCTAATTTCTCTTCTGCCTGTGCTTTAGAAGCTCTTATAACTTGTTTGGCCTCTCTCTGCCTAATCTTGTAAATTAGCCTGTCATCCTCATTTTTTTTTTTTTTTATAATTCCTAAATGCTATCTTTTTGTTTTTAATGATTTTGGCCACTTCTGCTGAGTACCACAGTGGTCTTTTCCTTTTTTTGCTTTTACTGACAAGCCTAATGCAATTTTCTGTTGCCTTTAATAGTGCCTCTTTTAACATACCACTCTCAGACGAGACAACCCCCTTTAACAATTTTAAATTACATGCTATTACAGAAGTGTTTAGATCCAGTAGATAGATGTTATGAAATTAGATTTCTATATAACCCAAAAGCATACATGTAATGCCTCTTTCACACAACGTTTTTTTTTCCTTTTACAGGCCGCTTTTTGCGTTCCGTATACAGTCCGTATACGGAACCATTCATTTCAATGGTTCCACAAAAAAAACTGAATTTACTCAGTATGCATTCCGTATTTCCGTTTTTCCGTTCCGTTAAAAGATAGAACATGTCCTATTATTGCCCGCAAATCACGTTCCGTGGCACCATTCAAGTTAATGGGTCCGCCAAAAAATGGAACACATACGGAAATGCATCTGTATGTCTTCCATATCCATTTCCGTTTTTGCGGAACCATCTATTGAAAATGTTGTGCCCAGACCAATTTTTTCTATGTAATTACTGTATACTGTATATGCCATACGGAAAAACGGAACAGAAACGGAAACACAATGGAAACAAAAAACGGAACAACGGATCCTTGAAAAACACTGAAAAAGCCATACGGTCGTGTGAAAGAGGCCTAAAGAATACAGAAGCACATCTGTCATAGTACAAAAATAGTATCAAAACAGGCCAAGATTAAAGACACCTAAACGAGCATAAAGATGGCATATAAAAAAAACAGATTTTTTTTTTTTATGCCAGTTTAAACCAGATAGCAACATATAGCCCTTTTTCTCTTTTTTTTTTGGTTGCAGATTTTTTCATTCTGTTTCCTGAACATAATAATGTGGGCTGCCATGTTGCCTGAGCTGTTCTTGATAGTAAGGAGGGGACCTCATTGACTTCTATGGGACTTCTATTGGAGAATTTTCTAGACATGTTCTGTGACCTGTGCAGAGGTCATTGTACAAGGAAAGAATAGATAAGATTGACAATGACCTATTGTGAATGGTGAATCTTATGTTATCTATACATATATGATATCTGTTATTCTAAACCTGCCTGTAATGATAGGGAGATAACTACAGTAAAGTGATCTGTACAGACCTGGCACCTATTATTAGCCTTAGTGGCCAGTGCAAAAACGGCAGGCTTTTAGGATTTTTTTTTTTAATCGATACTCACATGGAAAATTTAAACTTACCATCAAAATTCTATAAAAATATGCTTAACATAAAAACGATTTCAATAATAGGTCATTTTCTGATAACATTTTCATTAATCAAAACCATTTCTTCATAAATTACAAAGGATGTGCTATCTGTTCAAAAAATGAATTGAGGACCTAACCTCATAGTCAGTGCACCATGCACAGGTGCACTACAGACTTATGGCTCATGCACATGAAAATATTTTTTGTCCATGTCCTTTCGGGGTTTTTTTGCGACTCGTGTGCATTCCATATCCATATGTCCGCAAGTCCAAGATAGGCATTGTTACAATAAATCCGCAAAAATTGGATGCAATACGGATGTCACATGGATGTCATCCATATTTTTTGCGGATCCGTATTTTGTGGACTGAAAAATTCATACGGTCTTAGACAACTTTATTTGAAAATATTCTAAATGCCTTGAAACTCAATTTTGTAATATACTTTATTTATGCTCGGATCGGCTCATAATGAGAGGGTCCCCTACCTAAGCCTATACTCCCCCCCCCCCCTACCTAGAAGCAGCAGAGTTATGCCGGAACTGCTTATCGAAGGGTAGCCTAAAGGGGGCCACACCAATGATGAGTCCTGAGAAGAATGGAGGGCTTCTGGGTGGGTCGAAAGCATTCGAACCGACAAGTGGGGGCAGGGGAGCCAGGTTTAAATAATTAAACCCCCACTTCCCCTCACACAAACACGGCACTCTTAATTGCCTACCACTTGTGCTCGGATCGGCTCATAATGAGAGGGTCCCCTACCTAAGCCTATACTTTCCCCCCCCCCCTACCTAGAAGCAGCAGAGTTATGCCGGAACTGCTTATCGAAGGGTAGCCTAAAGGGGCCAAAAGAACCATGCATAGGAGTTTGAAAAAACTTGATAACAGAAACCACAAAACCAAACTCGAAAGCCAGTGATATTTCGTATAAGGATCCGGGATATAACGCATGGAACACGCGGAACTGCGACGACCCAACCGTTTGATGACATGTACTGGCACCTTATGCATGGACGCCGCAGCTGCCGCGCCCATGCGGAAGGAATGTCCTGTGATCCAGAGAGGACCGACCCCTGAACCTGTCAACTAAACCTGAATGTACGTAAGAAAGGCCGTGGTGGTTTAGCCGGGCATTGCCTAGTTTGAGTACGGGAGAACATGCCGCTTGGACTAAATACTACACAGCCAAGCCTCCAAGGCCTGCACCGGACACCATCTGCTGTCCGTGGGAAAGTATCTGACCGCCACCGATTCCCCCGGCCATGACGTCTTGGACGAGGCCAAGGTGAGGACATAGCGTATTGGTGCCCATGAGCTCGCCTGACCTGAGGAATCCATGGAAGGCCAGGTACAAGGCTGTTTCTACCAGAGCGCTAACCTACGGCCCGAACGGTTTACCCTGCAGTTTGTCTGTCACGGCCTGAACAAGCTACCAGTAAATGGCTGACGCACATGTCGTTTCACAACAGACATCTTGCGCAAACCCTTCAACGCCGCTTTGATCGGGTGGGCGGAGAAGAGTGACGGTAGGTCGGGATGTAGCATGTACCAATGGTGCTGAATACCTGCCATGTATAGTTAACAATGCTATAGGACAGGTTTAATTGAGAGTGGCAAAACCCCGACAAAGCCCAATAGGTGAGTGATAGGCCCCGGCGCCAAGCTGTCTTGTAAGCCCTCAGAGTATTACTGGTCAAGGAATTGGCCATCAGTCTCTCAGCTATGGTGAGATGAGAGACTACAGGGAGTGCAGAATTATTAGGCAAATGAGTATTTTGACCACATCATCCTCTTTATGCATGTTGTCTTACTCCAAGCTGTATAGGCTCGAAAGCCTACTACCAATTAAGCATATTAGGTGATGTGCATCTCTGTAATGAGAAGGGGTGTGGTCTAATGAAATCAACACCCTATATTAGGTGTGCATAATTATTATGCAACTTCCTTTCCTTTGGCAAAATGGGTCAAAAGAAGGACTTGACAGGCTCAGAAAAGTCAAAAATAGTGAGATATCTTGCAGAGGGATGCAGCACTCTTAAAATTGCAAAGCTTCTGAAGCGTGATCATCGAACAATCAAGCATTTCATTCAAAATAGTCAACAGGGTCGCAAGAAGCGTGTGGAAAAACCAAGGCGCAAAATAACTGCCCATGAACTGAGAAAAGTCAAGCGTGCAGCTGCCAAGATGCCACTTGCCACCAGTTTGGCCATATTTCAGAGCTGCAACATCACTGGAGTGCCCAAAAGCACAAGGTGTGCAATACTCAGAGACATGGCCAAGGTAAGAAAGGCTGAAAGATGACCACCACTGAACAAGACACACAAGCTGAAACGTCAAGACTGGGCCAAGAAATATCTCAAGACTGATTTTTCTAAGGTTTTATGGACTGATGAAATGAGAGTGAGTCTTGATGGGCCAGATGGATGGGCCCGTGGCTGGATTGGTAAAGGGCAGAGAGCTCCAGTCCGACTCAGACGCCAGCAAGGTGGAGGTGGAGTACTGGTTTGGGCTGGTATCATCAAAGATGAGCTTGTGGGGCCTTTTCGGGTTGAGGATGGAGTCAAGCTCAACTCCCAGTCCTACTGCCAGTTTCTGGAAGACACCTTCTTCAAGCAGTGGTACAGGAAGAAGTCTGCATCCTTCAAGAAAAACATGATTTTCATGCAGGACAATGCTCCATCACACGCTTCCAAGTACTCCACAGCGTGGCTGGCAAGAAAGGGTATAAAAGAAGAAAATCTAATGACATGGCCTCCTTGTTCACCTGATCTGAACCCCATTGAGAACCTGTGGTCCATCATCAAATGTTAGATTTACAAGGAGGGAAAACAGTACACCTCTCTGAACAGTGTATGGGAGGCTGTGGTTGCTGCTGCACGCAATGTTGATGGTGAACAGATCAAAACACTGACAGAATCCATGGATGGTAGGCTTTTGAGTGTCCTTGCAAAGAAAGGTGGCTATATTGGTCACTGATTTGTTTTTGTTTTGTTTTTGAATGTCAGAAATGTATATTTGTGAATGTTGAGATGTTATATTGGTTTCACTGGTAAAAATAAATAATTGAAATGGGTATATATTTGTTTTTTGTTAAGTTGCCTAATAATTATGCACAGTAATAGTCACCTGCACACACAGATATCCCCCTAAAATAGCTAAAACTAAAAACTACTTCCAAAAATATTCAGCTTTGATATTAATGAGTTTTTTGGGTTCATTGAGAACATGGTTGTTGTTCAATAATAAAATTAATCCTCAAAAATACAACTTGCCTAATAATTCTGCACTCCCTGTAGTCCCAGTGCAGCTGGGCCTGGTGAGGAATCATTTTTTTTTATTTTTTTTTCCTCCATGCGTGAGAGACTCTAATGGCGGAGTCATGTGTGTAAACCTAAAGCGGAGAAGCCATGCACGAGAGACTAATAGCGGAGCCATGCGTGAGAGACTAATGGCGGAGTCATACGTGTAAAACTAAAACTGAGAAGCCATGTGTGAGACTCAAATGGCGGAGTCATCTGTGTAACCTAAAATGGAGAAGCCATGCGTGAGAGACTCTAATGGCGGAGTCATATGTGTAACCTAAAACGGAGAAGCCATGCGTGAGAGATTCTAATGGCGGAGTCATATGTGCAAACCTAAAACGGAGAAGCCATGCGTGAGAGACTCTAATGGCGGAGTCGTATGTGTAAACCTAACACGGAGAAGTCATGCGTGAGAGACTCTAATGGCGGAGTCATATGTGTAACCTAAAACGGAGAAGCCATGCGTGAGAGACTCTAATGACGGAGTCATATGTGTAACCTAAAACGGAGAAGCCATGCGTGAGAGATTCTAATGGCGGAGTCATATGTGCAAACCTAAAACGGAGAAGCCATGCGTGAGAGACTCTAATGGCGGAGTCGTATGTGTAACCTAAAACGGAGAAGCCATGCGTGAGAGACTCTAATGGCGGAGTCATATGTGTAATCTAAAACGGAGAAGCCATGCGTGAGAGACTCTAATGGCGGAGTCATATGTGTAACCTAAACGGAGAAGCCATGCGTGAAAGATTCTAATGGCAGAGTCCTATGTGTAAACCTAAAATGGAGAAGCCATGCGTGAGAGACTCTAATGGCGGAGTCGTATGTGTAAAACTCACACGGGGAAGCCATGCGTGAGAGACTCTAATGAAGGAGTCATATGTGTAACCTAAAACGGGGAAGCCATGCATGAGAGACTCTAATGGCGGAGACATATGTGTAAACCTAAAACGGAGAAGCCATGCGTGAGAGACTCTAATGAAGGAGTCATATGTGTAAATCTAAAACGGAGAAGCCATGCGTGAGAGACTCTAATGAAGGAGTCATATGTGTAATCTAAAACGGAGAAGCCATGCGTAAGAGACTCTAATGGCGGAGTCATATGTGTAATCTAAAACGGAGAAGCCATGCGTGAGAGACTCTAATGGCGGAGTCATATGTGTAACCTAAACGGAGAAGCCATGCGTGAAAGATTCTAATGGCGGAGTCATATGTGTAAACCTAAAACGAAGAAGCCATGCGTGAGAGACTCTAATGGCGGAGTCATATGTGTAACCTAAAACGGGGAAGCCATGCGTGAGAGACTCTAATGGCGGAGTCGTATGTGTAAAACTCACACGGGGAAGCCATGCGTGAGAGACTCTAATGGCGGAGTCATATGTGTAACCTAAAACGGGGAAGCCATGCGTGAGAGACTCTAATGGCGGAGTCGTATGTGTAAAACTCACACGGGGAAGCCATGCGTGAGAGACTCTAATGAAGGAGTCATATGTGTAACCTAAAACAGAGAAGCCATGCGTGAGAGACTCAAAAAAAATTTTTATTTATTTTTTTAACTATAAACCACTTAAGCAGCTCCCGTATGGGCACAGCCCTGAGTACGAGCATGAAGAGCATGGTATAACGCAGATCACCTGCACAGACTAACTAACATCCTGTGCCTAAATAACCCCCTTGGAACCTTATGTACGGCCGGCAGCAGGAAGCCAGCCACCGCCTATGATCTGCTCCCCCTGACCGAGCCTAGTACTCTTTCCCCTGATCCCTGCCTACCTAATGGCACGGCGGCCCGTGCCAGACTTTATTGAAGATGAGGAGCCTTTACCCCCCAGCCGTGTGGGGAGCTCACGCTGCTCCCTGGCAGAATGCACCAGTGCGGGGGAGCCCCCCTCCTCAGCTAGGGCCGACCCACCGCCGGCTGGACACTCGTACCGCGTGGGGAGCGGCGCCACTCCCTGGCAATGTGTACTGGATCAGAGGGAGCCCTTTCTTTACCGTGGGCCCCGGCCCCCGCTGGTTGAACCGTGTGCCGCGTGAGGAGCCGCACAGCTCCCTGGCATTGTGCGCCGGTGCGGGAGTGCCCCCCTCACCTAGGGGCTGGTTATTGTGACTGGAACCCGCTGGGAGACTGAAGCCTGACCGGACCTACCTGTGACCGTGAAGGCTGACCTCCCAGGCCGTGGCTGACCCGCGTGCGTAGTCGTGACGCAACTACCCGTAGATGCCCACCCAGTGCCTGTAGTCAACGGGAGTGCGACAGAGTCTGTGGATGTGACCGACTAGCCCCTGTAGTCGTGAGGGGACCCTACATCGAGAGTAGTGGTAACGGACCATCGCCTGCAGACGTAGTAGTATTACCTCACGAGTCTGTTGACATGAGACTAATGCCTGCAGTCGTGGCAGGCCTATATAATGAGTCTGTAGTCGTGACAGATTTGTGCCTGCAGTCGTGGCAGGGCTTTAGAGCGGGTCTGTAGTCATGACAGACTGATGCCTGCAGTCGTGGCAGGGCTTTATAACGGGTCTGTAGTCGTGACAGACTGATGCCTGCAGTCGTGGCAGGACTTTATAACGAGTCTGTAGTCGTGACAGACTGATGCCTGCAGTCGTGGCAGGGCTTTATAACGGGTCTGTAGTCGTGACAGACTGATGCCTGCAGTCGTGGCAGGGCTTTAGAGCGGGTCTGTAGTCGTGACAGACTGATGCCTGCAGTCGTGGCAGGACTTTATAACGAGTCTGTAGTCGTGACAGACTGATGCCTGCAGTCGTGGCAGGGCTTTATAACGAGTCTGTAGTCGTGACAGACTAAATGCCTGCAGTCGTTGCAGGGCTTTATAACGAGTCTGTAGACCTGGCAAAACAAAATTTATATCTATATATTTTTTTTTTGTTTTATTATTATTATTTTTTTATTATTTATTTATTTATTTTTTATTATTTCAAATTCCCACCAAAGGCCACGACTGTAGGCGCCACCCTGCAAGACATGCGCCAGTGGCCTGAGCATTGATAGGCCACCATACCCAGTCCCCCAAGCCCACGCAGGAGTAAAAAGGGGGGTGGCCCACGCATGCGCACCACACCTGACTCACCTGGCGGCCATAACAGCCACAAACCCCACAGTATCGCAAAGTAGCCAACCACCTGTGGACCTGAATAAACAAGGACAGACATGTGAGTGAGCGAACCCCGGCTGAGTGACCCTTCACCCACGCAACCGCTCCCTAGCTAACCACCGGCTTGTCGCGGCTGCGCCCGAAACCGACCCACTGACTCCCGACGTACCGTATGTGCTATGGGTGGCCAGGCTGCGTGCGCAAGGCGTAGTGGCCATCCCCTTCCTTGAACCCTCTTTTATTTAATACTTCAATTTTTTTATTTTTTTATTTATTTTTTTTTTATTTTTTTTCAACTGACGCCTGCCTTAGTGCCTAGCCACTGGTGCTGAGCAAGGAGCCCAGTACCTGGACTGCAGTACCAGCATGGCCTGTAGGTGTCGCCCTCTCTCAGACCAGGACCTGCTAGAGCGCCGAAAGGGCAGTGAGCCGCACTGTGGAGCCGATGGCCGGCGTGACCGCTGCGCTGCGTGCGATGGTATGAGAGCGGGAGTGTGACTCGCCGCAACGGAGCCACAGGTGAGGAGGCTGTTGTACAGTTTAGCCTGGGGGACGCTGCATGTGGGAGCGGGGTGCCTGGAGCGGATCGGAAGTGCGGGCAGTCACAGGTGCGGCTGGGGACCGGCGGGCACGCCCGGCAGCATGACATAACATAAATAACGAGACGGGTGTGCAGCCACCCGGCCTACCTATTCTCCGCAGCGATGAGCCCGACGCCGCCGACCACACGAACTAACAACGAGACACGCGACCTCTCTGGAAGGACAGCCAACCCATGAGCCGATTCGAAAGCATTCGAACCGACAAGTGGGGGCAGGGGAGCCAGGTTTAAATAATTAAAGCCCCGCCTCCCCTCACACAAACACGGCACTCTTAATTGCCTACCACTTATAAATTTTACTCTTTTCCTGAAAAAATAATCACTTGAAGATCAGACTGTGTAAAATGCTTTGAAATCCATACAATTGCACACAGCTTACATGTCTGTGGTGTATGGGAATACGGATTCCACAGTTCAGTTGATGAAATAGAGGCCGCGGCGAGCTCAGTATTGGCAGGAGCACACATCATCTACTAAATCCTGGCATAGGACATCGGTGCAGGATTTCCTGCCTGTGGCTACGCTGCTCAGCTAAATCCTGGCATAGCACATTGATGCAGGAAACCCTGTTCTAATGTGCTATGCCAGGATTTAGCCGAGAGGAGTGGGCACAGGCTGGAAAAATGAAGGGTGCTCCTGCCAGCACGGAGCTCGCTGCAGCCGCTATTCCAGCATAATTGTGGAATCCGTACACCCATATATATCAGCGGTATACGAGTGTATAAATTACAAACAATGAAAATCGCAATAGACACTTTGAACTTCAGGCACCTATTTTATTCAGTAAGAGCTCATGCACACAGCTGTAAATGTTTTGTGGATCCGCAAAACACAAATACCAGCCAGGTGCATGCCATCATTTTTTTTCTTACAGAAATTTCCTATCCTTGTCCACAAAATGGAAAAGAATAGGACATCTTGTATTTTTTTTTTTTTTTATATGCAGGGCCGCAAAATGGACGTCCAGATGCAGACTGCACATTTGGGCAATTATGCCACGTAGATCAACTGACTTTTGGGAAAAATTCTCCAATCCGACTGATGTCTGCCATCAACCATCATATGCATTAATTTTTCAAATGATGGTTGGAAGATATGGCCATGATTGGCACATTTTGCAGACTCTTATCCCCAAGCCCCAAGCAGTGCCTCCACAGTGCTCTTCTCCTGCAGCCTCAAAACCATAAAAAGGTAAGTGTCCATTGTGTGCCGATACAGTGGGATGCGAAAGTTTGGGCAACCTTGTTAAACGTCATGATTTTCCTGTATAAATCGTTGGTTGTTACGATAAAAAAAATGTCAGTTAAATATATCATATAGGAGACACACACAGTGATATTTGAGAAGTGAAATGAAGTTTATTGGATTTACAGAAAGTGTGCTATACATGTTTAAAGAAAATTAGGCAGGTGCATAAATTTGGGCACCACAAAAAAGAAATGAAATCAATATTTAGTAGATCCTCCTTTTGCAGAAATGACAGCCTCTAATTGCTCCCTGTAGGTTCCAATGAGAGTCTGGATTCTGGTTGAAGGTATTTTGGACCATTCCTCTTTACAAAACATCTTTAGTTCATTCAGGTTTGATGGCTTCCGAGCATGGACAGCTCTCTTTAAGTCACACCACAGATTTTCAATTATATTCAGGTCTGGGGACGGAGATGGCCATTCCAGAACGTTGTACTTGTTCCTCTGCATAAATGTCTTAGTGGTTTTTGAGCAGTGTTTAGGGTCGTTGTCTTGTTAAAAGATCCAGCCCCGGCGCAGCTTCAGCTTTGTCACCGATTCCTGGACATTGGTCT
Source organism: Bufo bufo (assembly GCF_905171765.1). Classification (NCBI taxonomy): domain Eukaryota; kingdom Metazoa; phylum Chordata; class Amphibia; order Anura; family Bufonidae; genus Bufo; species Bufo bufo. The sequence goes on along the minus strand of NC_053390.1, from coordinate 652,899,350 downwards.
CCAGAATCTGCTGATACTGAGTGGAATCCATGCGTCCCTCAACTTTGACAAGATTCCCAGTCCCTGCACTGGCCACACAGCCCCACAGCATGATGGAACCACCACCATATTTTACTGTAGGTAGCACGTGTTTTTCTTGGAATGCTGTGTTCCTTTTCCTCCATGCATAACGCCCCTTGTTATGGCCAAATAACGAAATTTTAGTTTCATCAGTCCACAGCGCCTTATTCCAAAATGAAGCTGGCTTGTCCAAATGTGCTTTAGCCCACCTCAAGCGGCACTTTTTGTGCTGTGGGCGGAGAAAAGGCTTCCTCTCGCATACAGCATCTCCTTGTGTAAAGTGCGCCGAATGGTTGAACGATGCACAGTGACTCCATCTGCAGGAAGATGATGTTGTAGGTCTTTGGTGGTGGTCTGTGGGTTGACTCTGACTGTTCTCACCATTCGTCGCTTCTGTCTATCCGAGATTTTTCTTGGTCTGCCACTTCGAGCCTTAACTTGAACTGAGCCTGTGGTCTTCCATTTCCTCAATATGTTCCTAACTGTGGAAACAGACAGCTGAAATCTCTGAGACCGCTTTCTGTATCCTTCCCCTAAACCATGATGGTGAACAATCTTTGTCTTCAGGTCATTTGAGAGTTGTTTTGAGACCCCCATGTTGCTTCTCTTCAGAGAAAATTAAAAGAGGAGGGAAACTTACAATTGACCCCCTAAATACTCTTTCTCATAACTGGATTCACCTGTGTATGTAGGTCAGGGGTCACTGAGCTTACCAAGCCAATTTGAGTTCCAATAATTAGTTCTAAAGGTTTTGGAATCAATAAAATGACAACAGTGCCCAAATTTATGCACCTGCCTAATTTTGTTTAAACAATTATAGCACACTTTCTGCAAATCCAATAAACTTCATTTCACTTCTCAAATATCACTGTGTGTGTCTCCTATATGATATATTTAACTGACATTTTTTATCGTAACAACCAACGATTTATACAGGAAAATCATGACGATTAACAAGGTTGCCCAAACTTTTGCATCCCACTGTATGTGTCTGTCTGTGTATTTGTGACGCAGCATTGTGTTGCTGCCCTGTGACTTCACAATCACATCATCGACAGTGACACAGAACAGAAGGTGGCTCGTGGAGTTGCTGCTTGGGTAGTGATAGCAGGGCACACTGCCAGCTGCACGCAGGGAAAGCAATGTGCAGGGGCACACTGGGCTCTACAGGAGAGGCAGCAGAGTCGTAGGAGTCCCATACATTGTCACAGGTACATTGTTTCTGGGCAGGCTGGGCAGCAGATTGCTGTTTACACACTATGGATATACCCCCAGGGGTTTTTATGACTCATACGTTTTCTCATTCATCAGGTGATCACCAACCCTTTTGTACAGGACGATTTTCAGAAACAAACATTCCAAGGAACACTCCTTCCAAATATTTGCTAGGTCGTTGGCCTACATATGTTAAGGAGCCTTAACAGTTTGAATCCAACTAAGGATATCTACATAGATATTGCATATTATCCTTATTATCTTAGGCTACTTTCACACTGGCGTTTTGGCTTTCTGTCTGTGAGATCTGTTCAGGGATCTCACAAGCGGTCCAAAACGGATCAGTTTGCATTCGAATGCATTCTGAATGGATAAGGATCCGCTCAGAATGCATCAGTTTGCCTCCGTTCCGTCTCCATTCCGCTTTGGAAACGGGCACCAAAACGCTGCTTGGAGCATTTTCGTGTCCGTCTGATGAAACTGAGCCAAACAGATCCGTTCTGACACACAATGTAAGTCAATGGGGACAGATCCGTTTTCACTTACACAATCTGGCACAATAGAAAACGGATCCGTCCTCTATTGACTTTTAATGGTGTTCAAGATGGATCCGTCTTGGCTATGTTAAAGATAATACAAACGGATCAGTTTTGAATGGATGCAGACGGTTGTATTATCTGAACGGATCCATCCATGACATATGCACTTACCTGCTGAAGTCCACGGTTGCACACTTGACCAACCAATGGAGGGCCACTGCTGAACTAAATAGTAGGGACCTTTGTGATGTCATTGTTCCTGGCTGTTGAGGTGCCCCATGCAACGTTCTGCCTATGAAGAGCTTCTTGGGGGCTGCCACTTTGATCTGCAGTTAGACAGATCTGTCAATCCAGGGAATTAATGCTATGGGTTGATTTGTAGCGGCAAAAGCCAGCAAGCAGACCGCCTAATACCCTTGCATGGTTGCATGCAGCTGCACTGGAGTGCTGATCTGCATCCTGTTTTCAGAAACCTGGACTCGGAACGGCATGTGCAGTGGTCCTAGAGGAACTGCGTTACCACACACTGCGCACAGTGGACAAAACAAGCACATTCTGTATCTCCCTCACCCAAAAATCTATTGAATGAATTGTATCCCATGGAAGAATCTGAACTGATGTGAACTCCAATGCAACTGCCAATAAGCAACAATCAGATATGGTACTGAACCAGTGGTAGCCGCTTGGTATTCCCATTGAAGTGACAGTGGGTGCACCTGGGCACTCTCCATGTCCAGAGGGCGAACCTGTCATAAATGGATGAGGTGGCTTGTCTGTTCTGCGCTTGCCAAAATATGCTATGGCAGGAATCCAGTCTGCACAAAACTGCCTTTTTGGATCACGCACCTGCCTTCCACTATGAACGCGCGCCATAGGCTGGCAGTGCACCACACAATAAAAGTGCTATTTGTTGTATTCCATGCAGTAAAAGTAACTCCGTTTGTGCCCCACAAAGTAATAATGCCACCTTTTGTGTTCCACATAGTAATAGTGCCCACACACATAGTAATAGTGTTACAATTAAAGTTATACAGGCTGGTTTCATGCCCCCTGCTTTCCATGCCCCTCCTATGTTAAACGCATTGTTCCCCATGACCCTGTCTCTCTCACAGACTGCTCCTCTGACAGACTGCTCCCTATGCTTCCCTCTCACATACAGTCCTCGTCATGGTCCCTTACACACATATAGACTACTTCAGACAGAATGCTCTACTCTTCACACAGAATGCTCTCCATGCACCACAACACTCTCACAGACTGCTCCATAGCCACCTCTCACTGAATGCTTCCCCCTCCACACAGACTGCTCACTAGGCCCCTGCCTTCCATGGTCCATAGCAGGAAGCTGACTCATACTGTACTTCATTTTCCTGTTCCCACTGTGCACAAAGGAGATAGAGGACGGTACATCTAATATAGAGCTGCACAGTTCATCTATTATGGGTGGCATACCCCCGACTGGATGATCAAAGAAGGATATTTACACCTCATTGTGTGAAAGATCCAATCACTGGCTGAGGTGGATCATTGCTCCAGCCAGTAAATAACTGAGCAACATTCACTGCCATCTCAAGATATTGTCCAGATGTGAGGTGCAGTGGGAACGGGGTGCTATCAGAACTGCAGTGGTTGAGGATTGGTGAGGTGAATATAAGTTCTTTTATTTTTTAACGTGTGCAGCCCATGGGACAGCTTTTTATCTTGCATTTGAATATCCCTTTAAATAGCATATAAACCATCTAATTATATATTTTTTAAGGGCAAAATTGTTCCAAGTAATGATAAAATATGTAAATTGAAGCAAAATATATATATATTGGTAGGAACCAGACATAGTTTAGTATGGAGCAATTTAGTAAATTTATTAATTCACATTTATTTCCCAGAATAAAAAGAGGGACATTTAAGAAGCAGAAAGGAACAAGAAGGACACTTGGTGAAAAGAAGGACACTTGGAAGACATGCCTATAGGACAGGGAGCTTCAGTAGTGATCTGCATAATCATTAAAGGGGTTGTCCTCAGAATAGGTCATCAATATCAGATTGGCGGAGGTCTGACTCCCAGCACCCCCGCCGATCAGCCCTTTGAAGAGAAACCAGTGCTCGTATGAGCACTGCCTTCTCTTCACTGTTTACCTGCTCACTGTTGCAACTGCAGCTGCAACGGTGAGCAGATATAATTACAACTAAGCTGTCCTGTTAACTTCTATGGGATGGCTCCTTCCTGTTCAAATGAATGTTGTTACGACGGCAAGCAGGTAAACAATGAAGAGAAGGCAAAGCTGGTATGAGTGCTGCGTTCTCTTTAAACAGCTGATCAATGGAGGTGCAGGGAGTTGGCCCTCCGCCGATCTGATATTAATGACCTATCCTCAGGATAGGTCATGAATATAAATAAAGTGGACAACCTATTTATGGAGGGAAAATTAAGGCTGGGTTCACAAGTGACTAATTACCTTCAGATTTTCTGCTTCTAATCTGCTACAAAAATAATACGCACGAATGGGTGCATTTAAACGCTGCAGATTTTGTTGCAAAAAAGCAGAAGATTAGACACAGTTTCATTCTTTGGATTGGAAAGGATAAAATCCACAATGAAATCCACAGTGTAAGGACTCATTCACACGACCGCGGTTTGGTTCCGCATCCGAGCCGCATTTTTTGCAGCTCAGGTGCGGACCCATTCACTTCAATTGGGCCGCAAAAGATGTGGATAGCACTCTGTGTGCTGTCCGCATCCGTTGCTCCGTTTCGTGGCCCCGCTAAAATGATAAATCATGTCCTATTCTTGTCCGTTTTGCGGACAAGAATAGGCATTTCTATAAAGGGCCGTCCGTTCAGTTCCGTGGTAGGCAAACGGGCGGAATCAGTGTTTTGCGGATCCGCCATTTGTGGACCACAAAACACGGTACAGTCGTATGAACAAGCCCTAAGGCTGGGTTCACAAGTGACTAATTACCTGCTGATTTGCTGTTGAGGATTTTCATGCTGCAAATCTGCAACGACGTACAGTACCAGCATTCATATGGGGCAGAAAAAAAAATCTGCAGCAGAAACTGACCTGTGGTGCAGATTTTAAATCTACAGCATGTCAATTTATACTCACAAGAGGATTCCTACTTCTCAAAAGTGTTCATTTATGATGCATTGGACTACCCATGTATTCAAGTGCATTATTTCCATTTTAAAATGCATGCACAGGCAGCAGGATAGGCCAACACTATCTGACCGGTGGGGTCAATACTCTATATAGCCACTGATCAGCCGTTCTGCAGTAGCTCCAGCACCGGAAGCTGATGTCAGAACTACACAGCTCCACCCACTGCATAGCGAACAGAGTTGTGTAGTTCCAGAGCTACTGCTGATGAGCTGATCATAAGGTGTGGGATGTTGGATCTATGCCCATCCAACAGTGAGAGCCTATTATGAGGACAAGCCATCACTTGTAAAGGAGTGGACAACCCCTTTAAATTATAATTTCTATTGATCACTTTAGCTTACAATCAAATCTGCAATAAATAGAGGTCACAAGAATAGGACTGAAGTTTACTCTAATTACATCTATTGGCACAGTATGGCAGTGATTATGTAGGCACTACTGCTCATGTAAAGTGTGACCTGAGAAGGGGCAGACTGGAAAAAAGTGGACCCAATGTTGTAGGTGGGTCCAAATTGACAGAAGTTGGGACAACACAAGTAGATAGGGCCAATACAAGTTGGCAGGGTCAGTAATACCATAGTGTAGCACAAAATACCTCAGAAGCTGTCCCTCTGTGGTGGCCATTAGAGATGAGCGAATCGAAGCTGATGAAGTGGAATTAGATCTGAATTTCATAAAAAATTTGATTCGCCACGAATGCGGATTTCCTCGCGCTTCGTGGTAACAAATCGCAATTTTCCTAAAATGGTGGCTACATGTGTGAGCACTGAGGACATGGGGCAAGGAACTCTGGGAAGGCGGGTTCACCCAGATTGACATGCCCGCATGCAGCCAATCAGCAGCCAGCCCTGTGATGTCACAGCCCTATAAATACGGCAGCCATTTTAGATTCTGCCATTTTCCAGCGTTCAGAGTGCAGGGACAGACATGTGACGGCGCTAGGGACAGCAAGTGGAAAAATTATTGTGGAAAAAAAAGACAGAAAAAGTCATTTATAAGTGCGGGGAAAGGATAGGAATAATTTCACAGCATCTTAGTGCAGGGAGAGACGTCAGAAGGCGCTAGGGACATTGATAGGAAAGTGATTTACAAGTGCAGGGAAGTGATTATTTGGGGATCCAAATAGTCATTAGACAGCTCTGTCATTGCAGCTTTTTGTTATTGGGCTGCAAGTGTTATGTTGAAAAGCCTTTAGTGGCTTATATCTTATTCAGTATGAAAAGAAAAATATATACGCATTTCACTTCTGCAGTTATTTCTGTTGAAAGCGAATAGGGACGTATTTTAGTACAATAAGAAAAATATATATGCACTGCACTGTTGCAGTTATTTCTGGTGAAAGCGTATAGGGGCGTATTTCAGAAAAAAAGGAAAATATATACGCACTGCACTGTTGCAGTTATTTCTGGTGAAAGCGTATAGGGGCATATTTCAGTACAACAAGAAAAATATATACGCACTGCTGCAGTTATTTCTTGTGAAAGCGTATGGGGCGTATTTCAGTACAACAAGAAAAATATATACGCACTGCACTGTTGCAGTTATTTCTGGTGAAAGAGTATAGGGGCGTATTTCAGTACAACAAGTAAAATATATACGCACTGCACTGTTGCAGTTATTTCTTGTGAAAGTGTATAGGGGCGCATTTCAGTCAGAAAAGGAAAATATATACGCACTGCACTGTTGCTGTTATTTCTGGTGAAAGCGTGTAGGGGCATATTTCAGTACAACAAAAAAATGATATATGCACTGCACTGTTGCAGTTATTTCTGGTGAAAAAAGAGCAATTCATGAGGATTCTCAATGACAACATCAGGCAGTCTGCAGAAAAACTTGGCCTTGGGCACCAGTGGACATTTCAGCATGACAATGACCCAAAACACACAGCAAAAGTGGTGAAGAAATGGTTAGCAGACAACAACATTAACGTTTTGGAGTGGCCCAGTCAGAGTCCAGACTTGAATCCAATTGAAAATCTGTGGAGGGAGCTAAATATCAGGGTGATGGCAAGAAGACCCTCCAACCTGAAAGATTTGGAGCTCATTGCTAAAGATAAATGGGCAAAAATACCTGTGGAGACATGCAAAAAGCTGGTCTGCAATTATAGGAAGCGCTTGATTGCTGTAATAGCCAATAAAAGCTTTTCTATTGATTATTGAGAAGGGTATGAATAATTTTGGACTGGACACTTTTTGCTCAAATGTAAACAAAAGATGAGAATTTTTTCTTTACACAATAATGCCTCTTGAACATCGTCTTATTATCTTTTGGGAGACACCTATGTCATTTCCCGTCAAAAAATTACTTGCTGGTTGAATAAAAGTAACTTTAAAGGGAACCTGTCACCAGTTTTATGGTGTCCTAACTAAGGGCAACATAAATAAGTGACTGATTCTCTTAGCAAAATGCTAGGTCACTTTCTTTAATTGACCCAGTCAATCTGCCAACATCTTGTATTGAAAAGCTCCAGCTGATAATGATGAGTCATGAATATTTATGAGCTCCTGACTCTCCCTGCCGACCGGCTGCAGATTGACAGTTATTTTCCATATGAATCAGCAGCAGGTGGGCAGGGGAGTGGCTATAGCTCTGAATTAAATATACGCTGGACTCAATGACATCACGCTGGACTCAAATCAGCTCATTAGCATGTGGCATCTTTGTGTGTATATTATGAGGTAACCATCTGTCACACCAGTAAGTGAATACATCTAAGGTACTTTTTAGTAGTTAATGATTGTATATAATTAGTTAGATTATAATCAAATATCCACATGACAGGTTCCCTTTAAGTCAAAATTTGCCAGGGGTATGAATAATTATGGGTAGCGCTGAATATGCACTGCACTGTTGCAGTTATTTCTGGTGAAAGCGTATAGGGGTGTATTTCAGTACAACAAGAAAAATATATACGCACTGCACTGTTGCAGTTATTTCTTGTGAAAGCGTATAGGGGCGTATTTCAGTAAAAAGAGAAAAATATATACGCACTGCACTGTTGCAGTTATTTCTTGTGAAAGCATATAGGGACGTATTTCTGTAAAAAAAGGAAAATATATATGCACCGCAGTGTTGCAGTTATTTCTGTTGAAAGCGTATAGGGGCGTATTTCAGTACTACAAGAAAAATATATACGCACTTCACTCTGAGTTTTTTCTGGTCAAAGTGTATAGGGTCATATTTCAGTACAAGAAAAATATATTCAGTGCATTTCTGCAGTTAATTGTGGTGAAAGCGTTTAGTGGACTATTTTAGCACAAAAAGAAAATTATATTTGTCGCTTTTAGGGGTGTTTTAATTTCCATTTAATTTGTGTAGTTCAGCTACAATTATGTCAGGCAGAGAAGTGAAAGGCCATGCACAGAGGAGTGGCAGAGGCCTAAATGTTTCAGGCGCAAGCAGAGGTCGCAGAAGAGTAAGGGGGAGTGGCAGCAGGAGTCTCAGCGGGAGGCCCGGAATCCCGGTGTCATCTAGCGGTCGTGTCTTGACCAGCAATTCAGCGGTTCTTGATTGGTTAACTCGGTCATCCATGTCATCCCAAGTGACATCAGACACCCCCAGCCAACAGTTGGTGGGTTCGTCAAACACAACCCTTAGTTGGCATGGCCCTGGAGCAGGCCCTGTGCCCTCACCTGTCCTTAACCTGCCTCTGTCCTTTGCTGCTCCCTTAGCCACAGAAGTATTGTATGCTGTGGGCTCAGCTCCACTATACAGCGAGGACGAGCCAGCTGCGTGGTAGCATGGCTGGGAGTCACCAGGCTGGCAGCAGTTGCAGGTCAGGAGCCAAAGGTGCCCGGGGTAGACCATCTGCTTCGCAGAAGCCTACCTGCACCGGAAGAAGTGGTGTAGGGGTTCACGAAGGCAGCGGCGTTAGCAGTCAGACAGTGCGGACTGTTGCAGGGAAAATCAACTACTCGGTGGTGTGGCAGTCCCGTGCCTGCGTCCCGATTGATTCTCTGAACAATTTTATACCAGGACTACTAGAAATTAAGAGAATGGAGGAACCCGTCAAATATCTGGGTATTCAAATAACTCCAAACCCCAATAGATATGTTAAACTGAATGTGATCCCTAATATACAAGAGATTAGGAAAAAAATAGAGGTGTGGAAAAGATTATACGTCTCGATGGCAGGTCGCATATCTCTGGTAAAAATGTGTCTATTACCCTCCCGGAATTATATTCTATGGAATTCACCTGTAATAATCCCCCAAAAAATATTTAAAATACTAGCCAGTCTCTTAATGGATCTGATATGGCGAGGGGGAAAAAACCAAGGATAAAAGCAGAAATATTGTGTATTCATGAGAAGGAGGGTGGATTATCAGTGCCAGACCTGGAACTCTACTTTATGTCTGGACATATAAAAACATGCAAACCAGGAGTAATACGCATAGATATAAGGCTATGATTGAAGGGATAAATCCTAGGCTAAAGAACTGTACTATCTTCCAAATACTAGAAGCGGGTATTCTGACACAACAGGGTAGTAAGATACCGCTATTTCCGCTGATGGACAGAGTCTGGAGGCAGGCTAGGGCATTATGGAATCAATCCGGACTCCATGCCGATACTTTGTTGTGGGAGAATACCCAACTCTTAGAACTCAAGCTAATTGAACAGAGAATATGGTGGAAACATGGAGTTTATAAATTAGGGCAAGTATGGAGACAGGGGAATGTAAGACCATATGAGGATCTTAAAAAGGAGCATGAATTCAGCAATATAGACCAGAGGTTCTATTACCTTCAATTAAAAAATGCACTACGAGTAGTGCTAGGAAAAGATACTCAAATTGACATTTCTCCACAGCCGTTAGTAAATATCTCTAAATTGACACCAGGGGGAAGATTAGTATCTAAAATATATCAATGCTTATTACAGAAAAAGACTAAAAAGAGAGCAGGTATTAGTTTAATGCATAAATGGAAAGATGATATAAGCTCTCAGCGAGAAGAGTTTTGGGGTATGGCTATACAAGAAAAAAATAGGATTCCAAAGAATTTTTCATATAGGATTACTCAATTCAATATACTATACCGCTTATATTATTCCCCAAGGATATTAATGAAGTGCTATAAACCTAAAATCTTTAGCTGTCCAAAATGTGGGGAAGTTGGGGTGGACGATGTTCCCATACTTTGGTTATGATTAAAAACCCAAGAGTTCTGGGCAAAGGTAAATGATAGGATGGAACAATATCACAGGATTAAATTCCCCAGGAATTTTGAGATATGTATATTGGGGTGATGGAAAAAATTTAAACCCCTCAACATCGAGAAGTCATTTCCAAACTTTTGTTTCAAGCAAGGAAATGCATTGTTCGGCATTGGGGAGGTAGTGCTGTGCCCACGGTCAGGGAATGGGAGAGGTCCACTAGAATCTCACTTGCCATAGAGGAGTTTCATCTGGCAAATATTAAGAAAAAACTGAAATTCACTAGAATATGGTAGAAATGGTTAATAAAGTGATTTCCATGTGTGAAAACGGCACGAAGTGCGCTGGTGCTGTGGGGGAGTTGGAGAGAGAGAGAGAGGAGGAACTTATTTTCTTATTTTTAATAAAAAAAATGTATATATTTTTTTCTTTTTTTTTCTCTACCATGTGGGAAAAGATTCGGGGTGGAGGGAGGGGGGGCAATAAAAAATGTTTTCGAAATGATAATTACAATGTTACGAAATTAAAAGATTGTTACAATTAATTATGGAAAAGAAAAGAAAGAAATATTTATAAAAAGAAAGGAAAGAAAAGGAAAAAAGAAAAAAAGGAAGGAGGAAAGAGAGATGTGTTTTGGGACGAGTCTATACACAGAGGCATCGATGAGAGAGTCAAGTGTTTTTCAACTATTTTTTAGTAGTCATATATACAGTACAGACCAAATGTTTGGACACACCTTCTCTTTCAAAGAGTTTTGTTTATTTTCATGACTATGAAAATTGTAGATTCACACTGAAGGCATCAAAACTATGAATTAACACATGTGGAATTATATTCATAACAAACAAGTATGAAACAACTAAAAATATGTCATATTCTAGCTAGGTTCTTCAAAGTAGCCACCTCTTGCTTTGATTACTGCTTTGCACACTCTTGGCATTCTCTTGATGAGCTTCAAGAGGTAGTCCCCTGAAATGGTTTTCACTTCCCAGGTGTGCCCTGTCAGGTCTAATAAGTGGGATTTCTTGCCTTATAAATGGGGTTGGGACCATCAGTTGCGTTGAGGAGAAGTCAGGTGAATACACAGCTGATAGTCCTACTGAATAGACTGTTAGAATTTGTATTATGGCAAGAAAAAAGCAGCTAAGTAAAGAAAAATGAGTGGCCATCATTACTTTAAGAAATGAAGGTCAGTCAGTCAGCCAAAAAATTGGGAAAACTTTGAAAGTAAGGGCTATTTGACCATGAAGGAGAGTGATGGGGTGCTGCGCCAGATGACCTCGCCCCTACAGTCACCGGACCTGAACCCAATCGAGATGGTTTGGGGTGAGCTGGACCGCAGAGTGAAGGCAAAAGGGCCAACAAGTGCTAAGCATCTCTGGGAACTCCTTCAAGACTGTTGGAAGACCATTTCAGGGGACTACCTCTTGAAGCTCATCAAGAGAATGCCAAGAGTGTGCAAAGCAGTAATCAAAGCAAAAGGTGGCTCCTTTGAAGAACCTAGAATATGACATATTTTCAGTTGTTTCACACTTGTTTGTTATGTATATAATTCCACATGTGTTAATTCATAGTTTTGATGCCTTCATAGTCATGAAAATAAAGAAAACTCTTTGAATGAGAAGGTGTGTCCAAACTTTTGGTCTGTACTGTATATATATATATATATATGTGTGTGTGTGTATATATATATATGTGTGTAGCTTGACAAAGGCTCCATTGAGAGGGCTGAAATGCTGCATTGCAAATAAGTGTGAATAAACGTCACTGAATTTCTTCACAAGACCAGAGTGCTGCCCAATTTTTTCTATTTCTATTGAATGGCTCCTATCCAAGAGCGACTGTGGAGTTGCACCCGGCATCCAACAGAGTGCTGCTGATTTAATTTCTGTATATATATATATATATATATATATATATATATATATATTTATTATTTATTTATCATTTATTTTTATTAGCATTATTATTTTCATTTCTTATTTTCATAAATTTTTTATTCTTTATATATTATTTTTTATAATGATATATATATATATATTTTTTTTTTTCCGCCTTCATTATTACATTTCATATTTATATTCTTTATTATATTTTGCTTCCCACATTTTTTGATGCACCTTTTTTCGTTCTATTAATTGTGGCTGGTTTATCCAAATCAACTATAATTATCCATTTTTAATTTTTATTCATTATTGTCTTATTTTTTGATAATTTTTCTTATTTTTCACATGTTTTTTCACATTTTCATGTCACATTTGTCACATTCATATGGTACATTTATATTGGTATTTAATAGTTAGCAATATTTATTATTTATTATCTATTAATATTTTTTACTCACTCATTCATTATTTATATTTCTTTAATATACACCTTTCACATTTTTTTGCATTTTTATTTTCATTATTTATCTACACTTATCAAATTGTTTGGTGAATATTCATCAATTTATTCAATAATTTTTTAGGTTATCTATTTATTTATTTCTCTCATTCATTGTATATACACCTGTACTATGGCCACTGTGTATTGTCTGAGCGGCGGCTACAGGGCCGATACTTCTGTTTTTCATATGTATGCATTCCAACTAGTCACATGATCGGGCTTATGCGTTCCACCATCGCACAAGACACTTCCGCTTTTATTACTGCCGATGTCCGCTACTTTTACACTTTATAGGTATATCCACATGATCTCCCTTCTCTCCCTCATGTTAAAAATTGGTAATATCATTTGTAATTATCTATCCTTTGTGATATACTGGTTTCCCTCCGTCTTTTTATGAACAGGAAGTGACGCAGTGCGTTCCACTGTGGAAAGCGCGCGCTTCACTTCCATGTATGGCCACACATGTGTCTTACCCCAGCTGTCTGTTATTCTATTTAGTTGGATATAAATAAAAAGGTACCCTATTGTCATGACCGGAAGTCCAGGCAGGAAGCTCTATATCTGGCAACCAGAGAAGTGGGAGATGGGTATATAAGAGGTTGGGATTGCTGGACAATAAACTGCTGAGGAGGAGAAGCTACGGATCCCTGAGTGAGCCAAAAAGGATTGCAAGGCAAACCCAGAAAGCTACCATTAAGAAACAGCACTATCTTTAGACATAGAGCACGCAGCCACCCGCTGCGACTTCCTGACCCCGGGTATAACGGAGTCAGACGTGGCTCTTGACACCCTCGTAACACCTATCAGCACTATACACTTACACCCTTTGAGGAAGCTTACGCGAAATGCGCGTCGAGGCTGCGGATCATCACTCTTGTACTTATGTAATTATTTATTCGTTATTTTGTTAAATTACACTGCCATTTCTTTGTACTTTGCACATTGCACTTTATATATGTATTTGTATCTGGCTTAGTATAACGTTTTATGGGTCTTCGGTTAGTATTCTGTATTTTATACCTGTTTGGGTATTTATCACCTATTTCACTTTGTACCTTCTATGACCTATTTACTACTTGTGTCATGATATTATCCAGACTGTGATCCTCTATCCATCCTGTGTGTCTTTTATCCACCATTTTATTGTTGGTAATTGTATTTTTATCCTATTTCTTGGTACATTAATAAAGTATATTTTTTATTAGTTATGCTATGCTTTTTTCTCTTTGGTGTTGCTATTTGGTATGTAGGCGTAGCACTCATACTTATCTTTGAGCTGGTTGCTATAGGTGTGTACAGTTTAGTGTCATCTGCAGAAATTTATATTTTACTGTGCAAGCCTTCTACAAGATCATTCATAAATATATTGAACAGAATAGGGCTCAATACTGACCCCTAAGGTACTCCACTAGTGACAGTGACCCAATCTGAGTGTGTACCATTAATAACCACCCTCTGTTTTCTATTACTGAGCCAGTTACTTACTCACATACAGATATTTTCTCCCAGTCCAAGCATTCTCATTTTATATACTAACCTTTCATGCGGTATAGTGTCAAATGCTTTGGAGAAGTCCAGATATACAACATCCATTGATTCGCCGCTGTCAAGTCTAGAACTTACCTCCTCATAGAAACTGATTAAATTAGTTTGACATGATCGATCCCTCATGAAGCCATGCTGATGTGGCATTATTTGCTTATTTTCATTGAGGTACTCCAAGATAGCATCTCTTAGAAAACCTTCAAACGGTTTACCCACGACAGATGTTAAACTTACCAGCCTATAGTTTCTGGGCTCTGTTTTTGGACCCTTTTTGAATATTGGCACCACATTTGCTATGCGTCAATCCTGTGGAACACTCCCTGTCAGTATAGAGTCCTTAAATATCATAAATAAGGGTCTGGCTATGACATTACTTAATTCTCTTAGGATACGGGGGTGTATGCCATCTGGTTCTGGCGATTTGTCTATTTTAATCTTTTTAAGACGCCACTGTACTTCTTCCTGCGTCAGACAGAGCACTTTTAATGGGGAATTTACTTTTACATTCTGCATTTCATCTAACAGTTTATTTTCCTCAGTGAATACAGTGGAGAAAAAAATATTTAATAGCTTTGCTTTCTCCTCATCGCTCACTCTGTAGAGGGCCGACACCTTCAGATTTATACTTTTTACCATTTATATAATTGTAGAACATTTTAGGGTTAGTTTGGCAATTAATCTCTCGGTCTCTAGTTTGGCTGCTTTTTTTGTTTGTTACATATTAAAAAAATTTCCTTATAGTTTTTTAGTGCCTCCTCGCTCCCCTCCTGTTTTAGTGATTTACCGTATTTTTTGCCCCATAAGACGCAGTCTCCCCCCCCAAAGTGGGGGGAAAATGCCCCTGTGTCTTATGGGGTGAATACTAATGAAGCGCTTCCATTTTGGAAGCGCTTCATTAGTACTGGAGGACCGGGAAGCAGTGAAGGATCTGTACTCACCCATTCCTGGTCCTCCGCTTGGCTGTCTGCTGTGCAGGGCTACTCACCATGTGACCTCACTGTGTGCAGCCTTCAGAGCTGACAGCCGAGAACCAGGAAGAAGAAAGAGAGCGCTGGTGGTGAGGAGCGGTGGCGTCCAGGAGCAAGAGATGTAAGTTATTTTATTTTATTTGCGCTGATGCCTGACATGGGGGGGGCATGATGGCTGACATGGGGGCATGATGGCTGACATGGGGGCATGATGGCTGACATGGGGGGCTGATCTGAGGCATTGGGGGTCTGATCTGAGGTCTGATTAACATTGGAGGTCTGATTGGGGCTGTGAGCTGAGGTCTGATTAACATTGGGGGTCTGATTGCTGGTCTGACCTGAGGTGTAATGGAAAATATTTTTTTCTTATTATCCTCCTCTAAAACCTAGGTGCGTCTTATGGGGCGAAAAATACGGTAAATGCTTTCTTTTTGTCATTTATTGCTTTCTTTACAGTTCTATTTACCCACATTGGTTTTTTCTTGTTCCTTAACCTCCTATTCCCATAAGGTATGTACCTCTCAGAATTAGATTGTAGGATTCTTTTAAAAATATCCAATTTTGTGGCTGTATTTTTATTTTTGAGGACTTTGTCCCAGTTAGTTAGGCCTATGGCCTCTCTTAGTTGGCTAAATTTAGCTTTTTTGAAGTTTGGTATTTTTGTTCCTCCCTGAAGAAACACTCTTTTGAATGACAATGGAAGGTTATTACTTTATGGTCACTATTTCTTAGGTGTCCCCCAACATACACATCTGTTGTTCTGTCAAGTCTATTGGTTAATACTAAGTCCAATATGGCTGTCCCTCTAGTCGGGTCCTGAACCAGTTGGGAAAGGTTATTGTCTTTGGTTATTGCCAAGAACCTGTTTCCTTTATGAGATATACAGGTTTCAGTTTCCCAGTCTATATCTGGGTAGTTAAAGTCCCCCATAATAACAAACTCATTATGATCTGTCGCCTCGTCTATCTAGTTTAGTAGCAGATTTTCTGTGGACTCTGGTATATTAGGTGGTTTATAATAAACTCCTATTAGTAATTTATTATTGTTTTTGCCTCCATGTATTGCTACCCACAGATGTTCATGTCCCTTACTTATATCTTCTCGGACTGTGGGCTTTAGACAGGACTTTACATAAAGGCAGACCCCTCCCCTCTCCGGTTTTTGCGATCCTTTCTAAACAGACTGTAACCCTGTATGTTAACTTCCCAGTCATAGCTATCATCCAGCCATGTCTCAGTTATTCCCACTATGTCATAGTCCTCCTCACACATCACTAATTCCAGTTCACCAGTTTTATTAGTCAGGCTTCTGGAATTAGTACAGGGAGTGCAGAATTATTAGGCAAGTTGTATTTTTGAGGATTAATTTTATTATTGAACAACAACCATGTTCTCAATGAACCCAAAAAACTCATTAATATCAAAGCTGAATATTTTTGGAAGTAGTTTTTAGTTTGTTTTTAGTTTTAGCTATTTTAGGGGGATATCTGTGTGTGCAGGTGACTATTACTGTGCATAATTATTAGGCAACTTAACAAAAAACAAATATATACCCATTTCAATTATTTATTTTTACCAGTGAAACCAATATAAGACCTTAACATTCACAAATATACATTTCTGACATTCAAAAACAAAACAAAAACAAATCAGTGACCAATATAGCCACCTTTCTTTGCAAGGACACTCAAAAGCCTGCCATCCATGGATTCTGTCAGTGTTTTGATCTCTTCACCATCAACATTGCGTGCAGCAGCAACCACAGCCTCCCAGACACTGTTCAGAGAGGTGTACTGTTTTCCCTCCTTGTAAATCTCACATTTGATGATGGACCACAGGTTCTCAATGGGGTTCAGATCAGGTGAACAAGGAGGCCATGTCATTAGATTTTCTTCTTTTATACCCTTTCTTGCCAGCCACGCTGTGGAGTACTTGGATGCGTGTGATGGAGCATTGTCCTGCATGAAACTCATGTTTTTCTTGAAGGATGCAGACTTCTTCCTGTACCACTGCTTGAAGAAGGTGTCTTCCAGAAACTGGCAGTAGGACTGGGAGTTGAGCTTGACTCCATCCTCAACCCGAAAAGGCCCCACAAGCTCATCTTTGATGATACCAGCCCAAACCAGTACTCCACCTCCACCTTGCTGGCGTCTGAGTCGGACTGGAGCTCTCTGCCCTTTACCAATCCAGCCACGGGCCCATCCATCTGGCCCACCAAGACTCACTCTCATTTCATCAGTCCATAAAACCTTAGAAAAATCAGTCTTGAGATATTTCTTGGCCCAGTCTTGACGTTTCAGCTTGTGTGTCTTGTTCAGTGGTGGTTGTCTTTCAGCCTTTCTTACCTTGGCCATGTCTCTGAGTATTGCACGCCTTGTGCTTTTGGGCACTCCAGTGATGTTGCAGCTCTGAAATATGGCCAAACTGGTGGCAAGTGGCATCTTGGCAGCTGCACTCTTGACTTTTCTCAGTTCATGGGCAGTTATTTTGCGCCTTGGTTTTTCCACACGCTTCTTGCGACCCTGTTGACTATTTTGAATGAAACACTTGATTGTTCGATGATCACGCTTCAGAAGCTTTGCAATTTTAAGAGTGCTGCATCCCTCTGCAAGATATCTCACTATTTTTGACTTTTCTGAGCCTGTCAAGTCCTTCTTTTGACCCATTTTGCCAAAGGAAAGGAAGTTGCCTAATAATTATGCACACCTAATATAGGGTGTTGATGTCATTAGACCACACCCCTTCTCATTACAGAGATGCACATCACCTAATATGCTTAATTGGTAGTAGGCTTTCGAGCCTATACAGCTTGGAGTAAGACAACATGCATAAAGAGGATGATGTGGTCAAAATACTCATTTGCCTAATAATTCTGCACTATCTGTATACATACAATTAAGAGGTTTATGTATATTTTTTACCCTACACCTTTCCTTCTCAACTGTTCTAGTCCCTCCTTCCATTCACCCGCCAGTCCCATTACCTTGCCCCCTGTCTCTATCTGCACTCTATCTTCCCATCCTATAACTTAATTACCCTCACCCCCAGTCCCTAGTTTAAACACTCCTCCAACCTTCTAGCCATCTTATTCCCCCAACACTGCTGCCCCTTCCCCATTGAGGTGAAGCCCATCCCTACGATAGAGCCTGTAATCGACATAGAAGTCGGCCCAGTTCTCCGGGAACCCAAACCCCTCCTTCCTACACCAGTTCTTGAGCCACTTGTTAACCTCCCTAATCTCCCGCTGCCTTTCTTGTGTGGCTCGTGGTACAGGTAGTATTTTGAAAAACACTACCTTTGAGGTCCTTGCCCTAAGCTTGTGACCTAAATCCCTAAAATCATTTTTAAGGATGCTCCATCTACCTCTAACTTTGTCATTGGTTCTGATATGGACCTATGGACCATGACTGCTGGATCTTCTCCAGCCCCCCCCCCCCCCAGTAATCTGTCAACCTGATCCGCGATGTGTTGAACTCAAGCACCAGGAAGACAAACACCATTTGGCGATCCCAGTCTGTACCCCTAATAATTGAGTCTCCCACTACCAGCACCTGTCTGGCCTGCCCTTCTCTCCTGGTCCCCTGCTTACTGGAGCTGAAATTCCCCTGACTGGCAGAGGAAGGGTCCAGCTGCAGCAGTGCTCTCCCTGAACTGACATCGCCCTCATCTGCCAACATTGCAAAGTTGTTGGGGTGTGTCAGATCAGGGCTAGCCTCCCTGGCAATCTTCCCTCTATATTCCGGTTTCTAACTGTTATCCAACTAGCTACCTCACTTTCCTGAGCCTCCTTGCTACAACCCTCCCCCACATCTACCCCATAGAGTGCTTGCTCAGTGAGCAGAAAACTCTTTTCCAAATTGTCAATGCTTCTCAGTTTTCAAACTCCCCCGGTTAGATACTCGATGTGTGATTCTAAACGGGCAATTTGCTCACATATTGAACAAAGATATGCACCCTCAAACGGCTGCTCCAGGACTGTATACATTAGACAAGATGTGCACTGGACTGCGCTGTCAATAATGGAACACATACTAAATGGGGATTGTGCAATAAAAGGGAACAAATACAATATGGTGCAGTGATAAGAATCTAATTTACTGTAGTCCCCTCCTAAAGTCCCTGAATCTCAAGTCACTTAATCTAAAGTCACAAACTTAATACAAACACACACTTGAACTCAAACACACCGAAGCTCACAAACTTGCAATGTTTGACTGCTTGTATAAGTGCAGCTCTCAAACCAGACTGCTTTTTTTCCTTTGGATTCAAAGGACTAAGCTGCCCTCTAGACTGGCTATTTAACTTCTCCTATTTAGATAGCCACACCCTAATTACTCACCTGTGCAACACCCTGGAGAAGGAAGAGAAAAGAAAATGTAATCACAGTATCCTCTCAGCTGCTATGCAATAAACCTGGTAGCAAAAGCAAGTCACAGTGTATAAACTAGACTACACTGCTCTGACTTGGTATAGAGTACAATAAAGTCAGGCACAGACACTCAGCAATGTACACAAATAATTTAGCTTTCACAGATGCCCCCTCGCGTAATCTAAAGTCACACATTTAAAAGGAGTCTTTCACCTAATCTGGGCGTTTTAGACCGCTCAGATCAGGTTATAGACTCTTTGACCCTCATTACAATCGTACCTTTCTTTTCTGTGTCTCTCGTCCAGATCATGAAAATAACACTTTTTAAACGTATGCAAATTAGCTTCTGAAGGTGCCCAGGGGTGGCGTTACTGGGCGATGTACCCAGAAAAACACACCTCTTTCAGCCCTCTGGCCCGCCCTTCTGTCCTATTATTATTACCTCCTCCTCTGCCTCCAGCCGGCGGACGTCACGAGCGGCAAGAGAAGAAGTCAGGCTGGGAACTGGCCCGCACCTGCGCACTGCTCTGCCCATTATGGGCAGAGGAACAGCTTTTCATATTGCGCATGCGCCGGCCGTCTGTCCTTAGTTGGCCTGCGCATGCGCAATATGAAAAGCTGTTCCTCTGCCCATAATGGGCAGAGCAGTGCGCAGGTGCGGGCCAGTTCCCAGCCTGACTTCTTCTCTTGCCGCTCGTGACGTCCGCCGGCTGAAGGCAGAGGAGGAGGTAATAATAGGACAGAAGGGTGGGCCAGAGGGCTGAAAGAGGTGTGTTTTTCTGGGCACATCGCCCAGTAACGCCGCCCCTGGGCACCTTTAGAAGCTCATTTGCATACATTTAAAAAGTGTTATTTTCATGATCTGGACGAGGGACACAGAAGAGAAAGGTACGATTGTAATGAGGGTCAAAGAGTCTATAACCTGATCTGAGTGGTCTAAAACGCTCAGATTAGGTGAAAGACTCCCTTTAATACAAAACACACACTTGAACTCAAACATGCGAACGCTCACAAACTCGCGTTGTTTGACTGCTTGTATAAGTACAGCTCTCAAACCAGACTGCTTTTTTTCCCTCTGGATTCAAAGTCACACCTTTTTGACCATATTCCTTGTTGCTTTTATTAAATAAAAAAAATAAAAAAACCTGCACAACTCATTTAAACTATCAAAAATTCTGCTGGCAAAATGTACATTTACACATAATAGTAAACCCATGCCTTATCAATGTCCTAACTGTTTCCTGCCACTGAAAATAATTGTCATCCTAAGCCATGAGTGAATATTTTATGCAAAGCCTAAGAACAAATAATTAAATTATCAATATTTTAAGAGGAAAAATCATTTGTTTGCTCCAGAGCATATCGTAAATGCACATATTTTAGTATCGATGGGATAATTACATGTGAATCATGCTATGCTTAGCAAGATAATTTATAACTACTTAAGGCCTCTTTCACACTTGCGTTGTCCGGATCCGGCGTGTACTCCACTTGCCGGAATTACACGCCGGATCCGGAAAAACGCAAGTGTACTGAAAGCATTTGAAGACGGAACCGTCTTCCAAATGCGTTCAGTGTTACTATGGCACCCAGGACGCTATTAAAGTCCTGGTTGCCATAGTAGGAGCGGGGAGCGGGGGAGCGGTATACTTACAGTCCGTGCGGCTCCCGGGGCGCTCCAGAATGACGTCAGAGCGCCCCATGCGCATGGATGACGTGATCCATGCGATCACGTGATCCATGCGCTTGGGGCGCCCTGACGTCACTCTGGAGCGCCCGGGGAGCCGCACGGACGGTAAGTATGCTGCTCCCCCGCTCCCCGCTACACTTACCATGGCTGTCAGGACTTTAGCGTCCCGGCAGCCATGGTAACCACTCTGAAAAAGCTAAATGTCGGCTCCGGCAATGCGCCGAAACGACGTTTAGCTTAAGGCCGGATCCGGATCAATGCCTTCCAATGGGCATTAATTCCGGATCCGGCCTTGCGGCAAGTGTTCCGGATTTTTGGCCGGAGCAAAAAGCGCAGCATGCTGCGGTATTTTCTCCGGCCAACAAACGTTCCGTACCGGAACTGAAGACATCCTGATGCATCCTGAACGGATTTCTCTCCATTCAGAATGCATTAGGATAATCCTGATCAGGATTCTTCCGGCATAGAGCCCCGACGACGGAACTCTATGCCGGAAGACAATAACGCAGGTGTGAAAGAGCCCTAAGTCATGCAAAATTTATGAAATTACATTTATCAGTATGCAGCATTTAAAGGGGTTTTCTCATCTCAGACAATGGGGGCATAATGCTAGGATATGCCCCCATTGTCTTATAGGTGCGGGTCCCACACCTATATCAAGAACAGAGCCCCGAAAGTGAAGGAGAGCGCACTGTGCAGCTGCCCTCTATTCATTTCTATAGGGCCGCGGAAAATAGCCGAGCGCTGGCTCGGCTATTGCCATCTGCCCCATAGAAATGAATGGGAGCATGGGCCGCGCATGCTCCTCGCTCCATTCTCGATATAGGTGCGAGTCCCAGCGGTGGGACCCACACCTATCAGACAATGGGGGCATATCCTAGCGATATGCCCCCATTGTCTAAGATGGGTATACCCCTTTAAAGCGAAAATCCAGGTGATACAAGAATTCAGCACTGTGTCTACAAGTAGTTACCTTCACTCTTGGCACTTGTGGCACAGTTAAAGGGGTTATCCGGGAATTTATATTAATGACCTATCCTGTGGATAGCTCATCAGTATCAGATCAGTGGGGGTCCTGGACCCCTGTCAACCAGCTTTTAGAAGAGGCCGGGTACTCCATGAGCACCATTGATGTGAATGGGACTGAGCTGCAGTACCAAGCACAGTCGCTACACGATCTACGGCGCTATGCTTGGAAATCTGCCGGGAGGCCACAGTGCTTACCAGGACTCCAGTGAGCACAGCAGCTCCCTGAAACAGCTGATGGGTGGGGGTGTCAGGACTTGGACCCCCGCCAATGTGATAATGATGACCTATCCTGAGGATAGGTCATCATTATCAATTCAAGCATAACTTCTTTAAATACAGTTTCAAATACCGGCAGAAAATCTGGAATTTTTTTTCCAGTTCAAAGATTTGTCAGTGTTTCAGATGTAATAATCCACCATACAAATCTTCAAAAACAATAGCACACAAATCAAATTAAATGCTCTGCATAGTGTTCCTTCAATAGACGTCAGTGAGGTGACCATGCCCCAAAATAGTCCAAAACAGAGCTGTGGGGTATGGCCACGTGTACACTAAATGCTGCGGATATTCTCCAGCAGAATTGCATAAGAAAAATCTGCAGCGTATACAGTAGCAGCAAAGTGGATGAGATTTTCTGCTAAAAATTCTGCACATAGCTTAATATGTGGTATAGATTTAA
This sequence comes from Bufo bufo, assembly GCF_905171765.1. Taxonomy (NCBI): domain Eukaryota; kingdom Metazoa; phylum Chordata; class Amphibia; order Anura; family Bufonidae; genus Bufo; species Bufo bufo. Next base: position 652,876,549 of record NC_053390.1, on the reverse strand, counting down.
AATCTTTAACGTGCCAATCTCTTTGCAGAATCTCTTTGCAAGCTGTTTGCAAACAGAGTCACTCCATGGTTTTTCATGCATACGGAGAGTTAAAAGAACCCATACAGATTTATGTGTAAGAACAAAAAACTAAAATTTTTATTAAGCAGTTGTTTATATACATATAGATACCCGTGTGCGGACACTACCAGTTAACTCTGCTCCCAGTCTTCTGGGCATATAGCCAAAGTGTCAGCTCATCATTTTCAAGGACAGAGCAAGAAAAAGAGAACAAAGCATTATTATAATAACCTAAAATGAAATCCCTCAATAGATACAGTATATGGCTAAAACAAAGCTCCATTATAGTAACACAAAATGGAATCCGTAAATATCTAAATGGAGGCCTTAAAGGGGTGTACACCTTTCCTGCACTTTTTTCAGATCTGCCATGGGACCTGACTGTAATGAACATAGCTACCTGATCCCTTCTGCTGGGTTCTGGCTGCTGGTCCCATAGCTACTAGAGTTGAACGGACACCTGGATGTTCGGGATCGACGGGTTCTGCCGAATTTTACAAAAAAGTTCAAGTTCGGGACCCAAACTTGACCCCGAACCCCATTGAAGTCAAGGGACCCGAACTTTTGAACACTAAAATGACTGTAAAAATGTCATGGAAAGGGCTAGAGGGCTGCAAACAAATGTGGATAGGGAAATGACTTTAAATAACATAAAATACGTAAAAATAAAAAATAATAATTTTGATCTAGGAGGACGAGGTCCATATGGAGTAGCAGGTTGAGGTGGCAGTGTAGGTGGAAGTGGCGGTGGAGGAGGTAGCTTACACTGCTTTTTCGTTTTAAATTTGTTTATATTTTTTTTTAATTAGGGTACACCCCAAAACATTGGGAAATATAACCTGTGATAACCCCCTCCAGTCATTCTAAACACACATTCAGACAATACACTGGCTGCAGGGCAGGCCAGCACCTCCAAGGCGTAAAGGGCAAGCTCAGGCCATGTGCCCAATTTGGAGACCCAGAAGTTGCAGGGGGTAGACCCATCAGTCAGTTCATGTAGGCGTGTGCAAACATACTGCCCCACCATGTCGCATGTCCCCGTGATGGTCACGATCCAATTGGATATCTGCTCTATCAACTTTCAATGTTCTTTTCTGCGCCTACCATGTTGATCACGGTTAGCGGCGAATCAGGGTTCCATGCCAGAGAGGGAGCGTGAGAAAGAGAGACCACGTCCAAGGGAGATCAATGGATGAAATTTAATTGTGATCGAGCGGAAATGTGGGACAAATTATTAAAGCAGAAGAATTGAAGGAAAGGAGGGGGTGCGCTGCAATTACTCACTCCCGACTCGGGGAGGTAGTGACGATAAATAACAATACAGGACTCTTAAGATGCCCTGTTATTGTTAAGATTAGTAAAAAAATTATAGGGAATCTCAATCCATATTTTGGATTTGGATTTGTTGATTCTAGATAACTTCTGCCTGATCGCACGTCCCTGTGACATCCACAATCCATTTGGATATCTTCTCTATCAATTTTTGATGTTCTTTTCTGAGCCTACCATGTTGATCACGGTTATCGGCGAAAGGGATACCACATCCAAGGGAGGTCAATGGCTGCAATGTGATCGAGCTGAAATGTGGGACAAGTTATTAAAGCAGAAGGATCGAATGAAAGGGCCAATTAAAGACGAATTTTACTAATTTTATTCCCTGTCACCTATGCAGAGCAGGGGTTTTTCATCGCCAGAAATGAGTTAATGTCACCCATAGAGTTGAGTGCACACCTGGTTGTTCGGGTTCGGCAGGTTCGGCCGAACTTGGAAAAAAAAGTTCGGGTTCGGGACCCGAACTTGACCCCGAACCCAAACCCATTGAAGTCAATGGGAACCCGAACGTTTGGGCACTAAAATGGCTCTAAAATAGTCTTGGAAAGGGCTAGAGGGCTGCAAAAGGCATCAAAATGTGCTTAAGAGCATGGCAACTGTTCTGCAAACAAATGTGGATAGGGAAATGACTTAAAATAACATAAAATACAGAAAAATTTTAAATAACAATCTGGATCTAGGAGTAGGAGGTTGAGGAGGCGGTGGATGGGTGGATGTGGCGGTGTAGGTTGACGTGACGGTGTAGGTGGAAGCGGCGGTGAAGGAGGAATAGGTAGCCCCCAAAATATGGGGACATATAACAAAATAAAACTAAGAATAAGTGCACTTGAGTACAAGAATGGATGGTTGAGGCTGGTATAAATGTCTATTCTGCACAAGGTACGGACAAGTTCTGTGGGATCCATGCCTGGTTCATTTTAATAAAAGTAAGCTTGTCCACATTGGCTGCGGCCTGTGATAATGCTCTCTGCCGTGCTAAACACTTGTTCACACTATACACTGGCTGCAGTTTTTCCACATTTTGGCCATGCTAACTCTGCCTTCTCAGGTGCTGGCGGTGCCCCAGCTGTGTCGGCGACCCCTTCCTCCTCCTCTGCCTTCGCCTTGTGCTTCCACTGTGCCCCCGCTGTCAGGTGGGAATGCTATCATCAGCGTGCACTTGTAGTCACGCATCTTCCGATCAGTAACAGATGTTTTCACTAAAATTAATTCTCTGTCAGCAATGCAGAGAAGGGGTTCATTCACGGCAAAAGGGGGTTCATGTCAATCAGCAATACAACAGAGGATTTTGAGAGATTTAGGCCCGTGTCACCCAGGCACAGCAGGGGTTCATTCACGGCAAAAGGGGGTTCATGTCAATCAGCAATACAACAGAGGATTTTGAGAGATTTAGGCCCCTGTCAGCAATGCAGAGCAGGGGTCCATTCACGGCAAAAGGGGGTACATGTCACCCAGCAATAGAACAGAGGATTTTGAGAGATTTAGGCCCCTGTCACCCAGGCACAGCAGGGGTTCATTCACGGCAAAAGGGGGTTCATGTCACCCAGCAATAGAACAGACGATTTTGAGAGATTTAGGCCCTTGTCACCCAGGCACAGCAGGGGTTCATTCACGGCAAAAGAGGGTTCATGTCACCTAGCAATAAAACAGAGGATTTTAAGAGATTTAGGCCCCTGTCACCCAGGCACAGCAGGGGTTCATTCACGGCAAAAGAGGGTTCATGTCACCTAGCAATACAACAGAGGAGTTTGAGAGATTTAGGCCCCTGTCACCCAGGCACAGCAGGGGTTTGTATACACCAAAAATGGTAAAATGTCACCCGACAATTGAAAATAAGTATTTTTTCAATTTAGGGTACTAAAATTGGCACTTTTTTAAATTAAAATGGCTCTAAAATAGTCCTTGAAAAGTCTAGAGGGATGTAAAAGGCAGTAAAATGTGCTTAAGAGCATGGCAACTGCTCTGCAAACAAATGTGGATAGGGAAATAACTTAAAATTAAATAAAATAACTTAAAATTACAAATTATTAACCTGCTACTCAGAGAAGGAGGTGGATATGGAGTCGGAGGTTGAGGAGGCGGTGAATGTGGTGTTGTAGGTGGAGGCAGCAATGGAGGAGGTAGCCAACAATGTTTTTTTATTTTTTTTATTGGGTAGGTAGCCCCCAAAATATTGGGACAAATTTAAAAAAAGAAAATAAAGAATCATTGCACTTGACTTGAGTACAAGAATGTATGTTTGATGGTGGTATAAATGTCTATTCTGCACAAGGTACAGACAAGTCTTGTGGGATCCAAGCCTGGTTCATTTTAATGAACGTGAGCTTGTCCACGTTGGCTGTGGACAGGCGGCTGCGTCTGTCTGTAATGACGCCTCCTGCCGTGCTAAATACACGTTCAGAGAGTACACTGGTTGCAGGGCAGGCCAGCACCTCCAAGGTATACAGGGCAAGCTCTGGCCATGTGGACAATTTGGAGACCCAGAAGTTGAATGGGGCAGAACCATCAGTCAGTTTGTGTAGTCGTGTGCACAGGTACTGTTCCACCATGTTGTTCAAATGCTGCCTCCTGCTAACACGCTCCATATCAGCAGTTGGGGCCGGTTGTTGCGGCGAGGTGACAAAGCTTTTCCACATGTCGGCCATGCTAACCCTGCCTTCTGAGGTGCTGGCGCTGACACAGCTGTGTTGGCGACCTCTTCCTCCTCCAAATTCGGACTCTACCATTTGAATTTCTCAACAGAAATCGAGACTCAGGCAACATTTTTCCAGTCTTCAACAGTCCTCTTTTTCCTATTTGTAGTGGAGATGAGTGGTACCCGGTGGGGTCTTCTGCTGTTGTAGCCCATCCGCCTCAAGGTTGTGCGTGTTGTGGCTTCACAAATGCTTTGCTGCATACCTCGGTTGTAACGAGTGGCTATTTCAGTCAACGTTCCTCTTCTATCAGCTTGAATCAGTCGGCCCATTCTCCTCTGACCTCTAGCATCCACAAGGCATTTTTGACCACAGGACTGCCGCATACTGGATGTTTTTCCCTTTTCACACCATTCTTTGTAAACCCTAGAAATGGTTGTGCGTGAAAATCCCAGTAACTGAGCAGATTGTGAAATACTCAGACCGGCCCGTCTGGCATCAACAACCATGCCACGCTCAAAATTGCTTCAATCACCTTTCTTTCCCATTCTGACATTCAGTTTAGAGTTCAGGAGATTGTCTTGACCAGGACCACCCCCCTAAATGCATTGAAGCAACTGCCATGTGATTGGTTGAATAGATAATTGCATTAATGAGAAATAGAACAGGTGTTCCTAATAATTCTTTAGGTGAGTGTAGATGAAGGTCCTACACACACTCTGCAGAAGCAAAATTGTGAAGAAAAAAACATTTCTAAATAATGCTATCAGCCCCTTGTTGAATCAATGCCACGTAGAATTAAGGCAGTTCTGAAGGCAAAAGGGGGTCCAACACCGTATTAGTATGGTGTTCCTAATAATTCTTTAGGTGAGTGTAGCTGCTTCTAGCAAATATAACATAAATCTTTCAGAGCTCTGCTTCTGATGGCTCTCTCTGATTTCCACCCCCTTGTGTGGTTGGGGGAAATAATCCAAGGAGGGCAACTCACAGGCTGTAGATAAAGAGGAAAGCACACACAAGGCAGTTTCTTAAAGGAAGACAACAGCATTCTAGACACACAGACTCAACTCTTATCAAGCATGTAATACTGGGAGGGACACATCCACATGCGAAAAGTCAAAAACCTGGGATTGGCTGCAAACTGAATTTCATGGGTTCTGAAAGGGAAGAGTGCAGACTGAAACATAGTGTGACTTTTATTACTCGAGGTAACCACTAACATTTAAAAATGATTTTTGCCATTTGAAAGGTGTCTATAAATTTAAAGGGACTCTGTCACCAGGTTTCACCCCCTCCAGATAAAAATATGGTTATGTTCAGGGAGCTTTAACCATTCCTAATGTGGTCTTATAAATGTAATCTGTAGGCTCATTTTGCTAAAAATACGCTATTACTGACCTGTCAATCAACAGAATAAGGTGCCCAAGGGGATGTAAATGGCTCCAAGCTGCGGCCCGCACCTGCTGCCGTTCGTGCCCAGCGCCGCCTCATAATCTTCTGTGACGCCTCCTGCTCCCCCCCCCCTCCTCCTACTGTGACGTCTCCTGCTCTCCCTCCCTCCCCCCTCCTCCTACTGTGACGTCTCCTGCTCTCCCTCCCTCCCCCCTCCTCCTACTGTGACTCCTGCTCTCCCTCCCTCCCCCCTCCTCCTGCTGTAACATTGCGATGTTACAGCAGGAGGAGGGGGGAGGGAGGGAGAGCAGGAGACGTCACAGTAGGAGGAGGGGGGAGGGAGGGAGAGCAGGAGAAGTCAAAGAAGATTATGAGGCGGCGCTGGGCACGAACGGCAGCTGGTGCGGGCGGCAGCTTGGAGCCATTTACATCCCCTTGGGCACCTTATTCTGTTGATTGACAGGTCAGTAATAGCGTATTTTTAGCAAAATGAGCCTACAGATTACATTTATAAGACCACATTAGGAATGGTTAAAGCTCCCTGAACATAACCATATTTTTATCTGGAGGGGGTGAAACCTGGTGACAGAGTCCCTTTAAGGTAAGTTTCCACCACTTATTCAGGCATCTAGAGACCGATCAGCTTTTCTTACTTTCAGTGCTTAGGTAGCACTTTATGTTTCCCTTTTAGAGATTTTAATTAGCCACAAAACAAATGTAATACTAAGCATTTATTTCCATAATGTGGAGTATCATATCTTCATGAGTCTCTCTAGAATTATCTGTCCAGGAAATTAAAACTAGTCTAGATAACCTTTTACTTAAAGTGGTTTTGCCATTATCAACATTTATCACCTATCCACAAGATATTGAGATGAATGTCTGATTGCAGGGGAGACGACCACCAGCCTTTGTCATTTAGTTACATTGAAAATAAAATCTACATGTTTTGTCCCTAATATAGCATCTCCAGACCGGAGCTTCAGTAAGGTTGCCTTGGAATTTTGTTGAATTGATAATTAGTAGTTTTGGTGTTACATTAATTTGTCTAAGCTAATATTTATAGTGTAGATCCATTTTGAACATCACTTTACAGTATACAGAACATTTACATATTATAATTAGAGAGGTTCTCCAGGAGTAAAATATTAATGACCTGTCCTCAGGATAGGCCATCAATGTTTGATCGGATGGGTTTCGACATTCGATACCGCCACCAATCAGCCGTTTGAAGAGGCCTCAAAGCATACCAAGCACAGTGATATATATTTTATAGTGTGTGTGCGTGCTGGTTATTGCGGCACAGGCTTATTCCCTTTAATGGAACTGAGCTGCACCTAGGCCATGTGATCAATGAACGTGACATCACTGGCATAGGAAGAACCCGCATAGCTCATAGCCTCTTCAAACAGATCATTAATGGGAGTGCTGATACTCACTGATCAGATATTGATGACCTATCCTGAGGCTTAGACATCAATAATCTATTCCTGGAAAATCTATTTAAGTAACTATGCAATTCTTTTGTTAATTGAACTTGATGTCATTAAGAACATCATGTCTTCTATGCTAATTATATCAGAACTACATTCTAAATTTAATTGAATTCCTGGGTCAAGTTTCAACCAGTATGGCCTTACATCTAATATAAAAAATACAAAAACATCTCTCACTGTAGAACCTTACCCAAGTTTTGCAATGTAAAAGACAAGTGTGAACCACTACTTTAGTAGTGTATAATACAGAAAAAGCTAAACTGTGAGGGGTGTATCTGACAGTGTAGTGATGGCAGATGTCAAGTTATATCAATCAGATGAAATTCTGCGTATGAGTAGTGTGTAAGGGCTCTTTCACACCTGCGTTCTTTTCTTCTGGCATAGAGTTCCGTCGTCGGGGCTCTATGCAGGAAGAATCCTGATCAGTTTTATCCTAATGCATTCTGAATGGAGAGAAATCCGTTCAGGATGCATCAGGATGTCTTCAGTTCCGGACCGGAACGTTTTTTGGCCGGAGAAAATACCGCAGGATGCTGCGCTTTTTGCTCCTGCCAAAAATCTTGAACACTTGCCGCAAGGCCGGATCCGGAATTAATGCCCATTGAAAGGCATTAATCCGGATCCGGCCTTAAGCTAAACGTTGTTTCGGCGCATTGCCGGATCCGACGTTTAGCTTTTTCTGAATGGTTACCATGGCTGCCAAGACGCTAAAGTCCTGGCAGCCATGGTAAAGTGTAGTGGGGAGCGGGGGAGCAGTATACTTACCGTCCGTGCGGCTCCCCGGGCGCTCCAGAGTGACGTCAGGACGCCCCACGCTCATGGATGACGTGTCGCATGGATCACGTCATCCATGCGTATGGGGCGCCCTGACGTCATTCTGGAGCGCCCCGGGAGCTGCACGGACTGTAAGTATACTGCTCCCCACTACTACTATGGCAGCCAGGACTTTAATAGCGTCCTGGGTGCCATAGTAACACTGAACGCATTTTGAAGACGGATCCATCTTCAAATGCTTTCAGTTCACTTGCGTTTTTTCGGATCCGGCATGTAATTCCGGCAAATGGAGTACACGACGCATCCGGACAACGCAAGTGTGAAAGGGCCCTAAGTCAAGAGAAAGAACTCATGTACTAAGCTTTATCGCTTCTTCTATTCAAATAATATTTATTACATTACTACATGATTTATAGTATACCCATCATCCCATAATGTGATCTGTAATAAAATCTGTGATTCAATGTTAGCAAGTGACATATTCCCCAAGTCAACACTGCACTTTAATTGTCAGAAAATGACTAAAACAAATATATGAAACATTCGACAAAGAAGCTGTGTCTCACCATACCTTATTATTGACACAATGCCCCATAAAAAAGCCGAGGTTACAGTAAAAATGAATTCAGATACGAAATAAATCATCTACAAAGCAGCTTGTTAAAAAGACGCGGCTTCTGCTGTTTGTGTTCCAGTGTAAATGAATCCCACACCACCACTCCCCATTGACATATATTTCACAGTGAACACATACCCAGACAGTATTGCTATGCAAATGTGAATTATTTGTACATGATAAAATATTTAACACAGGCTCATCCATCTACAGTGTTATTACAGATTGTTGCAGGCAGTTTTGCAGTTTGATTAAAATAATAGATCATGATACCAGAGATTATTGGAAAGATCTGAATGATTTGTTTTCTTAAATTCCTATGATAAGAACAGCCTCACATACCATGGTCAATAGATTATTTATATGCAGTGCTGAGAGAAAGTATTCCCTATTTCAATGGATCAAGAAAGACATTAATGTGGTTGTACTGGCTTAGGTAAGGAAAACTTAAAGTGCGCTTATTGCTACATTTTTGGGCTTTTTAATAAATCTATATGTTACAGCGACAGCCTGTGGCCGCCGCTGCTTTGCTCACTCGGTCTGGTGCTCCCGCTTCCCGCTCATTTCTCCTTCCCAGCCACCATGGTAGCTTTGTCCCTTCACACAACCTGAGGAATACTGGCCGGCTAATCATTTCTTGTTCTGCCCATAGGGCGCATACATGCTCTCCCTCCAGCTCTTAAAGGGCCACCGAAAGTACACCCTAATCTTTACCAGCTAATGGATGGCCACATTGGGCTTGGGGAAGGTGCCTGAACTGTAGGTTTCAGTCTACTAGTGTTCTGCAAAGGTGTGCTGTTATACATTTGTATGCTCATGTACCGAATTCTGCCTGACCTGACCTCTGATTGATGAGATAATCAATATTATTCACTTTACTCATCAGTGGTTTTAATGTTATCGACAATCTCTGTATAAACCTTAGTAATAGCGAAAATTGGCATCACCCTCTTCTTCCAGGATTCTTAAGTTCTGTCTGCTATACCTGAAGGTTCTCCTCGGTCTGCAAAAAATCTAAAATACAGTAATATGGAGACATGAAGGAGCAGGAAGAATACCATGCAGCTGAAGTGTCTCAGTGTCTGTGAGACTGCATGCTGTGAGTGGAGAGGATGTTGTGGAAATGTTATTAGGATGTGTTTTTAATATATTGTGTATTGTCATCATGTCTCTCGGTGTCAAGGTAAACCATTGGAGTGGATATCTTCCCGTGTATGTCCTGTCACAGCTGCCGGGCGCAGAGGTCTCCGTTGGCGAATGGTCCATGTGCTATGCGCTGGGCTGTGGGCCGGGGGAGACTGATGTGTTCAGCGGAGCAGTGTTTTCTTGGCGAATGTATGGACGTCCGGCTAAGGTCCCCGCACAAGACGCAGATTTATTGGCTTGGCGTGGATGCATTTGTTAAGAGAACAATATATGAAAGGAACGTGCGTTTGTTGTCTCTAGTGCGCCTGATCAGCCGCTGGAGACAATGACGTTGTCCTGTAAATAAACATGCATGAGGATCATAGTAACTTTATTGGGCATTGATCACTGAGCAAGGCTGGATAAAGTTCACTCCACTGGTAATGGGAGATTATTGTATTCAAGTGTTTTGTTAGCTGGTTATGTTATTTTAAATGATGGTGGTTTCTCATCTTCCTGTATCATCACTTCCTGTATCATCACTTCCTGTATATCATCACTTCCTGTATGTTTGTTACATGAAGGAAGTGGTCAGGTGACGGGCCGGCCCCTTTTCTATTGTTACACCCTTTTGGTGACTAGGAAATAAAAGTGAAGAGACTGGGCAGGAGGGTGGAGGCAGTGCTCAGCAGAAGTCTACAATGAAGCACCGTGTCTGACTCTTGAAGAGGGTTACCTTGCCTTACACAAAGGAGCTTGATACATGTGTTTTTAAGCACGGGGGAAATTCTTTGTGGTTGGCGTACTTCGGCGTATTTTTTGCGCAGCTTGGATATGTGCGTCTAATGCAAGCGAAGTTCTACAACAAGGACAAGCAGAATTGGACAAATCTGATTGGCTCAGAGTGTTGAGAAAAGCACCACATCTATATTTGCCTATGGAAGGATTCTGAACTGCTCTTACATGCACTGGTACATTGTACAGCGCACTTGAAAAGGGTGCCCACAATAAACAAAATGTTATCTTTATTAGGTGTGAATTCAAAAGTGACAGAAATTCACCTAACACAGTTGCACTTTGTGTTTATGACTATAGCCTCTGATTTATGCTTCTACCTGTTGCTGCAACCTGATGATGTATGGCTTGCATGCAGCTGCTCAACCATGGAAATTCATGCCATGAAGCTTTTGGGACACAGTTTTTGTGCTGATGTCAATGCCATGGGAGGTTTAGAACTCTGCAGTTATTGACTTTTATGCAACATGATTCTCAGCACATGGTGATTCTGCTCTGTAACTTTACATGGTCTGCCAATTTGTGGTTCCTAAATGCATCCACTTTGCAATAATACATAGAAACATAGAAACATTTGCAATAATACCACTCACAGCTAATTGTGGAATATCTAGGAGGGAAGAAATTTCATGAACTGAACTGTGGCATCCTATTACAGTACTACTGGAATTCAGTGACCTCTATAAAATGAGTCATTCTTTCACAGATGTTTGTAAAGGCAGACTGCATGGCTAGGGGCTGGGATTTATATACCTGTGGCAATGGGACTGAATGAAATACCTGGATTCAATGATTAAGAGGAGTGTTCCAATACTTTTGTCCATTTAGTGTACATGTACAACTGATGGTCTCAAACACATTATGAATGCAAATTGCACAAATGAACTCTTGACAAGGCATATCTGACAACTGAAAATCATTCCAGTGACTGAATCTGATTAAGAGAATGCTATGAGTGTGAAAAGCTGTCATCAAAGCAAAAGCGGCCCCAATTTTCTGCTCACTCGCTCCATCACTCCATACTGCAGTGGAGCGCCCCACCGGCCCCTCTCTCCTCCTTCCCAGCAGGCACGGCCACTGAAATAGCTTTGTTCCTCCATGCAGGCCTGCTTCTTGCCAGCTAGATCTCTCTCGCTATGCCCATAGAGTGTACATTCACTCCCCCAGCTCTAAAGGGGCCAGCACGCATGCACCCTAATCTTCACCAGCCTATAGCTGACCACCTTGTGGTACTTAAGGCATTTCCCTCTGTGGGAAAGTACCTGAGCAATAGGTTCCAGTTTGATGGTTCGTGCAAAGGTGTGCTGTTTACACTTGCCGTTTGCCCATGTACCGACTCCTGTCTGTTTCCTCGATTTTTACACTTCGCTGCCTATCCTGGCTTCTGCCTGATCTTCATACTAAAGCTTAGCTGCCTGCTCTGACGTTGGACTCTCACTATAGTTTTGCCTGATCCCTTGGTGCTCCTCAACAGTGTCTCTTTACCTCCATGGGTCAACAGTCACTTGAACAGAGACTACTTCAAGACATAGCAGACTCATGGTTCCCCTGCAGAGAAGACCAGATCCCTGTATAGGGTTTAAAGGCTGAATATCAGGGGACCACTTAGATAATGCCCTTGGGAGTAGCCCAAGCAAAATCTGTTGAAGTGACACAGTGGTCCACAGCCGCTGTGTAACACCAATCATCCGTAATATTATCAACAGTCTAAAAAAAACAGAGTGTTTTCCTGTGCACTCTGTAATGTTCCACAGAAAAATACACTACCTGTAAATAATCTTCCAGTTTTTGAATGTTTCAGTGTTTACACTGCATTCGTCGTTCACCAATAACAACAAATGAACATATTACAGTTTTAAACTTAAAAGTTGTGGGAAAATTTGGGGGCAATTTGCTATTCCCTGAAAAGTGAAAAAAATTGTCACATCTACCCTTTTTCGCCCTCCTCGCCACTTTTCTAAAAGGGAGTGTGGTAAGGGCGGTGAAGGGGTTGTGACCAGATGCTGTGACAAATTTATCTTTATTTACACCAGTTTTCTGGTGTAAATGAAGACAGAAATCTATTGCAGCCCAGAGCTGTCGTAGATTTCTGGTTAGGCGCACAGACTGCAGGAGGATGCGCCTAATTTATGATGAGACGGACACCTCATAAATTAGGCACCTACTCCAGCAGCGCAGGGGATATCAAGACAGACGCAGGAAGCGCCAGTCTTGATAAATTTCCTCTAATGTATTTATACATTGCTACTACCTCTGATAAAGCTATTAGTCCCCCTGGAAACATAGTCTAAACTGAGGGAGGAGGCAAAGGGTGATCTTAGCGGTGGGTGGAATAGCGGTGGTAATCTGCTGCAAAAGGTGCCTCCTCTGTGGGATGTTCTTAGGGCTTACACTCGGTGTATATGAGCGTGAAACTTGTTGATGAGGCTGTGCTTGAAGATACATAATCTACATATGCAGGGACACTTATAGGGCTAGACTGGCACTTTTGGGGCAGAACCAACAAGGGTTAGAAGCATAAATGAAAGTGCCATACTGCGTTCTGTTTATACAATTAAAATATAACCCTACCTTATTAATGGATACAGAATACAGGTTAGATGTTATTATGTTTATTGTGGGCATCCTTTCCCAGTGAGTTGTATAATACGAGGGTCACTCAGGCCATTATTCATATGGCCTAAAACCGGTGATAGTTGCACTGGTACTTGGTACATGTGCCTTGGACCAGATGTGACTTGGACCAGATAAGTACAAGAGAACAGCCTGTAAATGTAAACATGAATGCTTCTTACTGAAAGCAAGTACAGATTTAGTAAATTGCATATAAAAACTGTAGAACTTGAGAGATGATTATTTACATAAAATTGTACAAACCCTTTGGTTAAAGGGGTTTTCCAGCCTTCTGATATTGACAACCCATGCTCTAGATTGGTCATCAAAATTAGATCAGTTGGAGCCCAGCACCCCACTCATCAGTTGTTTGGGCAGCTACTGGCGCTGGAAAAGACTCATTGCATGAAGCCAGAAGCAGGAGGCTCCATCCACTGCGTAGTGTTCATGCCTGCGTACCACTGCATAGCAACTACATAAAAGACAGAAACTTCTACATCTGGCACTCTCCACTGCTTAGTTTCTGGCAGCTGATCAATGGGGGCACTGGTTGTCAGGCCCCACCGACCTGATATTAATGACCTATCCATTAAAGTCCTCTAAATAGACCAATATATTTCAAGACTTATTTACAAGGCTCCTCAAATTTGAGAAAATGTTTCATTTTATTATATTACTGTTAAAGACAAATAAAACGTACTTAATAATATCGCTCTGTTATGAAGCATATAAACCTAAACCATGTATGGAAAGAAACTATGTGGAAACCTTTAAATATCACATACCATGCTTTTAATGTGATATTTTCCACATGACCATGATTCAGTTCACTATACTGCAATGTCCCATGCATATGTCTCGCTCATTTTGTATTATACTGTATCTTTGCACCTAAAAAAAAATAGAAAAATAAAAATTCATTTTTCTTTTCTGAGGCACATACTCCCCCTGGTGGTCAAATTTTAAATCATAAAGTCCTTCGAAATGTTTAAAAAGATGTACACTTGGTACAAAAAATCTTTTTGTTGTACTGTTTTCTAGAAATTCTTTTAATAATACCTTTATGGAATGTAGCTTCACATCTGTACGTTACAACAGCAGATTGCACTATGGTTATAAAGTAGGTGGTGGTGTACACTATTATAATGACAGTAATGTTCATGAACTGTTTATAGCTGAACAGTTAAAATGACAAAACATAATTCCTCACATTTATTGGCTGGGAGTCATCAGCCCCTTAGAAACTGTTTTTTGCAGACATAAATATAATTCTTTGGCACGTTTAATAGTAAATGTTGAGCGTGGTTCATAATACTACAACAAATATATTAATCTACTGAGCCGTAGACAGTCTCCTAAGCATATGAAGCTGATAAAGTAATGTTAAGTAACATTTTTCTTTGGATGGAAACATCATAAAAAAGGTTGACAAGTAGTAATCTTTCATTTAAAGCACTTGCTTTGTGAAAGATTTTTTTCCAGCATTTTCTTCAGTTATTGTCTATTAACATCTATCGAAAAAGAAAGGGACAGGGAGTTAAAGGAATACTTTGGGGAAAACTGGGACACTGTATTATGCCTATTGCAGGGCCTGAGGGGGGTGCATGCAGAGTCGTACTGGGGTTCCTTGGGCCCACCAAACTCTATATCATCAATAAAGTATAATATATATATATATATATATATATATATATATATAAAGTATAATAAAGGTAGATAATAGGTTTTGATTTAAAGAAATAGACCCTTGTTACAAGTTATTGGCTCCAAAAGCAGCTCCAAATGAATTTTTCTCCTGGACCATTGTGGCCCACTATGGTATCAGACCCTGGGCCCTCCAGATGATCCTCTGGTTCGCTGGTGGGCCAATCCGAGGCTGTGTGCCTGACAAAGAACACTGGCTGTAATTAGGCAAGCAGCCGACTGGTTGGTAAGACTACTATTCTGTAGAGCTCCAACATGTCCGGAACAAGTAAGCACCTGGAAGGAGGGTGAAGTTGGTTTCAGCTGGTATTCTGTCATTTCATTTCATTATTTGATTGCATTTTCCTAATCACAGCAAAAACTTTGCATCTTTGCCACAATTTCCGCAAAAGTGTTACAATTTTCTTAAAAGTGATGCTGTTTTTCCAAGATTTGTAAGATAAGATTTACAGTTTCATACAAGTCAAGCCTAAAGAGGATGGGCTGAAACACTGCATGTGAACATATGGGAGAATAAATAAGCTTAATATTCCCCTGAGTTTTGGATTGCTGCCTATTTTTTTCCTTAACTTTGTGAGACTGAGCCATACCCAACAGACAGGCATCCTATTTTCTGATATTCTGATATATTTAATTTTGTGAGACCTCTGTCCCTTCGTAAGTTCCATTTTCAACTGTGTGTGTCCTCGGGATTTTGTAGGTGGCACAAAGGGAGCATTTCTATTTAGTAGAAGGCAAGAAAGGCATTGCTACCTAGGGGCCAAAAAAGGGGGCATTTTTACTTTGAAAGCAGCACAAATGGAACATTATTACTGTGTGATCCACTATTTGCTACTATTTTTTTGGCGGGGGGCTCTATTTGACACTGTTGCTTTTAGGGCGTTGTCTGTGTAACACTATCTTGTGGGGCTAAACAGTTGTTATGACAATATATCTGAAGTATGATATTTGAGGCCATGTTAACACACAACAGGTACAATAATAAGGGCAAATGAGGCAGCACCAGGCAGACAACTGTGGGTAGCAGTAAGATAGAAGATTATATAGGTTAAGAAAATGTTGGAGGGAAATGCAAAACATATCTGGCTGGGTGAAGTCTTCATGATGGTCTGGACCAGATGAAAAAGATAAGAAAAGTGAACAGAGAAGTGAACAATCAGATAAGACATCAAAGATGAGTTCTGTATATAACAGTACAGAAATCACTTATATAATCTTGTGTAGAACTGGTATCTACCACTACCATGGTGGTAATATTGGTCTTTGTATAGTGGTATTTTTTCTGTAACAGAATGGTAATATTTTTAAGTTACTATTCATTTGTAGTGGTCATGTATTGGCTGTATTATTTTGGTTTGCATAATGGTATAATTGTTAACATAGGGCTTTGCATAGTACAGTTTGTCAAGTAACAGCATGTTAATGGTAATATTCAATCACTATGAAGTGATAGAAGTCCTGGAGTAGAAGTATTATTGAGGCATTGTATTGTGGTACCATTGATAATATAGGCCCTTGTACTATGGGTTTTATTCAGTAACATCAAGGTAGTATTATTCAGTTACTCTGTAGTGGTCATGGTACGGTGGTATTATTTAATAATTCTATAGGCATTTAAATCATTTTTTGTGGGAGGCAGACATACTTTGGGTCTTGTGCCCCTGATTGTAGCCCAGACTATGCCACTGGAAGGACTAGAGATCATCAATGCAGCTCTCTGCACGCCACCTTCTGATTTCACTGAATGTGATTGTGTTGTTGATACAATATCTCAGTATTTGGAGCCCCAATTTAGATTTTTCCAAGAACCACAATTTGTCTAAAACCAGGCCTGTCCACACCTCCCACTTTTTTTGGGAGGCCAAACAAAGGCAATGTTTCATGCACCAGGCAGACTTACCAGCTGTGCCATGTCACAGCAAGCAGGGAGTTTCTGGTGTGTGCTGGCACATTGGAAACATCCCGAACCAATCTGCATCAGAAGGTGCAATAGGTAAAAGCTGCTCATGACAGATTGTTTTTGCCAGGACTAAAGCTTGAGGTTATGTTATTGTCTTCTTCTATACTGTGTGTGTGCATACATTACAAATTACTGTATAGAGTTTTTTTGCATAATTACTTCATGTTTTCATTTACATCTGTTAATATGCAGTTATAATGAATGTGTATTTCCTTTTTTATCTACTTATGTGAATTGTACTGACCTTGTTAAACAGTTCAAATAGCTGCAAAGTATTTAAACAGCTGAGAGCTTTGCCCTGCGGAGCTGGTTGATGATATACTTATATATAGCTTACAGTCTAAACATATAACAAGATATTCTAGCTCAGCCGCTCCACTCCATAGTCGTGCATGGAACCCCGGACTAGGGAAACACTTGCGCGTAATATTACGGTTAGGAGACATTTTGATGTGATTGGGGATTGCCCTGAAATAAATGGTAACAAACCTAAAGAGGAAGGTGATAACACTATTAATGTAATACCGCTTAATTTGTCAGAGCAACGCTGTAATCGCATTTTGTCCACTCTTCAATGTGAATCAAGTCTTGTTACAGATGATAGGGGGAAGGGTTTCAAAATTAACAACCCGGATTTTTACCGTATAAGATCCAGAGTGCCCGCTCTAGATAAATTTCTGGAGCTAGTTGAGATGGGTTTAGTAGCTCTGGATCGAAAAGTGAAAAATTTAAAACAAAATAATGTTTTGAAGGATAACCTTACTAAACAGGAGAGATGAGCACTCCGTAACTTGCGGGAAAATAAAGACCTAATTTTCTAAAAATCAGATAAGGGTTTGAGTGTAGTTGTGTTAGATGCAGGTTTACATCTGAAATGTAATGAGGAGTTGCTAGGCGATACATCTACATATAGAGTACTTAAATCAGATCCTACATGGGAGTTTGTTCCAGCTCTATCTAAATTGCTAGATGAGGAAGTCTCACTAGGAGTACTCGATTTGAAACTCAGAGACTATCTTCTAGTAAATAAACCGGTAACCCCTATTTTTCACTCACTCTCTAAAGTACACAAAAAGCTCTTTCCTCCCCCATTACGATGGATTGTATCGGTTATAGGGAGTCTAGGAGAATGTTTGGGAGTATGGGTGGATCACTATCTACAACCCCTTGTACAATGTATCCCAAGTTATTTGAGAGCTACAAAACGTGTGTTGGAGTTGACCAGTAATTTGGTGTGGGAGGAGGGGTACAGATGGGCGACATGTGATGTCGCCGTTCTTTACTCCTCGATCCCACACCATTTGGGTTTAGAGAGTTTGAAAAGGAATCTAGATCTTTACAGTAATTATAGTGCAGCTTTAAAAGAATTTCTCTATATGTCTGTGGAGTTCCTGCTGAGCCATAACTATTTCTTCTTCAATGGGAATTTTTATTTGCCGACGGAGGGAGCATCAATGGGTGCCAAGTTCTCCCACTCGTTTGCAAATATATATATGTCCCATTGAGAGGAACAGTACCTCATGACCGAGGACAATATTTCTTTGTCCTCGCTCGTGTGGTATGGAAGATTTATTGATATCATTCTGGTTTGGAATTTACACAGAAGAGAATTTCTCAAATTGTGTGAGGTATATGAATAAAAATTTTATGAATCTCCAGTTTACCCACACAATAGCAGCCAAGGATATTTCTTTTCTTGACGTTCAATTTTCAAATAGAGAGAGTGAGGTAGCAACTACAGGAAGGATACAAGTAGAAATACTTTGCTGTTGGCATGTTCATGTCACCCTAAACATGTGATTAACGGGATTCCTTATGGTGAAACCATGAGTCCGTCGTAATTGTTCAGAGGGCTCTGTGTTTGAGTCAGAGAATGCAGCATTACATAGAAGACTCAAAGCAAGGGGTTATTGTGAAGATCTACTAAAACAGGCAGAAAAAAAGGTGAAACTCATAGACAGATTTTTTTTTATTACTTCTAAAAGAAAAAAGAAAAGTGAAATAGAGGCAGATAAACAACTCAGAGTAGAAACCACTTTTAGTAGGCAGTTTAATGAAATACGTAATATTATTATGAGGTATTAACTATTAACCTATTTTAAACCAGGATGAAAATTTACGACGGATATTAGAACCGGGCATCCAAGTAGTGAGTAAACGAGCACCTACTATATCGACTGTTCGGTCTCCTAGCCTGTTTTTACAGAGATCAGGTCTGAGTGGGAACACATGATTGGACGTCACTGGTTGCTATAGATGTGGACACAATATCTGTAAAACCTGTCGCTTTATAAAAATAAGCAAAATATTTAAATCTAGTGTTACAGGGGAAGAGTTCAAAATTAAATTGTATATCAACTGCAACAAAAGTAAAGTAATTTATTGGGCCACATGTAGCAGATGTGATGTTCAATATGTGGGCTGTACCTCTAACAGCTTGAAAATGAGAATGAGGAAATACATCTTGGATATTTCAAACGTAAAAGCTGTGAATGTCTCTATGCTGTCCCGACACTTTAGAGACATACATGGAGGGGATACAACAGACTTAGAAGTTATGGGCATTTAGAGGGTTAAGAAACCAGTGAGAGGACGGGATCTGAACAGATTGCTCTATAACGAGAATCTCTCTGGATCTTCATAATACACACTAGAATTCCAGAAGGCATGATCTCATATTTGAATACTAGTATTCCCTATTGTATAATGCTGTTTTTGTATGTAGTATTATATTTTATGATGGCACTGGACACACCTTCGTCCCTGATTTAATTATTATTATTCAACACATGGAGAGGTAGGTGTGTGTCAAGTGGGTGAGGGTTTTAAAATCAGTGAACTAAGGCTACTTTCACACCTGCGTTCGGAGCGGATCCGTCTGGTGTCTGCACAGACGGATCCGCTCCTATAATGCAAACGCTTGCATCCATTCAGAACGGATCCGTCTGCATAATTGTTTTTTTCAGATCTGAGTTTTCACTTCATGAAAACTCAGATCCGACAGTATATTCTAACACAGAGGCGTTCCCATGGTGATGGGGACGCTTCAAGTTAGAATATACTAAAAGAACTGTGTACATAACTGCCCCCTGCTGTCTGGCAGCACCCGATCTCTTACAGCGGGCTGTGATCCGCACGATAACCCCTCAGGGGGTTAATTGTGCATATCATAGCCCCCTGTAAAAGATCAGGTGCTGCCAGGCAGCAGGGGCCAGACCCCCCTCCCTCCCCAGTTTTAAATTCATTTGTGGCCAGTGCGGCCCCCCCTCCCTCCCCAGTATTATATTCATTGGTGGCCAGTGCGGCCCCCCCTGCCTCCCCAGTATTATATTCATTTGTGGCCAGTGCGGCCCTCCTCCCTCCCCAATATTATATTCATTGGTGGCCAGTGCGGCCTCCCCTCTCCCCCCCTAATTAAAATCACCCACCCCCCCATCATTGGTGGCAGCGGAGAGTTCCGATCGGAGTCCCAGTTTAATCGCTGGGGCTCCGATCGGTTACCATGGCAGCCAAGACGCTACTGCAGTCCTGGTTGCCATGGTTACTTAGCAATTTTAGAAGCATTATACTTACCTGCGATGTCTGTGACCGGCCGGGCGCTCCTCCTACTGGTAAGTGAAAGGTCTGTGCTATAAGCAATGCGCCGCACAGACCTTTCACTTACCAGCAGGAGGAGCGCCCGGCCGGTCACAGACATCACAGGGAAGTATAATGCTTCTAAAATTGCTAAGTAACCATGGCAGCCAGGACTGCAGTAGCGTCTTGGCTGCCATGGTAACCGATCGGAGCCCCAGCGATTAAACTGGGACTCCGATCGGAACTCTCCGCTGCCACCAATGATGGGGGGGGTTTAATTAGGGGGAGGAGAGGGGAGGCCACAATGGCCACCAATGAATATAATACTGGGGAGGGAGGGAGGGGGGCCGCACTGGCCACCAATGAATATAATACTGGGGAGGGAGGGGGGGCCGCACTGGCCACCAATGAATATAATATTGGGGAGGGAGGGGGGCCGCACTGGTCACCAATGAATATAATACTGGGGAGGGAGGGGGGGCCGCACTGGCCACAAATGAATTTAAAACTGGGGAGGGAGGGGGGTCTGGCCCCTGCTGCCTGGCAGCACCTGATCTCTTACAGGGGGCTATGATACGCACAATTAACCCCTCAGGTGCGGCACTTGAGGGGTTAATTGTGCGGATCACAGCCCCCTGTAAGAGATCAGGTGCTGCCAGGCAGCAGGGGGCAGTTATTGCACAGTTCCCAGTATATTCTAACTTGAAGAGTCCCCATCACTATGGGAACGCCTCTGTGTTAGAATATACTGTCTGATCTGAGTTTCACGATCTAACTCAAATCCGATGGTATATTCTAACATAGAGGCGTTCCCATGGTGATGGGGACGCTTCAAGTTAAAATATACCATCGGATTGGAGAAAACTCTGATCCGATGGTATATTAATAGGGACTCCTGACTTTACATTGAAAGTCAATGGGGGACGGATCCGTTTGCAATTGCACCATATTGTGTCAACGTCAAACGGATCCGTCCCCATTGACTTGCATTGTAAGTCAGGATGGATCCGTTTGGCTCCACACGGCCAGGCGGACACCCGAACGCTGCAAGCTGCGTTCGGGTGTCCGCCTGCTGAGCGGAACGGAGGCCAAACGGTGCCATATTGATGCATTCTGAGCGGATCCGCATCCACTCAGAATGAATTGGGGCTGTATGGATCCGTTCGGGGCCGGTTGTGAGAGCCTTCAAATGGAACTCACAAGCGGAACCCCGAACGTAAGTGTGAAAGTAGCCTTAGCTACACATTATGGTCATGAGTAAGACAGTTTGTCGAAACGCGTAGACCGCAACAAACTCCGGTCAGCCTATGGAATTTTAAAAGGACTACAATAAAGAAATTGGATTTTATCCATAGTTTTTGTGCTGGATGTTTTTTCCTTTTTTCTACAATAGCTTACAGTCTATATTTATGTGCACAGACCTACATACTGTAGTGACAATTTCTCTTGACGTGACATGTCATAGACATTATTTGGTCCATAGTAAGTTGATTTTTATATCGTCATAAATGGAGAACTCAGTGGCTCATGCCGAACATCAAAGATTCAACAAGTTTTCAGTACTAACTGGGATAGTTAGTGATGGCCAGAATACAAATATATAGTTATCTCATGATAAATGAAACTGTAAGTTCAGTATCCACCTTTTACCATTATGGTTTTTAGTTACATAGTTGTTAAGGTTGGAAAAACACAAAAATCGATTAAGTCTAACCTGTAATCCTGCTATATTGATTTAGGGGAAGGGAAAGAAAAAATCCTATAAGAGATGTGGCAATCAGAACAAATCCTTGGATCAACGTCCATCTTCCTTTTAAGGAGGGGTTGAGCCAAAGGGAAAGGGTGTGTAGAACATAAGGGATCTTGCCACAGGCACACTAAACCTACAACACCCCTCTCCCTCGTTCTCGGTTTGGGTGGCTTCTGGGGTTCTCCCTGATTCCCCTCCATAAAAGTGCCTAGATATTCACTTGCTATGCCTTACGCTTTTCTCCCCCCCCCCCCCCCCCCCTCCTCGTGTGTGTCGTCTTGTCTCCCCCCTTTTTCTGTCACTGTTTATCTAGAATTATTGGCCTATATATCATTTGTTTGAGGCCTTATTAAGCCCTCTTGGGTTTTGATTCCTCTGACTATATGACAGTTGGTTGTTTGCAGTACGGTTACAGTTACATGCTTATACCATGCCTTGATGCTATACTGCTGTTTGAGATTGCATGACGCACTGTAATTGTATGTGTGGTTTCTATACTGTGATTTGTGATGTTTCCTTTATGATTATAAAAGATAATAAAATCTTATTGAACGATAAACCTACAACACCCAGGGCACCTCACCTACCACCTGGCCTGGTCCCTATATACAGAGAGTACCCCAGAGGATCCAGGTGCCAGCCTCTCCATCACTGCTGTACGCTTGCCCAGGGTCTTCTATAAACTGTGAGTAACAAGAGCAACCCTCGGTTCTTTAACCACCTCAGCCCCCATGGCTTAAACACCCTGAAAGACCAGGCCACTTTTTACACTTCTGACCTACACTACTTTCACCATTTATTGCTCGGTCATGCAACTTACCACCCAAATGAATTTTACCTCCTTTTCTTCTCACTAATAGAGCTTTCATTTGGTGGTATTTCATTGCTGCTGACATTTTTACTTTTTTTGTTATTAATCGAAATTTAATGATTTTTTTGCAAAAAAATGACATTTTTCACTTTCAGTTGTAAAATTTAGCAAAAAAAAACGAGATCCATATATAAATTTTGCTCTAAATTTATTGTTCTACATGTCTTTGATAAAAAAAAATGTTTGGGTAAAAAAAAAATGGTTTGGGTAAAAGTTATAGCGTTTACAAACTATGGTACAAAAATGTGAATTTCCGCTTTTTGAAGCAGCTCTGACTTTCTGAGCACCTGTCATGTTTCCTGAGGTTCTACAATGGCCAGACAGTACAAACACCCCACAAATGACCCCATTTCGGAAAGTAGACACCCTAAGGTATTCGCTGATGGGCATAGTGAGTTCATAGAACTTTTTATTTTTTGTCACAAGTTAGCGGAAAATGATGATTTTTTTTTTATTTTTTTTTTTCTTACAAAGTCTCATATTCCACTAACTTGTGACAAAAAATAAAAGCTTCCATGAACTCACTATGCCCATCACGAAATACCTTGGGATGTCTTCTTTCCAAAATGGGGTCACTTGTGGGGTAGTTATACTGCCCTGGCATTCTAGGGGCCCAAATGTGTGGTAAGGAGTTTGAAATCAAATTCTGAAAAAAATGGCTGGTGAAATCCGAAAGGTGCTCTTTGGAATGGGGGCCCCTTTGCCCACCTAGGCTGCAAAAAAGTGTCACACATGTGGTATCTCCGTATTCAGGAGAAGTTGGGGAATGTGTTTTGGGGTGTCATTTTACATATACCCATGCTGGGTGAGAGAAATATCTTGGCAAAAGACAACTTTGTATAAAAAAATGGTAAAAGTTGTCTTTTGCCAAGATATTTCTCTCACCCAGCATGGGTATATGTAAAATGACACCCCAAAACACATTCCCCAACTTCTCCTGAATACGGAGATACCACATGTGTGACACTTTTTTGCAGCCTAGGTGGGCAAAGGGGCCCATATTCCAAAGAGCACCTTTCGGATTTCACTGGTCATTTTTTACAGAATTTGATTTCAAACTCCTTACCACACATTTGGGCCCCTAGAATGCCAGGGCAGTATAACTACCCCACAAGTGACCCCATTTTGGAAAGAAGACACCCCAAGGTATTCGCTGATGGGCATAGTGAGTTCATGGAAGTTTTTATTTTTTGTCACAAGTTAGTGGAATATGAGACTTTGTAAGAAAGGAAAAAAAAAATCATCATTTTCCACTAACTTGTGACAAAAAATAAAAACTTCCATGAACTCACTATGCCCCTCACGGAATACCTTGGGGTGTCTTCTTTCCAAAATGGGGTCACTTGTGGGGTAGTTATACTGCCCTGGCATTTTCCAGGGGCCCTAATGTGTGGTAAGTAGGTAAATGACCTGTGAAATCCTAAAGGTGCTCTTTGGAATGTGGGCACCTTTGCCCACCTAGGCTGCAAAAAAGTGTCACACATGTAGTATCGCCGTATTCAGGAGAAGTTGGGGAATGTGTTTTGGGGTGTCATTTTACATATACCCATGCTGGGTGAGAGAAATATCTTGGCAAAAGACAACTTTTCCCATTTTTTTATACAAAGTTGGCATTTGACCAAGATATTTCTCTCACCCAGCATGGGTATATGTAAAATGACACCGCAAAACACATTCCCCAACTTCTCCTGAGTACGGCAATACCAGATGTGTGACACTTTTTTGCAGCCTAGATGCGCAAAGGTGCCCAAATTCTTTTTAGGAGGGCATTTTTAGACATTTGGATACCAGACTTCTTCTCACGCTTTGGGGGCCCTAGAATGCCAGGGCAGTATAAATACCCCACATGTGACCCCATTTTGGAAAGAAGACACCCCAAGGTATTCAATGAGGGGCATGGCGAGTTCATAGAAATTTTTTTTTTTTGGCACAAGTTAGCGGAAATTGATATTTTTTATTTTTTTCTCACAAAGTCTCCCTTTCCGCTAACTTGAGACAAAAATTTCAATCTTTCATGGACTCAATATGCCCCTCACGGAATACCTGGGGGTGTCTTCTTTCCGAAATGGGGTCACATGTGGGGTATTTATACTGCCCTGGCATTCTAGGGGCCCTAAAGCGTGAGAAGAAGTCTGGAATATAAATGTCTAAAAAATTTTACGCATTTGGATTCCGTGAGGGGTATGGTGAGTTCATGTGAGATTTTATTTTTTGACACAAGTTAGTGGAATATGAGACTTTGTAAGAAAAAAAAATAATAATTCCACTAACTTGGGCCAAAAAAATGTCTGAATGGAGCCTTACAGAGGGGTGATCAATGACAGGGGGGGTGATCAATGACAGGGGGTTGATCAGAGAGTCTATATGGGGTGATCACCCCCCTGTCATTGATCACCCCCCTATAAGGCTCCATTCAGATGTCCGTATGTGTTTTGCGGATCCGATCCATGTATCCGTAGATCCGTAAAAATCATACGGACATCTGAATGCAGCCTGACAGGGGGGTGATCAATGATAGGGGGGGTGATCAATGACAGGGGGGTGATCAGGGAGTCTATATGGGGTGATCACCCCCCCTGGAAGGCTCCAGGGAGACGCCTGTATGTGTTTTGCGGATCCGATCCATCTATCAGTGGATCCGTAAAAATCATGCGGACGTCTGAATGGAGCTTTACAGGGGGTTGATCAATGACAGGGGGGTAATCAATGACAGGGGGGTGATCAGGGAGTCTATATGGGGTGATCACCACAGTCATTGATCACGCCCCTGTAAGGCTCCATTCAGACGTCCGTATGCGTTTTGCGGATCCGATCCATCTATCAGTGGATCCGTAAAAATCATGCGGACATCTGAATGGAGCTTTACAGGGGGTTGATCAATGACAGGGGGGTAATCAATGACAGGGGGGTGATCAGGGAGTCTATATGGGGTGATCACCACAGTCATTGATCACGCCCCTGTAAGGCTCCATTCAGACGTCCGTATGCGTTTTGCGGATCCGATCCATCTATCAGTGGATCCGTAAAAATCATGCGGACATCTGAATGGAGCTTTACAGGGGGTTGATCAATGACAGGGGGGTAATCAATGACAGGGGGGTGATCAGGGAGTCTATATGGGGTGATCACCACAGTCATTGATCACGCCCCTGTAAGGCTCCATTCAGACGTCCGTATGCGTTTTGCGGATCCGATCCATCTATCAGTGGATCCGTAAAAATCATGCGGACATCTGAATGAAGCTTTACAGGGGGTTGATCAATGACAGGGGGTAATCAATGACAGGGGGGTGATCAGGGAGTCTATATGGGGTGATCACCACAGTCATTGATCACGCCCCTGCAAGGCTCCATTCAGACGTCCGTATGCGTTTTGCGGATCCGATCCATCTATCAGTGGATCCGTAAAAATCATGCGGACGTCTAAATGGAGCTTTACAGGGGGGTGATCAATGACAGGGGGGTAATCAATGACAGGGGGGTGATCAGGGAGTCTATATGGGGTGATCAGGGGTGATCAAGGGTGATCAAGGGTGAATAAGGGGTTAATAAGTGACAGAGAGGGGGGGGTGTAGTGTAGTGGTGCTTGGTGCAACATATTACTAAGCTACTTGTGTCCTCTGGTGGTCGATCCAAACAAAGGGGACCACCAGAGGACCAGGTAGCAGGTATATTAGACGCTGTTATCAAAACAGCGTCTAATATACCTGTTAGGGGTTAAAAAAAACACATCTCCAGCCTGCCAGTGAACGATCGCCGCTGGCAGGCTGGAGATCAACTCTCTTACCTTCCGTTCCTGTGAGCGCGCGCGCCTGTGTGCGCGCGTTCACAGGAAATCTCGCGTCTCGCGAGATGGCGCATATATGCGTGACTGTGCGCAGCGCTGCCACCTCCGGAACGCGAATCTGCGTTAGGCGGTCCGGAGGTGGTTAACTACCCCTGTGACCTCACATTCGCTCCCCTGCAGGGCTGCGTACTGCAACATAAGCTTCCTTTAGAAGAGCGTACAGATAGTCAGTATGTTACTTTTTAAATCTATGTCTACTTGGATTTGGAGTTCTGTATCAGGAAAACAGATCACAAACAATAAAGATATATTAAGAATTTAATCAGCACATACTTTTGCACATATTAAGATAAGAAAAAGTAATTGTTAGAGAATATCTACTTTAGGGGAAATAATTAATTCCAATATCTTGCTACTTCCTTGAACAGGGAATGGAGCCACAAAAAGGATAATGAGTGATAGTATTCCCACTTGCACAGGTAAGTTCAGGATCAAGGATGCAGCTGGGGGGTCAAGTAGAGCATGTACCCTGGCGTTGTTACGTTTGAGAGCAGGCAGAGCGCACACTCACCCCAACAGGAAAAAAGAACAGTCATGGTTAAATCTAGCACACCTTAACCCCTTAACACTCTTTTCACTTATATTTACTGTTAAAGGACAGTATTAGGCCCCTATACACATTAACCATTGGCCGTCTTTTATCTCGTGTATAACCTGCTTTACACTGTTCACCTTCAACCAGGATGATATGGTCCATAGGTGGTGGTGACAGTCCAACTCTTAGCATCCCTAATGATCAGCAGCTTGAAGAGGAGCACATCAACGTCCTCACAGCTGGCCAAGAGTGACGTACACTGTATAATGGCTGTGATTGGTATCGCAGCCCAGTCCTATTCACTTGAATGGGACCTAGCTGCAAATAGGCAATGTGACCAATGAACGTGATGTCACTGGCCTAGGAAACTGATAGGTAGGGGTGCCAGGAGTCAGATCCCCACTAATTAGAACTGATGACCTATCATGAGAAAAAGCTGATACATATTCTACTTCCAAAAAAAGCTTTTAAGTTTTAAAATACAATAAAATCCAATATATTATAAAAATATATATACAAACTGCAGAATTAACTAATGCTAGGACATTATACTGTATGCTAGACTTGTTACACTTTCATACACAATTACTGGCTGTTACCCATGGAAATATGCTGAAAAAACATGCAACCTCCAGCAATTGTATCTTCAACCTTATGCTTTGACCACAGGATTTTACAAGTAATATTTGCACCTTCTCTAGTTGCTCTACAGATTGGAATGCAGTGTAATTAACAGTATATGTTACACCACTTTGGCTATACTTTTATCAGGCAATTTTCTACAACACAGACAACCCCTTCTGTCTACTAATCATACTTCGCCCACAGATATATTCTTGCTTATTGAAATTAGATACAACATGTGATCATGATGTTCTAAATAATATATATCAAGTAAAACAAGAAAAATAATACCATATAAAAAAAAAATTTCCATCACATTTTATCTGCATTTTTCAAAAACATGTATTTACGTACTCTTGATATATTTTATTTGAGGCTTAACTATTTTTTGGATCACTAAATATAAGATATGTACAGTTTGCATTTCAATAGAGAATTTGTCACTGCTTTGTGAAAACGCTTAAAAACAAAATATTAAATGCTTTATTCCATTCTGTATGATTAAAATAGTGGAGCAAAATACCCGAACCAAAAGAACAGGTCTAAAGGCAGACAAGGTGATAATGTGCAACATCTGCCCTCCGGTTGTAGCAATACTGTGGAGGTATACGGTGATTTGTCTCACCACATTAGTGTTGCAGTTCCCACAGAAAGGAACGAAGATGGTTGCCCGAGCCGCCCTCCCACCTTTTGGGTGTGTCAATTATAACGTGGGTCCTGTCACGGATGTAGTAGGGGAGAACACCAAAAGACAATAAAGAAGGAAGGGGAAAGACACTAGGCCTCACCGCTAGGGAAGGAAAAGGGTCACCACCTATAAAACCCTGCTCCTGGCCCTAACACCTATCCGTATGGGCACCTCTCGATGGTAGAGATACCCATACACGGGAACCTAGAAAACCCTGGTGACCCTCTGATGCCCTAAAGATAATGAGAGGGCAGAGACCACCTGTTCCTTCCCTGGTGAAGGAACTAGCGTCTCACTGAGGCCTAGTAAACAACCGGGGGGGGGGGGGGGGGATACAAAACAAGAGGAACACTTAACTTCAGAGGATGACGGATGAACAGGACTTCAACACGAACCACACTCCAGCTCTTCCAAGACCAAATGAAGCTATCCCAAGCAAGGAGTGATGGGAAAAGACAGACTAAATAGGGCGAGGTAAAGGTCACATGATCCACACCTGAACAGGAGGTGTGGACATACCAGCAACACACAGACAAAGTGAAACCAAAAGAGGCTGTCAGATCACTAATGCGTAGATAATCTTTCAGACCTTCTGGGACCTGTCACAGATGTGACAGTACCCCCCCTTCTACGGGTGACCACCACCCAGGACGGACCTTATCAGGATGAGCTCTGTGGAATGCTCTCACCAGACGACTAGCATTAACATTGGTCGCTGGAACCCACATCCTCTCCTCTGGTCCGTACCCTCTCCAATGAATGAGATACTGGAGGGATCTGTGGAGAACTCGGGAGTCCACAATCCTGCTGATCTGAAATTCTAAATTGCCGTCCACCATGACAGGAGCGGGAGGCAAGGAGGACAGCTCAACAGGTTCGACACATTTCTTTAGCAACGATTTATGAAATACGTTATAGATTTTCAATGCCTGAGGAAGTTCAAGACGGAAGGCTACAGGGTTAACAATGGCAGTGATCTTATATGGACCAATAAATCTTGGGCCCAACTTCCAAGAAGGTACCTTAAGTTTAATGTTTCTTGTAGACAACCACACAGAATAACCCACTCTCAGGTCCGGACCACTCATACGTCTCCTGTCAGCCACACGCTTATACCTGTTGCCCATCTTTTTCAGGTTATTTTGGATTTTCCGCTAAATAGAAGACAAAAAGAGGAAAATCGTTTCTCCTCAGGAATGCCGGAATTTTGAGCACCAGAAAATGTACCAAACTGTGGATGGAACCCATATGCCCCAAAAAACGGCGACTTATCAGTGGATTCCGGTCTACGGTTATTTATAGCAAACTCAGCTAACGACAAAAATGAAGACCACTCTTCCTGATTCTCTGAAACAAAACATCACAGGTAAGTCTCCAGATTCTGATTAGTGCGCTCCGTCTGTCGGTTCGACTGAGGATGAAAAGCCGAAGAGAAGGACAATTGTACACCCAGACGAGTACATAACGCTTTCCAGAATCTGGAAACAGAGTCCCTCTATCGGACACCACATCAGAGGGCATGCCATGTAGTTTCACGATGTCGACAAACACCTGTGCAAGAGTTTTAGCATTGGGTAGACTAGGTAATGCAATAAAGTGTGCCATTTTACTAAAACGATCTACAACCACCAGAATCAGTTTTTCCCGAAGAATTCGGTAAATCCTTGATAAAATCCATGGACAAATGGGTCCAAGGTCTGGAAGGGATGGGCAATGGAAGCAGAGATCCGGAAGGCCGAGTATGTGTCACCTTAGCACGTGCACAGGTACCACAGGCTGACACATAGTCCTCACCACCTTACGCAACCCCGGCCACCAAAATCTGCGAGAGATGAGATCGACAGTCGATCTGCTCCCAGGGTGCCCAGCAAGCACCGTACAGTGATGTTCCTCGAACACCTTGTGACGTAATTCGGAGGGAACAAACAACTTCCCGGGAGGACAAGAGTCCGGAGCATCCAACACCCTGGCCTCAAGATCAGGATAAAGAGCGGATATGACTACCCCTTCAGATAAAATGAGACTAGGGTCATTAGACTCACCCCCCCCCCCAGGAAAGCTACGCGACAAAGCATCCGCCTTGACGTTCTTAATCCCAGGGCGGAAAGTGACGATGAAGTTAAATCTGGTGAAAAACAATGACCATCTGGCCTGCCTTGGGTTCAGTCGCTTAACCGACTCCAGGTAGGCCAGATTCTTGTGATCCGTAATTACTGTAATAGGGTGAATTGCTCCTTCCAACCAATGCCGCCATTCCTCGAACGCCAACTTAATGGCCAGCAATTCCCTATTCCCCACATCATAATTCCTTTCAGCATTAGAGAGTTTTTTAGAGAAAAATGCACATGGGCGCCATTTACTAGGTGAAGGACCTTGCGACAAGATTGCTCCTACCCCTACCTTGGACGCATCAACCTCAACAATAAATGGCTGAGTCACTTCCGGTTGCATCAGAATAGGGGCCGAAGCAAAACATTCTTTCATAGCAGAAAAGGCCTGTAATGCCGCATTAGACCAGACAGAAATATACGCACCCTTCCTAGTCATGTCTGTTAAAGGTTTAACCACCAATGAATAGTTCAAGATTAATTTACGGTAGTAGTTGGTAAACCCCAAAAACCGCATAAGCGCTTTCAGATTTTCGGGTCGATCCCAGTCCAACACGGCACAGACCTTCTCGGGATCCATACGAAAACCTGAGGATGTGAGCAGGTAACCCATAAATTGCACTTCCTGTACAGCAAATACACACTTTTCCATCTTAGCATACAACTTATTCTCTCTTAGGATCTGTAACACCTGTTTCACATGATCCTGATGAGTCTCCATATCAGGCGAATAAATTAGTATGTCATCAAGGTATACAACGACAAACCTCCCCACCAAATGATGAAAGATGTCATTGACAAAGTGTTGAAAAACCGCAGGAGCATTGGTTAACCCAAAGGGCATGACCAGGTTTTCAAAATGACCCTCAGGGGTATTAAATGCGGTCTTCCACTCATCCCCCTCCTTGATCCTTACCAGATTATATGCCCCCCTCAGATCCAACTTAGAGAACACCTTGGCACCGACAATCTGACTAAGCAAATCCGGAATCAAAGGAAGGGGGTAAGGATTACGGACTGTAATACGATTGAGCTCACGGAAGTCCAGGCATGGTCTCAGGGTACCATCTTTTTTCTTTACAAAGAAAAACCCAGCAGCCACTGGGGACTTGGATGGTCTAATATGTCCCTTTGCCAAACTCTCGGTAATATACTCTTGCATGGCCTTTCTTTCGGGTTCCGAAAGATTATACAACCGAGATTTGGTCAATTTAGCTCCGGGAATAAGATTGACAGGACAGTTATACTCCCGGTGCGGAGGTAACTCCTGATTACCACTCTCAGAGAAAACATCAGAAAATTCTGAAATGAACAAGGGTACAGTTTTAGTGGGTACCATAGAGAATGATGCATTAAGACAGTTGTCCATGCAAAAATCATTCCAATCGAGAATCTGTCTCGCTTGCCAGTCGATGTTAGGGTTATGTTTGCTTAACCATGGTAAGCCCAACTCCAACGGAGCAGGCCAACCTTCCAATACATAACAGGAGATAGATTCCTGATGCAAATCACCCACTCTTAAATGAATGTCATTCACTACCTGCGACAGGTATTTTTGGGTGAGAGGTGCTGAGTCAATTGCAAAGACAGAAATACTTTTCTCTAATGCATTAGTAGTCAACCCATTAATGCGTACAAACTCTCCATCAATCAAGTTAACTCCTGCCCCACTGTCGATAAATGCTTCGATTTTCATTTTCACAGTTTTGGACTCTAGCTCCACCTCGGCAGACAGGAGAAAACGGGTACTACCAGTAAAAGACAAATGTAGGTTTTCTTGCTCCCCATCCACACCACCAATAGTAATTTGAGGATTAAAAGGTTTTTTCTTTTTGTTTACACCTTGATGCTGCAAGTACAGACAAATATTCACAAAATGTCCCTTCTTGCCACAATAAAAGCAGACTCCTTTCACATGACCCAAGCTTTTGCGAGGAGTAGCTCCTCCTAACTGCATAGGCTCATCACAAGGCACAACTACCAATGTCTCTCCACCATAAGTGTCAAAGGAAGCAGTACCCTTATGGGACAGTACGTCCTGAAGGTGAGGACTAGAGTTGAGCGGACCCGAACTGTAGGTTTTTCGGCACCCGGACCCGAACCCGAACATTTACGTAAAAGTTCGGGTTCGGTGTTCAGCGCTTTCTTGGCGCTTTTTGAAAGGCTGCACAGCAGCCAATCAACAGGCGTCATACTACTTGCCCCAAAAGGCTATCACAGCCATGCCTACTATTGGCATGGCTGTGATTGGCCAACTGCAGCATGTGACCCAGCCTCTATTTAAGCTGGAGTCACGTAGCGCCGCCCGTCACTCTGCTTGGATTAGTGTAGGGAGAGGCTGCAGCTGCTGTGAGGGAGAGATCAGGGAGAAAACTTATCAAGAACTGCTTTTTTTACTCAGCGATCTACAGCAAATGTGTTTTGTGGGTGCAGTGCACAATTTATTTAAGCCTGCCCTGAGCCAACTACTGCTGAAAACGAACTTTTTTTACTTCAGTTTGTCAATATCAATACATAATCGGCAGCCATTTTATGCAACGATAGTGCACCAGCACGGCTATCTGCATGTCTGCAAGTCCAGAAATACATCTTTGTGCTTACTGGGGTGAAAAAACCCTCTAATATACTGCAAAATCTGGGATAAGACGTGCATAAGTGACTGTCACATTTAGGCCAGAAATACGGCTTTTTGGTTACTGGGGTGAAAAAAACCTCTAATATACTGCACATCTGGGATTAGACGTGCATAAGTGACTGTCACATTTAGGCCAGAAATACGGCTTTTTGGTTCTGGGGTGAAAAAACCTTCTGATATACTGCACATCTGGGATTAGACATGCATAAGTGACTGTCCGATTTAGGCCAGAAATACATATTTTTGGTTACTGGGGTGAAAAAACCCTCTAATATACTGCACATCTGGGATAAGACGTGCAAAAGTGACTGTCACATTTAGGCCAGAAATACATCTTTTTGGTTACTGGGGTGAAAAAACCCTCTAATACATACTGCACATCTGGGATTAGACATGCATAAGTGACTGTCACATTTAGGCCAGAAATACGGCTTTTTGGTTACTGGGGTGAAAAAACCCTCTAATATTCTGCACATCTGCGATTAGACGTGCATAAGTGACTGTCACATTTAGGCCAGAAATATGGCTTTTTGGTTACTGGGGTGAGAAAACCCTCTAATATACTGCACATCTGGGATTAGACGTGCATAAGTGACTGTCACATTTAGGCCACAAATACATCTTTTTGCTTACTGGGGTGAAAAAAAACCTCTAATACATACTGCACATCTGGGATTAGACATGCATAAGTGACTGTCACATTTAGGCCAGAAATACGACTTTTTGGTTACTGGGGTGAAAAAACCCTCTGATACACTGCACATCTGGGATTAGACGTGCATAAGTGACTGTCACATTTAGGCCAGAAATACGGCTTTTTGGTTACTGGGGTGAAAAAACCCTCTAATATACTGCATATCTGGGATTAGAATAAGTGACTGTCACATTTAGGCCAGAAATACGGCTTTTTGGTTACTGGGGTGAAAAAACCCTCTGATAAATTGCACATCTGGGATAAGACGTGCATAAGTGACTGTCACATTTAGGCCAGAAATACGGCTTTTTGGTTACTGGGGTGAAAAAACCCTCTAATATTCTGCACATCTGGGATTAGACGTGCATAAGTGACTGTCACATTTAGGCCAGAAATACGGCTTTTTGGTTACTGGGGTGAGAAAACCCTCTAATATACTGCACATCTGGGATTAGACGTGCATAAGTGACTGTCACATTTAGGCCAGAAATACATCTTTTTGCTTACTGGGGTGAAAAAACCCTCTGATATACTGCACATCTGGGATTAGACGTGCAGAAGTGACTGTCACATTTAGGCCAGAAATACAGCTTTTTGGTTACTGGGGTGAAAAAGTCCTCTGATATACTGCACATCTGGGATTAGACGTGCAGAAGTGACTGTCACATTTAGGCCAGAAATACAGCTTTTTGGTTACTGGGGTGAAAAAATCCTCTGATATACTGCACATCTGGGATTAGACATGCATAAGTGAGTGTCACATTTAGGCCAGAAATACATCTTTGTGCTTACTGGGGTGAAAAAACCCTCTAATATACTGCAAAATCTGGGATAAGACGTGCATAAGTGACTGTCACATTTAGGCAGGAAATACGGCTTTTTGGTTACTGGGGTGAAAAAAACCTCTAATATACTGCATATCTGGGATTAGACGTGCGTAAGTGACTGTCACATTTAGGCCAGAAATACGGCTTTTTGGTTCTGGGGTGAAAAAACCCTCTGATATACTGCACATCTGGGATTAGACATGCATAAGTGACTGTCCGATTTAGGCCAGAAATACAGCTTTTTGGTTACTGGGGTGAAAAAATCCTTTGATATACTGCACATCTGGGATTAGACATGCATAAGTGAGTGTCACATTTAGGCCAGAAATACATCTTTGTGCTTACTGGGGTTAAAAAAAACCTCTGATATACTGCAAAATCTGGGATAAGACGTGCATAAGTGACTGTCACATTTAGGCAGGAAATACGGCTTTTTGGTTACTGGGGTGAAAAAAACCTCTAATATACTGCATATCTGGGATTAGACGTGCGTAAGTGACTGTCACATTTAGGCCAGAAATACGGCTTTTTGGTTCTGGGGTGAAAAAACCCTCTGATATACTGCACATCTGGGATTAGACATGCATAAGTGACTGTCCGATTTAGGCCAGAAATACATATTTTTGGTTACTGGGGTGAAAAAACCCTCTAATATACTGCACATCTGGGATAAGACGTGCATAAGTGACTGTCACATTTAGGCCAGAAATACATCTTTTTGGTTACTGGGGTGAAAAAACCCTCTAATACATACTGCACATCTGGGATTAGACATGCATAAGTGACTGTCACATTTAGGCCAGAAATACGGCTTTTTGGTTACTGGGATGAAAAAACCCTCTGATATACTGCACATCTGGGATTAGACGTGCATAAGTGACTGTCACATTTAGGCCAGAAATACGGCTTTTTGGTTACTGGGGTGAAAAAACCCTCTAATATACTGCATATCTGGGATTAGAATAAGTGACTGTCACATTTAGGCCAGAAATACGGCTTTTTGGTTACTGGGGTGAAAAAACCCTCTGATAAATTGCACATCTGGGATAAGACGTGCATAAGTGACTGTCACATTTAGGCCAGAAATACGGCTTTTTGGTTACTGGGGTGAAAAAACCCTCTAATATACTGCACATCTGGGATTAGACGTGCATAAGTGACTGTCACATTTAGGCCAGAAATACGGCTTTTTGGTTACTGGGGTGAAAAAACCCTCTAATATACTGCACATCTGGGATTAGACGTGCATAAGTGACTGTCACATTTAGGCCAGAAATACAGCTTTTTGCTTACTGGGGTGAAAAAACCCTCTGATATACTGCACATCTGGGATTAGACGTGCAGAAGTGACTGTCACATTTAGGCCAGAAATACAGCTTTTTGGTTACTGGGGTGAAAAAATCCTCTGATATACTGCACATCTGGGATAAGACGTGCATAAGTGTGTATCACATTTAGGCCAGAAATACATCTTTTTTCTTACTGGGGTGAAAAAACCCTCTGATATATTGCACATCTGGGATTAGACATGCATAAGTGACTGTCACATTTAGGCCAGAAATACATCTTTTTGCTTACTGGGGTGAAAAAACCCTCTGATATACTGCACATCTGGGATTAGACGTGCATAAGTGACTGTCACATTTAGGCCAGAAATACAGCTTTTTGGTTACTGAGGTGAAAAAATCCTCTGATATACTGCACATCTGGGATAAGACGTGCATAAGTGTGTATCACATTTAGGCCAGAAATACATCTTTTTGCTTACTGGGGTGAAAAAACCCTCTGATATATTGCACATCTGGGATTAGACATGCATAAGTGACTGTCACATTTAGGCCAGAAATACAGCTTTTTGGTTACTGGGGTGAAAAAACCCTCTGATATACTGCACATCTAGGATTAGACGTGCATAAGTGACTGTCACATTTAGGCCAGAAATACAGCTTTTTGGTTACTGGGGTGAAAAAATCCTCTGATATACTGCACATCTGGGATAAGACGTGCATAAGTGTGTATCACATTTAGGCCAGAAATACATATTTTTGCTTACTGGGGTGAAAAAACCCTCTGATATACTGCACATCTGGGATTAGACATGCATAAGTGACTGTCACATTTAGGCCAGAAATACATCTTTTTGGTTACTGGGGTGAAAAAACCCTCTTATATATACTGCAGATCTGGGATTAGACGTGCATAAGTGACTGTCACATTTAGTCCAGAAATACGGCTTTTTGGTTGCTGGGGTGAAAAAACCCTCTGATATACTGCACATCTGGGATAAGATGTGCATAAGTGACTGTCACATTTAGGCCAGAAACACAGCTTTTTGGTTACAGGGGTGAAAAAACCCTCTAATATACTGCACATCTGGGATTAGACGTGCATATGTGACTGTCACATTTAGGCCAGAAAGACGGCTTTTTGGTTACTGAGGTGAAAAAAAACCTCTAATATACTGCACATCTGGGATTAGAGGTGCATAAGTGACTGTCACATTTAGGCCAGAAAGACGGCTTTTTGGTTACTGGGGTGAAAAAACCCTCTGATATATTGCACATCTGAGATTAGACGTGCATAAGTTACTGTTAAATTTAGGCCACAAATACCGCTGTCATATAGAGTTAAAAAAATAATAATTGAGT
This sequence comes from Bufo bufo, assembly GCF_905171765.1. NCBI lineage: Eukaryota > Metazoa > Chordata > Amphibia > Anura > Bufonidae > Bufo > Bufo bufo. The sequence continues at coordinate 652,839,247 of NC_053390.1, read as the reverse complement.
GCAATACCCTACATCAGGGTTTTTATTGACGGTTAATTATTTTTAACAGACTTAACCACTTTTTACTTTGCTTTGTGAATGCTAACTATGAGGAAAACATCTAATAAGGGACGCGGTCATGGTCGTGGGCCTCTGGTGCAGGGAGAGGACGTGGCCGTTCTGCCACAGCTACACGTCCTACTGAACCTACTACCTCAGGTCCCAGTAGCCGCCAGAATCTACAGCGATATTTGGTCGGGCCTAATGCCGTTCTAAGGATGGTAAGGCCTGCGCAAGTACAGGCGCTAGTCAATTGGGTGGCCGACAGTTGATCCAGCACGTTTACATTATCTCCCACCCAGTCTTCTGCAGAAAGTGCACAGGTGGCGCCTGAAACCCATGCCCATCAGTCTGTCACATCACCCCCGTGCATACCTGTCTGAGCCTCAAGTCATGCAGCAGTCTCTTATGCTGTTTGAAGACTGCTGGCAGGTTTTCCCAAGGGCATCCACCTAGCCCTTCCCCAGGGGTGGAAGACATAGAATGCACTGACACACAACCACTTATGTTTCCTGATGAGGACATGGGAATACCACCTCAGCATGTCTCTGATGATGACGAAACACAGGTGCCAACTGCTGCGTCTTTCTGAAGTGTGCAGACCGAAAAGGAGATCAGGGAGGAAGACTGGGTGAAAGACAATTCAGGGGACGATGAGGTCCTAGACCCCACATGGAATGAAGGTCGTGCCACTGACTTTCAGAGTTCGGAGGAAGAGGCAGTGGTGAGACCGAGCCAACAGCGTAGCAAAAGCGGGAGCAGGGTGCAAAAGCAGAGCAGCCATCGCCAAAACAGTTCGCCTGCTACTGGCCACTGTCACCAGGGACCGAGCACACCAAAGGCAGCTTCAAGGAGTTCCCTAGCATGGCACTTCTTCACACAATGTGCTGACGACAAGACCAAAGTGGTTTGCACACTGTGCCATCAGAGCCTGAAGCGAGGCATTAACGTTCTGAACCTGCATGACCAGGCATCTACATGCGAGACACGGGCTGCAGTGGAGTAAGCACCTTCAAAACCAAGAAAGGGCTCAGGCCCCTCCTGCTCCCTCTTCTGCTGCTGCCTCGGCCTCTTCCTCCGCCTCTGGAGGAACGTTGGCACCTGCCGCCCAGCAAACAGAGGATATGCCACCAACACCACCACTTCCGTCACCAAGCATCTCCACCATGTCACACGGAAGCGTTCAGCTCTCCATCTCACAAACCTTGGAGAGAAAGCGTAAATTCCCACCTAGCCACCCTCGATCCCTGGCCCTGAATGCCAGCATTTCTAAACTGCTGGCCTTTGAAATGCTGTCATTCAGGCTGGTGGAGACGGAACGCTTCAAACAGCTCATGTCGCTTGCTGTCCCACAGTACGTCGTTCCCAGCCGCCACTACTTCTCCAGGAGAGCCGTGCCCTCCCTGCACAACCAAGTATCGGATAAAATCAAGTGTGCACTGCGCAACGCCATCTGTGGCAAGATCCACCTAACCACAGATACGTGGACCAGTAAGCACAGCCAGGGACGCTATATCTCCCTAACTGCACACTGGTTAAATGTAGTGGCCGCTGGGACCAGGCGGAGAGCTGTTTGGCGCACGTCCTTCCGCCACCAAGGATCGCAGGGCATCATTCTTTGCCTCCTGTTGCCTCCTCTTCCTACTCGGCTTCCTCCTCCTCCTTTTCTACCACCTCCTCATCCGGTCAGCGACAGACCTTCACCACCAACTTCAGCACAGCCAGGGGTAAACGTCAGCAGGCCGTTCTGAAACTGATGTGTTTGGGGGACAGGCCCCACACCGCGCAGGAGTTGTGGCGGGGTATAGAACAACAGACCGACGAGTAGTTGCTGCCAGCGAGCCTCAAGCCCGGGCTGGTGGTGTGCGATAATGGGCGAAATCTCGTTGCAGCTCTGGTACTAGCCGGTTTGACGCACATCCCTTGCCTGGCGGATTTGCTGAATTTGGTGGTGCAGAAATTCATTCACAACTACACCGACATGTCAGAGCTGCTGCGTAAAGTGCGGGCCATCTGTGCGCGCTTCCGGCGTTCTCATCCTGCCGCCGCTCGGCTGTCTGCTCTACAGCGTAACTTTAGCCTTCCCACTCACCGCCTCATATGCGACGTGCCCACCAGGTGGAACTCCACCTTGCACATGCTGGAGAGACTGTGCAAGCAGCAGCAGGCCATAGTGGAGTTTCAGCTGCAGCACGCACGGGTGAGTCGCACTGCGGAACAGCACCACTTCACCACCAATGACCAGGGCCGGTGCAAGGATTTTTGCCGCCCTAGGCAAAGATCCATTTTTCCGCCCCCTCATGTCACTCACTCACTGACAGACACACACACACACTGACAGACACACACTGACAGACAGACACGCACTCAGACACTCACTGAATGACGTACACAGAAACTCACTGACAGACATACTCACTGACAGACAGACACACACATATACTCACTGACAGACACTCACTGACAGACATACACCTACCCACTGAAATACACACACAGAAACTCACTGACAGACACTCACTTACTGGCAGACAAACACACACATATACTCACTGACAAACACACAGACACTTACTAACCGACAGGCATCCACACTCACTGACATACACTCACTCACTGACATACACACACAGACACTCAATGACAGACACACATACATTTACTGACAGACAGAAAGACAGACATACATACACTCACTCACTGACATAAATAAACAGGCAGACACTTACTCAGTCAAACACTTAAACACTCACCTCCCTGGGGTCCAGTGTGGTGCAGCTCCTCAGTCCTCCAGCGCGCCGTTTAGTATGCCGGGGCCGGAATGACGTCATATTCCGGCATCACAGAGGGCGCGCGAGGGAGGAGTGGGGAGCTGCTAGAACAGCCTCCCTTGCCGCCCGCCTCCTCTCCTCCGGTAATTTACTGGCAGAGCAGGCACCTGCCATCAGGGTAAGCAGATGCCTGCTCTGCCATATTTAAGAAGGACCTCCACCTTCTGGCCCCCCTGTAACGGCGATGGGGGCGGCTCAAGAGCCGCCCGCTCAGGGCTGCAGCCCCAGTCAGGGGGAGCCCACTAGGGCGCCCCCAGCAGGCCGGCGCCCTAGGCGAACGCCTAGTTCGCCTATATGGTTGCGCCGGCCCTGCCAATGACTGGGCCTCCATGCGAGACCTGTGTGCCCTGTTGCGCTGTTTTGAGTACTCCACCAACATGGCCAGTGGCGATGACGCCATTATCAGCGTTACAATACCACTTCTATGTCTCCTTGAGAAAACACTTAGGGCGATGATGGAAGAGGATGTGGCCCAGGACGAGGAGGAGGAAGAGGTGTCATCTCTAACACTTTCAGGCCAGTCTTTTAGAAGTGGCTCAGAAAGAGGATTTTTGCAACAGCAGAGGCCAGGTAAAAATTTGGCCAGCCAGGGCCCACTACTGGAGGACGAGGAGGATGAGGAGGAGGATGGGGATGAAGCATGTTCACAGCGGGTGGCATCCAACGCAACTCAGGCCCATCACTGGTGCGTGGCTGGGGGGATACGGAGGACGCAGACGATACGCCTCCCACAGAGGACAGCTTGTCCTTACCTCTGGTCAGCCTGGCACACATGAGCGACTACATGCTGCAGTGCCTGCGCAACGACAGCAGAGTTGCCCACATTTTAACGTGTGCTGACTACTGGGTGGCCACCCTGCTGGATCCCTGTTACAAAGACAATGTGCCGTCCTTAATTCCCTCACTGGAGCGTGATTGGAAGATGCGCGACTACAGGCGCACGCTGGTAGACGCGCTCCTGAGAGCATTCCCAACTGACGCCGGGGGACAAGTGGAATCACAAGGCGAAGGCAGGGGAGGAGGAAGAGGTCGCCAACGCAGCTGTGTCAGCGCCAGCACCTCAGAAGGCAGGGTTAGCATGGCTGACATGTGGAAAAGCTTTGTCACCTCGCCGCAACAACCGGCCCCAACTGCTGATATGGAGCGTGTTAGCAGGAGGCAGCATTTGAACAACATGGTGGAACAGTACCTGTGCACACGACTACACATACTGACTGATGGTTCTGCCCCATTCAACTTCTGGGTCTCCAAATTGTCCACATGGCCAGAGCTTGCCCTGTATGCCTTGGAGGTGCTGGCCTGCCCTGCAACCAGTGTACTCTCTGAACGTGTGTTTAGCACGGCAGGAGGCGTCATTACAGACAGACGCAGCCGCCTGTCCACAGCCAACATGGACAACCTCACGTTCATTAAAATGAACCAGGCTTGGATCCCTCAGGACTTGTCTGTACCTTGTGCAGAATAGACAGTTCTAACAGCCTCAACCATCCATCCTTGTACTCAAGTCAAGTGCACTTATTCGAGTTCGGGTCAAGTTCGGGTTCCGAACTCCAAAAAAATTTTTTCAAGTTCGGCCAAACCTGCCGAACCCGAACATCCAGGTGTCCGCTCAACTCTAGTGAGGACCCCTAGATCTCTCCCTCAGGTGTCTATCTAGACGTACAGAAAGGGACATAGCTGCCTCCAATGACAGGATTTTCATGAAAGGCCAACGCATCCTGCAGTCTCTCAGAGAGACCCTGACAGAATTGGCTGCGGAGAGCAGGATCGTTCCACTCAGTATCGGTAGCCCATCTCCTAAATTCAGAGCAATAGGTCTACTCGGAACGATCTCCCTGCAGCAAACTCTGTAACTTGGTCTCGGCCTGAGAGATCCGATCCGGGTCATCGTAGATGAGACCCAAGGCTCTGAAGAATTCATCTACCGACCGGAGGGACAGTGATCCGGTCGGCAGAGAAAAAGCCCAAGATTGGGCGTCCTCTTTAAGCAAGGAAATAATCATACCCACACGTTGACACTCATCCCCAGAAGAGTATGGACACAGCTTAAAGTAGAATTTACATGACTCCCTAAACTGGATGAAATTGTCAGTACCCCCGGAAAACCTGTCCGGGAGAGCCACCTTCGGTTCAGGACAGGCCTGGGACCCACCACCAGAACCAGCAGCCTGTGGACTCTGAATCTGCAAGACAGTTGCGCGGAGGTCTGCTACCTCCAAAGTCAGATTCTGCATCTGTTCGACCAGTGCAGACATAGTATCCATAGCTGCACAGATCAGAACAAAAATGGCGGTATGGGCTTGGGATAATGTCACGGATGTAGTAGGGGAGAACACCAAAAGACAATCAAGAAGAAAGGGGAAAGATACTAGGCCTCACCGCTAGGGAAGGAAAAGGGTCACCACCTATAAAACCCTGCTCCTGGCCCTAACTCCTATCCGTATGGGCACCTCTCGATGGTAAAGATACCCATACACAGGAGCCTAGAAAACCCTGGTGACCCTCAGATGCCCTAAAGATAATGACAGGGCAGAGACCACCCGTTCCTTCCCTGGTGAAGGAACTAGCGTCTCACTGAGGCCTAGTAAACAACCGGGGGGGGGGGATACAAAACACGACAAGCGGAACACTTAACTTCAGAGGATGAAGGATGAACAGGACTTCAACACGAACCACACTCCAGCTCTTCCAAAACCAAATGAAGCTATCCCAAGCAAGGAGTGATGAGAAAAGTCAGACTAAATAGGGCAGATGACAGTGGATGCCAGTCATATAAATGAGTGCTACTATGTGGGTATCTTTCTGGTTAGTGACGCACTGCCATGCACATACATTACCAAGATATGTAGAACCCTTTTAAGTGGACTAAAGCTGGCACCCAGGGCAGAGAGAGATCAGTTTGCAACTGGAAGTACTCCCTAAGGGCTATCTGGTGTTTTGATACCCTACTGTGCTAAAATACTGAGGCTGAGCTCGCCAAGATTCTGAGTCCCTGGTTAACATACAACTCGGTACCTCAAGGGAAATTGGGAGAGATTGCTCTTTCAGCCCTGTCTCAGTTGCTAAATGTCATTCATTGCTGGAACGGAGTCCCCATTTATTCATCAGTCCTCATTCACACATTGGTATCACCCATACAGAAAATGCTGCTGGCTGAAACTAGAGATTGTCCATATTGTACGCTATTGTTGTCCTGTTGCTAGATAGCCCTGACTGTGCATGCTTGATGCGTTTCTCCACATGTGTGGATCATCAGGAGAAAATGTAGAGCATTAGTAGCAATATATTGTGCCAGCCACTGATGGAGTGACAAGGCACCAGTTAGAGGAAACAAGGACGCCAGCCGCTGGTGGTGTGGTCTGGCAGAATGAAAGCCGGCTCTGATATGGCCGTGACTGTAGGCACCTAAAAGCAGTGTTTAAATGGAAACTGACTCCCGCTCTTGGAGGGATGAGTCTCCACAACAACAAATCCAGTAGGGTGGCATGTTAGGGGGTGTGGCTACCTCCCCCACCAATGCCTATCACTTCAGGCAGTCCCCTATGACGAGTCTAGGGGAGAGCTCCTTCTAAGGGCCGGGAACAGGCTCACATAGTAACACTTCATAGCAGCACGATGCCCTACCCACAACCACAGCATTGTATTGGTGGTATGGAAGTTCCCTGTGACATATGGCTTACATCAAAGCTTGAAGCAGGGATCAAAAGGTGGCTGTTAATCACATAATTGCTGCGGGGAATAAAGTAAACACATGAGGATAGAAGACCCTAGATGGTAAAGAGTATGACAAAAAGACAAAAAAAAAGTTGTTAGTACTTAATAGCTGATCAAGGTAATGGCCCATATTGATAACCAGGACCATATTACCAGTTGTTATGATACACCATGGACATAAATTGGCTGTGGAATGCCATGTATGCAATGTTGCGACGCCATTTAAAAATGTTACAATCTGGCATAAACACATCTTGTGTGTGCAGGTGGTGCTTATAGCTTAGGCTGAGTTCACAATTCAGTTATTTGATCAGTTATTTCCATCAGTTATTGTGAGTTAAAACCAGTAGTGAAGCCTACACAGAGATCTGGTATAAGGGAAAGATCTGCACCTGTTCTGTGATTCTGACCCACACCTGGTTTTGCCTCACAATAACTGATGGAAATAACTGATCAAATAACTGGTGTCAACTTAGCCTTATAGATATACCAGAAGGTAGAGAAGGGACCTATATTGGATGCACATTAGTTGATGTTTATTGGGCCTGACAGTGTAAGCACCAGTGAATAAAAGGGGGAGAGATCTTGTGTATATATGTTGCCCCCAGTACGCTAATCTCCCTATGGCCCCCTGCGACAACCCCCCCATGACGAGGGGGTGGGGGAACATAGGGAGAGGGAACATGTGGATGCATGTACTGAGCGCTGAGGTGAAGTGGGGGACTCCACATGTCAAAACGCTCCCTTAGGAATGAATGGAGGGTGGCTGTGCATGCAAGGTAAGCCCTCCAGGACTTTGCAAGCTCCGTTCTAAGTATAAATGTGGGTCCCAGAGATGGGACCCACACCTATCAGACATTGGGGGCATATCCTAGTAATATGCCCTGATTTCTGAGACAGTATAACCCCTTCAAGGCCCTTTTACATGGACAGACAATCTGGGCAATTATCAGGAACCAGCCACTAAATGTGCCACTGATCCCACGATGATCAGCTCATTCATCAGGTGATTTCTGTGGCACATTAAATCATGTGCTGGCAGCAGATCGTCCCAAAAAATTGTTCAAGGCCTTATAAAAGTTAAGTTATGACTTTATGTTTTTGTCCTTTATTTATTACAGCCTTCGTGGACTGAACCATTTGATTGACTGATTAACATATTTATTATTTCCATTTGCGGTATGAACAGACACAGATCCTGTGGTGACTTTCCATCTGATGTGACAGTGTAGCATTTTGTCTCTACGCAGTATAGTTCATTAAGTGATTCTGCATTGTGACCTTTGTGCTGTACAGACTATTAACATTCACCAAATGTTTCATGCCACTACTGCAAATTATGGCGCATAGCATCTTTGTGGCAAAATTTGTGACTTTTCCCTTCTCTCGCCACTTTTAAAGTTGCAAAGGAAAAAAGGTGTGGCCTAACAGGAGAGGGTGTGGCCTCTCACAGTCCAACAGATTTATTATCATTTATGACAAAAACTGCCATAAATGATCGTGGACTGCCTTCAGATGCAGAACAATTATTAAGTGGCTTGTGCCTTTTAATAAATTTGGTGCATTCTACACCAATGGACTTTAAACTAACACTGGCATTTGTAACACCAGCCTTAGGCTACTTTCACACTAGCGTTTTAGTTTTCCAGTATTGAGTTCCGTCATAGGGTCTCAATACCGGAAACAAATGCTTCAGTTTTGTCCCCATTCATTTTCAATGGGGACAAAACATAAACAGGACGGGATGCTCCAAAATGCATTTCGTTCCATTTAGTTGCGTTCCCATACCAGAGAGCAAACCGGAGAATGTTGTAGTTTGCTTTCCGTCATGGGATGCGGAGCAAGACCGATCCGTTTTCTCTGCCACAATCTGCCACAATAGAAAACGGATCCGTCCTCCATTGACTTGTCAATGTTAAAGATAACACAACCGGATCCGTTCATAACGGATGCAGATGGTTGTATTATCAGTAACGGAAGCGTTTTTGCTGAACCCTGCCGGATCCAGTAAAAACACTAGTGTGAAAGTATCCTTAGTATATCTGCCCTATTGTGATTTATGATTGCTTTTCTATGGTTTTAGTATTTCTATTAAAAGTAATGTTTTAGACACAATGGTGTAAAGTCAGACAGGCTGTAGAGACCTTTTCCAGATTTATCACAGTGGCTCAGGCTGGATGAAAATGTGGCACAGATCTTAATGGTCAACCATCACTGCAGCACTCCACTAATATGGGCTTTATGACAGACTGGCCAGAAAGAAAACTCTCCTCGGTAAAAGACACATGAAAATATGTTTGGAGTTTGCTAAAAAGTATCTGTAGGACTCTCAGAATGTGAGAAACAAGATTCTCTGCTCAGTTGAAACCAAGATTGAACTTTTTGACCTCAATTCTAAGCGTGATGTCTGGAGGAAACTGGGTACTGCTCATTACCTGCCCAATACCATCCCTACTCTGAAGCATGCGGTGGGGGTGTTTTTAAGGGACAGGGTTGAGGGAAAGATGAATGGAGCAAAGTATTGAAATATTCTTAATGAAAACCGTATCCAGAGTGCTCTAGAGTCTGGACCTCAAACGCTTCTGTTTTGTCCCCATTCATTGTCAATAGGGACAAAACGTAACTGAACAGAACGGAATGCTCCAAAATGCATTCCGTTCCATTTGGTTGCGTTCCCATACCGTAGAGCAAACCGCAGCATGCTGCAGTTTTATTTCTGTCATGGGATGCGGAGCAAGACGGATCCGTCATGAACTACAATGCAAGTCAATGGGGACGGATCCGTTTTCTCTGACACAATAGAAAACAATCTGACACAATAGAAATAGAAAACAATAGAAAACAATCTGACACAATAGAAATAGAAAACAATAGAAAACAATCTGACACAATAGAAATAGAAAACAATAGAAAACAATCTGACACAATAGAAAACTGATCCGTCCTCCATTGACTTTCAATGGAGTTCATGACGGATCTGTCTTGGCTATGTTAAAGATAATACAATTGGATCCGTTCATAACGGATGCAAATGGTTGTATTATCAGTAACGGAAGCTTTTTTGCTGAACCCTGCCAGATCCAGAAAAAACGCTAGTGTGAAAGTAGCCTAATGGTCCATTTACATGTCCGTAGTGTATTGCAGATCTGCAATACACCCGGCCGGTACCCCAATAGAACTGCCTATTCTTGTCCGCAATTGCGGACAAGAATAGGACATGTTCTATTTTTTTCCGGAGCCGCGGACCGGAAGTTCAGGGCCGCGCTCTGGAAATGCGGATGCGGACAGAACTTTGTGTGCTGTCCGCATGCATTCCTGCCCCATAGAGAATGAATGGGTCCGCACCAGTTTGGGATAATTGTAGAAGGGGTGCGGACGAATTCTACAAATGTGTGAATGGACCCTAAGGCTGAGTTCACACAGGCGAGTATTCCGCGCGGGTGCAATGCGGGAGGTGAACGCATTGCACCCGCACTAAATCTGGACCCATTCATTTCTATGCTCATGCTCTATATTCTGCGTTTTTCATCTCATGCTCTATATTCTGCGTTTTTCACGCAACGCAGGCCCCATAGAAGTGAATGGGGTTGCGTGTAAATCGCAAGCATCCGCAAGCAAGTGCGGATGCAGTGCGATTTTCACGCACGGTTGCTAGGAGACAATCGGGTTGGAGACCCGATCATTATTATTTTCCCTTATAACATGGTTATAAGGGAAAATAATAGCATTCTGAATACAGAATGCATACTAAAATAGCACTGGAGGGGTTAAAAAAAAATAAAATAAATTTAACTCACCTTAATATACTTGATCGCGGAGCCGGCATCTCCTTCTGTCTTCATCTTAGCTGTGTGGAGAAACAGGACCTGTGGTGACATCACTCCGGTCATCACATGATCTTTTACCATGGTGATGGATCATGTGATGGATCATGTGATGACCGGAGTGACGTCACCACAGGTCCTGTTGCTCCACACAGCTAAGATGAAGACAGAAGGAGATGCCGGCTCCGCGATCAAGTGGATTAAGGTGAGTTAAATTATTTATTTATTTTTTTAACCCCTCCAGCGCTATTTTAGTATGCATTCTGTATTCAGAATGCTATTATTTTCCCTTATAATCTACAGAACACCGATCCCAAGCCCGAACTTCTGTGAAGAAGTTCGGGTTTGGGTACCAAACAAGCGCGATTTTTCTCACGCGCGTGCAAAACGCATTACAATGTTTTGCACTCGCACGGAAAAATTGCGCGTGTTCCCGCAACGCATTCGCACATTTTCCCGCAACGCCCGTGTGAACTCAGCCTAAGAGTGTGCTTTATTTATGCCCTTCAGTGGGTAGCGTTCCGTTTATGATAGGAGATATTCACTTCAAATGGCTGTGAAATACAGATCTGACAGGAAAACAATTAGGTGAAGGGTTTATTTCAATATCATTGGTGTTAACACCTGTAGAGTGTTGTTTCCTTTGTAGAGAAATAATGTTCCACACACTAGCACACTGTCTTATGAGGGGAAGGGATAGAAACAATAGAGAAAATGGCAGCGCAATGATGATGATGAAGAAGCTATTGCATGAGGAATTAGAGACATTTGAAGTATGTCAGAAGGTGTATGGCATACAGTGATGAGAACAACCATTTAATTCACCTCGATAAGGCATCTATAACTCTCCCACCAACCCAAACATTCCAGCAATGCTACCCAGGGCTTAGACAGGAACAGATGGCAGGGAACATCTGCTATACAAGAGTATGTGAAAAAGTGCAGGAAACTGAGAGTGAATTTACACATAGTACGCAGGCTAACTATATGGCCCTGAACAAATCCCAAGCATTTTATTTAGTTGACCCCTTAACCCCTTCAAGACCAAGCCAGTTTTCACCATAAGGACCAAGCCACATTTGACCTGTTCCACTTTTCTCGTGACATATTGCACTTCATGTACGTGGTAAGTCTGAGTCAATATGTTTTACCTTTATTTATTAAAAAATCCCAAATTTATGGAAAATTTAGGAAAAATGCACTTTTTTCTAAATTAGAATTTCTTGCTTTTAAGACGGATAGTGATACCTTATAAAATAGTTATTGAAAAAAGAATAACAATTTGGATGCTCACCCATCTATAGGTAGGGATACGGTGCTCGTGTCGTATTGACTCACCCAATCAAAAGTTAAATAAGATCAATATACAGAAACAACAGGCACTCACCGTCTGAGACCACCCAGAGATGTCTATGTAAAAGGTTAGTATTCATTAGCACCTTATTATAGAAAAAAACATAAAATCCGGAATAAAAATACAAATTCAAATAAAAAATGAAATTGTACATATAAAAATATATTAAAAAATATATATATATAAAAATAAAAAACCTTGACTGGTTACCAATCAGTATGGTGTGTAAAGTGTGGATAGCAGACACAGGTCACTGGAACCAATGAGGTGGCTGACATCCACACCGTTCACACCAACATCTGCATATATCCATCAACATAGAAGTATTCAGCATATACCGGTATATGCCAATTCCTTAGGTTCTAAATCTATACCATTGGGTATATAGTTGCAAGAAAAATATGTGAACCCTTTGGAATGATATGGATTTCTGCACAAATTGGTCATAAAATGTGATCTGATCTTCATCTAATTCACAACAATAGACAATCACAGTCTGCTTAAACTAATAACACACAAAGAATTAAATGTTACCATGTTTTTATTGAACACACCATGTAAACATTCACAGTGCAGGTGGAAAAAGTATGTGAACCCTTGTATAATAACTGGTTGAACCTCCTTTGGCAGCAATAACTTCAACCAAACGTTTCCTGTAGTTGCAGATCAGACGTGAACAACGGTCAGGAGTAATTCTTGACCATTCCTCTTTACAGAACTGTTTCAGTTCAGCAATATTCTTGGGATGTCTGGTGTGAATCGCTTTCTTGAGGTCATGCCACAGCATCTCAATCGGGTTGAGGTCAGGACTCTGACTGGGCCACTCCAGAAGGCGTATTTTCTTCTGTTTAAGCCATTCTGTTGTTGATTTACTTCTATGCTTTGGGTTGTTGTCCTGTTGCAACACCCATCTTCTGTTGAGCTTCAGCTGGTGGACAGATAGCCTTAAGTTCTCCTGCAAAGTGTGTATCCTCATATGAGAGACTATCAACATGCAATGGAGTATTATACCCTTCTTAAACCACCATATATAATATGCATTAGGTATAATCTTTCTGAGGCCTCATGCACACAACCGTTTTTGTGGTTCGCATCCAAGCCGCATTTTTTGCAGCTCGGGTGCGGACCCATTCACTTCAATGGGGCCGCAAAAGATGCGGACAGCACTCCGTGTGCTGACCACATCCGTTGCACCATTCCGTGGCCCCGCAAAAAAATATAGCATATCCTATTCTTGTCCGTTTTGCGGACAAGAATAGGCATTTCTACAATGGGCAACGCCTCCCCTGCTCCTAGAGGCTAATTAGCATATTATAAAAGTTTGTTTTTCTCAATAACAGCTGCACGCAGTGAGATGGCACTAATATAGTTATGTTCAGCTGACATTAGCACGTCGCTAATGTCAGCCAGCTTAATGCCCATTTTTAAGGTGACAGAAATCCTTTAAGTCCTTTGAGTTGAATACAGTGTATCAATCCTTATGGTAAAATGTAATATACACTCACCTAAAGAATTATTAGGAACACCTGTTCTATTTCTCATGAATGCAATTATCTAGTCAACCAATCACATGGCAGTTGCTTCAATGCATTTAGGGGGGTGGTCCTGGTCAAGACAATCTCCTGAACTCCAAACTGAATGTCAGAATGGGAAAGAAAGGTGATTTAAGCAATTTTGAGCGTGGCATGGTTGTTGGTGCCAGACGGGCCGGTCTGAGTATTTCACAATCTGCTCAGTTACTGGGATTCTCACGCACAACCATTTCTAGGGTTTACAAAGAATGGTGTGAAAAGGGAAAAACATCCAGTATGCGGCAGTCCTGTGGGCAAAAATGCCTTGTGGATGCTAGAGGTCAGAGGAGAATGGGCCAACTGATTCAAGCTGATAGAAGAGCAACGGTGACTGAAATAACCACTCGTTACAACCGAGGTATGCAGCAAAGCATTTGTGAAGCCACAACATGCAGAACCTTCAAGCGGATGGGCTATAACAGCAGAAGACCCCACTGGGTACCACTCATCTCCACTACAAATAGGAAAAAGAGGCTACAATTTGCACGAGCTCACCAAAATTGGACTGTTGAAGTCTGGGGAAATGTTGCCTGGTCTGATGAGTCTCGATTTCTGTTGAGACATTCAAATGGTAGAGTCCGAATTTGGCGTAAACAGAATGAGAACATGTATCCATCCTCTGATGGCTACTTCCAGCAGGATAATGCACCATGTCACAAAGCTCGAATCATTTCAAATTGTATTCTTGAACATGACAATGAGTTCACTGTACTAAAATGGCCCCCACAGTCACCAGATCTTAACCCAATAGAGCATCTTTGGGATGTGGTGGAATGGGAGCTTCGTGCCCTGGATGTGCATCCCTCAAATCTCCATCAACTGCAAGATGCTATCCTATCAATATGGGCCAACATTTCTAAAGAATGCTATCAGCACCTTGTTGAATCAATGCCACGTAGAATTAAGGCAGTTCTGAAGGCAAAAGGGGGTCCAACACCATATTAGTATGGTGTTCCTAATAGTTCTTTAGGTGAGTGTATGTAAACATCAACATGTGGTAAAAGGAAGCCGTTTTCCTTAAGGCAATAGAGGTCTTAAATTGTTAGTATAGTTAGCGTGTGCCGCTACACTGTGGCATCCCACGTGGCGGTCAAAAACGAAGTAGATTTTACCTCTTTGATGAATGAAACGGAGGACGCACTACCTTATCTCCTGGCTGTATCACTCATGGAGGTCCGCACTTGGCATACCACATGGCTCGGAGATTCAGAGCTTGGCGTCTCACGTGGGCCGGTGCTCCTCTCCCAATATCGCAGGTCTTTCCTAGACAGAGCATAGAGCGGGCTGCCTTGTCTCCTGGCTGTGTTACTTGTAGGGATCCATGCTCGGCGTATGGGCCACTCCCAGAAAGTGACCCCATTTTGGAAACTACAGTATAAGGTGACAGTTTTATTGGTACTATTTTGGGGTACATATGATTTTTGATCGCTCGATATTACGCTTTTTTGAGGCAAGGTAAATATAAAATGGCTGTTGTGCAACCAGCATGAATTGAAGACCGGCGAGTGCTGCGATTTTATTTTTGATTTATTCTGGATGATTTGGGGATACTACAGACTGGTATCCAACACTGCGTGCACCACCACCATAGAGATTTTTTGCCATAGATTCGGAAGTGCTGCTACTTTTTTTCTTTTTTGAGCCTCTCCTGTATTGTACCATATAAAAAAATAAACACTTATACTTACCTCCATGAGGCTGGCAGCGATGCGATGCAGGCCTCTTCCAGCCTGTATCCCATGCTGTAGAGCTTATTCGGCACGATGACGTCATCGCGCCACCTGCACAGGCCTCTGATAGGCTGCAGGCAAAAACGTGCATGGACTTACATGGAGCTGTTTTTTAACGCTTCCCATTCATTTCAATGGGAGACTCAGTGCTGATTCTGCCCCAAGATTGGGCATGCTGCTTCTTTTTTTTCCATTGAAATGAATAGGAAGCTGTTTTAAGGCGTTTTTTGGAGCTGATTTTGAGGCAGAAATGTGTGAACTGGCCCTTATAGTACAATAATCAGCCACAAAACAACTCATTTTGAAATATTTCTCCTTGATATTTTGTTATTATTGAATTTTTAGAGAAGAATAACTCGACCCCTTTATCCTCACTTTATTACTCTATATTGAAAATGGAACGTGAATACAAAGTCAGTACATTTACAAAAAGCACCTTCCTGTCGTTAGCTTCCTGAGCGGTCATGAAGTGATGTTACATCTTTTGTTCACTCTACTTTATCAATCCTATAATAAATGTAACAATTCTACATACCTGACAGTGACAGCAGTGACGTCTGAGCATGGAAACACACTGCATGATATGCTTTTACCATCTAACATCAGTGAGAATATGCCATCTCTGTGAATACAGAATCTACAATGCATTCAGAAAAAGTCATCAGACCCTTTCACTTTTTTCACATTTTATGGCCTTGTGCTAAAATGAAAAAAAATTCAAACAACCCCCCTACCCCCATCAATGTGCACTCAATACCCCATAAGGAGAAAGTGAAAACAGAATTTTAGAACTTTTAGCAAATTTATTGAAAAGGAAAAACTAAAACTTAGCACAGATATAAGTATTCAGAGCCTTTGCTATGACTCCTTGATTGGAGCCCACCTGTGATAAATTCAGTTGATTGGACATGGTTTGGAAAGACACACCACCGGCTATATAACATCTCACAGCTGAAAATGCATATGAAAGCAAAAACCAAATGATGAGAAGGAAAGAACTGCCTGTAGAGTTCAGAGACATGATTGTGTGAAGGCACTGATCTAGAGAAGGGTACAAAAAAATTCTGCTGCACTGAAAGTTCCCAAAAGCAATACAGCTTCTATAATTTTAAATGGAAGTTTGGAACCACCAGAACTCTTCCTAGAGCTGGCTGCCCTACCAAACTAGGTAATCAGGGAAGAGAAGGGGGGTGGGGGCTTAGGTTACCAAGAACTCAATGGTCATTCTGGCTGACCTCCAGATATCCTGTGTGCAAATAGGAGAAACTTCCAGAAGGTCAACCATTACCGCAGCATTCCACCAATCTGGGCATTATAGCAGAGTAGCCAGAAAGAAGCCTCTCCTCAGTAAAAGATACATGGAATTAGGGTACTTTCACACTAGCGGCAGGGGACTCCGGCAGGCTGTTCCGGCGGGTGAACAGCCTGTCGGATCTGTCCTGCCGCTAGTTCACGTGTACCCCCGGACTGCCGTTCCGTCCCCATTGACTATAATGGGGGTGGGGTCGGAGTTCCGACGGCAGCGCACGTCGAGAGGCAGCCGGATTAAAAGTACTGCATGCAGACTGTGAGAAACAAGATTCTCTAGTCTGATGAAAACAAGATTTAACTTTTTGGAATCAATTTGTCACGGTCATATTGGTGTTTGACCGTGACGCGGTTGCCATGCAGACTCGTTGCTTGTGGCAGCGTGTAGTTTGTGGTTTGCACGTGCACTTCCCCCGTTTGTCTACCTGCTGTTTGTTGAGCAAGGGGTTAATCTTCTTGCTAGTGGGGATTAAGATGTTTCCTGGGTGTGGCCGCTGGCTTGATATATAGCTGTGGCTGCTGGCTGGGTGCAGTTGTACTACAGCCTTGCTTGGTGTTGGAACTTTGCTCCTTGCCTGGGTGTTTCTGCCAAGTCCTTGAGAGCCACCTTATGGAACATAAATTGTCCTCCCTTATGTACCCTCCATGTACCTTTACCCTCACTTGTTGTATGTGTGGTGTGGGTTTATGTTCTGGGTGTGTAGCGTTTTGTTAGTTGTTACACGTCTGGGCTGTTGATGGTGTTGGTCTATGCATGTATGCTATTCGTCACCCGGTATGTTGATACCTCCGGAAGAGGTCTGGTTTCCCGTAGGGGTGAACCATAAGTCTGGATGCAGTGCTGCCTGGGGCTGGCGTGCACCTTGCTGTATGGGGCCCAGGCAGTATCAGGTGTGCTGGATTCCGGTGTGTGGTGTTGTTTGCACGGTGTCCTATTTGGTGTGTGGGCACCTGTACTTATGCACGGGTTCCAGTCGTGGTCGCTGCGGCAGGTAAGTGTGTTTGTGGTGTTCTTACCTGCCGACTCTGTTTCTGTATTCAGTCGTCCACTTTTCCCTGCAGCTAGGCTTGTGGAGACTCTGGTTCATCCGTGTCTTGGGTGAACCTGGTTGTCTCTTGTCCCTGTCTCCTAACCTCAGGGATATTCAGGGATTTTAGGGTGCTGAGGTTCCAGTGTATGGGCCCTCCTACCTTAAGGGTCGGCTCATACAGTTAGGAGAACAGGGCCAGATTTAGGGATGCTTTAGGAGGTGACCTGCTCCCTGATCTCAGCAACCTGGTCTAGCTGCTTCCCCGCATACCTTATATTTATTATATTGTATGGTGGGGGGTTTTCCCCACTCCCCACCGTGACAGTATGTTCCATAAAGGCATCTCTGTTTTGCCTTCGGAAGAGGGCCCAGCATGTGTCGCCTGCCATTTTCTGACACACATGCTTATCCTCTGGAGGGAGGGTGAAAGGGGAATCCTGTTAACAGTGCGGGTCTCTGTAACAGTTGTTGCAGTTGGTGTGAACCAGCACTTGTGTTTGGGTCTCCCCTCGTCCATGTCTCAGTGGTTCTGTTGCTTGTGTTGTGGTGGCTGGCTGCATTCCTTGTTGAACTAGCTTTGGTGTATGCTGGTGGGGGATGCATGCTGGCAGCGACTTGGTGTGAGCCGTTTCTGAGTGTGGACGCAGTGATCAATGCGGTTTCTCCTGGCTGTTTGTTTGCTGGCTGCCTGGTTTCTAGGTGGTTCCGGGGGCTGGCAGCAGTCCTGGGGAGACTCGCTTGCACTGACACTGATTCTGCTACTTTTTTTCCCCTTCCCCCATCCCTGCTTGTGGGTTCCTCACTAGCTTCCCCTTTTCTGTTAGGGGGGCTTTGAGGGGTGGGAGTGTCATGGTCATATTGGTGTTTGACCGTGATACGGTTGCCATGCAGACTCGTTGCTTGTGGCAATGTGTAGTTTGTGGTTTGCACGTGCACTTCCCCTTTAAGGTTTGCCTCCCTGCTGTTTGGTGAGCAGGGGGTTAATCTTCTTGCTAGTGGGGATAAAGGTGTTTCCTGGGTGTGGCTGCTGGCTTGATATATAGCTGTGGCTTGCTGGCTGGGTGCAGTTGTACTACAGCCTTGCTTGGTGTTGGAGCTTTGCTCCTTGTCTGGGTTTTTCTGCCCAGTTTTTCTGCCCAGTCCTGCCCAGTCCTTATGGAACATAAATTGTCCTCCCTTATGTACCCTCCATGTACCTTTACCCTCACTTGTTGTATGTGTGGTGTGGGTTTATGTTCTGGGTGTGTGTAGCATTTTGTTGGTTGTTACATGTCTGGGCTGTTGATGGTGTTGGTCCCTGCATGTATGCTATTCGTCACCCGGTATGTTGATCCCTCCGGAAGAGGGCTGGTTTCCCGGAGGGGTGAACCATAAGTCTGGATGCAGTGCTGCCTGGGGCTGCCATGCACCTTGCTTTATGGGGCCCAGGCAGTATCAGGTGTGCTGGATTACGGTGTGTGGTGTTGTTTGTACGGTGTCCTATTTGGTGTGTGGGCACCTGTACTTATGCACGGGTTCCAGTCGTGGTCGCTGCGGCAGGTAAGTGTGTTTGTGGTGTTCTTACCTGCCGACTCTGTTTCTGTATTCAGTCGTCCACTTTTCCCTGCAGCTAGGCCTGTGGAGACTCTGGTTCATCCGTGTCTTGGATGAACCTGGTTGTCTCTTGTCCCTGTCTCCTAACCTCAGGGATATTCAGGGATTTCAGGGTACTGAGGTTCCAGAGTATGGGCCCTCCTACCTTAAGGGTCGGCTCATACAGTTAGGACCAGATTTAGGGATGCTACAGGAGGTTTCCAGCTCCCTTTACTTGGCAGCCTGGTCTAGCTGCTACCCCTATCCCTTTTACATTGTACAGTGTGGGGGTTTTCCCCACTCCCCACCGTGACACAATTCTTAGCATCATGTCTGGGGGCTCTGGACCTCAGACAGGGCCGAAGTTTCACCTTCCAACAAGACAATGACCCTAAGCACACAACCAAGACAACACTGGAGTGGCTTAGGAACAAACTCTGTGAATGTCATTGAGTGGCCCAGCTAGAGCTGACTTGAACCCAATCGAACATCTCTTGTACTCCTCTATCTCCTGTGGATAGGTGTGAAGTGTTTGTAATGGGACAACCCCTTTAATAACATTTTAAAGTGTATTTTTTTCATTTGCGTGCCTTTTTTGATACTTCAACTAGATGGTTCCATGTTATGAACTGGAGATATGATCCAGGAATGCAGACTAACAAAGATAGCAAATGTTCTAATGCGCAATCAACACAGGCCAGCCCAGTAGGGCAAACATGAGTCTTTTAAAGGGTAGTTTACAAACCTGCTGGTGCCTATTACAGTGACTGCAAAACATTCCTGAATATACCCTCTAAGTAAATAATCCTGCTTAATAGGGTGATTAAGAAGTTCACGTAAATCTGCCACCAAGTTTATGCTGTTCTAACTACCAAGTCCCAACAGCTCTAGTACATGCTGATGAGTCCTGGTATTCATGAGCTCCCAGAATTTCCCAACCCCTGCTGATTGAAAGTTTTTTCTAACTGAAATCAACAGCAGAAGGTAAAGCCGAGAGCTCATGAATATCAGGACTCATCAGCATGCACTAGAGCTATTCAATACACAATTTTAGCAAAACTGTTAGGTTAATTAAAGAAAGTGACCCAGCATTTTACCGAGGGGATCTATCGCTAGTATATGTGGCCCTTAGTTAGGACACCATAAAACTGGTGACAAATTTCCTTTAATATTGATATCCATTATGCAACACAGCAGGTGTGGACCCACTGTGCCACTAAATTGGTTTGACTTAGGCCCCTTTCACATGAGCGTGAGGGATTAGGTCCGGATGCGTTCAGGGTGCGTTCAGTGAAACTCGCACTATTTTGCAAGCAAGTTCAGTCAGTTTTGTCTGCGTTCAGTTGTTCAGTTTTTTCAGCGCGGGTGCAATGCATTTTGATGCGTTTTTCACGCGCGTGATAAAAAACTGAAGGTGTACAAACAACATCTCTTAGCAACCATCAGTGAAAAACGCATTGCACCCGCACTTGCTTGCAGATGCAATGCGTTTTTCACGCAGCCCCATTCACTTCTATGGAGCCAGGGCTGCGTGAAAAACGCAGAATATAGAACATGCTGCGATTTTCACGCAACGCAGAACTGATGCATGAAAAGCACCGCTCATGTACACAGACCCATTGAAATTAATGGGTCAGGATTCAGTGCGGATGCTATGCGTTCACGTCACGCATTGTACCCGCGCGGAAAACTTGCTCGTGTGAAAGGGGCCTTAGGGTTATCCCTGAGGAGGTTATTTAAGTGCTCCCCTGGTATCCACCCTTTTAACTCCATATGGGGACCCTGGAATTCGGTGCAGGGGCCACCAGACAGCTGCCTCTAGAAGTAGTATCTGTTCAGTGGCTTTTGACACAGACCGGTCAAAAGACACCAGTGCATGGCACCAATTGAACAGTTGCAACAGAGAAAAACAGGCAACAGATCAAGAAAGGCGGCACATGGTCAATACGGTTATTAGGCAGAGGTCAGGACATAATTGGTCAGAATATACTGTATACCTTCACAAGAACTAAACAAGTTAGGAACCTTATTGCTCAGGCACCCTCCTGTAGGGGAGGTGTCATACATACCCTAGGTAACTGCTGTAATAGGCTTAGTCCATGCACACACTGGCCCTTTAAGAGCGAGACAGAGTGCACACACTCGATGTATGGGAGGAGGAGGAAGAAAATGGGGTGGCTGAGAGTGACATGAACTGCAGCAGAAGAGATGAGTACTCCAGGGGTCATGGTCACAAGAGATGACAAATGCTAGCAGCCAAGGATCTGTCACCACCAGTTCTGTGAGAAGGTCTAGGCAGACGTTCTTCTCTACCTCTTGCATGACGTTCTTTGTTTTGGTTTCACTTTGTCATCTCCTCTCCTTCTCCCAGGTGTCACCTATTTAGACTAATCGTCTCCCTTCATATTCCCTCCCATACCGCCTCACTTTGTGGTTTATACTACTTCCTGGATGAAGTGTTCACTGCTGGAGGCTGCTGCTGCTGTTCGCTCAGATAAGTCTTTTTATGTATTGTGTTTCCTTGCTGGCTTGATTCTAAGTGCAGGGAGCCGGTGGTCGTGTCCCCTCACTATTATAGGGTTTTCAGGTGTCACACAGTCTTAGGTACGTGGGCATGCAATCGTCTACCATTGAGACCCTTGCATGGGCATAGCAGTCAGGGAGAGCTCTTAGGGTTTTATAGGGCTCACCTATATGCTCCTTAGTTTGGGATCAAGCCAGTCGGACATTTATTCATAAGTTCCAGCTATCTGCAACATCATCCGTGACAGGATCGCTGACATTGCACATCATTCATGGTGTATAGGATGGCTATAGTGTAAGACATACTGATATGCCTCAAATTGTATGGTGATTAACATCAGATATTTCTATTGGTTTAGGGTATTTGTGGTCTAGAGCAGGAAATTGTACTTATAATTTCATTTTATTGCATGTAAATAAGTCCAGAATTGTTCACAGGGGTCAGACATTCACACTCCCTCTTTTTTTTTAACACAATAATTATAAAATACTTGCTGCCTGCAACCTCTACTAGAGGGAACCCTCTGATTTTTATAGCACCCAGGAAACTCATTCATAAACCGATATGTTGGGAGCTCCCTCTGGTGGTAACAGAAAGAATTAGAATTTAAGGCACTATTTCTTCCTGAATCGATACATGGGGTTTTCCAATCCATATATCCATCCCACATATGGACAGATAGATGTAGGTTCCTTTAGAAAGGTGGATTTTATTTCAGCTCGGACCTAGTCATAGTGTGTGGCACAGTATATGTAGTAAGTAAGTTAAGGCCAAGATCATATAATGCTCTTTTAATTTAAAGCAGCAATGCATCCAATAAATAAGTCATTCTACTCCTAGCTTTGCCTAACAAAATGCCATGACAAGTTTTCGACTCTGAGCAGAGTAATAATAAAGATAGTAATATAGTTATAGTACAAATAGTAACAGGAAATAACTTAGGGAAGTTAGAGTGTTTCTGAACTGCCAAAAAGGTTGATGTAATGTATAAAGACATATAGTATAAGTATAAAATAGCAAATGCATAACATGAAAAATTATCACTGAAGCTGATCCCACACTAAGATAAGTATTGCCCATAAAGATTCAACCATTAAGATGGCAGAAAAAACTGGCAGATCAAAACAATGAAAATGCGAGTGATTTGCACAAAGTGGCGAACTTTCTGTCTGCCAGTCATTCTATGCACTTACAATTTCAGCCACCAACAGACAAAAAAAGTTCAACCGGACATTCTTTCGTCAAAATCAGTCATTTTGGCCAACGAAAATCATATTTGTATAGGAAGATTAAATGGGTTGTGTGAGATTTTGATATATATGGCCAATCCTCAGGATAAGTCATAAACAGGTGTTTGAAGAGAACACAGCGCTCCAGTGAGAACAGTGGCTGCTTCCTAGGCCAGTGACATCATGTTCATCAATCTCATTTCCTAGGTGCAGCTCAGGCCCATTCAAGTGAATGGTTCTGAGCTGCAATACCAGGCACAGCGCTATGCTTGGTATGCTGTAAGGAGGCCACAGCACTCACTGAAGCGCTGCAGCCTCTACAAACAGCTGATCAGCAGGGTGATGGTAGTTGTACCCCTAACAGTCAAATATTGATGACCTATCCTGAGGATAGGCTACCAATATCAAAATCTTGGAGAACCCCTACACTATACACAGTGCTGTTATAGCCTGAAATAGTTTAAACATTGTGAATATGTTTAGAAGTATATATGCTTTCTTTTTATTATTAGTTTTGTAATTGATACTCATGAAGATTTTATTTTCCCCATAAAATCATGTAGAAAGGGGGTGTTAGAGAATGAAGAGTGTTTCTCTTTTAGTATTGCAAACTGCATTGTACTTGCAGATTAAACCCAGATCATTGGTAATAAACAGATGCATTTTAACATCTTGGCAATGCAAGGAACATTACTCAGATTTTAAGCTAGAATATACTGGCCTTCAAGAAACAGGTGCGTAAAGCATCTTGGAGTTTTATATTCCCTTTAGCGATGGCACCCTCTAGTGGCATTTTGATATGTTAAAAAAAACTTTCTGATCCATTTATGAGTAACCCAGTCATAGACTGTATAAGGCAAACAAATGATTATATTATAGATTATATCCATGAGACAAATTTAGTGATCCATGTTTCTTGCATTCTTATTCACTAGTGGTTCATGCAGCATTGCCATAATCTTCATTTTTTCAGCCTTAGAATGCATTAGGATATAGGGTAACAGCAACACTAAAGCTGGAGTAGTGCACTGGCCATCCTCTTGGCATTTTGACTGACCAATGCATAACACCAGCTTAGCAAAGTGCTCACACTGACAGCCCAAAACGTTGCAGTTATCCTATATCCTTCCTGGTACATTTTTAAGCTAAAAAAATTAAGATTATCTTTTACTGTACAAACAACCGTGCTGTCCTTTACATCCATGCAAATGCTAAAGTTACTTTAATTGTAAATAGCCTACAATTACTTAAAACTTTAAATCACAAATTAATAAAAAAACATTGAAAAAACATTGATCACTACATTTGTCTGTCTCATATAGTCTATGACCTTCTTGTGTGAAGGTTTCTTGGGACGCCACACAGACCCAGATGAGAAAGCACTATTCCCTTACGTCCTACCAGCAGCACAGATGGGGTTAACCACCCCCCATGGACTGGTAGGACCGGCGGAATTTTAATGATCCCAAGTAATAATTAAACACTTAAACCTCCCCTATAAAGGAGGGAATCACCTCCAGCCCATTGTGTTTTTTCCTGTCCTCCGGACAGGTGGACTAGGCGGTGATATCCCCTCTCTAAGGGGGGAATCTTTTTTTCATGTTATCTGCGGGCTTTGCCTCCGCTTTTACTACTATGGCTTGTCCGGCAGCTTACCTGCTGCCGGCGCTGCGCAGCGGTGCTTCGCTGCGGTGCTTCGCTGCGGTGCTTCGCTGCGGTGCTTCGCTGCGGTGCTTCGCTGCGGTGCTTTTTTCAGCGCCCTCTTCCTTGCGGCCGCTGGGCGCTGCCATCTTCCGAATCTGACGTCACTTCCGGAATTTTTTCCTTGCGACGCGATTTCGAGTCATTATTGCGATTTTTTTATATATAATTCGCGATTTTCCCTCCGGTTGGAGGTTTTATTGTATTCCTTCCTGGGGGGAAACCTTTTTATTTACTGTTATGTGTTTTCTCCTCTGGGGGCGGGGACTCGGCTCTGAGCCCACTCCCTCCCCTATTTAAGGAAACATTGTGAACCAGGTCGTTCTCTGGCTGCACATGCTCCCAGAGTCCCATAAGCTGGTGTTCCTCCACTTATTGGTGCCTTATTTCTGGTCCTCATTTTCAGCTATCCGCCGGTATGCCTTTTCTTTAACCTTTCTCATGAAAGATTTATTAGTTGTTTACAAATGTTTTACTTATCCTTTTTTTTTTTTTTTTTTCGCAGTGAGGTCGGTCAACGGTTATTCTAAGCTGAATTTACCTGCACTCGTCAGATCGCAGAAGATAAGCAGCTTGGGGCTTGGTAGGAACCAGCTTGGGAGACTGGTTGGGAATCCCTTGTTCCGTTGACTTTAAGAAAAAATAAATAAAAAGCCTCCACGGGATTCGAATGGCAGAAAGGCGGTTTCCAAGCGGAAACATTTTTCGTGCTATGATTGTAGTGCGCTTTTGGAGGATAGCTGTCCCTACTCCAGGTGTGACGGCTGCCGTCCGAGGGTCCAACCTAAGATAAGATAAGATAAGATGCCTTTATTGTCACTGTACAATACAATGTAATACAATGTACAATACAATGAAATGTTGTTTGGAGCAATCCTAGATGCCATGGACAGAGGAACAAGAACTGACATTTAAACTAAAGCATTACACTAGAAAAACAAAACAAAACATTGCACTAGAAAACATTACTTCCACCCAGGGGCGTACCTAGAGCATTTGGCACCCGGGGCGAACCCTTTGTTTGGCTTCCCTCCCCCCCCCCCCCAAGAAAGTTAAGAAAACATGCACAAACTTTTTTCAATGTTTTCAATAATATTTATAAATAAAAATAAAACCCCTTAATAAAATAAACCTCTGCACACCCCCTTAACGAAATAAACCCATTAACCCCCCTTAATAAAACTCATTAACCACCCCTTAATAGACCCCTTAACCCTTCCTTAATAAAATAAAAACCTGCACCCCCTTAAACCCCAGTATAATAAACATTGGTGGCGCAGTGCGCCCCCCCCCAACATAATAAACATTGGTGGCGCAGTGCGCCCCCCCTCCCTAGTATAATAAACATATAAACATTGGTGGCGCAGTTCGCCCCCCCCCCAACACCCTAGTATAATAAACATTGGTGGCGCAGTGTGCCCCCCCAACATAATAAACATTGGTGGGCAGTGCGCCCCCCCTCCCTAGCATAATAAACATATAAACATTGGTGGTGCAGTGCGCCCCCCCCAACACCCCAGTATAATAAACATTGGTGGCACAGTGCGCCCCCCCCTCTTCAACATAATAAACATTGGTGGGCTGTGCCAATGAGGGTTAAAAAAATAAATAAAAATTAACTCACCACCTCCAATTGATCGCGTAGCAGCCGGTCTCATGTACTTTCTCCAGGACCTGTGGTGATATCACTGAGCTCATCACATGATACATCACATGATCCATCACCATGGTAATGGACCATGTGATAGAGGCTGGAGCTCAGTGACGTCACCACAGGTCCTGAAGAAATTACAAGGAGACCGGCAGCAGCTACGCGATCAATTGGAGGAGGTGAGTTAATTTTTTATTTTTTAACCCTCATTGGCACTGCCCACCAATGTTTATTATACTGGGGGGGGGGGCGCACTCAATGTTTATTATACTGGGGGGGCGCACTCAATGTTTATTATACTGGGGGGGGGGGCCGCACTCAATGTTTATTATACTGGGGGGGGCGCACTCAATGTTTATTATACTGGGGGGGGGCCGCACTCAATGTTAATGAAGATAACTGACCTGTTAATACAAATGCAGGAGGCGGGTGCCGGAATCAAATAGCGGCACCCGACCTCTATGACAGGGAGCGGCACCTGAGGGGTTAACTGCCGCTGATGAGGCTGATCGCAGCTCCCTGTCATAGAGGTCGGGTGCCGGCTATTTGATTCCGGCACCCGCCTCCTGCATTTGTATTAACAGGTCAGTTATCTTCATTGGTGGCGCAGTGGCCACAGCCCCTCCCCCGGGACCCTGTCCCTCTTCTTATTGGCCGCGGCGGCAGCAGCACAGAGGGAGGGAGAGACCATCTGGAGCCCTGCCCCTATCACAGCGCCACGCCTGGCCCACTCGCCACATTGTTTTTTTTTTTATTGTTTTTTAATCCTCAGTCGCGGCTGGCACCCCCCTTGTGAGTGGCACCCGGGGCGGGGCCCCCCCCCCCCCCCCCCCCCCCTTGGTACGCCACTGCTTCCACCGAACCTACGATGCAGGATATGTATCAGTGGGTAAAGACCTATGTTGAGGGATCCATCAAAGGGGTTATAAGCCTGCTGGATGAGAGGCTTCCTACTCAGACTCCTATGGAGTCTTCGGCTCCAGTAGAGAGACCGTCCGTAGTCTCCTTGAGTTCCTCCTCCTCGAAAGAGGAGGAGCTTACTTCATGCTTCTTTCCTCCTGATAGGACGCAAAAGTTACTTAAGTCCATCAGGTCGGGGGACCATGATGTTGACCTGGGGGAGCCCTCTGATCCCGCTAGTCGGGCACTTCGTGTCTTTAAAGCGGACAGAGTGGAAGAAACCCGAAAGGGGTCCGATTCTAACTAAAGATTCAGAACCATGTTTCCGATGGCTAAACCTTTGGTGGAATCGTGGGGTTCCATTCCCAAGGTGGACATGGCGATTGCCAAACTGTCCAAGCGCACTCTGGTTCCTGCGGACGATTGGTCGAGTCTGCAGGATCCCCTTGACAGGAGAGCAGAGTGCACACTCAGGAGAGGTTATACGGCAGCTGCAGCTTCCGCGTCTACGGCCATCGCTGCTACAGAAGTTTCTAACTTCCTCCGGTCTCGATTAAACCAGATCCAGATGGATGTGGATCAGAAGGTGTCTCGGGACGACATTCTGGCGGCTTTCAAGACTGTCAACCTGGCGATGAATTTACTGTCTGATACAGCGCAACAACAGCTGAAGTTGGCGGCCAAAACCATAACCCTGGTGTCAGCGGCCCGCAGGCCTTTGTGGCTTAAGCCTTTGGTCGCTGACAATTCCATGTAGCCTTCCCTTTGAGCCCAACCATTTGTTCACCTTATGAGAGAGTGCACCTTATGAGGGCGATTGCTGTTGAAAGTAGCGCACTGTGCCAATAACAGAGCGCAGCAACTTAGCACTGGGGCATTGCAATAATAGGCAGGAGAGCCTTAAACAGCTAATGGTCACTAGCGCCCTCTAGTGGAATCACTCAATAAACAGAATCACTGGCACCATTCATATATATATCTAGCATGCATAGCTGATTATTTTAATAGTAGTGTTCAAAACATTTTTAAGGACAAGTAATAAATGTTAAATTTTAGATTTAGTAACACGTGTCAATCAGGGACATCTATGGTCCTAGTGACCAATTGTAAATAAAAAAAACAACCATTTGTTCGACTCAGAGTTGGATAAGATTATGGAAGACCTGTCAGATTAAAAGGGGAAGAGTCTTCCCCAACAGTCCTTTCGGGGGCAGGGCAGACAAAACCGTGGTGGTAGGTCTGACAAGCAGTCAAGAGCCCGGAGGGACTGGGGAGCGCAGCGAAGAGGTTCGAGGCGCTCTTGTGAAGGATCCAAGGATAAAAAATACACCTCCTGACTACGGGCCTCCTCAAGGCTCTTGGATGACTCCCGTGACTCCTGCCATCCTGCCAGAAGACTTCTCTACTCCCCTGCCTCATCTTCCCATCGGAGGTCAACTCTCCCACATCAAGGACATCTGGATCCGAGAGATTTCGGATCCCTGGGTCCTGAATGTCATATCAGAGGGGTACTCAATCAATCTTCTTTCTCTGTCTCCGGACAGGTTCATCAGAACCAAACTTCCACAGGCCACAAGGCAGTCGGTTCTGGAGGCTTACATTCAGGATTACATCCACAAGGGGGCTCTGGAGGAGGTTCCGGCAGGGGAACGGGGCTTAGGGATTTACTCACCAGTGTTTCTGGTTCCCAAGGCGTCAGGGGATCTCCGGATGATTATCGATTTGAGATTCTTCAATCGATACGTAAGGAAAGTAAGGTTCCGTATGGAAACCATCAGGTCAGTGATTCACGTTCTCAATCCTGGAGATGTGACAGCAACCCTGGACCTCAAGGATGCATATTTGCACATCCCGATTCATCCTGCTTCCAGGAAATATCTCAGGATCGCAGTCCAGGTGTCAGGTGTCACCAAACACCTTCAGTTCGTTGCCCTTCCCTTCGACATTTCTTCTGCCCCTCACACTTTCACCAAGGTGGTAGTTTCTGTGGTGGCGGCTAGCACTCCAAGGACTGACCATCATTCCTTATCTGGATAATTGGCTTTTAAAAGCCTCTTCCTTTGTGGTCCTGACCCACCATCTTCATGTAGCGATTTCCTTTCTGTTCCGCCTAAGGTGGATCATCAACTGGCAGAAGTCGAACGTGAGCCCGTCGACTTCAGTAAGATATTTAGGCTTCATAATCGACTCCGTTGGGAGATCTCTCCGGTTGACTCCAGAAAGAAGATCCCGAATACAGAACATGGAAGAATTCCTATCCGTGCCTTGGAGAGTTCCAATTTGGAATCTCATGAAGATGTTGGGGCTCATGTCAGCGTCTGCGTAAGCAGTCCCTTGGGCTTTATGGCACCTCCGGCCGCTGCAGTCGGAGGTTCTCTCCAAATGGAATGGCAGCCCCACCGGGCTGAACTCCCTGTGCTCCCTGTCTTGGCAAACTCGGCATTCCCTCAGATGGTGGAGCCATCTTTTAGACGGGAAGTCTATGACCCAGCCAACCTGGGTCATATTGACAACAGATGTGTCCCAAGTAGGCTGGGGTGTTCATCTAGATGATTCTCCAGTGCACAGATCCTGGTCTCCTCAGGAGCGGCTCCTCTCATCCAATCTCCGCGAGATTCAAGCTATCCGGCTAGCCCTCCTTCACTTCACCCCTCAGATCCGGGGCAAAGCGGTGAAAGTCCAGTCAGACAATATGACTGCGGTACTTTACATCAACAAGCAGGGAGGCACAAGATCACTTACCCTCTTATCAGAGATCGCGGTGATTCTGGATTGGGCAGAATTGAACCTTTCACACTTATCTGCGATCCGAGGCTCCCTCAATATGATAGCGGATCGGTTGAGCCACGGTCTTCCAACAGTGGAGTGGTCTTTACATCCGGAGATATTCAAGCAGATAGTCCTCAAGTGTGGAATGCCAGAGGTGGATCTTATGGCAACAAGGTTCAACGCCAAGGTGGAGAGGTTTTGCTCCCTTTACATGGAGGACAACCCCCTGGCGATAGATGTTCTGTCAATATCCTGGAGGTTCAGGCTGGCTT
Organism: Bufo bufo; assembly: GCF_905171765.1. Lineage (NCBI taxonomy): Eukaryota > Metazoa > Chordata > Amphibia > Anura > Bufonidae > Bufo > Bufo bufo. Next base: position 652,809,227 of record NC_053390.1, on the reverse strand, counting down.
ACATCTTCCCTCCCTTTTCCATAATACCGAGGGTATTGATAAAAGTTCGTCAGGATCAGGCCTCGGTAATAGCCATCATACCGTTTTGGCCCAAGAGATCCTGGTTTACCCAGCTCATTCAGATGAGTCGGGGACATTATTGGAGGCAGACCCTGGTGTCATGGGACACTCACCTCTGCCCAGATCTGCACAGGTTCAACCTGACTGCCTGGAGATTGATCAGTCCCTTCCCAAAATAGAAGGGCTTTCAGAGTCGGTCCTGAGAACGCAGTCTCATTCAAGAGCAGACTCTACTAAGAGAGCCTACTCACAGATTATAAGGATATTCTCTTCTTGGTGTTCCTCAAAGGAGGTGGCGTCTGCAGATCCGCCCCTCCCCATCATCCTTCAGTTTCTGCAAGATGGCCGTGACAAAGACCTTGCTCCATCTACCTTGAGGGTTCAAGTTTCAGCCATTTCAGCAAGTCTTTTTCGCAGGACCCGCTCATTAAACGGTTCCTTAAAGGAGCTGAAATATTAAAGCCTACAGTACTGAAACCCATCCCTCAATGGGATTCATCAGTAGTTCTCAGGGGGTTAGCATCTCCCCCCTTTGAGCCTTTGGAGGAGGTAGATTTCAAGTTTGTCACATGAAAACTTGTTTTTTCTTCTTGCTGTGACTTCGGCCAAGAGGGTCTCTGAGCTTCAAGCTCTATCAGCGCACGAGCCCTATACCATTTTTTTGAAAGACCGGGTCCTTTTAAGATTTTTCCCGTACTTTAGGCCTAAGGTTCCTTCTTTCCAGAATATCAACCAGGTGATATCCCTCCCGGTTCTTTCTAGACCTTCTACCTCCTCCGAGGAACCTGCTATACATCCTTTGGATGTCTCGAGATGCCTCCAGATCTATGTGGATAGATCAAGGAGTTCAGGAAAGATGAAAATCTTCTAATCCTGTTTGCCGGTAAGTTTAAAGGCCGTAAGACGTCTAAACCATCCATCAGTCGATGGATTAAGGAGGCTAATGGGGAATCCTTTGTTTCACAATCTCTAGACCCTCCGGGGTTTGTAAAAGCCCATTCTACGAGGGCTGTAGCTACTTCTTTTGCCGAGAGGAGTCTTCTTCCGCTCGACATGATTTGTAAATCTGCCTCCTGGAGCTCTGAATCAACATTCTTCTCCCATTATAGACTAGATGCCAGATTAGCTGAGTACTCGGCCTTTGGGCAGACTATTCTTAGTTCTGCCAGGCATGATGGCCCTCCCTAGGGGTTCTTCTTGCTATCTCCCCATCTGTGCTGCTGGTAGGACGTAAGGGAATCGTTAATTTCTAACGATAATTTGTTTTCCCTTAGTCCTAACAGCAGCACACAAATTTCCCACCCTAGTAAGATTAGTTTTTTCTTGCTATAACACAATGGGCTGGAGGTGATTCCCTCCTTTATAGGGGAGGTTTAAGTGTTTAATTATTACTTGGGCTCATTAAAATTCCGCCGGTCCTACCAGTCCATGGGGGATGGTTAACCCCATCTGTGCTGCTGTTAGAACTAAGGGAAAACAAATTATCGTTAGAAATTAACGATTGTCACATATATAAGTGTTATTTGCATGTCCTCCTGTACAGTGGTATGTACTATCTAGTAAAATATTTTATCCACTGTGTAGATAAAAACTAATTATAATTTTTTTTTAAATTACCGTAGCTACCTATCATATCTTTGAACAAATGGAGCAGTACAAAATGGACCCAATGAAATAGTTTAATAAAAATATTGACAATATTTTCAAGCTTTTTTCTGGGATCACCAAAAATTTGGCTAAAGGCGGGGGGATTAGAAACAAAAACACAAAAAAAACACTTGCTTACCTTATAAATTCCTGTGGTGCTCACTGGTATTTGTTGATTTTCCTGCTGTCTATCCATGTGACCACTACAGCCAATCACTGGTCTTTGTGGTGCTGCTGGCATGTACAGAATGAGACCACTGAGGCAAACAATTGGCTGCAGCAGTCAAGGGGGTAGATGGCACATCATCGCACCACTGGAAAATCAAAAGAAAAAAAAGACTGGCAATGACCACTGTAGCAGTGCGTTGGAGTGGTGGGGGATTTATCAGGAGAGTAAAGGTTCCTTTTTATGTAATTTACTCCCTTTAGCCTCATTTTTGTTGATCACAGAAAACCCCTTTAATGCTCTAATCACAAGAACGCATTGAACTATAGCTAAAATGAAATATGGAAAAACAACTATGGGTGCAAAATGCTGTTTATTTAAAGGGATTTTGTCACCTCGTTTTAGCCTAGATCGCCGCTAGAATATCCGCAATATACCTGTCCTATAGGGCTGTGTCCTTTTATTTAGTTTAAAAAATGATTTTAGAGATATGTAAATGAGCCTTGTAAGGTGCCCAAAAGGCTGTACTAACCATCTTGGTGCCCAGCCACGCCCCCCTGTGAAGATGCCCAGCACCGCCTGCGTCCTCCGAATCTCCTCCGTTCTTCGCAGTTAGATTGCCATAATCTCGCAATGCGCGAGCTCGTGGCGATCTAGCCGTGCATGTCCGCATCTCTATAACCTAAAACGAGGTGACAGAATCCCTTTAAGATATTCATGCCTCCATATTTGCGGTATGTCTATATTGTGTAAGAACTCCCCTCTGTGAGCCACATTGGTGCAAAAATCAGCTCCTACTCTTGGTGGACAACAGTGGCATACACAAATCTTACAGGGCCCCATTGCAAAATTTTGTATACCCCCCTCCCCATAAGTGAGATTTCAGACAAATTACCTTTTTGTTTTTTTGAGTGGAAGAAGACGAATGGGAAGTGTGCTGCATGATGGAGTGGGGGAGAAATAATGTGACGCGAAGGGGGTGATGACGGGTCACGTGACATGGAGGGGGAGAAATGTGACATTAAGGCCGGGGCCCGGGGGGGCATCATTGGGGGCACTTTTTACTGGCATATTATTAGGTTGCACTATGGGGTTTTTATTGATCACAGTACTGTTTTATGGTTTTATCGATATCACTGACGTGACGTTAAAGTCAGCAAGTGTCATGTGGGGGGGGTGCCCTTATTGTTTTTCGCCCCAGGGCCCCATTCGAAATCTGTGAACTGAGTTCTGCCTCTGCTCTGCAGCTGCTGCACTGCGCATCCAGTGAGGAGCGGTACGCCGGTATCTATCAGGAGCATGCACGCGCCCTGATGAATTACCAGGGCCGGGCGCGCACGGCAGTATGAAGCTCCGCCCACCTTCCGGGTGGGAAAGACATTGCGGAGCCAGAGCAAGAAGAAGAGCCGCAGTGTGCCGGCCGCTTCAGGACTCCACAACCACAGGCAGCCTTAATGAATGAGCGAGAGCGACACTAACACAGTGAGTGACTGTCAGTGTCACAGACCAGTCAGTCCAAGCAGAGCATGGATATCAATAAAATTATGCCCCCCTCCTGGAAAAATTTCTGCGGACGCCCATGATAGTACATGATAAAACTGGATGCCTGCAGTCACTATAGTGGGCATAGCAAAGTATACATTTACCATTGAAATTAATGGTACGTAATGAATGTAAAAAAAAACTCGCTGAGCTTCCACTAGTAGCACCTACCAGAAACAGTTGCTATTTTATTTAGGGAACAGAAGAAGGAGTTGACCATTGGGTACAGCCACTTTAAGCTTTACATAAAAAAAATTTAGGCCTGTTTCACATATATTAGTTGTGTAACGCCAGCTATTTCAGACTGGGAGCCAGACTCAACTGATATACAGTACAGATCAAAAGTTTGGACACACCTTCTCACTCAAAGAGTTTTCTTTATTTTCATGACTATGAAGGCATCAAAACTATGAATTAACACATGTGGAATTATATACATAACAAACAAGTGTGAAACAACTGAAAATATGTCATATTCTAGGTTCTTCAAAGTAGCCACCTTTTGCTTTGATTACTGCTTTGCACACTCTTGGCATTCTCTTGATGAGCTTCAAGAGGTAGTCCCCTGAAATGGTCTTTCAACAGTCTTGAAGGAGTTCCCAGAGATGCTTAGCACTTGTTGGCCCTTTTGCCTTCACTCTGCGGTCCAGCTCACCCCAAACCATCTCGATTGGGTTCAGGTCCGGTGACTGTGGAGGCCAGGTCATCTGGCGCAGCACCCCATCACTCTCCTTCATGGTCAAATAGCCCTTACTTTCAAAGTTTTCCCAATTTTTCGGCTGACTGACTGACCTTCATTTCTTGAAGTAATGATGGCCACTCGTTTTTCTTTACTTAGCTGCTTTTTTCTTGCCATAATACAAATTCTAACAGTCTATTCAGTAGGACTATCAGCTGTGTATCCACCTGACTTCTCATCAACCCAACTGATGGTCCCAACCCCATTTATAAGGCAAGAAATCCCACTTATTAAACCTGACAGGGCACACCTGTGAAGTGAAAACCATTTCAGGGGACTACCTCTTGAAGCTCATCAAGAGAATGACAAGAGTGTGCAAAGCAGTAATCAAAGCAAAAGGTGGCTACTTTGAAGAACCTAGAATATGACATATTTTCAGTTGTTTCACACTTGTTTGTTATGAATAAAATTCCACATGTGTTAATTCATAGTTTTGATGCCTTCAGTGTGAATCTACAATTTTCATAGTCATGAAAATAAAGAAAACTCTTTGAATGAGAAGGTGTGTCCAAACTTTTGGTCTGTACTGTATGTTTACTGCACAGGTTTCTCTTTGGGCCCACTTGACAGAAGCTCACACATGCAGGTCTTGCTTCCAGCTTTGCTAAACTAAAACTTTGTACCAGCCAGGAAGCAGGACCAGCCCATCACCCTGGAAATTAGGCTAACACTGCTAGTGTTAACTGTTTGTTATCCATACGCAACCATTTGGGATCCACAGTGCATAAAGAGACAAGTATTTTCAAGCTTTAAGGGGTTGTCTACCTTTATTATATTGATGATCCAGATCAGCTGGAGACCGACTGCCAGCACCCCAACTGATTAGATGTTTAAAGAGAACGCAAAACTCATATGAGCGCTGTGTTCTCTTCAAACAGCTTATCGGCGGAGGTGCCAGGAGTCGCACCCCTGCCAATTTGATATTGATGACCTATTCTGAGGATAGTACAAACAAACAGGTAACGGCAGCATCTCCAGCGACTTCTTTATTGGACAGACTTCACAGAAAGTGTGCCATAAAATAAACAGAAACGTTTCGGCTACTGCATAGCCTTTATCAAGCCTTGTCAAGGCTTGACAAATGCTATGTAGTAGCCAAAACGTTGCTGTTTTATTTTATGGTGCACTTTCTGTGAAGTTTGTCCAATAAAGAAGTCGCTGGAGATGCTGCCGTTACTTGTTTGTTTGTACTATTCGGTGGGCTGCTGAGGATCTGCGGCCATGGTTTGGCTGATGCGTTCTCCGGTGTGGTCGTTTGATGATCCGTGGGTGCTGTTCTACATCTACTATTCTCACTATACTGAGAATAGGTCATCAATATAACAAAAGCGGACAACCCTTTTAAATCACAACATTTAAATCTTGGCAAACAATTAACTTTTAGCAGTGATACGCTGGGTCAATGTAATGCCACAAGGTTTGCACACTTATATTTGGGAATTTTCGGCCATTCTTCTCTGCAGATCCTCTCAAACTTTGTAAGGTTGGATGGACTGCTGGTGGACAACCATTTTCAGGTCTCTCCAAAGATGTTCAATTGGGTTCAAGTCAGAGCTCTGGCTTATCCACTGAAGGACACTCACAGAGTTGTCCCTAATTTTCAACCTCTCTCTCTCTCTTCTGGTATCTTCCCCTCCTCTTTCAAACATTCTGTCATAATTCCCGTTTCAAAAGAAAACCAACTCTTTACCCGTCCTGCACAACTAACTACACACCTGTCTCTAATCTCCCCCTCATCTTTAAACTCCTGGAGCTTCTGGTCTACTCTCGCCGCTAACTCTCTCCTTGATCCCTTTCAATCTGGTTTTTGCACCCTACATTCTACAGAAACTACCCTTACAAATGTGCCAAACTACCACTTGACAACTAAATGCAAATAGTGACTACTTTTAACAAATTTTCCTTAATCTCTCTGCAGCATTTAACACTGTAGAGCACCATCTCCTCCTCACCGTGCTCTAATCTTTCGGCTTTAGGACACCATTCTCTCTTGGTTTTCTTCCTATCTCTCTGGCCGCTCTTTCAGGGTTTCATTTGTTGGCTCTACTTCCCCTCTTCTCCCTCTTTTTGTTGAGGTTGCCCAGGGTTCAGTCCTAGGTCCTCTCCCCTTTTCTCTCTACACAGCCCCTATTGGACAGACTATCAGCAGATTTGATTTTCAGTCCTGTGTCAATACCGATGACACCCAACCATATACTTCTTACCGTGACATCACCAATGCTGTCCTACAGAAGACTACTGACTGTCTGTCTGTCTCTAACATCATGCTCTCTCTCTATCTGAAATTGAATCTTTCAAAAACTGAACTACTGGGGTTTTCTCCATCTACTAACCTAATTAAACCTAAATCTCCGTCTCAGTGTGTGGCACTACTATCAAGCCTAAGTAGCACGCTGCCATCTCGGTGTTATGATTTACACTGATCTTTCTTTTACCCCCTATATTCGATCGCTTTCCTGCTTGTGACACCTGGACCTCAAGAATATCTCTAGAATCCTCCCCTTTCTTACTGTGTAATAAAAAAAAAACTCATTGTTGCCCTGATCCATTCCCTTTTCGATTACGATAACTCATTACTAATTGGTCTCCATCCTCACCAGACTTTCCCCTCTCCAATCTATCCTGAATGAAGAAGCTAGGTTAATCTATATGTCTAACTGCTACTCCAATGCCTCCACCCTCTGCCAGTCATTGCACTGAGCCAGGATTCAATTTAAGCTGCTCATTCTCACCCACAAATCTGTACCCCCATGCTTCTCCTCCCTCATTTCTGTCTACCATCCTACCCTTGCTCTCAGTTCAGCTAATAACATAGAACGAACATCCACCATAATCCAAACCTCTCACTGCCATCTCCAAGACTTCACCAGAGCTCCACCAGTTCTCTGGACTGCCCTACCCCAAGCAATTAGGTTAATTCTCTCTAAAAAGACAACTTTTTAGGCTAGTCTATCACATCAAAAATCACAGAAAAAGATACAAAATATCCTGCATGATATGATAACTAAATATGCGGATGCACATGGCAACATTTATAAGGAAAAAATCACAGAAAATAATGCCCTAACACAATAGATGCAAACATAATATATGGACTAAGCCCTCACTCTGATATGATAAAATCTGAGAGTCTCAGAAAATATATTTTGATCAAAACACATCTGTGCCCGCCTACCCTTGCCAAGGTGGTCTCAGTCAAGCAGGTCCTATGCTAAATCTACCTATGCCGTTGGGCATCTACATTCAGGAGAGCAGACCCTGCACATATAGTGTGCTGCTCCTAGTTACCTCTGTGTGCATCAAGCAACCAATGAGAGGAGGAGCACACACCTATATGTACCACCTAATCAAAGTTGCATGTGGGATAGGTGGGGCAAAAGTGCACATGAATGCTACTCCCCATATAATAGGAGCCTAATGCTACTCCCCAGATAATAGGACTAATTCCTAGCCTATCACATCCCCTGATCTAACTCTCCACCATTCACCATCCCCCACCCTCTTCAGCATCATTCTTCTGAACCTGATCCATCATCAAATTACTATACCCCATGCACTCAGAATTACTACAAATATCGGCTGGTAACTAGCCTATACAGCAAGGTAACTACTCCCCTTTTGTGCTAAAATGGCCAGACCATTGTACAAATCAAGCACTTGTTTCCTTCTGTATCACCTCTATCTCCTCATAGATCATACTCTCTCATGAGAGCTCTCATTTCTCTTGTTTTAATTGTTGACTTGTTTGTTGTTATTTATGACTCTGTTTGTACATGCTGCGGAATGTGTTTGCGCTATATAAAGATTGTTATTATTATTATTAAGCCACTCCCTTGTTGTCTTGGCTTTGTGTTTAGGGTCATTGTCTTGTTGGAAGGCAAACCTGAGGTCCAGAGCATTCTGGATCAGGTTTTCATTAGGAAAATCTCTGTACTTTGCTCCATTTAGCTTTCCCTTAACCTTATCCCGACCACTGAAAAACATCACCACAGCATGATGCTGCCACCAACATTTTGCACTGCATGTGGCAGGCGCAGCACTATGAAGTGCCTTTTGCACTGTGGCATTAGAAGAATTTTGGTATCTCTGACTTTTAGTCTATTACTCTGTAATTCCTCTAGTGCCGTTCTATGGAAACAGTAGGTTTAAAGAGCACACCAAATGCTTCAAATAACTTCTTTATTAACTTCAACTTTTCTTCATATATAACACTGCCGCCTCCGCAGCAGATAGTCCATGTACATAACACATGTTGAAAAGATATTACAAAATGGCGGTATGATAAAGATGGTGGTTCAACTGTTCAATCTTGTCATTCAACATAAAATGGTGGATATATTTCTCTCTTGAGTATCTGTACTCTCACTTTATGTTATTTAAGCACTTTATGATCTCTCTGAGAGGTATATCTGAGGTCTAACTAATAGTTCACTTGCAGTATGCAGTTAGCAGTGACTATTTGCATATTGGTTAAGTATGATCTGGTATGGTTGTATGCAATTTGGATTGCAATATGGAATCTGAATGCTTTCAATTTGTAGCTTGCAATTTGTATTTGAAATTGTATGGTTGCAATTGTAGTTTAGTGGAACTGTAAGTAAACACATATATATCTAGTTCACTATACAGTTCTAAACACAATACTAACAATATGATCATTATATAACTGTTTTAAATACCTATATTGGTCTCTTGTTACCATAAAACTCAGCTCTCAGTGGAGTGAATGTCTCATCAGCTCCTGTCTCTGGTGAATAATGATTCTAGCAGCAGGAGCTGGGGGAATTCCCAGACAGGCTGTGTGTGAGGCTGGCTGTAATTTGTGAAAACTCTTGCTGTGTGAGAAGCTGGCTGTGATTGGTCTAGACTTCTGCCCAGCAAAAACAGATTAACACTATGCATTCTGTTGTTTCTGCTGTGTCACTGCTTACCTTACATCAAAAAATAAATCTTAAAGGCATATTATCTTTTTCTGCTTCTGTGAACACAAAACATAACAGTTATATGACATCCAAAACATGATGTCACAGTAAATAACTCTGCTTTTGTCTTTAACACATAAAGATAGGAACTGTATTAAGGCTATTGGCAGGTTTAGCTGTATACACATATAAGGCTATACTAGCAACCTAGGACAGGTCTTAGCTGGCCAGCTACACTGCAGGGATGGTATTGGTCAGGTGATGAGCAGTGCCTGGTTTCCTCCAGATGTAATGCTTAGAAACAAGGCCAAAAAGTTCAATCTTGGTTTCATCAGACTAGAGAATCTTATTTCTCACAGTCAGAGTCCTTTAAAGGGAGTCTGTCACCTGAAAAAGTACTTTATAAAGTTATGCAAATTAGCTGTTGCAAGTGCCCAGGGGTGAAGTTACGCCGCAGTCCTCTGGCTTGCCCTCCTCTTCTACTGCATCCTCCTTCTCTGGCTTGGAGTTTATCGTGAGTGCTGGCCACTGCCTGGCAGTGACTGGCATTCCAGAAAAATCACCAGGAGAGTCTGAAGATATCTGTGGGTAACACATCAGATAGGCAGGGTGATGGCAGTGATACAGTGGATATAAATAGTCTACACACCCCTGTTAAAAGGGCATGTAAAAAAGATCTGACCAAATTTATTTCTAACTTCATAATCTGTACATTTCCATTGAAAAACTAACTGAAATCATTTATAGGGGGGAAAAAAATAACAAAACTAAAATAATGTGGTTACATAAATGTGAACACCTTGTTAGGGTCCATTCACACGGCCTCAATTCTGTTCTGCATTTTGTGGAACGGAATTTCGGACACATTCATTTCTATGGGGCCGCACGATGTGCTGCCTGGATCCGGGTCCGCACGATGTGCTACACTTCCGGGTCCGCAATTCCGTTCCCCAAAATAATAGAACATGTCCTTTTCTTGTCCGCAATTGCGGACAAGATTAGGCATTTTCTATTAAGTGCCAGCGATGTGCGGTCCGCAAAATGCGGAACGCACATTGCCGGTATCCGTGTTTTGCGGATCCGCGGATCCCAAAACACACACGGACGTGTGAATGGACCATTATAGTGTGGTTGTGTTCAGAATTAGCCAATAGCAGTTAAACTCATGTTAAATAATAGTACACAGCTGCCATCATTTAAAGTGATTCTAATTAACCCCATCTAAAGTTCAGCTGTTCTAGTAGGATTTTCCTGAGTTGTATTTTACAGCAAAAGCCATGGTCTGTAGTAAAAAGCTTAAAACACATCAAAGGGATCTCATTGTTGAAAGGTATCAGTCAGGAGAAGGGTACAGAAAAAATTTCCAAAGCATTAGGGTACTTTTTATTTTACCTTTATTTTTCAGTGCAAATAAAAGCCAGTTACAGTCCAGTCTACGCGTTTCGGATCAAAGACAGTAGCGATCCTTACTCATGACAATACACACTTGTATTCTGAGAGGGTGCGAGCTTCTCCAGTGTGGTTGCAGTTTCTTGGAAGCTATAAATGTGGGCACAAAATCTGTACGTGTTGCTTTTATATGCGACCTGACAAAGTCTTTTCCTATGCCATGAATCAATGTTTTTCTATCAAACAATACATCAACTGTAACACCACTTATGTGGTGTATTGTATTTCGTGCACTCTCTGTTCCCTCCAATATATTGGATGCACCATCAATGGTCTCAAGGTTAGACTGTGCAGGCACATCTCTGACATTCCCCATTCACATGCCAGAAATGTGTCTGCGGTTAGCCTGCATTTTTCAGTTGTGCATGGTGGTAACACAGAGGGTTTAATAGTGCAAGGCTTGGAAAGGGTTACTCCACCACCTAGGGGTGGTAATTATAGAAAGAAGCTTTTGAACCGTGAGTCTTTTTGGATTTTTAAAATGGGGTCCACCACTCCAAGCAGACTCAATCGGAAACACGACTTGATATCACACTATTGAATTTTTGATCCATGATTTGTGTGTGTTTTTTTGTTTTAATCAATTATGGTTTTTTGCACATTTTGTCAATTTCATTTGAAGGAGGGGCTTGTAGTTAGTGTGTCCACCTGTTCCATAGTGGAGGCGCTATATATCTACCCCCCCTCCTCAGTGTGTGTATTGTCATGAGTAAGGATCGCTACTGTCTTTGATCCGAAACGCATAGACTGTACTGTAACTGGCTTTTATTTGCACTGAAAAATAAAGGTAACATTTTTAACCAAGCTGGACCCTTTTCTCTTTCTATTTCAAGCAACGCTATGGTTCTCGGCGTGGTCTGTGCTTGGTGTGACGGGGTTTGAGCACACCTACACCTTCTTTTTGCCTACCTGTACCTAGGTAGTAGGTAACATTAAGCACAGAGCAGCTCTCACCTTCCCCTTTTCCAGTCGAGCACGGATGACGCACCCGGATGCTTAATGGTAGATTCGAAAATATAGGAAAATCCAGCTCAAGAATGGTGGAAAAATGCAGGTGACACTTCCAATCTAGTGGTTCAAGGAATCGAGAGAGTTTTCCTTCCCACCAGAGGGGGCGACCATAGGAGGAAACTCTTGAATCGAGAGGCATACTGGATTTATCAGCCGGGTTCAAGACAGCCTCAAGGTCTTAACAAAAGGCATGATTTAATTTTACACTATTAGGGGAGTTTTTCTTCTTTTTTTTTCTCCCTTTTGTGTCCAGATGTTTCACTATTTCTATATACATTTTTGTTTTGCCATTGTTCTTTTATATATGCATTGACTATATGTCTGTGTAGATGTTTTGATCAGTACATGTGATTTTAATTCTCTCTGTGTATGGTTAAAGTGATTGGACATATGTGATTACACCATGTGTGCAGCTCCTCACGATCATGTGATCGATTGATTGCACAGCCAGCTGTGTGAGCTGTTCATATGGTGCGATCCCATTACTAGTTCGATATGTCATGCGGAAGGACCAATATTTGTTTGTGGTCTGAAACGCGTAACCGAACAATTCCTGTTTCTGTCGAAGATTTTATTTTATGCCGCAATAAAGCATTCTTTCCACCATTCTTGAGCTGCATTTTCCTATATTTTCGAATCTACCATTACGCATCTGGGTGTGTCATCCATGCTCGACTGGTGAAGGGGAAGGTGAGAGCTGCTGTGCCCTTAATGTGATTCCTTGCTTACCTGGCTGGCGTGCACTCCCTCCCGTGGTGTTCCATTCACATCTGCGGTTTTCTGTCTACTTTTTCATCTCATTCGGGCAAGATGGCTCATTTATCGATGCGTCCCATCGAAGAAATGGGGGACAGAGTACAGAAAATTAATGCCATCTTTAATATGCCCGAACAGATGATACAGGACGATATTAATGTCAAGATCCATATGTCCACCTTAGAGAAATTACTTTTAAAGGAGTTACGTACATGGTGGGATGCTACCTCTCTTCAGAAGTATCTGGATAAAGAAATGATACCCAGGGGGTTAAGAATCAAGAAGAAACCAACCACCAATTATTCTGATTTCTTTATTGTTGAATGGCAAAGCATTCTTTCCGAATGTTCATCGAAACTAAACCTAAGAGAAGAAATTACATCCACCCAGAAACTTTTGTTGCCATATGTGTATACTCCAGGCTTTGTGGAGCTGGACAACAAGCTGAAAGATAGCCTGAACAAATTGGAGGACGATCTAATTAAGTTGAAACAAACCAAATACAATAGAGATCTAGTGGATTATAGTTCCAACTCCATATATTCCTGGGCAGAAGTTCGCTCAGGTACTGCACGATCGATTTTGAGAAAATCCCGTTCCAGAAGGAGGGCTCAATCCAGAGTTTCATTCAGCTCCACTGATCCTGATTCAACTGACTCAGCACCTGATAATAAAGATGTTTGTCCTGACCCCGATAACATCACAGCTGCCTCTAATGTGCACTTGGAATGTTCTCACAAGAAATCGTCAAAAAACGGAGGTCCGGGAGGCGACACAGGAGGAGTTCGTCGATATCCATCTCGCAACAAATAAGAGCACATAACATTCAGGTCATAAACCTGTCGGCGTCGATTATTACTGAGGATCAAATTGGTGTGTTATGCAAGGGGCTGTCCTTTTCCCCCACACGCCATTTTGATCTCTATGCCACCCTTCTCGACGTCAACAGGTTTGCACAGAGTCTTACACTCAAAAGACACTTTCACGATTCTGTGTCCGAATCTATTGTTGATATTGAAAACCATGCTCTCTGCACTAATGCTAATTCCAAGGGTCATGTCCAGATGTTATCTGGCATGAGCTTCCAGGAATTGATTCATGCGAATTTTTTACAGGAATCTCAAACCAGGCAAGTTGACCCCATCAGTACCTACATTTCATCATTCAAAGTCTCTAATAAAGACTTTTATCCAGTACTATCAAGGTCCCTTGCCTTAGATCGATATCAAGAATTGGTAGAAAATGATCTCTGTACATTATATGATTCCACTAAATATGTGATGCATGATACCCCTCATTGTAAACATGAGAATTTGTCTCATAATGAAAGGGGGGCTCTTAAAAGTCTCAAAGAGATGCACAATATTGCGGTACGCCAGACCTGCAGGGTATTGCGATTGTGAGGTCACGGTTAATGGCAAGCGAGGGTTACTCACAGTTCTGTAGGGAAACCCTAGGCAGGCATACAGCAGTGAAGGAGAGGCTGGCACAGGAGTCCTCTGGGGCACACTCTGTATTTAGGGACCAGGCCTGGTGGTGGATGAGGTGCCCTGGATGTTGCAGGTGTTTTATGTGCCTGGGGCAAGGTCCCTTTGAGGTACGTGACGCCAGTGCCAATTGGACGGTGGCACACCGTGTAGTGACAGGTGGAATAATTGAGGAATCAGTAGATAAACCAAACGTCTTTTTACTTGAAGAACACGGTTCAAACTTCGTACATACAGTTCAGTTGATAAATGATTGTAATGCAGTTCCTCAGACAATACTTCACAAACAGGTAGACTCCAGATGGCGGCAGGAAATAAACAGGCAAGATACTTGGAGGAACACAATGATGATTGCTTTACAGTGCAACCCTGCTCTATCCCCTTCAGCTATTCTAGCTGGCTGGATGCCAAGGCCCGGATGCCTAAATGCTGGCTTTTATCCTTGGTATATCGGTTCTTTCTCCAATATCGGCACTTGCTGTATTCTATATAACCTCTGTCCATCATGGTACTTATCTGACCTGATATTGTCCTGACTTGACTGGAGGGTAACTGCTGGTTTTCTCCCAGGAGGTGCTATCCTGCTACTGGGGCGTCTTCAGAGCTAACTAAGGCTCTCTTGATCCACAGGTAGGCTAGGATCCCTTTGCTAGCCCCCTGGTAACAACTAACAGCCTGGGCTGTCTAGCTGCATGTCAGGAGAAGGCCCACAGCTTATCACTAGCTGGTGCCTTACCACTTGTCTCTGCAGACTCCTGACTCTGAACCCCCCACTCCTGTCTGGGCCTGAATACTTATACCAGGGCTACTCTAGCTCCCTCTAGTGTCTAGGATGACTAACGACAGAGACTAGGCCTGATACTTCATAATACAGGGAAAAACATTACATATAAAAAACAATACTTTACAATTTACATAAAATGCACAATAAGAGATAACATCCCTGTCCCTAGTGAGGAGAAGTAAATCACACCCCAATTGACCCTCGTGTAGTACCCACGCTTAGCTAGTGGGGACACTACATACCCCCACGCTTTAACGTTGCCCGACCTCGGCGCAACATGGAGGGGCCCTGCCCAGCTGGATACTGCACCTGAAAAAGAGACCAAACAGCAAAGCAGGAAAACACATCTACATTTGCAGAAGCACATTACATGCACAAATCAGGCAGTCCACTGGCTTAGGAACAAGTAACGGTGAAAAGGGGCGTTGTTCTCTTCTCTCAGGATCATATGAGGGAACAGGGGCGCTGACCTGGCACAGCGTAGCATTACTACCAGGATAGTCCATATGTGCAAATTGTCCTTAATAGAACAGCAAGAAAAGATAAAACAATTTAAAAGTTCTTGGAGGCTCAAAGAACATATATGAGTCCGTACCCAGGTTCTTGTGCTTATATAGTGTGAGTGTCTTTCACCAGCAAGGCAAGGTAGCAAATCACAGAGGCTCAGGTACTTTTGAGTCTATCACTGGGCACGTTTCCTTAGAATTCAGTTGCACAATCAAATGACATAATATAAAACAAGTGCTGTAATACCCCTGATCAACCTGAAAAGGGGGTTAAAGGGTTAAGGTGCAACAAAGGAACAGGCACAACTTGGTGTGGGATTGTAGAAGCAGACAGGAGGTCCTGGAAACACACATGGCTTTGCTGACATTTTTATTTCAGTGGGTGACCACTACCACTGAGCCGTGGGTAACTGGCAGCAGCAACAAAGGACCAAAACAAAGGACTCCTGTCCTGGAAGGGTTAAATTTTCAGCAATAATCCCTTGGCAAAACAAATCAAAGGCCTAGCAGGCTAATTCACAAGGGCATATCATAATTACCCGGCTCTGCTGGCAAATAAGGCCTATAGTAATCCTCCACAGGCGGATGTGCCCACATTACAGCATTAGGAGGTAGCTGCAACATGAAGGGACCCCTAATAGGTATCGGCTCCATAGGCCTAGGGGTAAGGACAGTTGTGGACCGCACCGGTCCAGGCATAAGGATGGGAGCTGTGCTGAATTGGATACCGCCGCCGCAAGCGGTCCGGTGGGCTTTGGAATAGTTGATTCTGCGCAGCACATCGCAGGGTTAGAGGGCCTGCTTGGGGGCCTTGACGGAGCGATGGTAGCAGAAGGTGGTCTATGGGTGGTGACAGGCACCCTTACCTCATCTTTCTTAGGCGGCGTCTGGATCCTGGCGGTGGCAATCCTGCGTAGCTCCCGCAACTTCTCTTCCAGACGGACGATCTGGTCACCCAGGCTCTCGGTCTCAGAATCGCTGTCTTCTGCTGTCGCCGCCGGCGCAGGTACAGTGTAGGATGCATCGGACTCGGCCGCTGCAGGTTCCGGTGACGCATCGGGTCTCCTACCCTTTCGAATATTCTCCAGGGTAGCGCGGAGTCCTTTCAGATTCTCCATGTCTTGGATTGTTTTCTCCCAGCGAGGCAGCTCGGGGGACGGATAGGGACTCACCCATTTCTCTAACACAGTTGGCTGCCAAAATACATTAGGACCAATGAAAGAGCCCCGCTCTTGGAATGCGTGATGGGCCAGTTCTGTAGAGCGCACAGGTTTGCACTCGCAGCCAGAGTAGTCCTCATCTGCCTCCCAGTCCTCCGGTTCTTTCTTGGGACGGGTCACGGCCGTAGCATATGGGCCTCGCAGACTCTCGGCAGGGGTGAATTCCACTTCTTCTCCCTCGCGGAGGTTGTGTAGATGCTCGGGGAGGTAATCCCGCTTGACGGACCTCCGATTGACATATAAGTCTCTGCCAGTAATGTGGTCTTGTATGAACCCGTAGCCACGGGTCTTATCAAAGGACACCACCAACCCCTTTCTCCTTTCCAGGCGAGGTTGGGTATGAGTGTGCCGTTCGTGAATGGACTTGGTCAGTTCTTCATAGTATATTTTAGTTTTAGTATTCCTCTTGATAGCGGCCTCCCGGACCTCTGCCATTAGTGCTGACCACTTGAATGAGGGCTGAAAGAAGTCTCTCCAGGAGCCATAGTAGTTCTCCGGTTCTTTCCCCAGTGGCGGGCAGGCGGGTCTCTCCGGTCCCGGAGAGTAGGCCGGTGGAGCGTCCTCAGGCTCCACACCAACATTATTCGTTGCTAGCAAATCAGGCGCAGACATCTCAGCAGAGCAGTCTTCACTCTCCAACATGCTCGATCCTTCTCTGGAGAGCGACAGGGTGGCGCCAATAAGTTTAACCAGATCCTCCCATTGCACTGGGGGGCCGCCCCCCAAGTACTCCAGTATGGGGGAGGCGGAGTCCATTTCGGCAGACATGCAAATGTCCAGACAGGGCGGTGGCGCCTGCAGATAGCCTTTTCCCGCTCTTCTCAGCAAAAAGGCGCCAACTTTTTACCGCCAATTCAGGATGAAGATGACGCAGCAGTAAACTCAAGCAAGCTCAGCGGCCATCTTTAGCAAAACGCTGTCTATTCACTGACAGCAAGCGGTGGCTTAAATAAGCAGCAAACAGTCCAGGAAACACTATCTTCACACCGCTACTTATGACAGTTCTTTGGCCCA
Organism: Bufo bufo; assembly: GCF_905171765.1. Classification (NCBI taxonomy): domain Eukaryota; kingdom Metazoa; phylum Chordata; class Amphibia; order Anura; family Bufonidae; genus Bufo; species Bufo bufo. The sequence continues at coordinate 652,791,924 of NC_053390.1, read as the reverse complement.
GCAATTTTCAATAAAAACAATTAGGGCTTGTCACTCCAAGGCAGTTTTCAGCACACAGTTTTATATCCGCAATGGCGCAGGAATGTTCTGGATCCTGTTCGTGACGCCAATTTATGCGGTACGCCAGACCTGCAGGGTATTGCGATTGTGAGGTCACGGTTAATGGCAAGCGAGGGTTACTCACAGTTCTGTAGGGAAACCCTGGGCAGGCATACAGCAGTGAAGGAGAGGCTGGCACAGGAGTCCTCTGGGGCACACTCTGTATTTAGGGACCAGGCCTGGTGGTGGATGAGGTGCCCTGGATGTTGCAGGTGTTTTATGTGCCTGGGGAAAGGTCCCTTTGAGGTACGTGACGCCAGTGCCAATTGGACGGTGGCACACCGTGTAGTGACAGGTGGAATAATTGAGGAATCAGTAGATAAACCAAACGTCTTTTTACTTGAAGAACACGGTTCAAACTTCGTACATACAGTTCAGTTGATAAATGATTGTAATGCAGTTCCTCAGACAATACTTCACAAACAGGTAGACTCCAGATGGCGGCAGGAAATAAACAGGCAAGATACTTGGAGGAACACAATGATGATTGCTTTACAGTGCAACCCTGCTCTATCCCCTTCAGCTATTCTAGCTGGCTGGATGCCAAGGCCCGGATGCCTAAATGCTGGCTTTTATCCTTGGTATATCGGTTCTTTCTCCAATATCGGCACTTGCTGTATTCTATATAACCTCTGTCCATCATGGTACTTATCTGACCTGATATTGTCCTGACTTGACTGGAGGGTAACTGCTGGTTTTCTCCCAGGAGGTGCTATCCTGCTACTGGGGCGTCTTCAGAGCTAACTAAGGCTCTCTTGATCCACAGGTAGGCTAGGATCCCTTTGCTAGCCCCCTGGTAACAACTAACAGCCTGGGCTGTCTAGCTGCATGTCAGGAGAAGGCCCACAGCTTATCACTAGCTGGTGCCTTACCACTTGTCTCTGCAGACTCCTGACTCTGAACCCCCCACTCCTGTCTGGGCCTGAATACTTATACCAGGGCTACTCTAGCTCCCTCTAGTGTCTAGGATGACTAACGACAGAGACTAGGCCTGATACTTCATAATACAGGGAAAAACATTACATATAAAAAACAATACTTTACAATTTACATAAAATGCACAATAAGAGATAACATCCCTGTCCCTAGTGAGGAGAAGTAAATCACACCCCAATTGACCCTCGTGTAGTACCCACGCTTAGCTAGTGGGGACACTACATACCCCCACGCTTTAACGTTGCCCGACCTCGGCGCAACATGGAGGGGCCCTGCCCAGCTGGATACTGCACCTGAAAAAGAGACCAAACAGCAAAGCAGGAAAACACATCTACATTTGCAGAAGCACATTACATGCACAAATCAGGCAGTCCACTGGCTTAGGAACAAGTAACGGTGAAAAGGGGCGTTGTTCTCTTCTCTCAGGATCATATGAGGGAACAGGGGCGCTGACCTGGCACAGCGTAGCATTACTACCAGGATAGTCCATATGTGCAAATTGTCCTTAATAGAACAGCAAGAAAAGATAAAACAATTTAAAAGTTCTTGGAGGCTCAAAGAACATATATGAGTCCGTACCCAGGTTCTTGTGCTTATATAGTGTGAGTGTCTTTCACCAGCAAGGCAAGGTAGCAAATCACAGAGGCTCAGGTACTTTTGAGTCTATCACTGGGCACGTTTCCTTAGAATTCAGTTGCACAATCAAATGACATAATATAAAACAAGTGCTGTAATACCCCTGATCAACCTGAAAAGGGGGTTAAAGGGTTAAGGTGCAACAAAGGAACAGGCACAACTTGGTGTGGGATTGTAGAAGCAGACAGGAGGTCCTGGAAACACACATGGCTTTGCTGACATTTTTATTTCAGTGGGTGACCACTACCACTGAGCCGTGGGTAACTGGCAGCAGCAACAAAGGACCAAAACAAAGGACTCCTGTCCTGGAAGGGTTAAATTTTCAGCAATAATCCCTTGGCAAAACAAATCAAAGGCCTAGCAGGCTAATTCACAAGGGCATATCATAATTACCCGGCTCTGCTGGCAAATAAGGCCTATAGTAATCCTCCACAGGCGGATGTGCCCACATTACAGCATTAGGAGGTAGCTGCAACATGAAGGGACCCCTAATAGGTATCGGCTCCATAGGCCTAGGGGTAAGGACAGTTGTGGACCGCACCGGTCCAGGCATAAGGATGGGAGCTGTGCTGAATTGGATACCGCCGCCGCAAGCGGTCCGGTGGGCTTTGGAATAGTTGATTCTGCGCAGCACATCGCAGGGTTAGAGGGCCTGCTTGGGGGCCTTGACGGAGCGATGGTAGCAGAAGGTGGTCTATGGGTGGTGACAGGCACCCTTACCTCATCTTTCTTAGGCGGCGTCTGGATCCTGGCGGTGGCAATCCTGCGTAGCTCCCGCAACTTCTCTTCCAGACGGACGATCTGGTCACCCAGGCTCTCGGTCTCAGAATCGCTGTCTTCTGCTGTCGCCGCCGGCGCAGGTACAGTGTAGGATGCATCGGACTCGGCCGCTGCAGGTTCCGGTGACGCATCGGGTCTCCTACCCTTTCGAATATTCTCCAGGGTAGCGCGGAGTCCTTTCAGATTCTCCATGTCTTGGATTGTTTTCTCCCAGCGAGGCAGCTCGGGGGACGGATAGGGACTCACCCATTTCTCTAACACAGTTGGCTGCCAAAATACATTAGGACCAATGAAAGAGCCCCGCTCTTGGAATGCGTGATGGGCCAGTTCTGTAGAGCGCACAGGTTTGCACTCGCAGCCAGAGTAGTCCTCATCTGCCTCCCAGTCCTCCGGTTCTTTCTTGGGACGGGTCACGGCCGTAGCATATGGGCCTCGCAGACTCTCGGCAGGGGTGAATTCCACTTCTTCTCCCTCGCGGAGGTTGTGTAGATGCTCGGGGAGGTAATCCCGCTTGACGGACCTCCGATTGACATATAAGTCTCTGCCAGTAATGTGGTCTTGTATGAACCCGTAGCCACGGGTCTTATCAAAGGACACCACCAACCCCTTTCTCCTTTCCAGGCGAGGTTGGGTATGAGTGTGCCGTTCGTGAATGGACTTGGTCAGTTCTTCATAGTATATTTTAGTTTTAGTATTCCTCTTGATAGCGGCCTCCCGGACCTCTGCCATTAGTGCTGACCACTTGAATGAGGGCTGAAAGAAGTCTCTCCAGGAGCCATAGTAGTTCTCCGGTTCTTTCCCCAGTGGCGGGCAGGCGGGTCTCTCCGGTCCCGGAGAGTAGGCCGGTGGAGCGTCCTCAGGCTCCACACCAACATTATTCGTTGCTAGCAAATCAGGCGCAGACATCTCAGCAGAGCAGTCTTCACTCTCCAACATGCTCGATCCTTCTCTGGAGAGCGACAGGGTGGCGCCAATAAGTTTAACCAGATCCTCCCATTGCACTGGGGGGCCGCCCCCCAAGTACTCCAGTATGGGGGAGGCGGAGTCCATTTCGGCAGACATGCAAATGTCCAGACAGGGCGGTGGCGCCTGCAGATAGCCTTTTCCCGCTCTTCTCAGCAAAAAGGCGCCAACTTTTTACCGCCAATTCAGGATGAAGATGACGCAGCAGTAAACTCAAGCAAGCTCAGCGGCCATCTTTAGCAAAACGCTGTCTATTCACTGACAGCAAGCGGTGGCTTAAATAAGCAGCAAACAGTCCAGGAAACACTATCTTCACACCGCTACTTATGACAGTTCTTTGGCCCAGCAATTTTCAATAAAAACAATTAGGGCTTGTCACTCCAAGGCAGTTTTCAGCACACAGTTTTATATCCGCAATGGCGCAGGAATGTTCTGGATCCTGTTCGTGACGCCAATTTATGCGGTACGCCAGACCTGCAGGGTATTGCGATTGTGAGGTCACGGTTAATGGCAAGCGAGGGTTACTCACAGTTCTGTAGGGAAACCCTGGGCAGGCATACAGCAGTGAAGGAGAGGCTGGCACAGGAGTCCTCTGGGGCACACTCTGTATTTAGGGACCAGGCCTGGTGGTGGATGAGGTGCCCTGGATGTTGCAGGTGTTTTATGTGCCTGGGGAAAGGTCCCTTTGAGGTACGTGACGCCAGTGCCAATTGGACGGTGGCACACCGTGTAGTGACAGGTGGAATAATTGAGGAATCAGTAGATAAACCAAACGTCTTTTTACTTGAAGAACACGGTTCAAACTTCGTACATACAGTTCAGTTGATAAATGATTGTAATGCAGTTCCTCAGACAATACTTCACAAACAGGTAGACTCCAGATGGCGGCAGGAAATAAACAGGCAAGATACTTGGAGGAACACAATGATGATTGCTTTACAGTGCAACCCTGCTCTATCCCCTTCAGCTATTCTAGCTGGCTGGATGCCAAGGCCCGGATGCCTAAATGCTGGCTTTTATCCTTGGTATATCGGTTCTTTCTCCAATATCGGCACTTGCTGTATTCTATATAACCTCTGTCCATCATGGTACTTATCTGACCTGGTATTGTCCTGACTTGACTGGAGGGTAACTGCTGGTTTTCTCCCAGGAGGTGCTATCCTGCTACTGGGGCGTCTTCAGAGCTAACTAAGGCTCTCTTGATCCACAGGTAGGCTAGGATCCCTCTGCTAGCCCCCTGGTAACAACTAACAGCCTGGGCTGTCTAGCTGCATGTCAGGAGAAGGCCCACAGCTTATCACTAGCTGGTGCCTTACCACTTGTCTCTGCAGACTCCTGACTCTGAACCCCCCACTCCTGTCTGGGCCTGAATACTTATACCAGGGCTACTCTAGCTCCCTCTAGTGTCTAGGATGACTAACGACAGAGACTAGGCCTGATACTTCATAATACAGGGAAAAACATTACATATAAAAAACAATACTTTACAATTTACATAAAATGCACAATAAGAGATAACATCCCTGTCCCTAGTGAGGAGAAGTAACGCACACCCCAATTGACCCTCGTGTAGTGCCCACGCTTAGCTAGTGGGGACACTACTGTACATAATAGTGATCAAGGAGGAGCGGTTGTCATTTTAGATATCGGTATCTATAAATCCCAGGTATTATCCATGTTAAATGATCCTGACACCTACAAACCTCTATCTGACAACCCTCTCCTCCCTTTTCAGTCCAAAATGGTCACTATTCTAACTTTAGGGTTAAAGAAAGGTTTTTTCACCCAGAAAGAGTATGACTATATTTATGTTTAACATCCCATTGTGTCGATTTTTCATGCACTCCTGAAAGTGCACAAGGTAATTTTTCCTCCTCCCCTTTGCCCTATTGTAGCAGGAATCGGTTCTTTCTCCGAGAGACTTTTGGAGTGGATCGATTCTCTGCTGCAACCGCTTATTTTGTGTATTCCAGGTTTCCTTAGGGATACTGGGTCTGTGTTGCAGGCATTCTCGGACTTCAAATGGAGGTCTGAGTTTACCTGGATCACAGCAGATGTCACTGCTTTATACACCAGCATCTCACACGATTTAGCTTTGGTTTCTCTTCGCTGGTTCCTCAACAAATACAGTGATTATTTGGATGGGCTCCAGGAATATATGGGGATAGTGGTGGAGTTCCTCTTCCAGCACAATTTTTTTATGTTTGATTCCATATACTATCTTCAAGTTTCGGGGGTGTCGATGGGGGCCAAATTCTCTCCCTCCATAGCCAATATTTTTATGGCATGGTGGGAGGGGTGTTTTCTCCTCATCGACACCCACCCATTTAGTGGTCTGGTGCAGTGGTATGGTCGCTACATCGATTACCTGCTTCTTGTATGGTCTGGTGATGTGGCGGCCATACCACTGTTCCTCGACTATATTAATTTATGTGTGGAGTCTATTTCCTTTAGTCTCCAACATCATAGCAGATGCATATGCTTTCTGGATTTGTGATTGGAGGGGGACTGCACCACATCCGAAGTTATCACCAGTACATACAGAAAGGAACTAGCAGGTAACACGATATTGCATGCCAATTCGTGTCATCCACCTCATACAATACGGAGTATTCCCAAAGGTGAACTCATTCGAGCTCGGCGCAATTGTTCAAATATTCATTTATTCGCACGAGAAGCCAGGAATATCACGGATAAACTAACTAGCAGGGCTTATTCCCAAAAATCTGTTGCCTCTTCTGTGATTGAAGTTTCAGTCATGGATAGAGCTCCCCTTGTGTTTCCGAAAGTAAAATCACTGCCCCAGGCAAATGCCACATCAAAATGCAAACGCGATTTTACTCCCTTTGTGGCACAATATAGCCTGGAATATGATCGCATATGCAAAATCATTAAGAAATATCTCCCTTTATTGTCATGCGACAACCAGTGGATGGATATTGTCGCAGAGGGAGTGAAGTGCGTAGCAAGAAGAGCTCCAACCCTTGGCAATTCCTTAAGTCCCAGCTTGTTCTCTGAAAAGATTTCGCAGAGACCAACCTGGCTCATTAACAAGGTCACGATCCTCACGATCATATGATCGATCGATGAACAATTCCTGTTTCTGTCGAAGATTTTATGCCGCAATAAAGCTACGTATTTTTTCCACCATTCTTGAGCTAGATTTTCCTATATTTTCGAATCTAGGTAGTAGGTAGTATAAGTACATAGTGGATGCCAGGAGTAGTAGTCATACGTACAAGAATATGACTACCACTCCTTTTATAAAAAAATAAAAAACACGTGGCAGACAGACCGCCAGCCAGTAACACGACCGCCCGCCTGCCTGACAACCTGCCTGCCAGACAGCCTTCCTGCCTTGTTGATAGCGCGCCCGCCTTCGTTATTTTTGTAAAAATGACAAGTAAGTAATATTTTCGTGGGTCTTGTGTAAAGTTCAAATATTAATATATATATTTTTTTCTATAGGCATATCTTCTTCAAGTGAGGGCAGGAGCTCTCACCCTCGACAACGTCGCCGACATGATACGGTATGTCAAGATTGATAGCATTCCCAACTGTAATATTGTGTCATTATTCTAATTATTATTTTTTTTTTTTCTCAGTCATCGTCTCTGGAGGAGATGCATCCCGGCCAAGAAAGGTCTACAGAGGAGGAAGTCGGGGGTGGAGGACAGCAAACGATAGGTGTTTAATTTTTTTCCCCCTCAAAAATACATGTTATTGTATGCTCTTAAATGATAATAATTTTTTGTATTTCACAGCTATCTCGTCCCGTTGCCTCTCAGAGAGGTCGGGGAGCATGCGGCGGTCAGGGTCGTGTGAGTATTTTCAATCAAAGTCTTTGTAATTTAAAAAGTTTAAAACATTATGGTAATTTTATTTAATTTTTTAGGGCTCCCGAGTCTCTACCAGAATGGATGAGGAGGATGTCAGCAGTTTTTTTTAATCGACAATGGCCTCCTCATCCAGATGGCGGAGGAGCGCCCACCGTTGAGGGACCACACTGACCGCTGCCAAGCAGACCACCAAGCAACCCGGCTCCTCTGGCACGAGATATGTGAAGCAATTGTGCTAAATTGGGAGGACCTCGGAGACAGGCAACGGGATCAGTGCCGTAAGTATACAGTATTTAATTTGTAGATAGCATACACGCATGTTTTATTACTCAGAAGTGGTTTACCATCTAGTTTATGTGGGTCACTGCCACTGATAGTTTAACAACAAATGTATTTTTATTGTTGTTGTGGCTAGATCAATTAATAAACCCTTTTTGATGTCAACAAATCATGTATTTTAACTCCTTAAGGACAAAACTGATTTTACAAATGTTGTTAACCCTTTAGGTGTTCCACAAGAATTAATGGAAAATAGAGATAACATTTCAAAATTGCATTTTTTTGGCAGATTTTCCATTTTAATAATTTTTTCCCAGTTACAAAGCAAGGGCTAACAGGCAAACAAAACGTAATATTTATGGCTCTGATTCTGTAGTTTACAGAAACACCCCATATGTGTTTGTAAACTGCTGTACGGGCACACGGCAGGGCACAGAAGGAAAGGAATGCCATACGGTTTTTTGAAGGCAGATTTTGCTGGACTGGTTTTTTGACACCATGTCCCATTTGAATCCCCCCTGATGCACCCCTAGAGTAGAAACTCTGAAACTACGGGATAGGGTGGCAGTTTTGTTGGTACTATTTTAGGGTAATATGATTTTTGATTGCTCTATATTACACTTTTTGTGAGGGAAGATAACAAGAAAGAGCTGTTTTGGCACCGTTTTTATTTTTTGTTATTTACAACATTCATCTTACAGGTTAGATCATGTGGTATTTTTATAGAGCAGGTTGTCATGGATGCGAAATTACCAAATATGATTTTTTTTTTTTTATGATTCTTTAGTGTCTCCACATTCTGAAAGCCATAGTTTTATTTATTTTTGGGGCGACTGTCTTGTGTAGGGGCTAATTTTTTTCGGGATGAGATGACGGTTTGATTGGCACTATTTTGGGGTGCGTATGACTTTTTGATCGCTTGCTATTACACTTTTTGTGATGTAAGGTGACAAAAAATGGCTTTTTTTACACCGTTTAATATTTTTTTTTTTACGGTATTCACCTGAGGGGTTAGGTCATGTGATATTTTTATAGAGCAGGTTATTACGGACGCGGCGATACCTAATATGTATACTTTTTTTTTATGTAAGTTTTACACAATGATTTCATTTTTGAAACAAAAAAAATTATGTTTTAGTGTCTCCATAGTCTGAGAGCCATATTTTTTCAGTTTTTGGGCGATTATCTTAGGTAGGGTCTCATTTTTTGCGGGATGAGATGACGGTTTGGGGTGCATATGACTTTCTGATCGCTTGTTATTACACTTTTTGTGACGTAAGGTGACAAAAAATTGCTTTTTTTACACCGTTTTTTTGTGGTTTTTTTTACGGTGTTCACCTGAGGGGTTAGGTCATGTGATATTTTTATAGAGTAGGTTATTATGGACGTGGAGATACCTAATATTTATACTTTTTTTTTTTAAACATAATTTTTATTAAGTTTCCATATTATTATCAATAACATACAGTTCGTATATGTATACCAACACTTTTGTGATCAAGACAATTGTGTAGTACAAATCATTCAATCAAATATGTAAGCAGGATATTCATAAACAGTACAAATCCCCCACCCTCCCCCCCTCCTCCCCAACTGAGTATACAATCTACCCCCTCCCCCCTCTCTACTTTTTTTTATTTATGTAAGTTTTACACAATAATATCATTTTTGAAACAAAAAAAAAATCATGTTTTAGTGTCACCATATTCTGAGAGCCATAGTTTTTTCAGTTTTTGGGCGACTATCTTAGATAGGGTCTCATTTTTTGTGGGATGAGATGATGGTTTGATTGTCACTATTTTGGGGTGTATATGACTTTTTGATCGCTTGCTATTACACTTTTTGTGATGTAAGGTGACAAAAAATAGCTTTTTTTACACAGTTTTTTTAATATATTTTTTAACGGTATTCACCTGAGGGGTTAGGTCATGTGATATTTTTATAGAGCAGGTTATTACGGACGCGGCGATACCTAATATGTATACTTTTTTTTTTATGTAAGTTTTACACAATGATTTCATTTTTGAAACAAAAAAAATTATGTTTTAGTGTCTCCATAGTCTGAGAGCCATATTTTTTCAGTTTTTGGGCGATTATCTTAGGTAGGGTCTCATTTTTTGCGGGATGAGATGACGGTTTGGGGTGCATATGACTTTCTGATCGCTTGTTATTACACTTTTTGTGACGTAAGGTGACAAAAAATTGCTTTTTTTACACCGTTTTTTTGTGGTTTTTTTTACGGTGTTCACCTGAGGGGTTAGGTCATGTGATATTTTTATAGAGTAGGTTATTATGGACGTGGAGATACCTAATATTTATACTTTTTTTTTTTTTTTTTAAACATAATTTTTATTAAGTTTCCATATTATTATCAATAACATACAGTTCGTATATGTATACCAACACTTTTGTGATCAAGACAATTGTGTAGTACAAATCATTCAATCAAATATGTAAGCAGGATATTCATAAACAGTACAAATCCCCCACCCTCCCCCCCTCCTCCCCAACTGAGTATACAATCTACCCCCTCCCCCCTCTCTACTTTTTTTTATTTATGTAAGTTTTACACAATAATATCATTTTTGAAACAAAAAAAAAATCATGTTTTAGTGTCACCATATTCTGAGAGCCATAGTTTTTTCAGTTTTTGGGCGACTATCTTAGATAGGGTCTCATTTTTTGTGGGATGAGATGATGGTTTGATTGTCACTATTTTGGGGTGTATATGACTTTTTGATCGCTTGCTATTACACTTTTTGTGATGTAAGGTGACAAAAAATAGCTTTTTTTACACAGTTTTTTTAATATATTTTTTAACGGTGTTGACCTAAGGGGTTAGGTTATGTGATATGTTTATAGAGCCGGTCGATACGGATGCAGCGATACCTAATATGTATACATTTTTTAATTTACTTATATTTTACACAATAACAGCTTTTTTAAAACAAAAAAATGATGTTTTAGTGTCTCCATATTCTGAGCCATAGTTTTTTTTATTTTTTGGGCAATTGTCTTAGGTAGGGGCTCATTTTTTGCGGGATGAGGTGACGGTTAGATTGGTACTATTTTGGTGGGCATACGCCTTTTTGATCACTTGCTATTGTACTTTTAGTGATGTAAGATGACAAAAAAATTGTTTCTTTAGGACAGTTTTTATTTTTTACGATGTTCATCTGAGGGGTCAGGTCATGTGATATGTTTATAGAGCCGATCGATACAGAGGCGGTGATACCTAATATGTACCAATTTTATTTTACTTTATTTGGGGAAAATGAAGATTTTTTGAAACTGTTAATTTTTTGGGGGGAAAACTTTTTTTTACTTTATTTTTTGTCCCTCGTTGGGACTTCAACTTTTGGGGTCTGTTCCCCTTTTCTACTTCTGTATTGGAATGCATTGGCTGTATGAGTAATACTGTACAATGTGTATTACTCATACAGCTTCCTACAGGCTCTTCACCGGAAGGCAGCCCCGATGCCTAAGGAAGGCATTGGGCTGCCTTCCATGCCATCGGGTCCCCATTACAGCAGCACGGGGACCCGATGGCCACTGCAGTCGCCGCCCGAACCACCCGGAAATGCCGCAAACCGCAGGTCTGAATTCACAGGACCCCCCTGGGCATTGTGACAGAGTGCCTGCCGAATGTTTTCAGCAGGCACTCTGTTCCGCGCAGCTGTGATCGGAAATACACATGACGTACCGGTACGTCATGTGTCCTTAAGTACCAGGACATCATGACGTACCAGTACGTCATATGTTCCTAACAGGTTAAAGACTAACCTTTATTTTTATCTTATTTTTTTTTTTTTTGTTCCAGGGTCGACAATCATGGTTCGGTGGCGGTCCATCAGGGACCGCTACAAGAAAGACTTTAACAAGGAACTTCGGCGCCCGGGTGGTTCTGGAGGAACCTCAAGGCGGGCATATCGCTATACTGCCGCCTTGGGGTTCATAAGAAGAACCCTAGAGCTGCGTATGTAAGATATTATGTTTATAGAGATTCTGAATTATGTCTTGGACATCCACATAGTATTTTGCGGAGTAGAGATGAGCAAAGTTGCTTTCACAAAAAAAAAAATCATACTGTACATAGAAACTTCTCTGTACACTTTTTTCAATGCAACTTCCTATGAAGCATCAGAAGTTACTTTGCTCACTTCTATCCAGATGTTCTCCACTGAAATACAATTGCTAATTGTGTTTCTTTTTTCTTTGCTTTACAGAACATCAAGCAGTACTCGGGCGACCGAAGTTCCCCAGGAGGCGGTCCCTGATGAGTCGGCCACCGTGAGTCCCTCTCATCAAGCTCAAGCAACTGGTCAGGACTAGTGTTGGGCGAGCATGCTAGGCCGAACGCCATTTTGACTCGAGCATCGCGATGCTCGGCACATCGCAGTGTTTGCCCGAACACCGCGTGTGCTCAAGCGCAATGCTCGAGTCTCTTCCCGCACATTTGCTACGCAGCCAATAAACGTGCGGGGAAGTACTGGCACGCACTGTAATGCTGTGGTTACTGGCATTACAGTGATTGGCTGGCCGGAACACGTCATCGGGTGCTATATATTATTAGCGCAACCTGCGCTAAATTGCGTGCAATTGTTTGGCCGCTGCTGACAGTGACACAACCTCTGCTACATCTGTTGTGTTACATTTGCGCATCCTAAATATCTGAAATTCAGCGCAATTGTTTGGCTGCTGCTGACAGCGACATTACCTGTCTTATCTGTGACATTCAGTGTAATTTTTTCGCCACTGGTGACAGCGACATTACCTGCGCTACATCTCCTGTATAACGTTTCCGCATCCTAAATATCTGTGAAATTTAGTGTCATTTATTTGCGCATACACTTACAAAACCTGCGCTACTGTATGTGTGACATACTTGCAAGCATATATACCATTTAATATGCTCAAGGCGAGCAGTAAGAGACAGGGAAGTGGCCATGCTGCTGATGGTCCACGCAGAGGCCGTGGCCCTGGGATCGGTGATACTGTGCCTGCTGCCAAGAAACACACTCATCCACGATACCTAGCTTCATGTCCCAGTTTGCAGGGCAGCGCAGGACACCACTCTCAAAGTCACACCAGTGCGACCAGATGGTCGGTTGGATTGCAGCAGATAATGCTTCCAGTCGGTTAAGCACCACCCTGTCTTCCACAAAGTCCAGTCTCAGTAGCCAAGAGTCTGGTCAACAGAATCCTCACCCTGATCCTCCTTCCTCCCACTATGGAGAGTCTTGGCAAACAAGAGATCCCACACTCTGATATTCCGAGGAGCACTTTTCATTGCCATTCCTTGATTTGGGCCTCTCGCCAAGCCCACTTGAAGAGGGACATGAGGAGATCTTGTGCACTGATTCCCAAACTCTTGAGTATCCACAGTCAGAAGTTGACAGCGGGGAACGGCAATTAGTGTTTTATGAGGTGGATGATGATGATGGGACACAGTTGCCAATAAGTCAATGGCAATTAGTGTTTTAAGAGGTTGATGATGAGGATGAGACACAGTTGTCAATAAGTGAGGTTCTTGCTAGTTCATGAAGTCAGGAGGATGACCAGATGTAATGACCGGCGTCACGCACAGGGAGGGAAAAGGGAAAGCCCTGCCCAAGGGAGTGGGAAAGGTGGTGACCCCTGACTCACCTTGCGGCTGGCACCTGACTGCCCTGGCGTCCCTAGACAGGTTCCTCACCCGTGCGGCGATCACGTGCCTAAACCCTGACTTTCCCTAGAATGAGCCCTAGATAGTGAACGGGCCAGTGGGATCGCTAGTCCGCACCACTGACACTAAGAGGGAAACACCAGGGAGAGGACAGACAATACAGACAAACACATACACCCAGGTGGGCGACCACAGCAGACCACCAAGGTCCAACAGGGATCCGGAGGGTAACGTTCTGGACCAACTACCAGAGAACACAGCAACACAGCTCCAGAGGGTCAGTATAGAAGTCCAGGCAGGAAGCTCTATATCTGGCAACCAGAGAAGTGTGAGAGGGGAATATAAGGAGGTTGGGAGTGCTGGACAAGGAACAGCTGAGGAGAAGGAGCTACAGATCCCTGAGTGAGCCAAAAAGGGTTGCAAAGCAAACCCAGAAAGCTACCATAAGGAAACAGCCCTATCTTACATAGAGCGCACAGCCAACCGTTGCGACTTCCTGACCCCGGGTATAACGGAGTCAAGCGTGGGTCTTGACACCCTCGTGACAGTACCCCCCTCTCTACAAGGGGCCTCCGGACACTCAGGACTAGGTCTCTCAGGATGAAAGGCATGAAAAGCCCGAACTAGCCTGTTGGCGTTTACCTCAGACGCAGGAACCCACATTCTTTCCTCGGGACCGTAACCTCTCCAATGCACCAGATATTGAAGAGAGCGGCGGACCCGACGAGAATTAACAATTTTGGATAACTGAAATTCTAGATTACCATCCACAACAACAGGAGGGGGTGGCAGCGGTGACGGTTCTAGAGGTGGAACATATTTTTTGAGTAACGACTTATGAAAGACGTTATAGATTTTAAAAGTCTGAGGTAGCTCCAGGCAAAAAGCCACGGGGTTGATGATGGCTACAATTTTGTAAGGGCCAATGAACCTAGGACCCAGTTTCCAAGAGGGAGCCTTTAATTTAATATTCCTAGTAGACAACCACACATAGTCATTCACTCCTAGGTCCGGACCTGGCGACCGTCTCTTATCAGCCATGCATTTGTATTTACCTCCCATATTTTTCAAGTTAGCTTGCACCTTCTGCCATACCGATGAAAGAGATGACGAAAACCGTTCCTCTTCGGGAACCCCAGAAGACCCCCCCTCTTTGAAAGTACAGAATTGGGGATGAAAACCATATGCACCAAGAAATGGTGACTTGCCAGTGGATTCCTGACGACGATTATTTATGGCAAACTCAGCTAACGGTAAATATGATGACCACAACTCTTGGTTTTCAGACACAAAACATCTCAGATATGTCTCCAGGTTTTGGTTGGTACACTCAGTCTGTCCATTCGACTGAGGATGGAAAGCTGAGGAAAAGGACAAGTGTACCCCCAAACGGGAACAAAAAGCTTTCCAAAATTTAGAAATAAACTGGGTACCCCGATCCCAAACAACATCGGAAGGGACCCCGTGAAGCTTCACGATTTCACTGACGAATACCTGAGCAAGAGTCTTAGCATTAGGTAGTGCGGGTAACGCAATGAAGTGTACCATTTTTCTAAACCTGTCCACTACTACCAAAATAACTGTTTTACCCGCAGACAAAGGTAAGTCAGTGATAAAATCCATTGACAGATGTGTCCATGGTCTACTGGGAATGACGAGTGGTAATAGAGACCCTGCAGGACGTGTATGTGAAACTTTTGCGCGCGCACAGGTAGAACAAGAAGACACAAAATCCAATACATCCTGACGCAACCTTGGCCACCAAAAACGACGAGACAATAGCTCCAAGGTTGCTTTACTACCCGGGTGCCCAGCAAGTGCCGAATTATGATGTTCCTTTAATAGTTCGAAACGCAGGTTCAACGGTACAAACAATTTCTCTGAGGGGCAAGAGACCGGGGCGTCCCCCTGGGCCTCTAACACCTTCCCCTCCAGAGCAGAGTGTACCGCAGAAACAACCGCTCCTCTTTGAAGAATGGGTACCGGATCACTCACATTACCCCCTCCAGGGAAACAACGAGATAGTGCATCAGCCTTGGTATTCTTTGCCCCAGGACGATAGGTAATAACAAAGTTAAACCTGGTAAAAAATAGCGACCACCTAGCCTGTCTAGGGGTGAGACGCTTAGCTGATTCGAGGTACAGAAGATTTTTGTGGTCCGTAATCACAGTGATGGGGTGGACTGCCCCCTCTAAAAAGTGACGCCATTCTTCAAACGCTAGTTTAATAGCTAATAGTTCCCTATTGCCAATATCGTAGTTCTTTTCTGCTGTAGATAGTTTTTTAGAAAAGAAAGCACAAGGACGCCATTTGCCAGGAGAGGGACCCTGAGACAGCACCGCCCCCACTCCTACATCTCTGACGCATCGACTTCAACAATAAAAGGCTGAGAGACATCAGGTTGGACTAGTACAGGTGCCGAGGTAAACCTCTCTTTTAGAGAGGAAAAAGCAACTTTAGCGGCGTCAGACCATTTAGAAAAATCAGTCCCCTTCCTAGTCATGTCAGTAAGGGGTTTTACAATAACTGAATAATTTTTTATGAATTTCCTATAGAAATTTGCGAAGCCCAAGAACCGTTGCAGAGCTTTGAGGTTCTCAGGAAGATCCCAATCTAAAATTGCCTGGACCTTCCTAGGATCCATACGGAAACCTGACGCAGATAAAAAATAACCTAGGAATTGTATCTCCTGAACAGAGAAGACACATTTTTCAATTTTAGCATATAATTCATTCGTCCGTAGGACCTGCAGTACTTGTCTGACATGCACCTCATGTGTTCTCAGATCAGACGAATAAATTAAAATATCATCTAGGTATATTACCACAAACCTGCCGATTAGATGACTAAAAATGTAATTAACGAAATGTTGAAAGACGGCAGGAGCATTGGTCAGACCGAAAGGCATAACTAGATTTTCATAATGCCCCTCAGGGGTGTTAAAAGCTGTCTTCCACTCATCCCCCTCCTTGATACGAATCAGATTGTAGGCCCCCCTAAGATCAAGTTTGGAGAACCACCTAGCACCCGCAATCTGGTTAAACAGGTCAGGAATGAGAGGAAGAGGGTATGGGTCTCGGATGGTTATCCGATTTAATTCGCGAAAATCTAGGCAAGGACGCAGGCCCTCATCTTTCTTTTTAACGAAGAAAAACCCTGCAGCCACGGGTGAAGAAGAGGGTCTGATGTGTCCTTTAGCCAGGCTCTCAGAGATATAATCCTTCATGGCTTGTCTCTCTGGACCCAAAAGATTATATAACCTGGTCTTGGGTAATTTTGCGACGGGAATAAGGTTAACCGGACAATCATAAGGACGGTGAGGTGGTAACTTCTGACAACCCTTTTCAGAAAAAACTTCCTCAAAGTCCGAAATAAATGTAGGTAGGGTAGTTATGGAGGCGACTAAGCAATTGCTATTTAAGCAATTTTCTCTGCAATGCTCACTCCACTCCGATATCTCCCTGGCCTGCCAATCCACCACTGGATTGTGCGCTACCAACCAGGGAAGGCCCAGCACTACCGGAGTGGGAAGCCCCTCCAGAACATAACATGAAAGCATCTCGTTATGGTGGTCCCCTACCCGAAGGTGTAAATCATGAACAATGTGGGTGAGGTTTCTCTGAGACAGAGGAGCAGAATCAATAGCAAATATGGGAATAGGTCTCTGTAGCGTACAGAGAGACAAACCCATAGTGCGGGCAAGATGGGCATCTATCAAATTTACCCCTGCTCCACTGTCTAGAAAGAAAGAAATAGTCTCCGTCTTAACACCAAAAACAATAACTGCTGGCAACACAAATTGCGATGTACGTATGGAGGAAACATATACCCCCCGGCTGACATCCTCCACACAGCCTGGGGTTAGTAGTTTTCCGACGGTCTTTTGTTTCTGAGGAAAGAAGGACAGACATTAATGAAATGACCCCTCTCCCCACAAAAAAAACAAACCCCACGCCTACGGCGAGCCTCAGGAGGACGGACCTGACGAGTAGTTCCTCCTAGCTGCATAGGCTCGTCTAAGTCTGTACAGACTAACTGCTGCTTGGGAGGGGTTACCAATTGCTCCGGTTTTTTCAACCTGTCCCTAAGGCGTCTATCTATTCGGATAGAAAGGGACATAACCGCATCAAGGGAAAAGGGGGTCTCATATAATGCAAGCGCATCCTTAACCCTTTCGGATAACCCAGAGCAGAACTGACTCCTGAGAGCCGGGTCGTTCCATTGGGTATCCATAGCCCACCTACGGAAGTCAAAGCAATACTCCTCTACTGGCCGCTCTCCTTGTAGGAGTCTCCGTAAACTTGATTCAGCCAGTGCGACTCGGTCAGGGTCGTCATATATGAGACCCAAGGCCCCGAAAAACTCATCCACTGACCGAAGAGCCTGGGAATCAGAGGGTAAAGAGAATGCCCAGGACTGCGGGTCCCCCTGCAGCAGGGAAATAACAACCCCCACCCGCTGTTCTTCATTACCAGAGGAGTAAGGGCGCAGTTTAAAATATAATTTACAGGCCTCACGGAATGTCAAAAACTTGTCCCTTCCCCCAGAAAATCTGTCTGGGAGAGGGACCTTGGGTTCCGCAACAACCTGGTTACCAGTAGCAACAGCTGGGCTTGCGGTCAGTTGTAATTGCTGCTGTTGCTGGAGGACCGACGCCTTCAATCCTGCCACCTCCAAAGACAGGCCATGAAAGTGTTTGGACAGAGCAGCAATTGGATCCATACTAGATTCTAAGTAGGTAAAAAAAAAAAAAAAACGGCATCACGCACAGGCAGGGAAAAGGGAAAGCCCTGCCCAAGGGAGAGGGAAAGGTGGTGACCCCTGACTCACCTTGCGGCTGGCACCTGACTGCCCTGGTGTCCCTAGACGGGTTCCTCACCCGTGCGGCGATCACGTGCCTAAACCCTGGCTTTCCCTAGAATGAGCCCTAGATAGTGAACGGGCCGGTGGGATCGCTAGTCCGCACCACTGACACTAAGAGGGAAACACCAGGGAGAGGACAGACAATACAGACAAACACATACACCCAGGTGGGCGACCACAGCAGACCACCAAGGTCCAACAGGGATCCGGAGGGTAACGTTTTGGACCAACTACGAGAGAACACAGCAACACAGCTCCAGAGGGTCAGTATAGAAGTCCAGGCAGGAAGCTCTATATCTGGCAACCAGAGAAGTGTGAGAGGGGAATATAAGGAGGTTGGGAGTGCTGGACAAGGAACAGCTGAGGAGAAGGAGCTACGGATCCCTGAGTAAGCCAAAAAGGGTTGCAAAGCAAACCCAGAAAGCTACCATAAGGAAACAGCCCTATCTTACATAGAGCGCGCAGCCAACCGCTGCGACTTCCTGACCCCGGGTATAACGGAGTCAGACGTGGGTCTTGACACCCTCGTGACACCAGAGTGAGGAAGTGGAAGAGGAGGTGGTGGACGATGAAATCACTGACCCAACCTGGGAAGGTGGCAAGCCAAGCGAGGACAGCAGTACAGAGGGGGAGGGATCCGCAGCACCGCAACAGGCTGGAAGAGGCAGCGGGGTGGCAAAAGGGAGAAGGCGGGCCACACCAAACAGGCCTACAACTGTTCCCCGAAGCACCCCCTTGCAGCATTCTCCCTTGCCAAGGGGTAGTTGTTCCGCAGTCTGGGGCTTTTCTGAGGAAAGTGCGGACGATAAAAGTATTGTCATTTGCAACGTGTCCCATACCAAAATGAGCAGGGGCGTGAACACTAGCAACCTCACTACCACCAGCAAGATCAGCCACATGGCATCAAAGCACCCTAATAGGTGGGCCGAACGCCTGGGTCCACAAACAGTGTCTGCGGGTCACACCACTACCTCCTCTTCCCCTGTGTTACGTGCTGGCGAATCCCCTGTCCAAGACGCTGGCCCGGATGCCTCCCACCCTGCAACTGGACCTTCGCAAGCACCATCAGCTAGCACATCCCCTTCTGTGTCCCAGCGTGTACAGATGTCCATACCCCAGGCCTTTGAACGAAAGAGCAAATAACCAGCCACCCACCCACAGGCCATAGCACTAAATGCACACCTTTCCATATTGCTGGCCCTGGAAATGTTGCCATTTAGGCTTGTGGACACTGAGGCTTTCTGCGGCCTGATGGCGGCGGCCGTCCCTCGTTACTCAGTCCCCAGCCTCTACTATTTTTCCCGCTGTGCCGTCCCCGCATTACACCAGCATGTGTCCCGTAACATCACCCGTGCCCTGACCAGCGCAGTTATTAGGAAGGTCCACTTAACGACTGTAACATGGACAAGTGCTTTTGGCCAGGGATGCTACATTTTCCTAACGGCACACTGGGTGAACATTGTGGAGGCCAGGAGCAAGTCGTACCCTGGGATGGCATAGGTGCTACCGACACCAAGGATTGCGGCCCTACTTCCATCAGGATTTCCGCCACCACCCAAATTAGTGGCTCCTCCTCCACTTCCACCTCTGAATTCTCATCTTGCAGCAACAGTCAGCCATCAGTCAGTAGCTGTAAGCAGTGTAGCACTGCAGTGGGGAAGCGTTAACAGGCCGTGCTGAAGCTGATATGCTTAGGGGACAAACAGCACACCGCTGCAGAGCTGTGGCAAGGTATAAGGGACCAGACTGAGCTGTGGCTCGCGACACTCAGTCTACAACCAGGCATGGTTGTGTCTGATAATGGCTGTAACTTGGTGGCGGCTTTGGATCTCGGCAAGCTAACCCACATACCATGCATACCCACGCGTTTAACTTAGTGGTTCAGCAGTTTCTTAAAACCTACCCCAATTTGCCTGAAGGTGCGCAGCGTGTGTGCCCATTTCCGAAAGTCATCTACAGCTGCAGCGGATCTGGCAATGCTGCAGCGGATCTGGCAATGCTGCAGCAGCTCACCGAATGTTGTGCGACGTGAACACGCGCTGGAACTCCACGTTCCACATGTTGGCCAGGCTTTGTAAGCAGCAGAGGGCAGTACTGGAATACCAGCTGCAACATGGTCGTCGCCTTTCCAGTCAGCTTCCACTCTTCACAAGAGACGAGTGGGCATGGATGTCTGACCTCTGTGAGGTTTTACGCAACTTTGAGAAATCAACACAGATGGTGAGCGGCGATGCCGCTATTATCAGTGTAACCATCCAACTTCTGTGTCTACTGAAACGCTCGCTGCTCACAATGAAGACGGACGCTTTGCATGTGGAAGAGGTGGAAATGGGGGAAGACAGTACACAGGGTGATAATCAGACCACCCTCAGTTCGTCTTCTCAGCACGAATTGGATGATGATGAGGAGGAGGAGCAGGAGATGGTTGCCTCCGCTACAGAGGGTAGTACCCATAGCAGGTTTATTCCATCTGTTCAGTGTGGATGGGTCGAAGAGGAGGAAGAGGATGAGGAGATTGAGAGTCATCCTCCTGATGAGGACAGCAAAGTCTTGTCTGTTGGGACTCTGGCACACATGGCTGACTTTATGTTATGCTGCCTTTCCCGTGACCCTCGCGTTATATGCATTTTGGCCAACACCGATTACTGGTTGTTCACCATTCTCGACCTCCGCTACAAAGAGAACTTCTCATCTCTCATTCCTGTGGTGGAGAGGACTAGCAAAATGGCGCCATACCAGAAGGTCCTTGTGGAAAAATTGCTCCAAAAATTTCCAGATGACAACGCTGGCTGGAGAGTACGTAGTTCCTTGGGCAACCGAGGAGGGGAGACGAGGGGAACACACAGCAGTTCCAACAGAGGCAGGGCAACACTTTCCAAGGCCTGGACAGTTTCATGACACTCCGCCAGCACCCTCACCCTGATGCGCGGCCTAGTGTCACAAGGAGGCAAAAGTTTTGGAAAAGGGTGAAGGAGTACGTAGCAGACCATGTCAGTGTCCTCAGTGATCTCTCTGTGCCTTACAACTATTGGGCGTCCAAGCTGGACACATGGCACAAACTGGCGCTCTACGCCTTGGAGGTGCTGGCCTGCCCTGCCGCCAGAGTTTTGTCAGAGCGTGTATTTACTGCTGCTAAACGATAACATAATAACTGATAAGCGCATCCGCCTGTCAACTGAAAATGCTGACAGGTTAACTCTTATCAAAATTAACAAGGCCTGGATTGCCCCTGACTTCTCTACTCCACCAGAGGAAAGCGGCTGAACATAAAGGCACTTTAAATGTGGCTTTTATGGTGTATTGAATACACTGTATTCCCATGCACCCCTTCCACCACAAAAAAGGGTATATGGTTCAATCTTCCTTTTCTCGTCCTCCTCCTCCATCATATCAACATGCTTATTAGGCTGCCCTCGTTCCTAATGTTTTAGAGGGTCAGCTCAGCAGCAGACCCACACCCATATTGTTTTAGAGGGTCACCAGCAGGCCCTCGCCCCTAATGTTTTAGATTGTCAGATCAGCAACAGGCACTCACCCCTAATGTTTTAGACAGTCAGCTCAGCAGCAGACCCTCACCCTTAATGTTTTAGATGGTCATATCAGCAGCAGGCCCTTGCCCCTAATGCTTTAGAGGGTCACCAGCAGGCCCTTGCTCCTAATGTTTTTGAGGGTCACCAGCAGGCCATCAATCATAATTTTTCAAGGGTGTGTATGATGCCCTCCTTTATGTGTAAGAAAGGGTGTTTTGGCAGCCCTTTCACTTAGTGCAAAGGCTTTATGAGTGTAGGAGTCCCACTACCTGAACAATTGTACCACAATGTGAATGAAGCCCTCCTTTATGTGATATACAGGTTGTATCGGAGTGCCTCTTCCTTATAATTTTTGGCAGCACTTGCACTTTATTTACAAGTAAATATACAGGAAAGAATGTTTCCTAACAATTTTTCCTCTAAAATCGATTTTATCTTCGGTTTTGTGCGTATTATTGTCAGTCTGTAAAAGTGGCGCACTACTCGAAGAACATCGTTCCCAGCAGCGACCTGGCAGTCCAAGATGCATCCAGACATCCTCCCCATGCTGTTCCCGGACCATTTCAGTGGTGTTTCCATCAATTTCTGACCTTTTCCTATGAACCAGACACCCTCCCCTCTTCAGAGCAGGGGGTGCCTGGTTTAATGCTCTGTTTCTCCCATTGACTTCCATTGTGCTCTGGTGCACTGTAGAGCACCCGAACATCCCAAAGTGTTCTACTCAAGCACCAGAGCACTTTGGTGCTCGATCAACACTAGTCAGGACTTCAATGTTGCCCTACCTGTGCCCTCTGGCGACGCAATGATGGCCCAATTAGCCCCACTATTCGAGGCCCTTATGCATCGCCAGAGGACAAGTAGGAGCCCTAAGGCGGACTACGTGGATCTCATAAGGCTTGTTTACGAGTCCTTGCTAGGATTCACAAATAGAGTTGCCACTTTGGAGGATAATTTGCGGCGTCTTCCGGAGGGGGCGGTGTTAACGTTGCAAATGAGTCCGGTGCATCACTATTTGATATCGTTACTCCCCGTGATCGAACAGTTCACACCCGACCAACAGTTTGAGGCCAGAACACAAGTGGACTGCGTCTTGTGGCAGGTGCAACACTGCCCCACATCCCTTCCCCCGCCCCAGCCCTATCCCCCGCCTCAGCCCTATCCCCCATCCCACACCTAACCCTTATCCCACACCTATCCCCCTTCACAACCTCCCCATCCCAATTCTCAGCCACCCCATTCCCCTTCCCAGCAGCTCCATCCCACTTCCCATACCCCATCCCAGTCCCAAATCCCCAAGCTATTTTCTCACCACTTTTCTCCCTCTCCTCCTCTTTACTATCCTCCAACTTCTTTCACCACTCCCTCTACCCTAGCTCTGGAAACTCCTTCTCCTGCCCAATCCTCAACTTTAAATACTCCCTCTGTTGCACTTCCCACAACACTCACGTATTTGTTCACAGTGGCAGAAGAACAAAAGGACAGAGGGGTCCCAAACCGAGCACTGCCCTCCACCCCCCACTCTTCTAATTCCCCCAGGCCTTTCTATAGGCAACTTTAAATAAGTTTTCAATAATTTTATGTTTTTGTTTATATTTATTTTCTTAAAAATTTTATTTATTCTTAATAAATTTTGTTAGTTTTTGAAAATGTATTTGTTTTTTGTTTAAAGGGTTATTAAAGTTGTGGATCCAAAATGGGTTCTTTTGGAACCCTTAAAATTTCCCGGCACTGGCGGAGCGAAACAAGTATTTGTCACTCCGCCAGCGTGGGGAGAGTATGTGGACAAGCAGTAGTGTATAGAATAGAGGCCTGACATAATCTCCCAGCGCTGGCAGAGCGAAACAAGTATTTGTCGCTCCTCCAGTGTGGGGAGATTATGTTGACAAGCAGTAGTGTGTAGAAGAGAGGCCTGACATAATATCACAGCGCTGGAAGAGCGACACAAGTATTTGTCGCTCCTCCAGTGTGGGGAGATCAATATATGCAACAAGACTCAATGTATGGTTTAAAAAAAGGTTTATGAAACAAACTAATTTTGCAAAACAGTTTTGAAAAACAATACACACTACTGTATCCACCCACCAACATAACCAAGCAAACAAACTGCATCCAGAATATATTCAAATTGACTTAATCATTTGGTCCTGCCAGTCCACTCTTCCTGCATCGGAGCAGAAATATTCAGCAAAGGAGTCTCTCATCCTGGAAACTGCTACAGTGGTCCGCGGTCCAAAACTTTCAATACTGGCCAACTCGCTGTCTTCAGGAATCTCCTGGACATTTAGCGGTTCTTTTATGAGGAGGTAGTTGTGTAACACAACACATGCCGTTACTACCTCTTAAACAGTTTCTATTTTCAGTTGAATTGGTTTAGTGAAAATCCGCCATTTAGCTACCAGAATGCCAAATGTGCATTCAACCATTCTTTAAGCCCTAGTTAGGCGGTAGTTAAATACTCTTTTGTTCCGATTTAATCCGCGAATGGTATAAGGTTTAATTAGATTGCCACACATCTGAAACGTCTCATCACCAACCAACACAAAGGGCGTGGGGGGAGCATCAGTACCTGGTAGAGGTTGAGGTGGTGGAAAATCAAATTGTCTATTGTATACCCTTCGCCCCATGTCAGAATTTTTTATTTTTTTTAAACAATATTTTATTATTGTCACGTCATAGAAAGGTAGGTGCAACAATACAGTCGGAAAAGATCACATATCCAATGCATTATACAGTTCAGTACTGTATTGTCGGTACAAGTTGGATAATACAATCTGGCAACATGACAAAATATTTTTTTACATATTTATTCCCCCCCCCTTTTCCCTCCACCCTCTCGAATCCCCTCTACCCCACGCCTCTCTAGATATCCCACCCACTCACCTGATCTACCTCTTCCGCATAAACATGATTCCCAATCACTGATCTCATTTATGATCTGGTATACCTCAACCTCATATTTTCAATCTACCTAATTGGCCCTTTAGATCCTCTAGTACAGCGGTTTTCAACCTAGGGGTCGCGACCCCTTTGCGGGTCGATCGGCCCTTTCCGGGGGGTCGCCTGAGGCTTCCAATTGTGGGTCCAGGCCCGTCGCTAACAGACAGGCAAAACAAGCAATTGCTTGGGGCCCCGAGCTGGCCCGGGGCCAAGCAGAGCCGGTGCGTGTTTTGCGGCTGAGTAACTCAGAAGATCCGATGGTATATTCTAACCCCCAGGCGTTCCCATGGTGACGGGGACGCTTGCCTGGGGGTTAGAATATACCATCGGATCTGAGTTTTACGAGCTCAGTGAGATCGTAAAAACTCAAATCCGATGGTATATTCTAACCCCCAGGCGTTCCCATGGTGACAGGGACGCTTGCCTGGGGGTTAGAATATACAGGGCCACGCCGCTCACAGCAGTATATTTATAAACTAATCAGTAACTACTTTAACTTTAATCATTGCTCATTGCTGAGCTCTTTACTTGGATTATAATTTATTTGGATATGGGATATCTTACTTTGTCTTAGCTCCGGTAATAGCAGGCAGTGCGGGGGGCGGCGCTCACTCACTGACGTCACGCGCCTGCTCCTCCCACTAGGTGTGGATGGCACTGTTTAGGGGGGATCTGTGGATGGCACTGTTTTAGGGGGGAATCTGTGGATGGCACTGTTTAGGGGGGATCTGTGGATGGCACTGTTTAGGGGGATCTGTGGATGGCACTGTTTAGGGGGGATCTGTGGATGGCACTGTTTAGGGGAGGGGGGGATCTGTGGATGGCACTACAAAGTCGGTCATCCCTAGGTGAGTCTCTTGAAGGAGAACAACATTTGGTCTGAGTTTCTTAAGATGTCTGATGACCAGCCACCTTTTATGTGGTGATTTCAGGCCTTTTACATTCCAAGAGATCACCATCATGTCTTGCTAAGTGTAGATATCCCACTGGTAGATCAGTGACACGTAGGAACCCAAACAGGTGTACAGATATATTATAGAGATTCCCGATACAGAAGAACTTTGCCCTCCCCCCACCCTATTAACCCCTCCCTGTGAGTAAACTCTAACTTAGAACACTTGTTTTTGTAACTTCCTTTTTTCTGGGTTGCGGTACTCTCCCACCTTATCAAAAGATAACTACCCAGTAACCTCTTCTGGCCTCCATTTTGCAGATTAATCCCTCCCATCACATATTAACATTAACGTAGGATTTATCTCACCCTCTTAATAAACACATTTCAAATTGTGTAACCAATGGTAACAACAATGCGGTTGTGACCGCTAAACTCTTGATATGATCTAACTATATGGTCCAGATCACAATTGAGGGTTTCCCCCCTGCCATTTATATTGCAATCAAAAAAGGATATTTGTACCCTTGCATGGTACCAGAGTAAGTCTATTAACTCATCTTCTCGGGAAAGACGCTTCCTTACGGTCGGCCGATTTCCCCCTTACACTCTCATAACCTCGTTCTTTGTGTCGACGGTCATAGTCCGTCTCCCTCCTGGGAGTGTCCCTTCCATGTCGCTCCTGTCTTGGGGGTCCCCCTCTCCGATCCCTCTTCTCAACTCCTTCTTCTCTCCGATTCTGCAAGGATTCCATCATCTCCTCCGCTGCTGTCGGTTCATGGAAGATAATAACAGATCCATCCGCATGTGTTACTCGAAGTTTGGCGGGATAAATAAGCTGGAACTTTATCTGTCTCTTGTGTAGCATTGAACAGACTTGGCTAAATTCTCTTCTTTTCTTTGCTACTGACGATGAGTAATCCGCAAATAACAGGATTGTATGGCCCATTAATTTCAGTGGGTCTTTCCTGGACCTAAAAGCTTGGAGTATTGCCTCCTTATCATAATAGTCCAAGAATTTCATTATCACTTGGCGGGCTCTTGGCGTTACATTTTGTGATCCTCCTGGCTGACCATGTCGCATCTCAGCAACGGGACCCACTCTATGGGCTCTTTCCACCTTGTGGCAGCCTCCCAGCCCTAGTGCCTGTGGTAGATCTGATTCACAGAGGCTCTTAAAGAGGATCTTTCACCTGGAAAAACATTGTGAACTAAGTATCCTGACATATACAGCGGCGCCCAGGGATCTCACTGCACTTACTATCAGTGTCGGACTGGGGTACCTAGGGCCCACCAGTGAAATTTATTTTGGGGGCTTACTGTATGGATACATTCAAATATATTAAATAATCTAACAAGTTTTTTATATGAACATAGGCTGGTTGAGGTGCTGTACATTGAATCTATATATGTAGTGCAGTAA
Source organism: Bufo bufo (assembly GCF_905171765.1). Lineage (NCBI taxonomy): Eukaryota > Metazoa > Chordata > Amphibia > Anura > Bufonidae > Bufo > Bufo bufo. Next base: position 652,765,081 of record NC_053390.1, on the reverse strand, counting down.
GTCTAATGTGTTATGTGCCACTTGTGCAGGGGGTGAGAGACTAGAGGCCCACCTTGCTCAGGGGCCCACCGGGGGATTCCCCTGTACCCCTGTGAGCCAGTCCAAGCCTGCTTTCTATTATCCCTGGGCGACCGCTCCGTTCTCCCGTTATGTCCTCCGGTATCTTCGCTCAGTAAGTTATAGTAGGCGGTGTCTGCCCTTGTTCTGTGGGCGTCTCCGTCTCCTAGGCTGTAGCGCTGGCCAATCGCAGCGCACAGCTCACAGCCTGGGAGAAAAAAACCTCCCAGGCTGTGAGCTGTGCGCTGCGATTGGCCAGCGCTACAGTCTAGGAGAAGGCGACGCCCACAGAACAAGGGCAGACACCGCCTACTATAACTTACTGAGCGAAGATACCGGAGGACATAACGGGAGAACGGAGCGGTGCCCAGGGATAATAGTAATTGCAGTGAGATCCCTGGGCGCCGCTGTATATGTGAGGATACTTAGTTCACAATGTTTTTCCAGGTGAAAGGTCCTCTTTAAGAGCTTGGGGCTTGACTGATTCTGGAAGGCCCAGGAGTCGCAAGTTCTTGCGTCTGGATCGGTTTTCTTGGTCTTCAACCCGTTCCCTCAGGATAGCATTTTGTTTGGATACCTCACTAATTGACTGAGCATATTTAGCGTTATCATCGTCTAGAGACAGCATTCTCTGCTCCAGCTCCTCCAGTTTAGTATCATGCTGGTTTATTGCATCATGAAGCTGCTGAAGTGACACTGACAGTGTCTTAGAGAGTGTATCTCTTATGTCAGGGGCCAAATATGTAGCTACCTCTATGGCCAGCGATTTATAATCGATATTGGCTGGGGCTGATTAATCATTGTGCTGTGCCTATGACTCACTGCCTTCCTGAGGTGCCGGACCTGGTGAGGAGGGGCCCGTCTCCGCCATTTTGCTCAGCATGTCTCTCGCTCCTGTGCCGTGCAGGATCTTCTTTGTGCCGCTCTGCAGGAGATCGCGGTCCATTAACCGAATGTATTGGTAAGCTGTGTGTTCCAGGCGTTCACTAATGATCCCCCCTCTCCTCAGGGTAATCGGGGACGTTTTATTGGTGGGAGAGCGCTGGAACTCCTTCACTCCGCTGCTCGCATCCCAGCGCCGGGATAGCTGATGGCCATGGACTTCCATGTCAGAATTTTTAAAGACCATGGAATCATTGGTTCAGCCATAAGCCCCAACATCGATTGCCACAAAACGGTACTGGCCATCAGCTATGGCCATTAATATCATTGAAAAATATTTTTTGTAGTTAAAGTTCTCAGAACCAGTGCCTTGGGGCTTGATAATACCTATGTGTTTCCTGTCTACTGCCCCAAGACAGTTTGGAAACTGGCACACCTCCCAAAAAATTTCCGAAATTTCGATCCACTGTTGCCTATTTGGATGTGGGATAAATTCCACATGCAACTGCTCCCACAAAGCACAGCATGTATCCTTAACAATCAAAGAAATTGTGGATATTCTGAGACAAAACTGATAATGGAGGGACGTCAAACTTTCTCCTGTTGCCTGAAATCTATCAGAAGAAAATAAAAAAAAATAGTGTAAATAAAGATGAGCAAATATGTAAACCAAATATGTATGGGACCTTAAACTGGACATACCACCTTTAAATGCTCAAATGCTTTCCTTTGTTCTGTGGTCATTTTCACAGGGCAAAGGACATTTTTGGGAAATCCAGTGATGGAAAGGGCTTTCCATGGAGAACAATAGGCGTATGGTTCTGGCTAGCATTGCTCACAGTGCTGTCAACGTCTTTAATGTCTCTGACCACAGGAGCCGGTGAAGTCACAGTGAACAATACTAATGCAGAGCCTCCAAAGCCCTTGGCCTGTGCAATCAAGAGCTGCGCTAGGTAGAGAACAGTATCAAATAAAGAAAATTTTCATACCATGCGGTATGGAAATATGTCAGGTTTTAGCTTTGAACCCAGAAAAGCTACGTTAAAAAATTATACAAAAATAACAGTTAATATCAAAATATAAAAAAAAATATAAAAATTACCTTATGGTAAGCATTAAGCGTTCTGCAGGTGAAACACTTCGACGGAAAGTGGTGTCCTGTCCTTTGGTGCAATGAGACACCCTTTGTAGCAGATCGTCAAAACTGTCGACGCTCATCCGTAAGTAGTTATGAAACTTGGCCGGATAATTCCGCAATTCGGGAAACAGAACTTCAAATGCTCCCCTTTTCATTCTGGCAGAAGTAATCGGATAGCGACGGCGCCGTCTGGCTCGAAGAAGTCTTCTCCAGCGGGAAACCAGACGGATCCGGTAAAAAAGATCTCCATTTGCATCCTGTTTGCCGGATCCGGCAGGTATTTCGACAACGGACTAACGGATCCGGGGGGGGGGACTATCCATTTGCAAGTAGTTTGACGGATCCGGCAGACATTTCCGGCAACGGAACTGCCTGCCGGAATCCAACAACGCTAGTGTGAAAGTACCCTTAGATGTACCATGGAACACAGGGAAGACTGTCATCAAGAAGTAGATAAAATTTGCCACAACCGTGACATTACCAAAATCTGGATGCCCCTCAAGAGTTGATGAAAAGACAAGAAGAAAATTGTGCGGGAGACTGCCAAGAGGCCTACAGCAACATTAATGGAGCTGAAGGAATTTCTGGCAACTATTGGTTGTGAACTGAATGTGACTACATTCTCCCATATTCTTCATATGTGTGGGCTGTGAACTAGGGTGGCAAGATGGAAGCCTTTTCTTACAAAGAAAATAATATCCAAGCCCAGTAAGACAGCACAATATTTCATTAATACTTCAATTTATGCATATGATGTTCCACAGTTAAACGCAGCACAATACCATCACGCTTGGATAACCGTGGAAGAATTATAAAGATTAAGTATACCTGCTAACTAAAACTAAGAGCGTTCTCCATTGACACCGGATGCTAGTATATATATATACATATGCAGTATGTCAGCCTTACCGATCGCAAAATATCTACATATTATTAAAAAGAAGCCACTTACGCAGCGGTGTATTCCACTGTAGCGCGCATCACATGTGCCAACAAAGGTGATGCGTTCCATGCGTCCTAGAGTGAAACACACCCCAACATATCATGCATAACCTGAGAATGATTTATTGTGCATAACTTAGTAAAAAAAACTAATAATTCATAAATAATAAGGATGGACGGTGCCAAAAAATGCAGGTGCAGAAAAGTGCAAGTGTAGAGATAAAAATAAAAAGGTACAGTCATGAAAGTGAACAATTGCAATAATACATGCTGATCCCTAATCAATATCCATGATCTATAACATAATTCATCTCTATTAAGAATATCATAGTGATCTCTCTTATGATTATAACATATATCCCTAGAATTTTTTAGAGTTGTATAAATACGTACTAAGCATGCTATAGATATATTATCCCCATTGTAACTCACTACATTACTACTGTGATAATTACCACTTCGCATATAACAGTAATCTCTATATCACAGAAACACGATACATATGTATATTAAGCTCCACATATAAAATAATATAAAACTGATGTGGTAACTGTTCCCAGTGAATACATATAACATTGCAATAAGTTCCCATGAGGCTCCCATGACTGGAACACGACGTAGAGTCACTGCTCACAAAAATGGTCACAAATTAAAATCTGGAAAGAAAGAGAACAAAACAATAATTAAAAAATTACCAAACTAAAAACACCATATACAGTACTTCATTACTATACCCTGATCAGATTTAAGTACTGTTAATACCAGACACCCTCCCCCCCACCACCACCCCTTGCCGTTTACAATCTAGATCAAGGGTGCAAAGCGGATGCCCTCATTCAGACCTTCCAGAACAAGAATACCTAGTTCAAAAATCCATCTTATTTCTTTTTGTGCCAGTATTCTCTTCCAGCCCCCCCCCCCCCCCCCCTCCCCTTGCCCCAATACTCACCAGGGCCAATGGCGTAGCTAGAACTGACTGGGCCCCCCCATGATCATCGTGGCATCGCTTGAGTGCATATGTAAGGGTGAGTTCAAATCACCTTTTTGCCATCCATTTGACTTAATACGCTGGAAAAAAGGGATACAAAAGTGCATCACACCACGCTTTTGTATCCTGCAGAGTCCGGTAAAAAATGTATATGTTAACATGTACATTTGTTTTTTACAACGGAACTTTATGTATGACACTGTATGGCATTAGTCTGAGGCATTGCTTAACGTATACATTTTTTGTATACGTTAAACGGATGGCAAAAACGTGATGTGAACCCAGCCTTATTCTGTCAAAATAAGCACTAGTACACAGGGGGGCAGAGAGGAGAGGGTGCCATGTACTGCATGCTATAGTACAGAAGTTTGACAGAGCGCACACCCTTGCCCTGGTGGTCAGGGGTGTGGACTGTGTTCCCCAAGGATCATTTACTCTATTGGGAAATATGGGGCACAGTATAATATACTAGAACATATAGTATGTACTGTAAAGATATTAGCCCTACCCCCGAATTATAATACATTTGGTGACTATATATTATTACCAACATACAGAGGCTAAATAATACGGCCATGGAATACCTTGTAAAATGACTGAATAAAAAAACATTGTAATATTATAGCCCCATACCATGACCGGATATCACGACCGTACAGTGACAGAATAACCTCCATACAATGACTGCATAACACCACCATACAGTGACTGGATAACACTGCCATAAAGTGACTACATAACACCATCATACAGAGAATGGATAACACCGCCATCCAGTGACTACATAACACTGCCACACAGTGACTGGATAATGCCTCAATACAGTGACTAGATAACAGCACCATACAGTGACTGGATAATGCCGTGTATTATAAGGGGGCACAGTACAGGGTAGGAGGCACAGTACAAGGTAGGGGACACAGTACAGGGTATGGGCACAATACAGAGTATCAGACTCATAGGCGGGTGTGGGCAGCGAGAGCTGAGACACAGTGCTGCTTCTTCTTGGCTGTCTGTCATAACCAGAGCAAGAGGTCAATGGATGGCAGGAGAGAGAGGCGTGCGGGCCGTCATGCAGGCAAGCGACAGAGGCTGATAGGAAAACATGCATGCAGGCAGGTGGGCAAGAATGCAGATGGGCGAGCAGGAGAGCACTTCCAAGGTCCACTTGAACAAATGGTAGAGCAGCAGCTTCCGCCCACTGCTGCTACACCAATCAGATTACAGCAGCACAGAGGAGAGGTAAGAGAATCCCTCTCTCCCCTCTCCTCTTGTTTCAGTATGGGCCACAGCGTTACACCCCCCTCCAGGGGAGCGGAATTGTAAAATAAAATAAAAAAATAAAATCAATTATTAGAAATATGGCCCTGCTGGCCACACCCCTGCTATTGCTCCTGGGTCCCTTCTGATCTTGGGCCCCAAAGCAGCTGCTTTCCCTGCTTCCCCGATAGCTACGCCACTGACCAGGACCCTATCAATCCACCTTACCTGAAGAAGCAACCCGTCAAAATTATGGTATTGTATTTACTGTACATAGCCCAAGGACATACTCTCTTACTCTACTCCTCAGTTCTCTTGATGTTAAACCTAGAAAAAATAGGTTGCATGGACAACTAGCCAAGTAAACAACCCCCACTGTACCACAAGAGATGGAGTGTGTGAACCTAAATTGTTTCCTGCCCCCTGCATTGATAAATGTCTATGTGCATTAACTGGTCACATTTTAAATCCTTTGTTCGATGGTATCCTTGCTGAATTGATCTTTGACTGTACCCTCTGTCACGAAAACGATCACATAGGGTTAGATGTCTCTTTCCCTTTAACAAATTCGTTTTGCACAGAGAAATTTTCCTACTGGGATACTTTTAATAGGTTTCTGCGGATGAAAGGAGCTTGCATGTAAAAAACTGTTGACTAATGTACTTTTGTAGTAGAGATTTGTTTGGATAAAGCCATTCTGATCTTCCTGTAATAGAAGATCCAGGAAGTCCAGATTTGTATGTCAATTTGATATTGTAGTCATTAGTGTTCAGGATTCCCATAAATGTCTTAAGTTCATCAGAGGATCCCTGTTAGATCATAAGGATATCGTCAATATACAGATTCCCAAAGTGTATATTCAAAAAATGTTTACCTTCCCTGTCCCTACACTATATTAAAAATAAACTAAAATGACGGTTAAACTTTAAAGGGGTATTCCCATCTCGGACATTGGGGGCATATTGGCAACCTCTGGGACCCACACCTATACTTAGCAGCAAAGTCCAGAAGGGCGCACCCTGCATGAGTGGGTGCTCTCCATGAATTCCTATGGAAGCGTCGAAAATAGCCGAAAGTCACGCTCAGCTATTTTCAGAAGTCCAATTGAAATGAATGGAAAGTGCACTCCGCAAGTGCGGCCATTGCTCCATTCACTTGCCATTGGCTATTTTTGGTGCTCCCATAGGAATGAATGGAGGGCGGCCACACATGCACAGTACACACTCTGGGTCTTTGTGGGCTCCATTCTAAGTGTAAGTGTGGCCAAATGTCCGAGATGGTACAAGTACATTCACATTATGAAAAATAATGGCCATTAACACTGTAAATTTTTCATGGATAATTTCAATCAGTGTGTGCATCAATTTTCTGGATATGAAATCATTTTAAAGGCCCCAATAGCTATAATAGTCCCTAAAGTGCCTCCAGTATCAATAATAGCCCCCATAGTGCCTCCAGTATCTATAATAGCCCTCACAGTGCCCCTAGTATCTTTAACGGCCCCATAGTTCCCCCTGTATATATAATGGCCCCATAGTGCCCCTGTATATATAATGGCCCCATAATGCCCCCTGTATATCTACACTGCGTGCAGAATTATTAGGCAAATGAGTATTTTGACCACATCATCCTCTTTATGCATGTTGTCTTACTCCAAGCTGTATAGGCTCGAAAGCCTACTACCAATTAAGCATATTAGGTGATGTGCATCTCTGTAATGAGAAGGGGTGTGGTCTAATGACATCAACACCCTATATTAGGTGTGCATAATTATTAGGCAACTTCCTTTCCTTTGGCAAAATGGGTCAAAAGAAGGACTTGACAGGCTCAGAAAAGTCAAAAATAGTGAGATATCTTGCAGAGGGATGCAGCACTCTTAAAATTGCAAAGCTTCTGAAGCGTGATCATCGAACAATCAAGCGTTTCATTCAAAATAGTCAACAGGGTCGCAAGAAGCGTGTGGAAAAACCAAGGCGCAAAATACCTGCCCATGAACTGAGAAAAGTCAAGCGTGCAGCTGCCAAGATGCCACTTGCCACCAGTTTGGCCATATTTCAGAGCTGCAACATCACTGGAGTGCCCAAAAGCACAAGGTGTGCAATACTCAGAGACATGGCCAAGGTAAGAAAGGCTGAAAGACGACCACCACTGAACAAGACACACAAGCTGAAACGTCAAGACTGGGCCAAGAAATATCTCAAGACTGATTTTTCTAAGGTTTTATGGACTGATGAAATGAGAGTGAGTCTTGATGGGCCAGATGGATGGGCCCGTGGCTGGATTGGTAAAGGGCAGAGAGCTCCAGTCCGACTCAGACGCCAGCAAGGTGGAGGTGGAGTACTGGTTTGGGCTGGTATCATCAAAGATGAGCTTGTGGGGCCTTTTCGGGTTGAGGATGGAGTCAAGCTCAACTCCCAGTCCTACTGCCAGTTTCTGGAAGACACCTTCTTCAAGCAGTGGTACAGGAAGAAGTCTGCATCCTTCAAGAAAAACATGATTTTCATGCAGGACAATGCTCCATCACACGCGTCCAAGTACTCCACAGCGTGGCTGGCAAGAAAGGGTATAAAAGAAGAAAATCTAATGACATGGCCTCCTTGTTCACCTGATCTGAACCCCATTGAGAACCTGTGGTCCATCATCAAATGTGAGATTTACAAGGAGGGAAAACAGTACACCTCTCTGAACAGTGTCTGGGAGGCTGTGGTTGCTGCTGCACGCAATGTTGATGGTGAACAGATCAAAACACTGACAGAATCCATGGATGGCAGGCTTTTGAGTGTCCTTGCAAAGAAAGGTGGCTATATTGGTCACTGATTTGTTTTTGTTTTGTTTTTGAATGTCAGAAATGTATATTTGTGAATGTTGAGATGTTATATTGGTTTCACTGGTAAAAATAAATAATTGAAATGGGTATATATTTGTTTTTTGTTAAGTTGCCTAATAATTATGCACAGTAATAGTCACCTGCACACACAGATATCCCCCTAAAATAGCTAAAACTAAAAACTACTTCCAAAAATATTCAGCTTTGATATTAATGAGTTTTTTGGGTTCATTGAGAACATGGTTGTTGTTCAATAATAAAATTAATCCTCAAAAATACAACTTGCCTAATAATTCTGCACTCCCTGTATGTCCGCATAATGTCCTCAAGGTGTCCCCTGAATATACGTCCAATTTTTTTATGGCTGCTATTCACTGGCTGTCAAAAAACAATCATGTGCCGTTGCACATGTGAATGTAGCCTAAGGCAAAAAAGATAATGCACCTTATCATCCTCAGTTTCCTCACAACCTCAGAAATGGGACACCACATATTCTAAGTAATCATACTGGGGGTTTGCAGTGTATGGGTACATCAATTCAAAATTATTCAGCAAGGAAGTAGGTTCGATAACCTGTCCCCTCTCACATAGAATCTCTTCTGTTGTGAATCTCAAGTTCAATTAACTGTTATTTCTCTGGTTTATTTGCTGTATAGAATTTATAATGTTAATAATTAATAACGTGACCTCCCAACTTTTGTTTACCATTAGAAAAGCCTTTGTGATATGATCAATGAGGACAAATGGCATGCCATAATGTTGCAGGTACAAAATTCTTCTGTACTTGGCGCCAAATAAGGTTAAGCAGTTAAGCGAACTTGTTCTAGTTGTTTGTTTAGCTTGAGTTAACCACATTTATGTGATTGCATAACACTGACTGGTAAGCCTGTAATATGTGTTCTGTAGTGCAGTTATGTGTTCAGTGGACACGTAACCCTGGCCTGTCACCTCTCCTGACATGTTTCTTGTAGTCCCTTTCCCCATGTAATATCAATTCTGGAACATCTATTCTTATACCCTATGTTGTGCCATTCTTCTATTATTCCTACTAGAGGTCTATGAATGAATTTACAACAACATACCTCACAACTTTTGAAAAACACAAAGAGGCACAATATGTGCAGCGAGTAGCGCACCGTGGCAAATTTCTTACTACTAGGCCATGCCTCTAACTCTGCCCAAAACATAATTACATACACCCAGTCCCAACCAGTCCCCTTAAAGTCCCCACCAGTGTTCCCTCTAAGCTGCGCGGGTGGGCGGCTGCGCAGCAATTATTGTGGCCCCGCTCACAATTTTATAATGCCCACTCACTCAGCCTACAGCGCGCCGCTAAGTTCGCTAACGCTGCTGGCAAAATGCCAGCACTTGTCGTCAGACTCATCTGCGTGACGGCGCCGACGTCCTCCTCGTAGTCTTGTACGGCTCAGCACAGCGGGGCGCCGCCTACCAGCTACCACGTATTGCCGCGCTACTTCTTCCTCCTCCTTCTTTTTGCAGGAAGAGGAGGACTGAGCAGCAGCAGGCAGTAAAGTGCGGTAGTGGCTCCGGCGCGGCCATCTTAGAGCCAGGCCAGAGGCACACGCTAGAGTGAGACTGAGTTCCTCTTTTGGGCTACCTACAATAAGTAAAATCCTAGAAACTGTCATTGATTGCTGAACTGGTCTTTCCTGGTATTTCTAGAGTGTTAACTCGTGACAAGAAGTGGAGAACAGCGGGGGACAATAGTGGCACTAGTAGACTACTAGTGCCACTATTGTCCCCCGCTGTTCTCCACTTCTTGTCACGAGTTAACACTCTAGAAATACCAGGAAAGACCAGTTCAGCAATCAATGATGGTAGAATGTCAGTAGTAGGGGAGAACACTAACCAATCTTAGTTATTTTTAATCCTATAGGCTAGAGTGAGTGAAGTGAATGAGTCTCTCTGGCCTAGCCTGATAGTGATAAGTCCTTCATGTGGGCAGCAGGAGCTGTGTCTGTGTTACCTAAGAAAGCAATGAAACAGCATGTACTGTATGGGAGGTTTTATCACAGCAGACTAGCCAATGCAAAACAAGGGAATGCTGGTTGGCGCCGCCATCTTAGAGAGGCTAGAGTGAGTCTCTCTGGAACAGCATTGCATTCCCTTCAGGTTTTGCATTGGCAATGTTGCTTGTCTCAGCCAAGGAAAATGGGGGAAAAAGTAACATATATAACTATATACAACATGAGATGCCTGGGTTATACCAGCATGTTCCATATCACTGTATACAAAAAGATGTATTACTTATACCAGCTGTACATATATAATTATATACAGGAGATGCCCAGGTTCTACCAGCATGGTCCATATCACTGTATACAAGAAGATGTATTACTTATACCAGCTGTACATATATAATTATATACCCGAGATGCCCAGGTTATACCAGCATGTTCCATATCACTGTATAGAAGAAGATGTATTACTTATACCAGCTGTACATATATAATTATATACAGGAGATGCCCAGGTTATACCAACATGTTCCATATCACTGTATACAAGAAGATGTATTACTTATACCAGCTGTACATATATAATTATATACAGGAGATGCCCAGGTTATACAAACATGTTCCATATCACTGTACACTGCGTGCAGAATTATTAGGCAAATGAGTATTTTGACCACATCATCCTCTTTATGCATGTTGTCTTACTCCAAGCTGTATAGGCACAAAAGCCTACTACCAATTAAGCATATTAGGTGATGTGCATCTCTGTAATGAGAAGGGGTGTGGTCTAATGACATCAACACCCTATATTAGGTGTGCATAATTATTAGGCAACTTCCTTTCCTTTGGCAAAATGGGTCAAAAGAAGGACTTGACAGGCTCAGAAAAGTCAAAAATAGTGAGATATCTTGCAGAGGGATGCAGCACTCTTAAAATTGCAAAGCTTCTGAAGCGTGATCATCGAACAATCAAGCGTTTCATTCAAAATAGTCAACAGGGTCGCAAGAAGCGTGTGGAAAAACCAAGGCGCAAAATAACTGCCCATGAACTGAGAAAAGTCAAGCGTGCAGCTGCCAAGATGCCACTTGCCACCAGTTTGGCCATATTTCAGAGCTGCAACATCACTGGAGTGCCCAAAAGCACAAGGTGTGCAATACTCAGAGACATGGCCAAGGTAAGAAAGGCTGAAAGACGACCATCACTGAACAAGACACACAAGCTGAAACGTCAAGACTGGGCCAAGAAATATCTCAAGACTGATTTTTCTAAGGTTTTATGGACTGATGAAATGAAAGTGAGTCTTGATGGGCCAGATGGATGGGCCCGTGGCTGGATTGGTAAAGGGCAGAGAGCTCCAGTTCGACTCAGACGCCAGCAAGGTGGAGGTGGAGTACTGGTTTGGGCTGGTATCATCAAAGATGAGCTTGTGGGGCCTTTTCGGGTTGAGGATGGAGTCAAGCTCAACTCCCAGTCCTACCGCCAGTTTCTGGAAGACACCTTCTTCAAGCAGTGGTACAGGAAGAAGTCTGCATCCTTCAAGAAAAACATGATTTTCATGCAGGACAATGCTCCATCACACGCGTCCAAGTACTCCACAGCGTGGCTGGCAAGAAAGGGTATAAAAGAAGAAAATCTAATGACATGGCCTCCTTGTTCACCTGATCTGAACCCCATTGAGAACCTGTGGTCCATCATCAAATGTGAGATTTACAAGGAGGGAAAACAGTACACCTCTCTGAACAGTGTCTGGGAGGCTGTGGTTGCTGCTGCACGCAATGTTGATGGTGAACAGATCAAAACACTGACAGAATTCATGGATGGCAGGCTTTTGAGTGTCCTTGCAAAGAAAGGTGGCTATATTGGTCACTGATTTGTTTTTGTTTTGTTTTTGAATGTCAGAAATGTATATTTGTGAATGTTGAGATGTTATATTGGTTTCACTGGTAAAAATAAATAATTGAAATGGGTATATATTTGTTTTTTGTTAAGTTGCCTAATAATTATGCACAGTAATAGTCACCTGCACACACAGATATCCCCCTAAAATAGCTAAAACTAAAAACAAACTAAAAACTACTTCCAAAAATATTCCACTTTGATATTAATGAGTTTTTTGGGTTCATTGAGAACATGGTTGTTGTTCAATAATAAAATTAATCCTCAAAAATACAACTTGCCTAATAATTCTGCACTCCCTGTATACAAGAAGATGTATTACTTATACCAGCTGTATATATATATATTTGTGGCCGCGGCCACGGTCAGTAAGGTGACAGGAGGAGGCCCTAACAGTGGCTGGTGTGTGCCTGGAGCCACGGGACGTGGGCCTGCCTAAAAGAGGGCCAAACCTAGGGAGAGTAGAAAGAAAGGGGTGGGAAAAGGGGGGGGGAAGTGCGAGTAGGTGAGGTGAGCTGGACGAGGGGGTTTAAGAAGGGGGACCTGGCCCCTCCCACAATTACAGGCTGCACGCAGCCTTAACTATTTGTGGCCGCGGCCACGGTCAGTAAGGTGACAGGAGGGGGCCCTAACAGTGGCTGGTGTGTGCCTGGAGCCACGGGACGTGGGCCTGCCTAAAAGAGGGACAAAAGACACCGGGTAGGAGAAGTGCTGTTGTTTAATACATGTTGGAACAGTATTACAAAACCAAGGAAAGGAATACCTGCCGGGTTTCAGTCAGCGGATCCGGGATGTACCGGGAAAAACAGGCAGATCTCCACCTACCCATGTGACGAATGACGTGCGGAGGCGTCCCGTGCTTGGAAGCTGCAGGGGCAGCTCCGATGCGGAATGAATGTCCTGATATAGTTTTGGGGTCCACCCCCAACCCTGCGACCAGGGATCTGATGTGTGAGACGAACTGTGGCGTGGAAAGGGGTTTCCCTTGGAATGGAAGCAAAGGAGACTCTGGATCTGGAGATGGCGTGGAATCAAGGAGACGTCGGAGTACCACCACCGGACACCAGGCGTTTTCGGACTTGAAGAAGCGGATCTGTATGGGAGGACCGGTTTGAGACGTCTTGGTGGAAGGAAGGCTTAACACCAGATGATCCTGGCTCCAGGACAGCTGCTTCTTTTTCAGAAAGATCGTCTTCTGGGAGGAAACTGAGAATTCTCCTGGACGTAGGAAGCCGTAGAAGCTTAGATACATTGCGGCCTTGATGACCAGACTAACGGAAGGGCCAAAAGGGTTGCCATCTAGGGATGCAGACAGCTGCCTGAATAGTTCACCGGAGACCGGCCGACGGGAAGGATTTGAGTCCTTACTGCTCTTCTCAATGCCCCTGAGTGTGGCCTTGACGGCTTGGGATGTGAACGCCGAGCGAACCTCTGGATTCTGTAGGACTAAGAAATGTTGTGCCCCGGCTAGGTACAAATGGATGGTGCTGGGTGCCAGCTTGAGGTTGACATGGCAATGGGCCATGAAAGCCATGACGTAAGAAACGAAGGCCGTATCCTGTTGAGGATGGTCCCTGGAAAATTTTTGAAAGAGGTTCCAACCTGTGCTGTAATTGCGGGCCGTGTTGACAGAGAGGGATCGGTGCATGAGGTCCTTGGCGGTTGCCAGCAGAGACCTCAATCCAACATCAGGTCGCTAAAGCCGGGAATCCGGGCCCCGGTCCGGTCTGCTTCTGGACATACCTGAAAGAAGGTTTGAAAATTGAATCTGGATAGGGCATCGGCCGCCGTGTTGCTGGCACCTGGAATATGGGAACATGAGAAATGAAAGTTATTGATCATGGCCAGCCAGACCAGTTTGCGCAAAAGGGACATGACCCTGGCAGACTTGGCTCGGCCTTTGGAGATGATGTTCACCAGGTCCTGACTGTCAGAGATGAACATGACGCTGGAATTAGCCCAGAGGTGACCCCAGACGGACGCGGCTGCCACGATGGGGTAACATTCCAGAAACGGTGATGAACTGAGGGACTGAGGGTCAGAACTGACCTGAGGAGGCAATGGACCAGCTAACCACTGGGACCCGAAGATGGCAGCGAAACCCCGGGATGCTGCGGCATCGGAAAACACCCTGGTAGATGACTAGGACCATGAGGGGACGAACAGGCTGACCCCGTTCCAGGTTGAAAGAAAGCTGTCCCACATGCGCAAGTCTGCCATGGCAGCCCTGTCCAAGTGGACAATGCTGCTGGGTTGGGAGGCTGTAGGGAGGAGCGAGAGCAGGCGGGAAATGAAGGCCCTGCCCTGGGGCATCACCCTCAAGGCAAAGTTCAGCCGACCCAGGATGGACTGTAGCTCGACCTTGGTCACCTGGGAAGAGGTGATGGCCCTTGCCACGACTTCCCGGATTTGGGACAGCTTTGCCTCTGGAAGCCTGGCCTCCATCCTGTCTGAGTCCAGTACAATACCCAGAAAGGTGATGGAAGTGACCGGCCCGAGGTCTTCCCCTGCGATATTGGGATGAAAAGGGCGGCAAAGAGCTCCAGGAGGGAGTGCAGCCCGGATGGCTGACATAGCGGAGGTTCTATGAGGAGAAAGTCGTCCAGGTAGTGGATGACCGCTGGGGCGCTGCCGTGGTGGATCAGGATCCAGTGTAGAGCCTGCGCCAGTTGGTCGAATAACCACGGGCTGCTTTTAGAGCCGAACGTCAACCTGTTGGCAAAATAGAACCTGCCCTCCCACTGAATACCATAGAACTGCCATAGGTGTGGGGCGATAGGCAGCAGTTTGAAGGCGTCCGCTATGTCAGTTTTAGACAACCAGGCGCCTTTCCCGGCGCTAAGGATGAGGGCAATGGCTTCGTCGATGGATGCGTACGTCATGGCAAATTCTTCGGAAGGAATGAGTGAATTAATGCTGGGGATGACGGAATCATGGGGGGTGGAGAGATCGTAAATTAAACGTTTTTTATTTGAATCTTTTTTGGACACTATTCCTATGGGGCTGATCCGCCAGCAAGAAAAAGGAACCTGGTTGAAAGGGCCCAGGAGGAACCCTTTCTCAACCTCCGAATTCAGGAGTTCCTGCACAGTGGCGGAATCTGACCTGGCTGACTGCAGATTGTCGCACTCCCAGTTGGAATGGGGGAGTGCCACCAACCCTGTGTCAAAGCCGAAGCAGAGGCCAGCGATCAGGAAGTCCACGAATCCCGGAACCGGATGTTCCCGTAACAGGAGGGCCAGGAGGTCAATGTTGCAATCGGCCAGTCATAGGCGCTTGGACGCTTTCTTGGGACATGTGGACCTAGGGTGAGCCCTGAAGCAGATGGAGCAGATGTGCAGGGCCCTGCAACCGCTGAAGAGACAGGAACCGAAGTTAAAGTTGTTGCACACTTGGCTGTTGCCAAGGTAAACAATGGGTCTGCCTAACTTATCAGTGGAGGAGGGGTTGCGGGGGACCCCGGAAGGGCCTGGGATGACCTTGTCTGGTTGGGCCGTGGCAGTTTGAGGACACCACTCTGTGGAATGAAAAATCGACTGACAAGTCGAACAGGCGGGGGCCCGGAGACCGGCGAAATGCCGGCAGAACAATTCCATGTCCAGAGTAGCCCAGTTGACGGAGAACTGAAACTGGGTCAGCGCGGCGGCGGCCTTGGCTGAAAAGGAGCGGTGGTAGTCGTAAAAAGCCGTGCCGCCGTACTTGTGCCCAAGATCAGTAACCCTGTGTAGATACGTGTCCAGCTCCTCCCGGCGAGCTGGATAGGCGGAGCAGATCACGTCTCTATACAGGCCAAAGGCCAAAACGAACTCAGGTACAGAGAGCTTGCGATTGAGACGGGCATCCTTGGCCCGAAGGAAGACCGAGATTTCCCCGCAGTCAAAGGTCTTATTATCTGCGGCATCGTGGGACGCAATCAGGATGGACGCGAGATTCACGTCCTTGCCCGCCAAGATGTCCCTCCTGATGTTGTCCGGCACAAAGTGCGCAGGAGCCACCACGGGAGCGGCCGGGGACGTACCTGGAGCCGGTAGCTGATATAGAGGGGGATCGGTGATGGGGACCACCGCCTGGGATGACGCCGGTGTTCTGGACTCCAAGTCCACCACCCTGGTCCTGATGTCGGCAACGGATGAGATGAGCGAATCCATGGAGGCCTGTAACTGTGCCAAGGACTGCTGGATGGGGGTGGATCTTCTCTTTCAGGAGGACTGGGTTCGGTCATCAACAGCCTGTATAGCTCGGCCTTTCTGGCTGACGCTGGGTGCCTGATACCCCTTCTGCCCAACTCCGCAATGAGCCTTGGCACGGTCCATCTTCGGAGGGCTACTGGGCCGCCTTGGCCAGAGACCGAAGTACCCGGGAGGGACAATGCGTCGTCGACATCTGACACCTGAGACATGGCTCCGAAGATAGCAGAGACCTTATGCGAGACCTGGAATTAGAGACAACAATATGGCAGCTGGAGAGGTCATGGGGACCGTGTACCATGACTACTGAGGCCGTGGGAGAACGTATTTGAGGACGTACCTGAGCGTGGAATCAACACCCTTGCCTTACCGTCTGAGGATCGACGGGAATGACTCGGCTGGCCCTGAGGACTGGAAAAGTTAGGAGCGACGTGAGAAAATTGCAGCGCGGGACCTGAAAACCAATGCTGATGCGTGTGGACACCCCGCTGTGTCGGCTAATAATGGGAACAGGGAGACGTGGATGAAACATGAAACCAGGAATGAAGGGGTATCTGGGGAGCCAGGAGGCGGAGTCGAAGACTGCGGTACGAAGGAGGCCTGGATGTTCCAGGATGAGCGGCTAGGAGTGACCTGAACGTTTCAGGTTGGGGACGTGAGCAGGGTTGCCTGGGTGCCGCAAGATACGTAGGAACTGGGAGACACCTGACGCACCGGCTGACTACCGTAATGGTGGCTGCACCCGTGAGCTAAAGAGACCAGGAACGACCCTGATGCTACAGGCAACAGTGGACGGGGTAGACACCTGAACGCTTCAGGGTACCTGGGCAGAGAAGACACCTGAACGTCTCAGGCTAAGATGGACAGAGGAGACACCTGAACGCTTCAGGGTACCTGGACAGAGAAGACATCTGAACGCCTCAGGCTAAGATGGACAGAGAAGGGGGGCGTGGCCTGACCGGCATGGAGTGAGGACGCTGGTCGCTTCAGCTCCGATTCTATCCTGTTTGTATCCTGACCATCCGCTCTGAAAAACTTTGAACTTCTGCCTAAAGACCCTCAGTGAGCCTCTGTGAGTGCCCCCCATAAGTTTTACCTGTCCCGGTGCCCTGCGGTGACTGCCGGATAAAAAGCCCTGGGACTGGGCCTACTTACCAGACGGCACTACCTGACGCCATCCTTGCCTGCTGGCCTGATCGATCGGTGGGGGAGCCGGTGAGAGGGGATTCCCTGCCATACTTACCTACACCGGAGGCCAAGCGGGATCTGGAACTTTAATCCGGTGGGTTCTTTTCACTCCTTCCTTGGCCGGACGGCGAACCTGTGACCCCGGGGCGTTGGACGCTGCGGGCGCCATATTGGCTGCAGCACTGCAGACGGCTATACCTCTCCCCCTGTAGGCCGTTACCCAGGTAGAGAACTTTTTCATCTACTCTGCCATTATAGAGATTCACCTGGGGCGGTGTGACGCTGGTTGGGGACACTGTGTCTGCGTTATCCTCAGCAGAGAGAGATTCGACACTTATATTAAGCCACAAGCGTTGGTTGCTGAAGTTTTTATGGGCCGAAAAACGGGCACCTCAGGGCCTGCTATCCCTCCTAAATTGATGCTTGACAACATGAGCCAGACAGATGGCCACAACCCTGGGGCTTCTTCTGAACGTCCGGAGGTGGACCTTGCAAAAGTCATGGCAGCCATTACTAACTGCCAAACGACACTCACGGTCAAAATTGACCATGTACAGGCCGACCTAACTCTCCTCAGGCATGATATTGATAAGATCCGTGAGAGGACAACTGAGGTGGAGAGGAGGCTGGGAGAGGTGGAAGATACGGTCCAACGTGAGGATTCGGTGGTCCGTGATTTGCAAAACCAAGTTAAAACCCTGGCGGCAAAAGTGGAAGACGCTGAAAATCGAAACAGGAGAAATAATATTAGGATTATGGGCTTACCGGAGAGGGCAGAGGGCCCTTCCCCTGAGGAATTTACGGAGCGTCTCATCAAGCAACTCCTGAACCCAATTACCCTCTCGGGAACGTTTGCAGTGGAGAGGGCGCACAGGATTCCTACCCGTCCTCTGCCCCCTGGAGCCCCGCCACGTCCTTTTATCTTTAAAGTGTTAAATTATAGAGACAGGGACGCTATCCTGGCTACGGCCCGTCGTATGAAGGACATTCATTTTGACAACGTCCGGATTTCCTTCTACCCGGACTTTTCTACAGAGGTGCAGAAACAACGCAGGCAATTCACGGCAGTGAGAGTTCGGTTGCGGGAGAAAGGCCTGGTTTATGCCATGATGTATCCAGCACGTCTCAGAATCCAGGATGGTGATGTGGTGAAATTCTTCACCTCCCCAGAGGAGGCGTCTGACTGGCTCGATCGCAGGGGCTGAGTATAATGGGACTTATGTTCTGAGAGTCTTATTTTATGTTGCGGATGGTCACTTTATATGGGGAGCTGTTTGTGCTAAAATTGTATTGCCCTACTGCCTAGGTTCAGTTCTTGAGTTTACCTTGAGTGGTGGGTGGCAGCACGGGCCTCCCCGTCCTGATCTATTAGTGAGGAGATTGTTCATGGGATATTCAAGCTTGGATAGGTTGGGGTTATCTGGGCAGGGTGGGGGGATTTGTCCGCTGTTCTGGGCATGTTGGGATGTTCTCACTGCATTCTTGATGTATGGGTGTGATTGTGTGTATGTATGGCTTGGGTGGTGCATTTTCCTCGTATGGTATAACTTTGACACTCCGCCGTAATGGCTATCTGTCGGTTTGTCTCCTGGAATGTCAGGGGACTAAATGATAAAATTAAAAGATCACTGGTCTTTAATTTTATAAAGAAACATAACCCCGATATGTTGATATTGCAGGAGACACATCTGCAGGGGAGGAAGCTCCTAGCGTTGAAAAAGCCTTGGGTGGGAGCAGCTTACCATGCGGTATTCACTTCCAGAGCGAGAGGTGTGTCAATTCTGGTGGCGAAGTCCCTTCCCTTTCGTTCCTGCTCTGTTCAGACTGACAGTATGGGACGTTTTGTGATCCTTCATGCTGCAATCAGAGGCATCGAGTATGTGGTGATAGGAGTATATGTCCCCCCCCCTTTCCAGAGGGATGTGTTGGATGAAATTATGAAACGAGTGGCAGCGTTGCCCCCGGTGCCTCTGATTGTACTTGGGGATTATAACGCGGTGTTGGACCGGACAATGGATAGGCTTCGTCCTGGGGGGTCGCATACTGATGCGTTGAATTCCTGGGCAGAGGTATTTGCTCTAACAGAGGGATGGAGATATATGCACCCTGATATTCGACAATACTCTTGCTATTCGGCTTCCTATGCAACACTCTCCCGGATTGATTTAGCATTTCTCAGTAGGGAGCTGCTGCCCTCACTAGTAGCCACGGAATACTTGCCAAGAGGCATTTCTGACCATGCCCCCCTGTTGGTGGTTCTGAGACAGCCGCTTGCACCTGCTGAAAGGCAATGGAGACTGAATAGCAAATGGCTTGAGGTGCTGCCGGTGGGTTGGGCGGTGCAGCAGGGGATGAAAGATTATTGGGAATTTAATGAGGGCTCTGCTAACCCTTTGGTGGAGTGGGAGGCATTTAAAGTTGTCCTGCGTGGTACACTGATTCAGGCAATTACTTCTTACAGAAAAGAGCTAAGCGCCACCAGAATTAAACTAGAAAACGAGGTAGTAGATAAGGAGCAGGCTTTCATCGCAGATCCTAATGATGTGAACCGTATTTCATGGGAC
Source organism: Bufo bufo (assembly GCF_905171765.1). NCBI lineage: Eukaryota > Metazoa > Chordata > Amphibia > Anura > Bufonidae > Bufo > Bufo bufo. The sequence goes on along the minus strand of NC_053390.1, from coordinate 652,745,173 downwards.
GAGGCACAGAGGAAACTTACCTTGCATCTCACTGAGTACACCCAGAAGAGGTTGCTATTCCAGAGGCGCCTGGTCTTTGCAGATGGCGACAAAAATGGGAGAGCCTTGGCTTTCCTGGCTAGGACTGAGACGCAGCAGACGGTAGTCCCGCACATTACCTGCGGGGATGGCTTGAAGGTATATCGACCCGAGGACATTTGTGAACAGATTGTTCAGTTTTATACTGACCTATACAGTTCTAAATCCACCTCCTCCCCAGATGGGATCCGTTCATTCCTTCAATCCATCCCACTTTCTCCTTTGGCTGCGGCTGATAATGGATATCTAGGGAGACCTATTGATGTTGGAGATGTGAGGGCAGCAATCGAGGACATGGCTCCTGGGAAGTCACCTGGACCGGACGGCTTCCCGATTGAATGGTACAGGTTAGACGTTGATTTACAATCTGCACGTTTACTCAGACTTTTTGAGTATGCATGTGAATCCGGGAAGTTGCCTTCTTCCTTTGGGGAAGCGACTGTCGTTGTAATTCACAAAGTCGGGAAGCCTCTGGATCAGTGTGCATCATACAGGCCGATTTCCCTCCTAAACACGGACGCGAAAATCTTGGCTAAAGTCCTGGCTAGGCGTCTTGGCGAGGTGATACTGTCCGTTATTGACCCTGATCAATCTGGTTTTATGCCCGGGAAGACGACTGATATAAATCTTAGGAGATTATTCACCAATTTACAGGTCAGACACGATAATGCGGGTTCAAGAGTCTTGGCGTCCCTGGATAACGAGAAGGCCTTTGACTCTGTGGAGTGGCATTTTATTTGGGAAACAATGTTCCGTCTTGGCTTTCCTTCCTCCTTTGTCAAGTGGGTCCAATTGTTATACCAGACACCTATAGCACGGATTAGAGTGAATGGAGTCATATCCCGGCCCTTCAGGTTGTATAGAGGCACTAGACAAGGGTGCCCTTTGTCCCCATTGTTGTTCGCCCTGATAATGGAACCCTTGACACAATTAATCAATAACAGCTCTTTGATAGAGGGGTGGTCGGTAGCGGGGATTCAGGAGAAGGTATCATTATACGCGGATGACCTGTTGGTCTACTTGGCGGACCCTGGCCCCTCCTTAGAAACCCTGCTGGATGTAGTGGATGGATATGGGAAATACTCGGGTTTACGGGTTAATTGGGCCAAGTCTAGTTTATGTATAATAGATGCAGATCAAGATGTGGATATTTCCCCGATATCTCCCCTGAGAGTTGTAGATAACTTTCTTTACTTAGGGATACATATCCATAGGGACCCCAGACAGTTTTGTCAATTGAACTTGAGGCCCACCATGGAATATGTCACGCGTAAGCTGGAAGCCTGGGAAAATCTTCCGCTGACTTTGGTGGGGAGAATTAATATTATCAAGATGGTGCTACTACCCAAACTTCTGTATATTTATAGAGCAGCCCCAGTGAGGATCCCTAAGTCCCATTTTGATATTTTAGATAGATCCTTTTCCCGTTTCTTGTGGCTCCATCGGTCCCCCAGACTTGCGAGAAAGACGCTGAAGGCCTCCTACATTTAGGGGGGCTTGCAGCTACCAGATATGTATATTTATTATATAGCCACGCGCCTAATGTATGCATCTTGGTGGATTAGGGCAGATGCCAATAACCCTGCGGTGGTACTAGAGGCGGCGCTGGCTGGTTCATATGAAGCTCTAACTAATCTGGTATACCAGGGGGGGAAACCCGTAGGACTGGGGACTTATACAGACTCTATGGTAACAGTTAGCGAGGCCTGGGTGAGGTTTGTGGAGATACATACAGAAAATCTGGAGGGTGACACCTGGTCCCCCTATATCCCACTATGGCGTAACAAGCTTCTCCCAGAGCTCTTGCATCTTCCTGACTTTGAATTCTGGCCTAGGAAGGGTCTTAAATATCTAACACAATTGTTTCAGGATGGGACCTTCCGTTCCTTTGAGAGCCTGCGAGCTGAGTTCCAGTTGCCCCAGACGAGTTTTTACCGCTTCCTCCAACTGAGACATGCCTGCGAGAAACAATTTAGAGCCCTATCCCTAAATTTAGAGTGCGGCCCATTAGAATCAATAGCTAGGAGGAAAATCCCTTGCAAACCTATCTCCTCCTTCTATGTTGAAATTGTTAAAATGCAATAATCTCCTATTAGGCGTTCCTTTGCTAAATGGGCTGAGGATATTCCAGAATTGGAGGTTTCTCATTTGGAGGAGTGGCGTCTGAGATGGAGGACGTCGGTTATAAGTGCGAGAGATCAGCTCATCCAAGTGAAGTGGATGCACAGAGTGTACTTGACCCCACTGCGTCTCTATCAGATGCGACAATTACCGAGTCCGGGATGTGATAGATGTGGAGAGGCGAGGGGCTCTTTCTTCCATATGGTGTGGCTATGCCCGGTGATAAAGACATACTGGAAGGGAATTTGTAATTTTATCAATGTTAGGTTAGGGCTCCCAGGGATTTGTAATCCTGTAATATGCCTACTAGGGTTAGTTTCTGATGCCACTCCTTCCAAATATAATAGAACACTGTTAAGATTGTTGATGTTTTATGGGAGAAAAAATATACTTTTGAACTGGAAACCGCCCAAGTGTCCTACAGTGGGCCAATGGGTACTCCTTATAAATAATGACCTGCAAATGTATAAATTGACATACGAGGCAAGGGGATTGCCTGATCGATTTGATGATATCTGGGGCCTTTGGGTCCAAGCTGAAGGCACGACTTGAGTCATTGACGGTGGCAAATGTATCACCCATTGTATGTATGTGTGAGTGTATGGGATTGAGTAAGTTCTAGAAGCTTCTTAGAGACAACAGTGACACTATAAAGTCATTTATATGTCTTTTATGGTCAAGATATACGTTAATAACGGACTTGCTGATGTGAGTGTTGTATCATGGAAGATTGTTTCTTCTTTGTTCTCCCCATGGGAGTGTTGTATTTTTATGCAAAATGTTAAATAAACACTATTAAAAAAAAAGATGGACAGAGAAGACACCTGAACGCTTCAGGGTACCTGGACAGAGAAGACACCTGAACGCCTCAGGCCGAGATGGACAGAGAAGACACCTGAACGCTTCAGGGTACCTGGACAGAGAAGACACCTGACTGTCTCAGGCCGAGATAGACAGAGAAGACACCTGAACGTTTCAGGGTACCTGGACAGAGAAGACACCTGAAAGTCTCAGGCCGAGATGGACAGAGAAAACACCTGAACGCTTCAGGGTACCTGGGCAGAGAAGACACCAGAACGCCTCAGGCTAAGAAGGACAGAGAAGACACCTGAACGTCTCAGGTTAAGTGAGAGAGAAACATCCTTTGAGTGCCTCCGGGGAGGCAACCCGGGATGCAGGTAAGAGGGCCAGGCTGGCAAGGCCGTGGGTTGGCAGGGGCGTGAGCGGGCCTGGAGGGCCACGGGTCCAACCTGAGTGGGCGTGGAGGAGCCTGTGGCACGTGCCGGCCTGGCAGGAGCAAGTGGCCTGGTGGTTGGACACAGGAGCCAGGAACGGGCGAACTGGATGGAGCAGAGTGGGACGTGAAGGGGTGCAGACCTGCTCCCCACGGGTGTGGGGGGGGGCCCTTTCCTGGCGGAACGCACGTCGAGGTACAGATCTTTCAAGGCATGCAGTGCTTCCATACGTTATGGGTGATTGACGCATCCCTAATTTCACTGACCGTGCCCTTATGTGGTGGTCATTTTCTTAATATGCTACCTCTGCTATGTCCTTGCTCTGTTTACACCTTATTATCGTGACCTAGCCTTCTTTTCGCCAATGCAGGCTGGCCACCATTATTTTCATGGGCTGGTTGAAACGGCACGGGTGGCAGCTAACATTATGCACACTTAGGATATGCATTCAGCTATGTTACATCAGACCCACCAGAGTGTGGTTTAGCACCTTGGATGTTCTGGTTTGGCCTGTTCTTTGGGGGCACGGACAGCACTGCGGGCAGGACGCCAGCACAAAGCAGGGGTAGCAAGGTGAGGGGCAGCAAATGTGACCCTGTTACCCCAACTGGGGGAAAACGTAGCAGGGGTAGGCTCCTGCCGTCGCGGCAGTGACAGGAGCGTGGGAGGCGGGAGCGGCCGTGGTGTGCGGCCCGGCCGTGGCAGAGGGACGGAGGCAGTGAGCGGGGCTCCCCCTTTGTTTTCCCCCCCCCCTATGGCCAGCGCTCAGCGCTCAGTGCGGCAGCTGGCAGCTGGGACCAGGAGCCGGCTGCGCATGCGCCCGACCTCTCGCGAGAGGACGGACGCGTCTGACAGGACGGCGGTGGAGGGAGCTCGCGGTGCAGGGAAGCCGGATGCGGTGAGGGGGAGCGGACCAGCGGCCGACCCCGGTCCTGATGTCGGACGGACCGGAGACACAAGGCGGGAGGCGTGCGGCGTGCGGCGGTACTTACCTGGGGAGGCGTGCTTACCGGAAGTGACGTGAGTCACAGGAAGTGCGAGTAGGCGGGCGCGGTGAGGTGAGCTGGACGAGGGGGTTTAAGAAGGGGGACCTGGCCCCTCCCACAATTACAGGCTGCACGCAGCCTTAACTTTATATATAATTATATACAGGAGATGCCCAGGTTATACCAACATGGTCCATATCACTATATACAAGAAGATGTATAAGTTAGACGTCCTAGCCAGTGTCAGGTTAGCACTTAGCAAGGTCTTTCTTCACTCCGCAGGAGACATTTTGTGTGCGGTTCTGTCACACTGTCCGTCCACTCCAGTAACTGTTTTATCTTGTCTTACTTAGTAGGCTAGATTTATTGTTTTGCCAATATGTCGGTGATGATCTCTTGTTTGATTGTCCTATCGCCCACCTTTGACTAAGCATTGCCCATCTCTAGCCGACCCCGCTCAGCAACTGCCAAAGCTTAGAGGGAACACTGGTCCCCACATAGTAATTATTCCCCCTTTGTGTCAGCACACAGTAGTACCATAATGCCCACACTGTGCCCCTTCACAGTAGTAATGTCCACATTGTACCCCCTTCACAGTAAGGTCCACATTGCGCCCCCTTCACAGTAGTAATGCTCATATGTGCCCCCCTTCACTGTAGTTATGACCACAATGTGCCCCTTCATAGTAGTTATGCTCACATGTGCCCTCTTCACAGTAGTTATCTCCAGATATGTGCCCCCTCACAGTAGTTATGCCAGATATGTGACCGCTCCACGGTAGTTATGCCAGATATGTGCCCATTCCACAGTAGTTATGCCAGATATTTGCCCCCTCACAATAGTTATGCCAGATATGTGCCCCCTCCCCAGTAGTTATGCCAGACATGTGCCCCCTTCACAGTAGTTATGGCCAGATATGTGCCCCCTCGCAGTTGCTATGCTCAGATGTGCCCCCTTCACAGTAGTTATGCCCAGATATGTGCACCCTTCACAGTAGTTATGGCCAGATATGTGCCCCCTCACAGTAGTTATGGACAGATATGTGCCCCCCTCAGAGTAGTTATTGCCAGATATGTGCCTCCTCACAGTTGCTATGCCCAGATGTGCCCCTTTCACAGTTGCTATGCCCAGATATGTGCCTCCTCACAGTAGTTATGGCCAGATATGTGCCCCCTCATTGTAATGGCCATTGTAGTGACCATGCACCTCACCCTAAAGACCACTTTTAGAGTTAGCTATTATTATTATTATTTTTATTTTATTTTTTATTATTATTATTATTTATGTATTATATTACTAATCATTACTACTGCAGTGTATGGAATATAGATATTAGCCGGTTGCTACATACTGCGGCTGCTTCAAACCCATGTGACATTAATGTGTCACGTGACCCTGTGACATCCCAAGGTCCTTACGGCACATGAAGTTTAGAAATAATCATATAATAAAGGTGCATAACTGTTCCCATTATAACAGTTACACATGAAATTTATTTTAATTCTATAAAAAACAGAAGCGTCCAGATTATAACACTCTCCTACAGGTAATATGCCACAAAATGGGCTTTAATGATTGATAACATGAAGCATATATACAGTATCTCACAAAAGTGAGTACATCCCTCACATTTTTGTAAATATTTTATTACATATTTTCATGGGACAACACTGAAGATATGACACTTTGATACAATGTAAAGTAGTCAGTGTACAGTTTGTATAACAGTGTAAATTTGGTGTGCCCTCAAAATAACTCAACACACAGCCTATAATGTCTAAACCGCTGGCAACAAAAGTGAGTACACCCCTAAGTGAAAATGGCGAAATTGTGCCCAATTAGCCATTTTCCCTCCCCCGTGTCATGTGACTCGTTAGTGTCTCAGGTGTGAATAGGGAGCAGGTGTGTTAAAGTTGGTGTTATCGCTCTGACACTCTCTCATACTGGTCATTGGAAGTTCAACATGGCACCTCATGGCAAAGATCTCTCTGAGGATCTGAAAAAAAGAATTGTTGCTCTACATAAAGATAGCCTAGGCCTGTGATGGCTAACCTCTGGAACTCCAGCTGTGGTAAAACTATGACTCCCAAGATGCCCCCTTGCTTGGCTGTTCTCAGAACTGAATAGAAATGAATGGAGCATGCTGGGAGTCGTCGTTTCACCACAGCTGGAGTGCCGGAGGTCAGCCATCACTGGCTAGGATATAAGATTGCCAACACCCTAAAACTATGCTGCAGCACGGTGGCCAAGAGTCTAGACCATACAGCGGTTTAACAAGACAGGTTCCACTCAAAACAGACCTCGCCATGGTCGAGCAAAGAAGTTGAGCGCGCGTGCTCAGCGTCATAACCAGAGTTTTTTTTTTTTTAAATAGACGTATGAGTGCTGCCAGCATTGCTGCAGAGGTTAAAGGGGGGGGGGGGGGGGGGGGGGGTAGGCTGTCAGTGCTCAGACCATACGCTACACACAGCATCAAATTGGTCTGCATGGCTGATGATGCACAAGAAAGCCCGCAAACAGTTTGCCTAAGACAAGCAGACTAAGGACATGGATTACTGGAACCATGTCCTGTGGTCTGATTAAACCAAGATAAACTAATTTGGTTCAGATGGTGTCAAGCATGTGGGGCGGCAACCAGGTCAAGCATGTTGGTGGGAGTGTCATGGTTTGGGGCTGCATGTGTACTGGCGGCTGTGGGGAGCTACAGTTGATTGAGGGAATTATGAATGTACTGGGACATACTGAAGCAGAGCATGATCCCCTCCCTGGGCCGCAGGGCAGTATTTCAACATGATAACGACCCCAAACACACCTCCAAGACGACTACTGGCTTGCTAAAGAAACTGAGGGTAAAGGTGCTGGACTGGCCAAGTATGTTGTCACAGTGCGGTTCACTGTAATAGTTCTGTAGGCTGGCTGCATGCTCTCTCGCGTACTGGCTGCAGGTTTACTCCTGTGTATGCTGGTTGCTTGGAGCTGTGTGCTGGCTGCGGTGTTTTGTGTGAACTGTTGGCTGTGTTTGTGTCTCCCCACCTCCATATCTCAGTAGTTCCTATCACCGGTGCCATGCAGGCTGGTTGCATGCACTTTGTGTACTGGCTGTGGGCGTTTCCATGTATGCTGGTTCTGTGATGCATGCTGGCTCCAGCCTTGTGTGTGAACAGGTTCTGAGTATGGATGCAGTGTGTTGTTCTATCACTCCTTGTTGTGTAGGCTGGCTGCCTGTACCTCGTACTGGCTACAGTTATCCTGTGTATGCTGGTTGTCGTTTGGGGTGTGCTGCCTGCAGCATTCTGTGACAGGTGTGAGCTGACACTTATATGGCTTGTTCTGTGCTTCTGGTTACTCCTGGTTCTGGTGGGGTTAACTTTCCCTGGTCTGTTCCTAGGTGTGGTTTATCAGGTGCCCTCCTTATTGCAATTATTTCTATCTGTGAGCTGTGGAGCGTGGGTTCAGTCTGTCTTGTGCCTTGCTGGGTGTAGCCCCTTGCTGCTGACCCAGGTTTTTTTTTGCCACCTGCCCTTCTGTGTGGTGTCGCCTGGTAAAGTTTTGTTGATGTTCTATCCTGTCTGTTCCATGTTTTGCCTGGCAGCGTAACTGCTTCTGATCCTGTCTGTTCCATGTATAGCCTGGCAGTACCTAACTTCTTCTGCTCCTGTCCTGCGTATGTCCTGCCTTCATGAGAGGGCTTCTGGATTCTCCGGAGGAAGGAAATGTAGTTTGTGTGCAGCTCTGCCTGTGACCGCCATGCTTCCGTTCCGCATGGGGTTCAGGCATCTGCTTGTGTGCTGGTTCTCATTTGTATTGTCTGATCCATGTGCTGAGTTTGTTTGGGTTCCAGTCCTTCAGTCGTTGTCTGCTCCGCTGGTGCGTGCACCAGCGTGGTTCTCTGCTGGTGGCGGCCAGGTGTAACAGTGCCTTCCTGGAGGTGCGACCGATGATCCCTTGGCTTAGTTCATCCCCCACCACCTGGGGCTCTGTGAAGAACGGGGCTCACTGCCTCTTCACCCTCTAGGGTTTGCCCCTAGTCTACCAGTGCACTTGATTCAGTGGTAGTGCTACCACTATTGCCTAACCTGCTTATCCTTTACTGTCATGTTCCTTTATTACATGTGTAGTAAAAGTATTATATTGGTTCCTGGTGTGTAATCTGCCTGTGTCCTGTTTGGGGGTCGGTCTGACCACCCGACCTAAAATCGATTGAGCTTCTGTGGGGCATTCTCAAACAGAAGGTGGAGGAGCGCAAGGTCTCTAACATCCACCAGCTCCGTGATGTCATCATGAAGGAGTGGAAGAGGATTCCAGTGGCAACCTGTGAAGCTCTAGTGAACTCCATGCCCAAGAGATTCAAGGCACTTTTGGGCACAATTTGGCCATTTTCACTTAGGGTTGTACTCACTTTTGTTGCCAGCGGTTTAGACATTAATGGATGTGTGTTGAATTATTTTGATAGCTCACCAAATTTACACTGTTATACAAGCTGTACACTGACTACTTTACATTGTATCAAAGAGTATCTTCAGTTTTGTCCGATGAAAAGATGTAATAAAATATTAGCAAAAATGTGAGGGGTGTACTCACTTTTGTGAGATACTGTACATAAGTTCTCAAGGAACAATATTATGCTGCAATAATTAGAATGACAATATAGTCTATATGTAAATATGAGCACTGTATGTAGTTTCTGTCTGTGGGAAAGAATCAGTTAACATAAGTCACTTATAACCATGGAGACGAAGAGGGCGAAAGTCCCCAACAGCGTAGTTCCATATCTTACAAATAGAGCAAGTAAAAAGCACATGCAGAGTAAGATCATAAAACAATATGCCCCACCAATGCTGTTTGTCTGCGTTTTATGAGTATAGATAATTAGTGCCTTCTAATCTGCATGGAGCGGGTACTGCACATTCTTATTAAATTATATATAGAAGCCGCTCCATAACACCCATACTCCCACCCATACTCGCTTACTCAGACCCAAACAATTCTCTGAAGAAATACAGTATGTTTCTCCTGTTGTACTCTTTCTATGGTCAAAAAGTGGCCTAACTATTAAAGTGTAAGGCTAGATTCTCATCTGCATGCGGTAGTCTGTTCTGGCAGAAGAGCAGACTACTGGAATTACCGTATCCAGGAGTGGACTGGGAACTTAAAAGTGGCCCTGGAAAAAAAAAGGTTAAAAGTGGCCCCATGTTGCAGGTGGGTTCAAATTCACAGAAGGTGAACCCGGACAGTGGCCATGAGGAGGGCTTTAGTGGACCTTTTAGGCACCAGCCCACCTGGAAATTTCCTTGTAGGGTCTATGGGCAATCTACCCCTGACCGTATCCTGCATAGCCAAACAACGCTGTGGCCCGCCGGATTGCTGCTCATTATAATTGGATCCATTGGGTTTCTGGCAGGCTTTCGTCATGAGTGCCGGCTTTCCTATGAAAAATTTGTGCTACATGCAGCGACTTTCTTCCAGAAGAAAGCCAGCATTCTTGCCAGACACCTGACGATCCTATTATAGTGAATACAGATGTGGATGTAGCCTTTCAAAAAACTTTGACATGTCATAGTGACATAACAGTGGAGGTCCAAGTGCTGAGACCTCCGATCACAAGAAGAAGGAGTTAGAAGTGTAGTACCACAGACCTGGGGGTACTAGAATTGTAAATAGTTTTGTATTATAATGTTATGTATTTAATTGTATGCTTCTGACCATGTGTTCCAGCAAAGGTTGGCAAGGAACAGGGCTAATCACCCTGTTCCTCCCCTCTTGGTGGGGGTGGGCTGGTCATGCTTCCTGCCAGGAGGGGGAGATCCTGTCCAAAGACAGTTTGGTGAGAAAGCAAAAGTCAAAGCTCCTGTTCCTGTTACCGATTCTCAAAAGAGATCATTCATCTGTCTCAATTGAAGTCTTGAGACTCTAGACAGCACAGTGAACTGCAATAAACAGCATTAAAGACAGGTGAGGGATTACAGCCAAGACACTTATCAACTTGAATGTTACTAGGCCAGTACCACTATTTAACCTGCCTCCATAATCTTTACTGGTGCCAAAGAAGATTTGCACTTAAAGTCTGCTGCTACAGAAAATATTTAAAATTCTATGTTGTACTTAGTAAAAAGACTTTGTTACGTTTAATTCTGGTCTCATTCTTCAATACCACAATTCCGCTGAACCGATCGCACACTGTGACACAACACTTCATCAGGGCCACTACCACTCCCATCCTCTGCACCGACTCCTCCAGGGCTCGCTGCAGAAGCACTCACACAGAACATTGTCTCTCCTCACTGCTGGATGGGCTCAATATAAGTCTATGATCCCATCTCCAGTCCATCTTCAGTAGCGAGGAGAGACAGCACATTACGTGGCACTTCTAGATATCACCAGAGGTCTCAGCACTTGGACCTTCACCGATCAAAACACTATGACCTATCCAAGTCCATCAAACTCTATTGATTTCTACTGGGTTCAGTTGGGTTCCAGAATATTATCTGCCCATTTGAAAGGAAAATAGCCCCACATTCAGTGCTATTTTGTCCATTGAGTATGACAGAATCTGCAACAAAGGCTCAGGTACAGACATGAATATAGCTCAGCTGTACATTAGTAAGTTATTTATCTTCTATAATTGCTGTTTCACAAACTCTACTTACTAATATCCCCTCCCAATTGAGGGGCATATACAAGTCCAGCCATTCCATCAGGTTGTCCAGACTTTAATAGTGGTACATAGCTGCATCAGACCTCCAGGGCTTTCTTTAGTGCTTGATCTTAAGGCCCTATTACATGGACAGATTATTGTTAAGATGATCACTAACGTGCGTCATGAACATCATAAAGAGCAATCCTTTGCTCAGCACAACCCTCTAGTGCACAAATGCTAACATGAATGGTTATTCATGGATTTTTTAAATGTATTTATTTTTCTCACTTACACTCACCTAAAGAATTATTAGGAACACCTGTTCTATTTCTCATTAATGCAATTATCTAGTCAACCAATCACATGGCAGTTGCTTCAATGCATTTAGGGGAGTGGTCCTGGTCAAGACAATCTCCTGAACTCCAAACTGAATGTCAGAATGGGAAAGAAAGGTGATTTAAGCAATTTTGAGCGTGGCATGGTTGTTGGTGCCAGACGGGCCGGTCTGAGTATTTCACAATCTGCTCAGTTACTGGGATTTTCACGCACAACCATTTCTAGGGTTTACAAAGAATGGTGTGAAAAGGGAAAAACATCCAGTATGCGGCAGTCCTGTGGGCAAAAATGCCTTGTGGATGCTAGAGGTCAGAGGAGAATGTGCCGACTGATTCAAGCTGATAGAAGAGCAACGTTGACTGAAATAACCACTCGTTACAACCGAGGTATGCAGAAAAGCATTTGTGAAGCCACAACACACACAACCTTGAGCCGGATGGGCTACAACAGCAGAAGACCCCACCGGGTACCACTCATCTCCACTACAAATAGGAAAAAGACGCTACAATTTGCACGAGCTGACCAAAATTGGACTGTTGAAGACTGGAAAAATGTTGCCTGGTCTGATGAGTCTCGATTTCTGTTGAGACATTCAAATGGTAGAGTCCGAATTTGGCGTAAACAGAATGAGAACATGTATCCATCCTCTGATGGCTACTTCCAGCAGGATAATGCACCATGTCACAAAGCTCGAATCATTTCAAATTGGTTTCTTGAACATGACAATGAGTTCACTGTACTAAAATGGCCCCCACAGTCACCAGATCTCAACCCAATAGAGCATCTTTGGGATGTGGTGGAACGGGAGCTTCGTGCCCTGGATGTGCATCCCTCAAATCTCCATCAACTGCAAGATGCTATCCTATCAATATGGGCCAACATTTCTAAAGAATGCTATCAGCACCTTGTTGAATCAATGCCACGTCGAATTAAGGCAGTTCTGAAGGCAAAAGGGGGTCCAACACGTATTAGTATGGTGTCCCTAATAATTCTTTAGGTGAATGTATATAGCACTGACATATTCCACAGTGCTTTATAGACATTAGCATGAAGTTAAACCCAATGGGGCTTACAATTTAAGTTCCCTATGATTATGTCTTTGAAGGGTGGGAAGAAACTAAAGGAAACCCACTCAATCACGAGGAGAACATACACAGATGTTGTCCATGGTCAGATTCGAACCTAGGACCCCAGCGCTGCAAGACACGAGTACTAACCACTGAGCCACCATTCCTTTCATTTGAGAATGTGGAATTCTGGGAAAAAAAATTATATCCATCTGACACCTCATTAAACAGGCACCACAGATTGTCAATTGTTTTGGAATTCAACAAAATTTATATTTTTGGGCCCATCTTTAAATCAATGTGAAATCTGGGATCTACATCATTATTTGGTTGGATGTTCTTTTATGCTCTGTAGGTGTCAATTTTTCTTCTTCATGGCTATAAAGACACATTCAATACCAGAATTACTAACGTACTGCTAATAAATAATACAGGAACTGTCTTCTGTACGTATAATAACAGTACACACATTTATTAGGAATTTATAGGAGTATATGACTCTGCATTAACAAGTAATGTGTTTTCTATCATTTTTGTGCAAATATATGACAATTCTTGATATGTTATTCGGAATGATTAATTGAGACCAGAAAAGCTGCAAATATTCTGATAAACTAAAAGACTAATGTTGAAAACAATAGTAATGGAATTTAGACAAGGTGGGAGAAACAAATTTGTGTCCTGAGACTAAAACAAGGAAATTTTATAGACAAGACTGACAAGTTGGCTTTCACCTAAACAAAGCAGACTCAATACACCATAAATTACAATAACAGGGTGCTGTATATGTATAAAAAAAAACATTAAAAAATTGCAATAGCGCAAAAATGTCAAAATGGCGTTGGGGGTCTCAGGAGCCATTGTGGTCAGTATTCTACCTTTGTCTTTTCCTGGTCTATGTACTTATGGTGTCCTAATATTCAGCCATCTTTGTTTCATTTATAATGGGTTGCTGTGTGTGATCATGGCCGTTTATTATCTTAAATGTACAGATACCTCAATATGGTTTCCTGTATTTATGCGGGTATGGGTCTTTTGAGATATAATTTTTCATAAATTGCTATATTAAAGATGATTCACGTTTTATCTTTCAACCTATTGTGTGTTATTGTAATTTTTGAAGGCCTTCATTTGTCAGTGGTAGTCTTTACAAAAGAGATGAGTGAAGTTTAGAAAAATTCCATTCGGACGATTCGCCAAGGTTCTTCAAGAAATTTGTTTTGTTCCAAATTAATTTGTCATGAATCACAATAAATCTGATATACCCAGGCCACGATGCCTAATCCTATGCATCCCACTTGGTGGAGCAATCTCATTGAGAAGGCTTGGAAATTAAACTGCAGGGAGAGTGCCGGGAAATTACATTCTAATGCATCCACATTCATAGTTAATCCATTCTGTAGGTACTGTGCGCTCTGATTACGTCACTGGGCTCGGCGCATGCCCAGTGACACTATTGAGGCTGTTGCCCTCAGGAGCCGTAGGATCAGACAGGCGCAGGCAGTCAGCGATACTGCGGCTGTGCGCGATTTCATGGGCAAGAAAGGATGAAGCAAGGTTCGTCTGTTGAATAAATTATATGACGTAGCGGAGGGGGTGGCGCTGTTCGGCTCGGCTGTGGGAGGAAATTTATTTATGAGTAGGCATGCTGGGCTTGAAATAAAGGCCCCTTTGGGCACCTTGAAGGTTCATTAGCATATCTGAAAAATATTTTTTTTTATCTAAATGACAACATGAATAAAAGAAAGAAGACCCTTGCTGGAATGAAGGTAGTTTATTGAACATTTCAATAGTAACAGCTTAATATGCTCAAACTAGGTGACAGATTCCCTTTAACCATGCAGTGCCCCAAGATTCAAGTAGTGGCTCCATGACAGGAGGGGGACGGTGGCAGCAGCAGCAGCAGTAGTAGCCCCATGACAGATTGGGGAGGGTGGCGGCAGCGGCAGCAGCAGCATCATCAGCAGCAGCAGCAGCAGCAGCAGTAGTAGTAGCAGCAGTGGCAGTAAGGCTGCGTTAACATCACTGTTTATGTTTCCTTTCTTCTGATCAGAAGAACATGAAAAAAAAAAAAAAAGATCCTGTATTTTGAGCAGCCATAAAGCCTCTTTCAGATGGTCAGTATTTTGTCAGTGTTTTGCATCAGTATTTGATCAGTAATTGTAAGCCAAAAACAGGAGTGGGACCAAAACCGAGATAAAATGTAATGGAATTATTTACATCTCATCTGTGTATTGGACCCACTCCTGCTTTTGGCTTCCAAATTCTGTTCAAATACTGATGCAAACACTGGCCAAGCACTGTCCAAAATAACATATTAGCTATGATAAAGTGATTTGTGTGGTTCATTATAATAATCGACACTCCTCCCTTATGGCAATAATCCAGCTGCCATGTTTGATCCATCCAGTAAGTTCGGCCTATCTGGTTTTAATATTAATACATGTTGAAAGCAAAATACCATTAAGTTGATAGTATGGAAGGATCCTGAATCTTATGGAGGGATCCACATGGGCAAAAATTTTGTTAAACTGCACAGTGACGCTGAATAATATTTTCCATAACAAAAGTGGTAGTTGGGCCGAGTGGGTGGAGAGATTTGTATGGTTCATTCCGATAACCAACGGCAAACCTATTGTATAGCAATAATCGAGCTGCAGTGTTTGATCCATCCAGCAAGCTCAGCCCATCTGGTTTTTAACTAGGGATGAGCGGACCCGTGGATGCTCGGGTTCGGCCAAAATTCGGGTTTGGGACCCGAACTTGACCCGAACTTGAACCCCAATTGAATTCAATGGGGACCTGAACTTTGGTGCACTAAAATGGCTGTAAAATAGTCGTAGTAAGGGCTAGAGGGCTGCAAAAGGAAGCAAAATGGGGGTAAGAGCAGGACAGTTGCCCTGCAAACAAATGTGGATAGGGAAATGATTAAAATAACATAGAATAGAAAATAAAATAACAAAATAATCTTGAACTAGGAGGTGGAGGTCAAAGTGGAGTAGGTGGTTGAGGAGTCGGTGGACGTGGCGGTGTAGGTAGAAGCGGTGGTGGAGGAGGTAGCCAACACTGTTTTTGTTGTCGTTGTTTTTTTCATTTATTTATAAATTTTGGAAGACCCCAAAACATTGGGAAATAGAAAAGAGAATGCAAAAGAAGAGTGCGCTGGAGTACAACAATGGCTGGGTGCGGCCGGTATACTTGTCTACTCAGCATAAGGTACGGACAAGTCCTGTGGGATCCATGCCTGGTTCATTTTAATGAATGTGAGCTTGTCCACGTTGGCTGTGAACAGGCACTGGTTAGAATGTGGGCAACTCGGTAGTCGTTGCGCATGTAGTCGCTCATGTGTGCTAGGCTGCTAAGAGGCAACGACAAGCTGTCCTCTGTGGGAGGTGTATCGTCTGTGTCCTCTGTATCCCCCCAGCCACACTCCATTGATGCCTATAAGCTACTTTGGGTGCCACTCTGCTTTGAACACGGTTCCTCCTCATCTTCATCCTCCTCCTTCTCACCCTGCAGAACTGTGCCTTGGCTGGACAGTTATGTACCTAGCCTCTGTTGGTACAGGAACCCACCCTTGTGAATGACTGGCCTGATACCTGTGGAAATGATCCCTCTTCCTCCTGTGCCACATCCTCTTCCATTATCGCCCAAAGTGTTTTTTAAAGGAGACATAGAAGTGGGATAGTAACGCTGAGGACTGCATCATCAGCATTGGCCATGTTGGTGGATTACTCGAAACAGCGCAACACGACACACACGTCCCGCATAGAGGCCCACTCGTTGGTGGTGAAGTGGTGCTGTTCCGTAGAGTGACTCACCTGTGCATGCTGCAGCTGAAAGTCCACTATTTATGAACCTACAAATCTCCCTATTTCTTGAAAAATACACACACCTGTGGAAATCAGAATACATATATCGTAAACCAAAACACTACAGCAGGAACAACCTTCTACAAAAAATATAGTAGCTTTATTATTAATACATATAATATCCAAATAGAGTCTGGGAAAAAAGGGCAAGATGGAAAAAGAAAAGACACAGAGAAAGCGGGGAGCTGCCCTCCGTCAATAACCAATGTCAACAGTAAATCTAGTAAGATGCAATAGCAATATCATGCACATGGCACATAAAGATGCACATGTGTTATATATGGTCCTAAGGGATATATATAATAAGAGCAACACCAGGCCACCGCTCAAATAGTCCAATGATGGCCTAAGAGGAAGTCAACAGAACCGACCAATTATGGTCGGACTACACAATATATCCCACAGATACAATAATTCTGCAATTACAGACCATATATAAACCACAACGGTGCCCAACCCAGTAAAATACTGTTAAAGGACACAGATGGATACTGGAGGAATTACCTCGATGTGACCTAAAAGGTAAAGCAAGGGGGGAACTAACTCTCCTTAGGGAGAGAGCACCTTAATCAGCGTGAGGAGCTCCTCTGGAATTCTGTGAGGGAAGAAATGCAAAAGAGCTCTTAACAAGCTTTGCCTCTAATGCCACCAGCTGTAAGGCAGCTATCCTATGACTTGGATATTATATAAGCCAGCACCTCATCTGCAGACAGCTGTTTCAGGGTGATTGCCCCTCATCAGTTCAGAGCAGAGAGTACTGGCTTAACTGCAGATGAGGTGCTGGCTTATTTAATATCCAAGTCATAGGCTTATTTTAAGAGCTGAATATTGACTTATAGGATAGCTGCATTACAGCTGGTGGCATTAGAGGCAAATCTTGTTAAGAGCTCATTTGCATTTCTTCCCTCCTAAAAGGTAAATGCACATGCAGATATCATAGCATACAAAGATACATCAATCAGCTCATAATAGAGCGCACGTACCCTGAGACATGGTTATATAACCGGAGGGATGAAGCTCCACGCGAAAAGACCTCGACGCACGTTTCACCCTGAAGGCTTCGTCAGGAGGTGAGACATAATTAAAATACAGGGCCGACGCCCGATATGTGGGGCCGGACAGCACATGCGTGGGTCCGCGACCCTGTGGAACGCAAATGGTGGGGATGGCCGCCTATTCTACAGTTACATGGAATGCAAGCCATTGAGATAAAGGGAAGAACTAATTCCATTGATGCCTAAATAGAATATATGTTAATAAAAATACCAGGGATCAATTATGGGACATTGGGGATCTAAAAATCCAAATATAAATAAAAGTGTTCAAGCGTCTATGATATCGGCATAAGTGCATATGAACCTTAACGATCCTACTACAGTGAGTCATATTTATACATTAATCAAACATAATTATACATCTATGTTCCACAGAAAAAAACTGTGAAAAAAAAGTGACAAGTGCAAACAAAGTGACAAGTGCTATTCATGGTACTCACAAAATGTGAAAAAACAGATGTATTAAAATACGAAAAAGAATAAATTAAAGGAGGGATAGGGAGGTACCCAACAGAAGCCATAAAAAAATGGCACATGGTGGGTAACAACCAATCCAACCACAATTGTAAAAAACAATGAAAAGTAATAACTG
Organism: Bufo bufo; assembly: GCF_905171765.1. Lineage (NCBI taxonomy): Eukaryota > Metazoa > Chordata > Amphibia > Anura > Bufonidae > Bufo > Bufo bufo. Next base: position 652,727,194 of record NC_053390.1, on the reverse strand, counting down.
TAATAACAAAATACCCCCAAGCCCATAGAGATTACATCTCCACATAAAGGTACATCCAAGTATATAAAAAATGGAAATGATTCTCTACCAGTGGCGTACATACCAGGGTCGCAGGGGTCGCAGTTGCGACCGGGCCCGGCACTCCAGGGGGCCCGGCCGCCTGTGGACCCCCCCCCAGGCCGCTGGCAGGGCCCCCGCTGTACTCATATGTAATGGAGCGCTCTGATGGGGCCCGGCATGAAGTACAGTGGCAATTTCGGGCCCCATCAAAGCGCTCCATGCCTCCATTACATGTATAATATGGGGGGGGGGCCGGAGGGTCAAGGAAGAGGGGAGGGGGGAGCGCACACTCACTCACACCCGGCCAGGCAGTTCCGTTTCTATAGTGAAGCAGGGAAACCTCTCTGCTCCCTGCTCCCTGCTTCACTGATCTTCAGAGCTCAGGAGCTCCCCCTGCTGGCCCCAGATCGCGCTGCTGGCTGTGGGAGGAGGTAAGAAGAAGGTAAGTATGTGTATTTTAATGCTGCAGACTGGGGGCTGGGGGCAGAGGGGGGGTTTGATGGGCACAACTAGAGTGAGGGGGCACAAAAGTCGGCATCTCTACTGAGGGGAACCTAATCTGCCATAACTAATTTGAGGGGGGCACCTAATCTGCCATAACTAATTTGAGGGGGCACCTAATGTGGCATAACTACAGTGAGGGGGGCACATATAAAGGCATAACTATGAGGGGGCACATATGAAGGCATAACTACTGTGACGGGGCATGTAATCTGGCATAACCAATGTGAGGGGCACATATGTGGGCATATCTAATGTGAGGGGCACATAATCTGGTATAACCACTCTGAGGGGACACATATCTGGGCATATTTACTTTGAGGGGGCACATAACCGGGCATAAATACTGTGAAGAGGCACATAATCTGGCATTACTACTGTGAGAGGACACATAATCTGGCATAACCACTCTGAGGGGGCACATATCTGGGCATATTTACTTTGAGGGGGCACATAACCGGGCATAAATACTGTGAAGGGGCACATAATCTGGAATTACTACTGTGAGGGGACACATAATCTGGCATAACCACTCTGAAGGGGCACATATCTGGGCATATTTACTTTGAGGGGGCACATAACCGGGCATAAATACTGTGAAGGGGCACATAATCTGGAATTACTACTGTGAAGGGACACATAATCTGGCATAACCACTCTGAGGGGAACATATCTGGGCATATCTACTTTGAGGGGGCACATAACTGGGCATAAATACTGTGAGGGGCACATAATCTGGCATTACTACTGTGAGGGGCACATAATCTGGCGTTACTAGGTGAGGGGCACATAGTCTGGCATTACTACTGTGAGGGGGCACATAATCTGGCATTACTACTGTGAGGGGACACATAATCTGGCATTACTACTGTGAGGGGACACATAATCTGGCATAACCACTTTGAGGGGGCACATATCTGGGCATAACTACTGTAAGGGGACACATATTTGGCATAACTACTATGAGGGGGCACATATCTGGGCATAATTACTGTGACAGGAACAAAGGTGGGCATAACTACTGTGAGGGGCCACAAGGTGGGCATTAGTACTGTGTGGTTGCATTTAGGGGAAATGTCCTAGATTACCCTGCTATACATTGGCATGGCTCAGTCTTACAGGCCAGCTGGTGATTTCACGGGGGTAGTCACCATCCCTTCCTTATGTGATTATTCTTTTTTTCTCACCACAGGGACCTTGTTCTGGATCCAGCGGACATCACGCCGATACCAGCGACACCCTGGATGAGGTAGGACCAGATTTTATTAGTAATGGGTGAGTGTAGCCATGCATTGGGCTTAGGGCTCTTTAACACGAGCGGATCCCGTGCGGGTAATCCACTGCGTGAAAGACAGCCAAGCCCCGTTCCGGACAGCAGAGACACGGAGCATTAACATGATTGGCAATGCTCTGTGCCTCTCTGTGATCTTTTTACTACAAAATCACAGAGAGATAAAGTTGTCACCGTGATTTTGTAGTAAAAAGATCACAGTCAATCATGTTACTGCTCCGTGTCTCTGCTGTTCAGAATGGGGCTTGGCACTCAGTCACACAGCGAATTACCCGCACGGAAAGAGCCCTTAGTAAGAAAATCTGCCGGTTCTTTGTAAAAATGTTTGCACTGTGGCCCATTACACTATAGTTACAACACTAGTGGGGGAGGTAGTGGGGGAGGGGCTTGGAGGCAGGTTGGTGGGGCGACGGGGAGGGGGCCCCATAGTTCAGTTTCGCACCGGGGCCCCATGGATTGTGTGTACGCCACTGTTCTCTACATAGAGATATCTTCTTTATCCTGCATTCACTGCAACTTCAAAAGGTCTCTTCCACTTTTTTTGCGTATTAATTCTAGATTCGCAGGGACACTCCTTCTAACTTGCATGTTAATGCCTCTTCAAACATCTCATCAATTGAAGCCATGACACAACACCTCAAAAAACAGATAAATAAACAATTAAAAATTAAAAGACACATTAACATATATAGTACCCTGAAATTAAAATTTGCGCATAATTACAAGAAAGGTTTGAAGCTGTTTGATTCGTTGAGACCACAAGGAACCATAGTGTCCAACATTACTATCCATTTCGTTTCCCTACGTAATAGAGCCTGTTTAAAGGGTTTCTGTCATCATAAATTACGTTATGTAGCTGACTGACATTAGCGATGGGCTAATGTGAGCAGTACATAACAGTGGGCTTGCTAAGTGTCTGCCTGCCGCTGTTTTCTTAAAAAAAGCACTTTTAAAATATGCTAATGAGCCTCTAGGTGCTATGAGGGCGTTGCTTCAGCACCTAGAGGCTCGGTCCACTCACCCTTTGGCACGCCCAGGTCCCTTTGATTGACTTGCGATTTCTCCTCTTCGGTCTGTAAATCCCCCGCCTGCGCTGTCCTTTTTACTATTCGGCGCAGTGAGTGAAGGACGCGCTCCTGCTGCCGGCCTCCCTCACTGCGCCTGCGCCGGCTTCACTCACTGCGCAGGCGCAGTAAATGATACGGCGCAGGATTTACTGGACAAAGGAGAAATAGCAAGTCAATCAAAGGGACCTGGGCATGCCAAAGGGTGAGTGGACCAAGCCTCTAGGTGCTGAAGTAACACCATCATAGCACCTAGAGGCTCATTAGCATATTTTTAAAGTGTTTATTTTAAGAAAACTGCAGCAGGCAGACACTTAGCAAGACCACTGTTATGTACTGCTGACATTAGCCCATCGCTAATGTCAGTCAGCTACATAACGTAATTTATGATGACAGAAACCCTTTAACATCACCGCCTCTCGACCCCAATCTGATCCTATCTATGCCTCTTACTCTTAACCCTCTTGGGTCACAGGCATGATATTTCCAAAAATGTCATGGAACAGATTGTAGCCCATCTAAATCCTTTTCTAGAACTCCTGATGCCGCTTGCATTCTATTACCATGTTCCAAGACACGGACCTTAAAGGCTCTTGTAGTCATTCCAACGTAGAGTTGGTCACATGGACATATGATCAGATATATCACTGCTTCTGTATTGCAAGTAATATTATGGACAATCTTATATTCGTTTTACTTAGAAGAATCACAAAAGGTGGTGGAACAGGTCATGTATTTACAAGCTGCATAATTACCACAAGAATAGGATCCCCATTTGGGGCCTCTGCTGCCAAACACATTGCTAGGTACATTCGGTATATAATTACTCTTTGTTAGAAGGTAACGTAAATTTGGTGATCTTTTCCACGTAATCTGAGGGTATGATGTCAATGATGGAGCTAATTCTCTATCAGTTTGTAGTACCCCCCAGTGCTTATGCCAAATGTTCTGGATGGTTCGCCATTCACTATTAAACGGAGTAATGAATCTCACCACTGAATCTCTTTTGTCTTTTTCATGTTTTGTCTTACTTACCAATAAGGAGTCTCTAGACGTTCTCTTGGCTCTCTCATATCCCTGATAAATTGTACTTGCACGGCACCCTCTCTCCTTGAACTGTTTCGTCAAGATGGAGCATTGTTGTTCAAAGTTTTCCTCCTCGGAGCAGATCCTGCACGTTCTTAAAAATTTACCTACTGGAATAGGTTGTATAACCTTTGCATAGTGTGAAGATGAGGGGCGGAGAAGGGAATTCACAGCTGTTGTCTTTCTGAAGACATTGGTAGATATAAAACCATCAGGCCCTCTTGTAATCAAGATATCCAAGAACTCCACTTCCGCCTGACTGTATTTCCAGGTCAATTTAATATTAACATCATTGTTATTAAGACTCCCCAGAAAGGATTCCAAGGAAGAAACGGATCCCTTCCAAATAAAAAAGATATCGTCTATATACCTCGACCAGAGGAGTGCGGCATTATAACCCAAAGTATTTTGGACAATCTCCCTCTCCCACAGCCCCAGGAACAAATTAGCATATGAGGGCGCACATGACGCCCCCATAGCTGTCCCCTGGAGCTGCAGGAAGAGGCGGTCCTTAAAAAGAAAATAGTTGTGAATAAGGACAAACTCCAATAGAGTTAAAATCAGCTCTGTCAGGTAGTTATCATAATCGGTCATTGATATAAAAATAAATAGATGCTTGCACTCCGTGGTCGTGGCATATAGACGTATAAAGTGACTAGACGTCACAATTAACCAAAAGAAAGTCATCGTCAAGGTGGATGCCATCAAGGCATCTCAACATATCTGTGGTGTCTTTGACAAAAGATGGAAGAGTCTCCACACTTTAAAAAAAATAAAAATCAACTAAATTCCCAATATTAGCACATAAACCGCCAATCCCCGAGACAATAGGGCATCCCAGGGGATTGGTCGGATTCTTGTGAACTTTAGGGAACAAATATAATGTTGGTTTAATAGGATGGTCTACCATCAGTCCCGTCATCATTTTCGAACTGATAATATTCTGATCACGTGCTTCACATAAAATCATATCCAATTCTTTCTTAAATTGATCCGTAGGGTGCCTATCCAATTTTCTATAACATTGCTTATTATTCAATTGACGGAATGCCTCCCTCTCGTAGATCTGCATCGGCCAGGTCACCACATTATCCCCCTTGTCAGCCGGTTTAATTACCACTTCTTTTAGGTCCTGCAGCTCCCGAAATGCTTGTCTCTGTGACCTTGTCTCTGTGACTTGGAGCGATATTGGCAAGATCACGATTTACCAATTTCACAAAAATGTCGACTGCAGGGCACAGTGACTTGGGGGGAAAACTTGGGACCGCCGGTGCAGACGTACAGGGAATTTCGCACCCTCCGCCATCTCTTGTTCCTCCAATAGGGATTCCAAATCCTGTACTGCCTGCCTTTTAGCAGGTGATGACAGTTAGGTCTCATCACGTCCCCTATTGAAATGTTTTTTAAAAATTAGTTTACGAGAAAACAATTCCAAGTCCTTTATAACCTCAAAGGGATCAAATCTGCCCTTCGGGGAAAAGGATAGAGCCTTCTGCAGTACCTGCTGTTGAGGCAAGGTTAATCTAACATCAGAGAGATTAATTACCTTTAGTTCCTGGGTCTTTTCTCCCAGTTGGTCATGTATCTGCTCTTTCTTTTCTGGATAGGTGTATGGATCGTAGTTTTCAGTGGCGTAGGGATCGCCATAGCAACCATAGCAGTGGCTATGGGGCCCTACGCCACTGCGGGCCCGTCCGGGCCGCCTTCTGTTGATTATTTTTATTTATTTTTTTATTTACATACACACCACACACAGGCAGCCAGGCCCGAGCCGTGGACCGCCCGCCCACTACACTAGTGTAGTGGGTGGGGCGCGGGCGGTCCGCGGTTCGGGCCTGGCTGGGGAGGAGTCAGGACTGGAGCAGGGCGCACACAGGGCCGGGCCGACACAGTGGCTGGGGAGGCTCCAGCCAGGCCACTGAGTAACTCAGAAGATCCAATGGTATATTCTAACCCCCAGGCGTTCCCATGGTGACGGGGACGCTTGCCTGGGGGTTAGAATATACCATCGGATCTGAGTTTTCCCGCGCTCAGTGAGATCGTAAAAACTCAAATCCGATGGTATATTCTAACCCCCAGGCGTTCCCATGGTGACAGGGACGCTTGCCTGGGGGTTAGAATATACAAGGGCCACGCCGCTCACAGGAGTATATTTATAAACTAATCAGTAACTAACTACTTTAATCATTGACATTGCTGATCTCTTTACTGGGATATCTTACTCTGTCTTAGCTCCGGTAACAGCAGGCAGTGCGGGAGGGCGGCGCTCACTCACTGACACCACATGCCTGCGCCGCCTAGTGGGAGGAGCAGGCGCGTGACGTCAGTGAGTGAGCGCCGCCCTCCTGCACTGCCTGCTGTTACCAGAGCTAAGACAGAGTAAGATATCCCAGTAAAGAGATCAGCAATGTCAATGATTAAAGTTAAAGTTACTGATTAGTTTATAAATGTACTCATGTGAGCATCGGGGAGGGGGATCTGTGGATGTTACTGTTTAGGGGAGGGGGATCTGTGGATGGCACTATTTAGGGGAGGGGGATCTGTGGATGGCACTATTTAGGGGAGGGAGATCTGAGGATGGCACTGTTTAGGGGAGGGGGGATCTGTGGATGGCACTGTTTAGGGGAGGGGGATCTGTGGATGGCACTGTTTAGGGGAGGGGGATATGTGGATGGCACTGTTTAGGGGAGGGGGATCTGTGGATGGCACTGTTTAGGGGAGGGGATCTGTGGATGGCACTGTTTAGGGGAGGGGGGATCTGTGGATGGCACTATTTAGGGGAGGGGGATCTGTGGATGGTACTATTTAGGGGCGGGGGATCTGTGGATGGCACTGTTTAGGGGAGGGGGATCTGTGGATGGCACTATTTAGGGGAGGGGGATCTGTGGATGGCACTGTTTAGGGGAGGGGGGATCTGTGGATGGCACTATTTAGGGGAGGGAGATCTGTGGATGGCACTGTTTAGGGGAGGGGGGATCTGTGGATGGCACTATTTAGGGGAGGGAGATCTGTGGATGGCACTGTTTAGGGGAGGGGGGATCTGTGGATGGCACTATTTAGGGGAGGGGGATCTGTGGATGGCACTGTTTAGGGGAGGGGGATCTGTGGATGGCACTGTTTAGGGGAGGGGTGATCTGTGAATGGCACTATTTAGGGGAGGGGGATCTGTGGATGGTACTATTTAGGGGAGGGGGATCTGTGGATGGCACTGTTTAGGGGAGGGGGATCTGTGGATGGCACTATTTAGGGGAGGGGGTTCTGTGGATGGTACTATTTAGGGGAGGGGGATCTGTGGATGGCACTGTTTAGGGGAGGGGGATCTGTGGATGGCACTATTTAGGGGAGGGGGGATCTGTGGATGGCACTATTTAGAGGAGGGGGATCTGTTGATGGCACTATTTAGGGGAGGGGGATCTGTTGATGGCACTATTTAGGGGAGGGGGATCTGTGGATGGCACGGGGGGGGCCATACATTTTTTTTGCTATGGGGCCCATGCATTTCTAGCTACGCCCCTGGTAGTTTGATCTTTCTAAATCTGGCCCCCGCCCGTGTGCCAGACGCCCATCTGAAAAAGAAGCCCCACATTCTTCTTCTGATGTTAATGATGTGACGAAATGTGAGCGAGATCCTGATCTCAATGTACTATTGTTTCTCTACCACCTAAAGATTTTTTATTTTATTTTTATAGTCGTTCAGATCCCTCTGGAACTTCCTAGATTTAGTAATTTGTATTTCCTTTTTCTACTTAGTGAGATCCTCCTCCAGATTTTTGTCAAATGCTTCCATCTCTTCCTTTGTCAGAAGCTGTTAGATTTTTTCTTTATAATCCTCAATTTTCTTCTCCACACTATCCAGGGTTGTGCGATTCGCTCCAATCAACAATTCGATCAAGGTTTGTGAACACTTTATTAGGGCCTCCTCCCACTTGCCCATAAAGGTAGGATCTTCACTTTCCAATGTTGGAAATGTCTGGATCCGCAGTCCACGTGGTACAATGTTCTAATTAAGGTAATTTTCTAGTGCAGCCTTGTTCCACCACACCTTAGTGCGTCTCCTAAGAGAGTCTCTAATATTCTGCTTCAACTCCTTAATGTCACGTTTCTCTGTATCAGGTGCCGATTTTTCCCCAAACACCGTTCGCAATTGTGTTAACCAATTTTTATCACGTCTCCTAAAATCCTTGTAGGAGGTATTACCTGAAAAATATACTATACATATGAACCTACAAACTTCCCTATATCTTGAAAAATACAAACACCTGCGGAAATCAGCATACATACAGTACAGACCAAAGGTTTGGACACACCTTCTCATTCAAAGAGTTTTCTTTATTTTCATGACTATGAAAATTGTAGATTCACACTGAAGGCATCAAAACTATGAATTAACACATGTGGAATTATATACATAACAAACAAGTGTGAAACAACTGAACATATGTCATATTCTAGGTTCTTCAAAGTAGCCACCTTTTGCTTTGATTACTGCTTTGCACACTCTTGGCATTCTCTTGATGAGCTTCAAGAGGTAGTCACCTGAAATGGTTTTCACTTCACAGGTGTGCCCTGTCAGGTTTAATAAGTGGGATTTATTGCCTTATAAATGGGGTTGGGACCATCAGTTGCGTTGAGGAGAAGTCCGGTGGATACACAGCTGATAGTCCTACTGAATAGACTTTTAGAATTTGTATTATGGCAAGAAAAAAGCAGCTAAGTAAAGAAAAACGAGACCTGAACCCAATCGAGATGGTTTGGGGTGAGCTGGACCGCAGAGTGAAGGCAAAAGGGCCAACAAGTGCCAAGCATCTCTGGGAACTCCTTCAAGACTGTTGGAAGACCATTTCAGGGGACTACCTCTTGAAGCTCATCAAGAGAATGCCAAGAGTGTGCAAAGCAGTAATCAAAGCAAAAGGTGGCTACTTTGAAGAACCTAGAATATGACATATTTTCAGTTGTTTCACACTTGTTTGTTATGTATATAATTCCACATGTGTTAATTTATAGTTTTGATGCCTTCATAGTCATGAAAATAAAGAAAACTCTTTGAATGAGAAGGTGTGTCCAAACTTTTGAAAACCAAAAAACTACCGCAGGAACAACCTTCTACAAAAATATAGTAGCTTTAATATTAATACATATAATATCCAAATAGAGTCTGGGAAAAAGGGGCAAGATGGAAAAAGAAAAGACACAGAGAAAGCGGGGAGCTGCCCTCTGTCAAAAACCAATGTCAACAGTAAATCTAGTAGCATGCAATAGCAATATCAGGCACATGGCACATAAAGATGTACATGTGTTATATATGGTCCTAAGCTCCATTCAGACGTCCGCATGATTTTTACGGATCCACTGATAGATGGATCGGATCCGCAAAACGCATCCGGACGTCTGAATGAAGCCTTACAGGGGCATGATCAATGACTGTGATCCGCAAAACGCATACGGACGTCTGAATGAAGCCTTACAGGGGCATGATCAATGACTGTGGTGATCACCCCCCTGTCATTGATTACCCCCCTGTAAAGCTCCATTCAGATGTCCGCATGATTTTTACGGATGCACTGATAGATGGATCGGATCCGCAAAACGCATCCGGACGTCTGAATGAAGCCTTACAGGGGCATGATCAATGACTGTGGTGATCACCCCCCTGTCATTGATTACCCCCCTGTAAAGCTCCATTCAGATGTCCGCATGATTTTTACGGATGCACTGATAGATGGATCGGATCCGCAAAACGCATCCGGACGTCTGAATGAAGCCTTACAAACACCTTACTGTTTTGATAACAGCGTCTAATATACCTGCTACCTGGTCCTCTGGTGGTCCCCTTTGTTTGGATCGACCACCAGAGGACACAGGTAGCTCAGTAAAGTAGCACCAAGCACCACTACACTACACTACACCCCCCCCCCCCCCGTCACTTATTAACCCCTTATTAGCCCCTGATCACCCCTGATCACCCCATATAGACTCCCTGATCACCCCCCTGTCATTGATCACCCCCCTGTCATTGATCACCCCCCTGTAAAGCTCCATTCAGACGTCCGCATGATTTTTACGGATCCACTGATAGATGGATCGGATCCGCAAAACGCATCCGGACGTCTGAATGAAGCCTTACAGGGGCGTGATCAATGACTGTGGTGATCACCCCATATAGACTCCCTGATCACCCCCCTGTCATTGATTACCCCCCTGTCATTGATCACCCCCCTGTAAAGCTCCATTCAGACGTCCGCATGATTTTTACGGATCCACTGATAGATGGATCGGATCCGCAAAACGCATCCGGACGTCTGAATGAAGCCTTACAGGGGCATGATCAATGACTGTGGTGATCACCCCATATAGACTCCCTGATCACCCCCCTGTAAAGCTCCATTCAGATGTCCGCATGATTTTTACGGATGCACTGATAGATGGATCGGATCCGCAAAACGCATCCGGACGTCTGAATGAAGCCTTACAGGGGCATGATCAATGATTGTGGTGATCACCCCATATAGACTCCCTGATCACCCCCCTGTCATTGATTACACCCCTGTCATTGATCACCCCCCTGTAAAGCTCCATTCAGATGTCCGCATGATTTTTACAGATGCACTGATAGATGGATCGGATCCGCAAAACGCATACGGACGTCTGAATGAAGCCTTACAGGGGCATGATCAATGACTGTGGTGATCACCCCCCTGTCATTGATTACCCCCCTGTAAAGCTCCATTCAGATGTCCGCATGATTTTTACGGATGCACTGATAGATGGATCGGATCCGCAAAACGCATCCGGACGTCTGAATGAAGCCTTACAGGGGCATGATCAATGACTGTGGTGATCACCCCCCTGTCATTGATTACCCCCCTGTAAAGCTCCATTCAGATGTCCGCATGATTTTTACGGATGCACTGATAGATGGATCGGATCCGCAAAACGCATCCGGACGTCTGAATGAAGCCTTACAGGGGCGTGATCAATGACTGTGGTTATCACCCCATATAGACTCCCTGATCACCCCCCTGTCATTGATTACACCCCTGTCATTGATCACCCCCCTGTAAAGCTCCATTCAGATGTCCGCATGATTTTTACGGATCCACTGATAGATGGATCGAATCCGCAAAACGCATCCGGACGTCTGAATGAAGCCTTACAGGGGCGTGATCAATGACTGTGGTGATCACCCCATATAGACTCCCTGATCACCCCCCTGTCATTGATTACCCCCCTGTCATTGATTACCCCCCTGTAAAGCTCCATTCAGACGTCCGCATGATTTTTACGGATCCACTGATAGATGGATCGGATCCGCAAAACGCATCCGGACGTCTGAATGAAGCCTTACAGGGGCATGATCAATGACTGTGGTGATCACCCCATATAGACTCCCTGATCACCCCCCTGTCATTGATTACCCCCCTGTAAAGCTCCATTCAGACGTCCGCATGATTTTTACGGATGCACTGATAGATGGATCGGATCCGCAAAACGCATCCGGACGTCTGAATGAAGCCTTACAGGGGCGTGATCAATGACTGTGGTTATCACCCCATATAGACTCCCTGATCACCCCCCTGTCATTGATTACACCCCTGTCATTGATCACCCCCCTGTAAAGCTCCATTCAGATGTCCGCATGATTTTTACGGATCCACTGATAGATGGATCGGATCCGCAAAACGCATCCGGACGTCTGAATGAAGCCTTACAGGGGCGTGATCAATGACTGTGGTGATCACCCCATATAGACTCCCTGATCACCCCCCTGTCATTGATTACCCCCCTGTCATTGATTACCCCCCTGTAAAGCTCCATTCAGACGTCCGCCTGATTTTTACGGATCCACTGATAGATGGATCGGATCCGCAAAACGCATCCGGACGTCTGAATGAAGCCTTACAGGGGCATGATCAATGACTGTGGTGATCACCCCATATAGACTCCCTGATCACCCCCCTGTCATTGATTACCCCCCTGTAAAGCTCCATTCAGATGTCCGCATGATTTTTACGGATGCACTGATAGATGGATCGGATCCGCAAAACGCATACGGACGTCTGAATGAAGCCTTACACGGGCGTGATCAATGACTGTGGTTATCACCCCATATAGACTCCCTGATCACCCCCCTGTCATTGATCACCCCCCCTGTCATTGATCACCCCCCCTGTCATTGATCACCCCTCTGTCAGGCTCCATTCAGACATTTTTTTGGCCCAAGTTAGCGGAATTATTATTATTTTTTTCTTACAAAGTCTCATATTCCACTAACTTGTGTCAAAAAATAAAATCTCACATGAACTCACCATACCCCTCACGGAAACCAAATGCGTAAAATTTTTTAGACATTTATATTCCAGACTTCTTCTCACGCTTTAGGGCCCCTAGAATGCCAGGGCAGTATAAATACCCCACATGTGACCCCATTTCGGAAAGAAGACACCCCCAGGTATTCCGTGAGGGGCATATTGAGTCCATGAAAGATTGAAATTTTTGTCCCAAGTTAGCGGAACGGGAGACTTTGTGAGAAAAAAATTAAAAATATCAATTTCCGCTAACTTGTGCCAAAAAAAAAAAATTTCTATGAACTCGCCATGCCCCTCATTGAATACCTTGGGGTGTCTTCTTTCCAAAATGGGGTCACATGTGGGGTATTTATACTGCCCTGGCATTCTAGGGGCCCCAAAGCGTGAGAAGAAGTCTGGTATCCAAATGTCTAAAAATGCCCTCCTAAAAGGAATTTGGGCACCTTTGCGCATCTAGGCTGCAATAAAGTGTCACACATCTGGTATCGCCGTACTCAGGAGAAGTTGGGGAATGTGTTTTGGGGTGTCATTTTACATATACCCATGCTGGGTGAGAGAAATATCTTGGTCAAATGCCAACTTTGTATAAAAAAATGGTAAAAGTTGTCTTTTGCCAAGATATTTCTCTCACCCAGCAAGGGTATATGTAAAATGACACCCCAAAACACATTCCCCAACTTCTCCTGAATACGGCGATACCACATGTGTGACACTTTTTTGCAGCCTAGGTGGGCAAAGGGGCCCATATTCCAAAGAGCACCTTTAGGATTTCACAGGTCATTTACCTACTTACCACACATTAGGGCCCCTGGAAAATGCCAGGGCAGTATAACTACCCCACAAGTGACCCCATTTTGGAAAGAAGACACCCCAAGGTATTCCGTGAGGGGCATGGCAAGTTCCTAGAATTTTTTATTTTTTGTCACAAGTTAGTGGAAAATGATGATTTTTTTTTTTTTATTTTTTTTTCATACAAAGTCTCATATTCCACTAACTTGTGACAAAAAATAAAAACTTCCATGAACTCACTATGCCCATCAGCGAATACCTTGGGGTCTCTTCTTTCCAAAATGGGGTCACTTGTGGGGTAGTTATACTGCCCTGGCATTCTAGGGGCCCAAATGTGTGGTAAGGAGTTTGAAATCAAATTCTGTAAAAAATGACCTGTGAAATCCGAAAGGTGCTCTTTGGAATATGGGCCCCTTTGCCCACCTAGGCTGCAAAAAAGTGTCACACATCTGGTATCCCCGTACTCAGGAGAAGGTGGGGAATGTGTTTTGGGGTGTCATTTTACATATACCCCTGCTGGGTGAGAGAAATATCTTGGCAAAAGACAACTTTTCCCATTTTTTTATACAAAGTTGGCATTTGACCAAGATATTTATCTCACCCAGCATGGGTATATGTAAAAAGACACCCCAAAACACATTCCTCAACTTCTCCTGAATACAGAGATACCAGATGTGTGACACTTTTTTGCAGCCTAGGTGGGCAAAGGGGCCCATATTCCAAAGAGCACCTTTCGGATTTCACAGGTCATTTTTTACAGAATTTGATTTCAAACTCCTTACCACACATTCGGGCCCCTAGAATGCCAGGGCAGTATAACTACCCCACAAGTGACCCCATTTTGGAAAGAAGAGACCCCAAGGTATTCGCTGATGGGCATAGTGAGTTCATGGAAGTTTTTATTTTTTGTCACAAGTTAGTGGAATATGAGACTTTGTATGAAAAAAAAAAAAAAAAAATAAAATCATCATTTTCCACTAACTTGTGACAAAAAATAAAAAATTCTAGGAACTTGCCATGCCCCTCACGGAATACCTTGGGGTGTCTTCTTTCCAAAATGGGGTCACTTGTGGGGTAGTTATACTGCCCTGGCATTCTAGGGGCCCGAATGTGTGGTAAGGAGTTTGAAATCAAATTCTGTAAAAAATGACCTGTGAAATCCGAAAGGTGCTCTTTGGAATATGGGCCCCTTTGCCCACCTAGGCTGCAAAAAAGTGTCACACATCTGGTATTGCCGTACTCAGGAGAAGGTGGGGAATGTATTTTGGGGTGTCATTTTACATATACCCATGCTGGGTGAGAGAAATATCTTGGCAAAAGACAACTTTTCCCATTTTTTTATACAAAGTTGGCATTTGACCAAGATATTTATCTCACCCAGCATGGGTATATGTAAAATGACACCCCAAAACACATTCCTCAACTTCTCCTGAGTACGTAGATACCAGATGTGTGACACTTTTTTGCAGCCTAGGTGGGCAAAGGGGCCCACATTCCAAAAGCACCTTTCGGATTTCACTGGTCATTTTTTACAGAATTTGATTTCAAACTCCTTACCACACATTTGGGCCCCTAGAATGCCAGGGCAGTATAACTACCCCACAAGTGACCCCATTTTGGAAAGAAGAGACCCCAAGGTATTTCGTGATGGGCATAGTGAGTTCATAGAAGTTTTTATTTTTTGTCACAAGTTAGTGGAATATGAGACTTTGTAGGAAAAAAAATAAAATAAAAAAAAATCATCATTTTCCGCTAACTTGTGACAAAAAATAAAAAGTTCTATGAACTCACTATGCCCATCAGCGAATACCTTAGGGTGTGTACTTTCCGAAATGGGGTCATTTGTGGGGTGTTTGTACTGTCTGGGCATTGTAGAACCTCAGGAAACATGACAGGTGCTCAGAAAGTCAGAGCTGCTTCAAAAAGCGGAAATTCACATTTTTGTACCATAGTTTGTAAACGCTATAACTTTTACCCAAACCATTTTTTTTTTACCCAAACATTTTTTTTTTATCAAAGACATGTAGAACTATAAATTTAGAGCAAAATTTCTATATGGATCTCGTTTTTTTTTGCAAAATTTTACAACTGAAAGTGAAAAATGTCATTTTTTTGCAAAAAAATCGTTAAATTTCGATTAATAACAAAAAAAGTAAAAATGTCAGCAGCAATGAAATACCACCAAATGAAAGCTCTATTAGTGAGAAGAAAAGGAGGTAAAATTCATTTGGGTGGTAAGTTGCATGACCGAGCAATAAACGGTGAAAGTAGTGTAGTGCCGATTTGTAAAAAAGGGCCTGGTCTTTAGGGGGGTATAAACCTGTGGTCCTTAAGTGGTTAATTAGTTTTTTGGGTTCATTGAGAACATGGTTGTTGTTCAATAATAAAATTAATCCTCAAAAATACAACTTGCCTAATAATTCTGCACTCCCTGTACATCTGTATATTCACATTTTGTGAGTACCATGAATAGCACTTGTCACTTTGTTTGCACTTGTCACTTTTTCTTTTTTTCACAGGTTTTTTCTGTGGAACATAGATGTATAATTATGTTTGATTAATTATGTATAAATATGACTCACTGTAGGAGAATCGTTAAGGTTCATATGCACTTATGCCGATATCATAGACACTTGAACACTTTCATCAATGTCCCATAATTGATCCCTGGTATTTTTATTAACATATATTCTATTTAGGCATCAATGGAATTAGTTCTTCCCTTTATCTCGATGGCTTGCATTCCATGTAACTGTAGAATAGGCGGCCATCCCCACCATTTGCGTTCCACAAGGTCGCGGACCCACGCATGTGCTGTCTGGCCCCATCTTGACGTGCTCCGGTGCCTTCATCATGCATATGCACATGCATGGTGGCTTGGTGAGGATGCGCTGAAGGATGGCGTCGGCCATCATGGGGGAATCACGCCCGATATGTGAAGCGCAGGTGATGGTATTTTGTAACTATTTCATGCACTTCCCTCTCCTATATATACCCTGTATTTTAATTATGTCTTACCTCCTGACAAAGCCTTCAGGGTGAAACACGCGCCGCGGTCTTTTCGCGTGGAGCTTCATCCCTCCAGTTATATAACCATGTCTCAGGGTACGTGCGCTCTATTATGAGCTGATTGATGTATCTTTGTATGCTATGATATCTGCATGGGCATTTACCTTTTAGGTCACATCGAGGTAATTCCTCCAGTATCCATCTGTGTCCTTTAACAGTATTTTACTGGGTTGGGCACCTTTGTGGTTTATAAATGGTCTGTAATTGCAGATTTATTGTATCTGTGGGATATATTGTGTAGTCCGACCATAATCGGTCGGTTCTGTTGACTACCTTTAGGCCATAATTTGACTATTTGAGCGGTGGCCTGGTGTTGTTCTTATTATATATATATCCCTTAGGACCATATATAACACATGTACATCTTTATGTGCCATGTGCCTGATATTGCTATTGCATGCAGGGCCGGCACTGCCATAAGGCAGACCAAGCGGCTGCCTTAGGGCACACCCTGGGGGAGGGCGGAAAAATGAACCTTCTGTTGTTTTTTATTTTTATTTTTTAAATCACTTACTTGTGAGTTGCGCCGCAGCGCCGCCGGCTCAAATAGTCAACCTGCGTGCGCTGTGCGGCCCCGGCCATCACTCACAGAGCGGCATGGGGCCGGCAGCATGGCAACATGGTCACGGGGTCAGGCCAGGGGGGTGTGACTGGCGAGTGGCACAGCAGCGGCGTGCGGCAGCATGGACTGGAGCTGACTGTGTCTGTGAGTCTGACTCACAAACAGCCAGATTGCAGTAGCAGCAGGACAGGTGGGTAGTTCATCACTGATGAGCGCACTAGCGCCAGAGTGCATGGCATAAGTGTGTTTTAGGGGGGGGAATTTGACATGCAGGGGGAGAAAGTTGACATGGAGGGGGAGAAATCTGACATGGGGGAGAAATCTGACATGGGGGTGATGTGACAGAGGGGATTATGTAAAAAGGAGGGGGAGAAATCTGACATGGAGGGGGGGAAATGTGACATGGAGGGCTGATGTGACATAGGGGGGTGATTTGACATGGAGGGGGAGAAATGTGACATGGGGGGCTGATGGCTTACATGGGGGCATGATGGCTTACATTGGGGCTTATGGATGACATGGGGGGCTAATGTCTGACATAGGGGGCTAATGGCTGATATGGGGGGCATGATGGCTGACATGGGGGCATGATGGCTGAAACGGGGGGCTGATGGATGGGGGCTGATGTCTGACATGGGGGTCTGATCTGAGGCATTGGGGGTCTGATCTGAGGTCTGATTAACATTGGGGGTCTGATTGCTGGTCTGACCTGAGGTGTAATAGAAAATATATTTTTCTTATTATCCTCCTCTAAAACCTAGGTGCGTCTTAGAGGGCGAAAAATACGGTCCTCAAACCAGCCTTCCAATCTACTACCGCCTCTACCGCAACACCATTCATACACCGGTATTCGGGCCTACAAAATGATGCTGAACGTCCTGTCGCCTACGTGCACCTGAGGAAGGTCTTTCATTTGGGCGTGTATCTGGCACAGATCGACCATGTCCTCTCCCTGCAACAGGAGCTCCACCAGCAGCACCACGACCAGGGCTACATCCCTTATTTGATGCTTTCCTCATTCTTTGAGGTCACCCACCGAACTAACAGACAGATTAACCACTTCCAGACCGGGCCATTTGCCCCCTTCCTGACCAGGCCTAATTTTGCAAATCTGACATCTGTCACTTTATGTGGTAATAACTTTGGAACGCTTTTACTTATCCAAGCCATTCTGAGATTGTTTTCTCGTGACACATTTTACTTCAAGTTAATGGTAAGTTTGAGTCAATATGTTTTACTTTTACTGCCAGACTCATTGAGAGAAGCACTAATTACACTGATCTTAAAACCGGGGAAAGATCCAACCCTTCCGGACTCATACCGTCCCATTTCGTTAATTAACACTGATAATAAAATACTGGCTAAGATTCTGGCAACTAGACTTAGAAGTGTGGTTTCGGGGCTGGTTCATGAGGATCAGAAGGGTTTTAGGTTAGGTAGGACCACAACTGATAATGTCATGCGCTATTTTGTGAACACCCAGCTTGAGCCCGTAAATTGTGGCGAACGACTGATTTTTACATTAGACGCCTCAAAGGCATTTGATACTATAGAATGGCCTTTTTTGATGGCAACACTGAAGAAGATGGGATTTGGTGATAACTTTATATCATGGGTAAACCTGTTATATACGGAAATTTCAGCAAAAGTGATATTAAATGGGGAATATTCTAATAATATACATATTTGCAGGGGGGTTAGAAAGGGATGTCCCCTTTCCCCCTTGCTTTTTGCTATAGCCATGGAGCCGTTAGCTGATATGATCAGGCAAGATGGAGCAATTGAGGGGTTCAGGTTCGATGAGCATGAGGAGAAAATTGCCTTATATGCGGATGACATTATGTTGTTTGTAGGTTCACATAGATCATTGGTCAAGATCTTTCAGGTGTTTGACCAATATGGCAAATATTCCGGGCTTAGGATAAGTTGGTCTAAATCAGCATGTGTCCCGATTGAGCCTCTGAACAATTTCATCCCAGGATCACTGGAAATCAAGAAGTTCTAGGTATTCAAATAACCCAGAACCCCAAGGATTATGTCCAACTGAATGTGACCCCTATAATAAAGGAAATTAAGAAAAAAATAGAGGTATGGAAAAGATTACATGTCTCGATGGCAGGTCGTATCTCCTTGGTGAAAATGTGCCTGCTACCATCCCTTAATTATGTCTTGTGGAACTCACCGATAACAATCCCCCCAAAAATATTAAAATTAATAACTAGCCTTTTAATGGACTTGATCTGGCGAGGGATAAAATCACAAATATTGTGTATCCATGAGAGGGAGGGGGGATTATCAGTTCCAGATGTGGAACTTTATTTTATTTCCGGCCATATAAAAAATATGATAATGTGGAGTAATCCGCAAAGATATAAATCCATGATTGCAGGAATAAATAAAAGGATAGATAACTGCACCATCTTTCAATTAACTGAAGCTGGGATTTTGGGACAACAGGGCAGTAACAAGATACCGCTCTTTGAGCTGATGGATACGGCTTGGAAGCATGCAAGAGAACTGTGGAACTAGATTAGACCCCAAGTGGACAACATATTGTGGGGAAATACCGACCTTACCGAACTGAAGTCAATCGAACAGAAAATTTGGTGGAAACATGGAGTTTACAAACTGGGTCAGATATGGAGACAGGGGGATATTATAACATATGAAGACCTTAAAAAGGAGTATTAACTGTGCAATTTAGAACTAAGATTCTTTTACCTACAACTAAAATGTGCGCTATGAACGTTGCAAGGTAAAACTACACAAATTGATACCCTTCTGCAGCCTCTACTCAATATTTCTAAACTAACGGCAGGGGGGAAGTTAGTTTCTAAAATATACGAATGTTTGCTACATCAAAAGACTAAGAAAAGAGCAACCTCTAGTTTAATGCACAAATAGTCATAAACCCCCAGCAAGAAGAGCTCTGGGAATTGGCAATACAGGAAAAAAATAGGGTCTCAAAGAATTTTTCCTATAGGATTACCGAATTTCATATATTATACCGTCGCTACTACTCCCCTACGATACTAATGAAGTATTATAAACCTAAAGTGTTTAGTTGCTTGAAATGCGGGGAGGTAGGGGTGGATGATGTCCATATACTCTGGACGTGTATGAAGACTCAAGAGTTCTGGGGAAATGTTAAGGATAGAATTGAGCAATACCACCGGTTTAACCTGCTCAGGACCGCCGAACGCAGGATTGCGTCCTGGCGGCGGCAGGTTTATTCCTTCTGGACGCGCCGATGCGTCCTCTCGCGAGACGCAAGATTTCCTGTGAACGCGCGCACACAGGAGCGCGCGTTCACAGGATCGGGAGGTAAACGAGTGGATCTACAGCCTGCCAGCGGCGATCATTCGCTGGCAGGCTGTAGATGCGATTTCTTTAACCCCAAAAAGGTATATTAGATGCTGTTTTGTTAACAGCGTCTAATATACCTGCTACCTGGTCCTCTGGTGGTCCCTTTTGCTTGGATCGACCATGAGAGGACACAGGCAGCTCTGTAAGTAGCACCAAACACCACTACACTACACCCCCCCCCCCGTCACTTATTAACCCCTTATTAACCCCTGATCACCCCATATTAGACTCCCTGATCACCCCCCTGTCATTGATCACCCCCCTGTAGGGCTCCATTCAGACGTCCGTATGTGTTTTGCGGATCCACGGATCCGCAAAACACATACGGACGTCTGAATAAAGCCTTACAGGGGGGTGTCAATGACATGGGGGTGATCACCCCATATAGACTCCCTGATCACCCCCCTGTCATTGATCCCCCCCTGTAGGGCTCCATTCAGACGTCCGTATGTGTTTTGCGGATCCACGGATCCGCAAAACACATACGGACGTCTGAATGGAGCCTTACAGGGGGGTGATCAATGACAGGGGGGTGATCACCCCATATAGACTCCCTGATCACCCCCCTGTCATTGATCACCCCCCTGTCATTGTTCACCCCCCGGATCCGCAAAACACGGACACCGCGGATCCGCAAAACACGGACACCGGCAATGTGCTTTCCGCATTTTGCGGATCCGCACATTGCCAGAACTATATAGAAAATGCCTTTTCTTGTCCGCAATTGCGGACAAGAATAGGACATGTTCTATAGGCTCTACAAAAAACGCAGTGTTCGCCCGATCAGGCCTGATCTTGTGCGCACACTTGCGTTCAGTCAGCCCCACCGCAGTGACAGAAATTTATTTTTTTCTGATCACTACAAAAACACAGTAAAATCGCTGCGGCGCTATAAAAAGATCACTTTTGAGGGGCATGGCGAGTTCATAGAAGATTTATTTATTTTAGTTAGCGGAAATAGATTTTTCTTTTTCTTACAAAGTCTCATATTCCACTAACTTTTGACAAAAAATAAAATCTCACATGAACTCACCATACCCCTCATGGAATCCAAATGCGTAAAAATTTTTAGACATTTATATTCCAGACTTCTTCTCACGCTTTAGGGCCCCTAAAATGCCAGGGCAGTATAAATACCCCACATGTGACCCCATTTTGGAAAGAAGACACCCCAAGGTATTTCGTAAGGGGCATGGCGAGTTCAAGTAAAAAAAAAATTTTGGTCACAAGTTAGTGGAATATCAGACTTTGTAAGAGAATAAAAAAATAAAAAATCATTTTCCGCTAACTTGTGCCAAAAAAAAATATTCTAGGAACTCGCCATGCCCCTCACGGAATACCTTGGGGTGTCTTCTTTCCAAAATGGGGTCACTTGTGGGGTATTTATACTGCCCTGGCATTTTAGGGGACCTAAAACGTGAGAAGTAGTTTGGAATCCAAATGTGTAAAAAATGCCCTGTGAAATCGTAAAGGTTCTCATTGGAATTTGGGCCCCTTTGCGCACGTAGGCTGAAAAAAAGTGTCACACATGTGGTACCGCCATACTCAGGAGAAGTAGGGCAATGTGTTTTGGGGTGTCTTTTTACATATACCCATACTGTGTGTGAGAAATATCTCTGTAAATGACAACTTTAAAAAAAAAATGCATACAAAGTTGTCAATTTACAGAGATATTTATCTCACCCAGCATGGGTATATGTAAAAAGACACCCCAAAACACATTGCCCTACTTCTCCTGAGTACGGCGATACCACATGTGTGACACTTTTGTGCAGCCTAGGTGCGCAAAGGGGCCCAAATTCCAAAGAGTATCTTTACGATTTCACAGGGCATTTTTTACGCATTTGGATTCCAAACTACTTCTCACGATTTAGGTCCCCTAAAATGCCAGGGCAGTATAAATATCCTACAAGTGACCCCATTTTGGAAAGAAGACACCCCAAGGTATTCCGTGAGGGGTATGGTGAGTTCATGTAAAATTTTATTTTTTGTCACAAGTTAGTGGAATATGAGACTTTGTAAGAAAAAAAATAAAATAAAAAAAAATAAATCATTTTCCGCTAACTTGTGACAAAAAATAAAAACTTCTATGAACTCACTATGCCCATCAGCGAATACCTTAGGGTGTCTACTTTCCGAAATGGGGTCATTTGTGGGTTTTTTCTACTGTCTGGGCATTGTAGAACCTCAGGAAACATGACAGGTGCTCAGAAAGTCAGAGCTGCTTCAAAATGCGGAAATTCACTTTTTTGTACCATAGATTGTAAACGCTATAACTTTTGCGCAAACCAATAAATATACACTTATTGCATTTTTTTATCAAAGACATGTAGAACAATAAATTTAGAGAAAAATTTATATAGAAATGTAGTTTTGTTTGAAAAATTTTACAACAGAAAGTGAAAAATGTCATTTTTTTGCAAAAATTTCGGACAATTTTGATTAATAACAAAAAAATTTAAAAATGTCAGCAGCAATGAAATACCACCAAATGAAAGCTCTATTAGTGAGAAGAAAAGGAGGTAAAATTCATTTGGGTGGTAAGTTGTATGACCGAGCAATAAACCGTGAAAGTAGTGTAGTGCAGAATTGTAAAAAGTGGTCTGGTCATTAAGGGGGTTTAAGCTAGGGGAGCTGAGGTGGCTAAAGTCCCCAGTAAATTTGAGATATGTGTATTGGGGGTGATGGATAAAACGGACACCCCCCAACATCACGAAATAGCATCCAAACTCCTTTTTCAAGCAAGGAAATGTATCATTGGACATTGGGGAGGCAGGGCTGTCCCTACGATTAGGGAATGGGAGAGACTTTCTAGAATTTTACTTGCCAGAGAAGAATTCCACCTGGTAAATATTAAGAAAAAAAATAGATTTGTTAAACTATGGCAGTAATGGTTATTATAGTGATTTTTTTGGGAGATAATGGGTAGTGTGGTCTGGGACCGCGGGAGGCAGGGATGAGAGAAAGAGCAGAGGTTTTTTTTGGTTTTTTTTAGAGCAGTCAGCGAATAAGGAAAGAGGGTGGGGGGTATTTTATACAATGTTATGAAATTAAATGTTTGTTATAATACTTTTTGTATGTTGTAAAAAAAAACACATAATAAAGATTATAAAATATATATATATATGTTTTACTTTTATTTATAAAAAAATCCAAAAGTTAACGGAATTTGAAAAAAATCACAATTTTCAAATTTCAATTTTTCTGCTCTTAAAACAGAAAGTGATACCTCATAAAATATGTATTACTTATCATTCCCCATGTGTCTACTTTATGTTGGCATCATTTTGTAGATGTCATTTAATTTTTTTAAGACGTTAGAAAGCTTAGAATTTTAGAAGCAAAGAAAATTTCCCAAACCCACTTTTTAAAGACCAGTTCAGGTCTGAAGTCACTTTGTGGGGTTTACACAGTGGAAACCCCCCATAAATTACCCCATTGTACAAACTACACCCCTCAAGCTACTCAAAACTGATTTTACAAACTTTTTTAACCCTTTAGGTGTTCCACAAGAATTAAAGGAAAATGGAGATGACATTTCTAAATTTCACCTTTCTGGCAGATTTTCCATTTTAATCCATTTTTTTTTTCTTTAACACATCGAGGGTAACACCCAAACAAAACTCAATATTTATTACCCTGATTCTACGGTATACATAAACACCCCACATGTGGTCATAAACTGATGTAAGGGCACAAGGCAGGTCGCAGAAGAAAAGGAGCGCCGTGTTGAACAGTCCGTTTACAGCTGATGAGATTGGGGAGGCCCTGAAATCAATGCAACCTAGTAAGGCTCCAGGCCCAGATGGCCTACCAGCCTCCTATTATAAGAGATTCCTTCCCCTCCTGCGTTCTCCCCTTACCAATGCCTTGAATAAACTAAGGCCTCTTTCACACTTGCGTTGTCCGGATCCGGCGTGTACTCCACTTGCCGGAATTACACTCCGGATCCGGAAAAACGCAAGTGTACTGAAAGCATTTGAAGACGGAACCGTCTTCCAAATGCTTTCAGTGTTACTATGGCACCCAGGACGCTATTAAAGTCCTGGTTGCCATAGTAGTAGTGGGGAGCGGGGGAGCGGTATACTTACAGTCCGTGCGGCTCCCCGGGCGCTCCAGAATGACGTCAGAGCGCCCCATGCGCATGGATGACGTGATCCATGTGATCACATGATCCATGCGCTTGGGGCGCCCTGACGTCACTCTGGAGCGCCCGGGGAGCCGCACGGACGGTAAGTACACTGCTCCCCGCTCCCCACTACACTTTACCATGGCTGCCAGGACTTTAGCGTCCCGGCAGCCATGGTAACCACTCTGAAAAAGCTAAATGTCGGATGCGGCAATGCGCCGAAACGACGTTTAGCTTAAGGCCGGATCCGGATCAATGCCTTTCAATGGGCATTAATTCCGGATCCGGCCTTGCGGCAAGTGTTCCGGATTTTTGGCCGGAGCAAAAAGCGCAGCATGCTGCGGTATTTTCTCCGGCCAAAAAACGTTCCGTTCCGGAACTGAAGACATCCTGATGCATCCTGAACGGATTTCTCTCCATTCAGAATGCATTAGGATAATCCTGATCAGGATTCTTCCGGCATAGAGCCCCGACGACGGAACTCTATGCCGGAAGACAACAACGCAGGTGTGAAAGAGCCCTAAGCTCCGGAGTTCCTCTCCCTAAAGACATGTCTCATGCACACATTACTGTTATCCATAAGGAAGGCAAGGACCCGACCGCTTGTGCCAGTTACCGGCCTATTTCTCTACTTAATGTGGACATTAAGCTCTTCGCAAAAGTTTTGGCCACCCGCCTGACTCCATACCTGACGGACCTTATTCACCTAGATCAGGTGGGTTTCATTCCCTCAAGGGAGGCGAGGGATAACACCACAAAGGTCTTGAACCTGGTACATCTAGCCAAAATTCAACGATCCAATCTATGTCTCCTGTTCACAGATGCCGAAAAGGCTTTTGACAGGGTAGGTTGGCCATGGTTATTTGCAGTATTAAACCATGTGGGTGTGGAGGGTTCCTTATTGACGTGGATCCGCTCTTTATACTCCTCTCCCTCGGCAGCCACAAAGGTTAATGGTGTCCTCTCGCCTCCCTTTGAGATTAGGAATGGTACACGCCAGGGTTGCCCTTTATCTCCTTTAAAGAGGACCTTTCATCAGTATAATTTTAATAAACTAATAACCCTACCTAATAGTGCGGCTTCCACTGATGTTCCCCCTTTTTTTTTTTTTTAAATCGACCACCGAATGTTGAAATAATAGCCCCGTTTGTTCTGGTGCAGCGCCTGTCACTCAAGCGCTTTTTTGTATGGGGCGTTGCTAAACTTTTTTCTTTGCTATGGGCCTTGGCTGAGAGCGCAGCCAATCAGAGCGCTCCTCTCTCAGCCAGGCAGATCATATAGAAAGATCAGCGAAAGATCAGATAGACCGGCCGAGGGACGCGACGGGTGTGGAAGCAGCGGTACGAGAGGCAGGGTAAGTATCATAATCATCCCCTAGACATCGCTGCAACAGGATGTTATGAAGCTAAAGTTCTCGCGAGAACTTTAGCTCCTTCTGCCTGGCTGAGAGAGGAGCGCTCTGATTGGCTGCGCTCTCAGCCAAGGCCCATAGCAAAGAAAAAAGTTTAGCAACGCCCCATACAAAAAAGCGCTTGAGTGACAGGCGCTGCACCAGAACAAACGGGGCTATTATTTCAACATTCGGTGGTCGATTTAAAAAAAAAAAAAAAGGGGGAACATTAGTGGAAGCCGCACTATTAGGTAGGGTTATTAGTTTATTAAAATTATACTGATGAAAGGTCCTCTTTAATTTTTATCCTCACTCTAGAACCACTCCTGAGGACTATAAGGAATAACCTGGACATTTCTGGTCTTATGGTAAAAGAAAAAGAGTTTAAGATAGCAGCCTATGCAGACGACCTGATGTTCATGATAACCAATCCTCAAGTTGCCCTCCCTAACCTAATTGAGGAATTCAAAGTATTCCATAACTTGTCCAATCTGAAAATTAACTTACAGAAATCGGAAGCGCTTAATGTCTCCATTCCACCGGCTCTAGAAGCCGAACTGGCGGGTTCCTTGCCTTTCCGTTGGGCGACAGGTGCCATTAAATATTTAGGCACAATGATTCCCAGGGATTTGCGTGAGCTTTTCTCCAGGAATTTTACTCCACTTCTGAATCGGATCAGAGATGACCTCAAGAGATGGTCCAAAGGCCTATATACGTGGTTCGGCAGGTGCGCCATTTTCAAAATGAACGTTCTCCCACGCCTACTGTATTTGTTTCAGACCCTTCCTATCCACATTCCGGCCAGTTTCTTCTCTGTTGTACATCGGGACCTCTTTAGATTTCTATGGGCAGGGAAAAATTCAAGACTGTCTAGATCCTTATTACATGTGCCGAAGGAAAGGGGGGGCCTGGGGATCCCTGATCTAAGAAAGTATTATGCAGCCTCTATGTTTCAGCGTGTGGTAGATTGGTCCCGACATACTCAGTTCAAACAATGGATCTCAATTGAGCAATTCACATCACGGAGTCCTTTGGCCCTACCATGGACGGATAGGAAGGTCCCTAGTGACCTTTCCTCTCACCCTGTCATAGGTCCTACCCTAGCTCAATTTCGTAAGTACCAACAGATATCTAGAATCTCCCCTGCGCCCTCTCCGATGTTCCCTGTCCTAGGACATCCGGACTTCCCGGCGGGTTGTTCAGGGGGTCCGTTCGCACAGTGGAGGTCAAGTGGTAGGTGTAGAGCACCATTCTTCAGAACTTCTGGTAGATGGCTCACTTACTCTGAACTATTAGGTCTGACAGACCCCTGTCCTCTGGGTCCATGGAGATCAAGGCAGCTACATCACTTCCTTTCTTCTATCCCGTCCACTCAGGGATCTGATAGGGCACTCACTGCTTTTGAAAAGATATGTATAGGCTCTGGCATATATCGGCACTCTCTCTCGGAATTATACAAGGCATTGGTAACACCGGGTTCGGACTATCTCCCTCCTTACTCAGCTAAATGGGCTCAGGACTTGCAGAGGGATATTTCCTCCGACCAGTGGCTTAGAATTTTCCAGTTTACTCATAAATCATCCATTGCAAGTAAATATCAGGAGGCCAGTTACAAATTACTATCGAGGTGGTATTATGTTCCTACCCGTCTCCAAAAAATGTTTCCATTGGCCTCTCCTCTATGTTGGAGATGTGACGCCCACCAAGGCTCCTTCCTGCATATTTTCTGGCAATGTGACAAAGTCAAACCCTTCTGGGAATCTGTCCAGGGGGCCCTGGCCTCCATTTTTCCCTTTTCAATCCCTAATACACCAGAGTTTTTCTTACTCTTTCTTTCGGACTTGCCGTTGATATTACTTCGACGATCTTGTCTACGTTATCTGGTTATAGCAGCTAGAGCTTGTGTCCCTGCGAGGTGGAAGTCTGGCTCTCCTCCCTCTGTGGGAATGTGGATTCAGAAAGTTGAAGAGATGCGGAGAATGGAGGAACTCACGGCATCTTTGAAAGGTGGTAACAGAGTGTTCGTGGCTATGTGGTCCCCTTGGTTTTCCTTTCAGGATACCCCGGAATATCGGAATCTACTGGCATGATAGTCTCGTGTGGTCCCGCATATACACTTCAGTTACTCCCACCCTACCCTCCCCCCATTTCCTTTGAATCCTTTGTCCATCAACTCCCCCCTCTGTATCACTGTGTTATGTCTCCCCCCCCCTTTTTTTTTTTTTCTTTTTTTTTTTTTGCCTGGTTATTTTCCGTCGAATTTACTTTTATGTTCTGGCGGTGGCCACTCCTTAATTGGCCCTTTGATTTGTATACGGCCCTCGTTAAAGGAATCAAGGTGCTTCGGTGTCACAATAGGCTGAATGTCAAACACAGACTAAAGTGTAGGATTTGTTTGTACATTATTGGATTATATCTCAAATTATCAGTCGGCATGGTTCCGACTTTTATTTTGTAATGTATATGTTTCGATATGCAATAATTTTGTATTCTTTTTTGCAAAATAAGAAATAAAGAATTAAAAAAAAAAAAAATAGAAAAGGAGCGCCGTGAGGTTTTTGGAAGGCAGATTTTGCTGAACTGGTTTTTAGATGCCATGTCCCATTTGAAGCCCCCCTGATGCACCCTTACATTAAAAACTCCCAAAAATTTAACCCATTTGGGAAACTAGGGGATAAGGTGGCAGGTACTATTTTGGGGTACATATGATTTTTAATTGCTCTATATTACATTTTTTGTGAGGCAAGGTAACAAACAAATGGCTGTTTTGGCACTGTTTTTATTTTTTATTTTTTACAACATTCATCTGACAGGGTAGATCATGTGCTATTTTTATAGAGCAGGTTGTTACGGACACAATGATATCAAATATGTGTCCTTTTTTTGTTTGTTTGTTTCAGTTTTACATAATAAAGCATTTTTGAAAAAAAAATTATGTTTTTGTGTCTACATATTCTGAACACCATATTCTTTTTAGTTTTCTGCCAATCGTCTTGTGTAGTGGCTCATTTTTTGCAGGAAGAGTTGATGTTTTTATTGGTACCAGTTTTGAGTACATATGATTTTTTGATCAATCATTATTACACTTCATGGGGCAAGGTGACCAAAAAATTGGTTGTTTTAGCTCAGTTTTTGTTTATTTATTTTTACAGCGTTCACCTGAGGGGTTAAATTTTTTTATTTTTTTCTAGAACAGCTCGTTTTGGACGTGGCTATACCTATGTATACGTTTTCTTATTTATTTTAGTTTTACACAATAATAGCATTTTTGAAACAAAAAAAAATTATGTTTTAGTGTCTCCATAGTCTGAGAGCCATAACTTTTTATTTTTTGACCGATTGTCTTAGGTAGGGTCTTATTTTTAGCGGTATGAGGTGTCGGTTTGATTGGTACTATTTTAGGGGGCATACGCCTTTTTGATCGCTTGGTGTTGCACTTTATGTGATGTTAGGTGACAAAAAATGGCTTTTTTGGCACTGTTTTTATTTTATTTTTATTACGGTGTTCAGGTGAGGGGTTAGGTCATGTGATATATTAAAATTTTTGTGTATAGATGGAGGGCACACAAAATATCTGGGGCAATGTGGACTGAACAGTAAATATTTATTAATATACACTCACCTAAAGAATTATTAGGAACACCATACTAATACGGTGTTGGACCCCCTTTTGCCTTCAGAACTGCCTTAATTCTACGTGGCATTGATTCAACAAGGTGCTGATAGCATTCTTTAGAAATGTTGGCCCATATTGATAGGATAGCATCTTGCAGTTGATGGAGATTTGAGGGATGCACATCCAGGGCACGAAGCTCCCGTTCCACCACATCCCAAAGATGCTCTATTGGGTTGAGATCTAGTGACTGTGAGGGCCATTTTAGTACAGTTGTAATGACCGGCGTCACGCAAAGGGAGGGAAATGGGAAGGCCCTGTCCAAGGGAGAGGGAAAGATGGTGACCCCTGACTCACCTTGCGGCTGGCACCTGACTGCCCTGACGTCCCTAGACGGGTTCCTAACCCGTACACCGATCACGTGCCTAAACCCTGGCTTTCCCTAAGATGAGCCCTATGTAGTGAACGGGGCGGTGGGATCACTAGTCCGCACCACTGACACTAAGAGGAAAACACCAAGGAGAGGACAGACAATACAGACAAACATATAATCCCAGGTGGGCGACAACAGCAGACCACCAAGGCTCAACAGGGATCCGGAGGGTAACGTTCTGGAACAACAACCAGGGAACACAGCTACACAGCTCCAGTGGATCAGTATAGAAGTCCAGGCAGGAAGCTCTATATCTGGCAACCAGAGAAGTGAGAGATGGGAATATAAGGAGGTTGGGATTGCTGGACAAGAACCAGCTGAGGAGGAGAAGTTACGGATCCCTGAGTGAGCCAAAAAGGATTGCAAGTCAAACCCAGAAAGCTACCATTAATAAACAGCACTGTCTTTAGACATAGAGAGCGCAGCCACCCGCTGCGACTTCCTGACCCCGAGTATAACGGAGTCAGGTGTGGCTCTTGACACCCTCGTGACAACAGTGAACTCATTGTCATGTTCAAGAAACCAATTTGAAATGATTCGAGCTTTGTGACATGGTGCATTATCCTGCTGGAAGTAGCCATCAGAGGATGGATACATGTTCTCATTCTGTTTACGCCAAATTCGGACTCTACCATTTGAATGTCTCAACAGAAATCGAGACTCATCAGACCAGGCAACATTTTTCCAGTCTTCAACATTCCAATTTTGGTGAGCTCGTGCAAATTGTAGCCTCTTTTTCCTATTTGTAGTAAAGATGAGTGGTACCCGGTGGGGTCTTCTGCTGTTGTAGCCCATCCGCCTCAAGGTTGTGCATGTTGTGGCTTCACAAATGCTTTGCTGCATACCTCGGTTGTAACGAGTGGTTATTTCAGTCAACATTGCTCTTCTATCAGCTTGAATCAGTTGGCCCATTCTCCTCTGACCTCTAGCATCCACAAGGCATTTTTGCCCACAGGACTGCCGCATACTGGATGTTTTTCCCTTTTCACACCATTCTTTGTAAACCCTAGAAATGGTTGTGCGTGAAAATCCCAGTAACTGAGCAGATTGTGAAATACTCATACCGGCCCGTCTGGCACCAACAACCATGCCACGCTCAAAATTGCTTAAATCACCTTTCTTTCCCATTCTGACATTCAGTTTGGAGTTCAGGAGATTGTCTTGACCAGGACCACTCCCCTAAATGCATTGAAGCAACTGCCATGTGATTGGTTGACTAGATAATTGCATTAATGAGAAATAGAACAGGTGTTCCTAATAATTCTTTAGGTGAGTGTATATAAAACCTCACTGAGCCCTGTGTATACAGCGATCTAGAAGGTAGGGACACCTGGTAATTGTCCCTGCCTTTCCTCTGAGTTGCCCTGCTGTCACTGACAGCTGCCATCCCTTAATGGACGTTTTAGAACGTCCATTTAAAGATAAACAACCGCCCATAGGACGTTCATATCCTATGGGTGGTCAGGAAGTGGTTAACTATATTAATTTCTCTGTCACGTATGCAGTGCAGGTGTACCTCACACCAAAAATGGGAATATGTCACCCACTGAACTAACAGATGGATTAACTATATTAATTTCCCTTTCACATATGCAGTGCATGTGTATCTGTAGTGTACGGGGACTGTAATGCCCGTAACTACAGAAGGGTCACTTGTGTGCTGTCGTCCCCCTTATCTATGGGGAAGTTGGTATGGGTCGTCTTTATAAAATGTAATGTAATGTAATGCTATGTATTTCCCTGTTGCTGTAAAATGTGCATGTACAGGCCTGCTAGGGGTGTCATTCTAGCTCTTAGTCACTAGAGGGAGCTAGGGAGTCCTAGTTTATATAAGGCCCAGTCAGGGTAAGGAGAGCGAGTCTGGAGTCTAGAGTTAAAGAGTTGGAGTTGGAGATTAGACTATGTCTGAGTCAAGTCCAGGCCTGAAGCCTGCAGACCAGGAGAGGGTATTGCAGTCCCTGTAACCGGGTTCCAGATCCAAGGAGAAGGTTCCCCTCCTGAATATATATATGCAGAAGCAGGAACACCACAGCTGATCAGCCTGAGGACACTGAGAGAGTTCAGAAGTTTCTAGAGTCAGTGCTGGGAGAGACAGAGGCAAGTCCAGAAAAGCAAGAGGTACTAAAGACAACAGAGGAGGTACTTGATCATTATAAAACCAAGGATATAAGCCAGAGCTAGGGCATTGGGCCTTGGAGAAGAGTTTCTATGTTCCAGGATCAGTCAGGAATAGAGTGCAAGCCGCCTGTACTGCAAGTCTTGTGTTTAACACTCTGAAGTCACCTTGCTATATATTGCCTGCATCAAATGTATTGAAACCAACTGTCTTCAAAGGAACTGCGCTTCCATCTGCGTCCATGTATGATGACTACTAAAGTTTGAGTTCTGTTTTAACATCACGTGGTTCCTCAGTTATTCCTGCTATCAGCAAACGGCGTGCCACCGTTTAATTGGCACTGGCGTCACGAACATTACTTACCATTACCTGCCTTGCAGAGAGTCAGCTGTCTCAGGTTAGTGGTCACAATTGCACTACAACACCCAGGAACACTATTAACCCTAACTTGAGTACGCTGCATATCTCACACCAAAAATGGGTATATGTCACCCTTCGAACTAACAGACAGATTAACTATTATATTTTTGTGTCAGGGGTACAAAAATGGTGCATTGCACCCACAAAAAATCACTATAGATCACCCACAAAATTAACAGCCAGATTAATTATTATATTTCTGTGTCAGAGGTACAAAGATGGTGCATTGCACCTAAAAAATAATCACTATAGGTCACCCACAGAATCAACAGCCAGATTTATTATTATATTTCTGTGTCAGGGGTGCAAAGCTGGAGTATTGCACCCACATAAAATCATTATAGGTCACCCACAAAACAAATAGCCAGTTTTCTAACACTATTCCTCGCTTCAGCTGCCTGCTTCCTGTCCCTGCACTACTCAGAGCTGATGGGCGGTGCTACAAGTGATCCAGCTTGTATAGAGGCTGGGTCACATGATGCACCAGCCAATCACAGCCATGCCATTACTAGGATGGCTTCTAAGTGCCCACAGCTTAAAAGCTTGTTGATTGGCTGCCCTGCAGCCTTTCAAAAGCTTTATTAAATGCCTGAACACCGAACTGGAACCCAGCAAAGTTCGGGTTCGGGTACCCGAACTCGCAAAGTTCGGTACGAACCCGAACTTTACAGTTTGGGTTCGCTCAACACTAATAGCATTGTAAAATATCCTCAATAAATTACTACAATATATGATCTTTAGCCAGTGCTACAGTTCAACAAGCGCCGTTCAACAATGCCCGATGATCGGAGTTCATTTATCCCCATTTACATGGCACAATCATCAGCAACATATGTGGGTGAACGCTTATTACTGGGGAGATAAGCTAATGCCAGAGAAGTTCAGCAGTGTGTTCCTTCCCCTCTTCCTGCTGAGAACAAATGCTTTCTGAGCCGAGCAGGCATGCTTATGAAGGTATCACAAATGGTAGCTGTCTTCTTAGTGAGTTTTCGGCCGACAGCCATCTTATGTGTATGGCCACCTTAAAGGTGTTGTCCAGCCTTTAAAGGGATTCTGTCACCAGGTTTCACCCCTGTCAGCTAAACATATGCTGATGTTCAGGGCCTCATCAGGATTCCTAATGTGGGCTTCTAAATGTGATCCGTAGCCTTATTTTGCTAAAAAACAGGTTTTACTAACCTGTCACTCAAAGAAATAAGGTGCCCAAGGGGATGTCAAGGGATGCAAGGTGCCGGCCGCACCCACCGCTGTTCGTGCCCAGCGCCGCCTTTCCAGACTTATGCACCGCCTCCTAATCCTCTGTGCCGCCTAAATAAGGCTACGGATCACATTTAGAAGCCCACATTAGGAATCCTGATGAGGCCCTGAACATCAGCATATGTTTAGCTGACAGGGGTGAAACCTGGTGACAGAATCCCTTTAAGTGATGTCCGATCCTCAGGCTCCGGAGCTACAGAGCACTGTCAAAATTGCAGTAAAAAGCACTTATCACTGCAATACTGCTCCTGTTGAAGTCTTTAAGGATAGACCACCACTTATAAAAGGCTGGACAACCCCTTTAAGGTTCTCATGCACCTTCAATAACTGTTGGCTGAGTACTTGTTCTCTCATACACCTACATGCTCAGACAAACGTGAATGTGTTTTAAATCATAAGAGAGGAAAAAGCCACTGGCAAGAAGCCGGGAGAACAAAAGGATCAGGCATTCAAATCCAAAATGCCCTAGACGTCTCTCCGTTAACATCATCTGTCGAGAGGAGAGTCTAGAGCTCACCATACACATAAGATTGCTGGATGACTCCTTTGGAATGTTGGGTTCAACTGACAATACCTTTCTAGAGCTGTATTTCAATTTCCCCTGAGGCACTTTCAGCTGAAACTCTTTCTCTAATTTCAGACAAAGACTGCTTGCTGAGATGGTCACAACCCAAATTTAAGGTTTGTCCAGAGATAAAGAAACGTAATTTGTGATCTTCAGAGTCAATCAGTGCTTGAATATAGCAGTATGTTCTTTTAACAAAAAAAAAAAAGCACATTTACAACACATGAACTTTGGCCTGCAGCAAATTCCTGTTTCTAAGACTAAAGTTCCCTTTTCCATGGTTAAACTAACAAAGATGGCGTAAATGTCAATGAGTTCTGAAAGCAACATATATTTTGCCACTCCCTGAGCAGCTCTGTCAATAAGAACATTGGAAGCTTAGGGATTTGTCTAGTAAAGGTCCCTTTAGACGGGACAATTCAGCAGGCGATTGTTAAGAAGAAACTGTTCCTTCCTGGCAAACACCTGCTCGTCAGTGAAGGAGACCGCTGCCTTTACATGCACTGATCTCCTCCACAGTATGAAGAGGAGCAATTGCTAATGCCATTCTCTTCCCAGACTCGTTATTTAGACAGCATGATCTGCTGTCGGCAAGCGACGATTTTGGTGCCTACATAAACGGTTCAATTATCCGACGAACGAACGTTTCTCTGCGCCACTGAGACAAGCAAGATGACGTGCAGTGTAATCTTAAAACTCTTCAAGCAGCTGATGGGTGCCAAAAGTCAGACCCTTGCTGATCTGATATTGATGATCTATCCTGGTTCAGGAGGAGGCAGGAGACCATATGCATAGCTGTGTTGATGGTGGTGGCTGTAGTGGCATCTGTAACCATTTGGATGACGACAGGAGCAGTGGAAGCGACAGTGGCACTCGGGTAAAATACAGAGCAGGGAATCGGGAGGGGGAAAAAAAGCTCATGATGACATATCACAGTCTGATAAAAGTGGCGGGGAGGGTCAGGATGCTGATGATGATTGGGTGTTGGACAGGACCTGAGAGTCAGATCGGGGTGCTGAGCAGGAGGTGACATCAGCGGAGGAGAGTGACGGCTGCGGCGGAAATAAAAAGCAGAGGCAACATACAGCCAGAACATCCCAAAAGAGTATCAGGGCAAAATCTGCTTCTATTATGGTTAGCTTGGGAACTGCCACTGATACTGTGGGCGCAGGCTCAAAATGTGCCAGACCTAAGCCAAGCTTGGTTGCCGGTAACTCTGTTTGAGTATCTCTAGAAGCCCAGCAACCCGATGGTGAGCAAGCTTAATTCCAACCTGGCCAAGTTGCTGTTGGGCAAGTTACTGCCATACCACTTAGTGAATTCTGCTGCCTTTGGGGAACTAAGGGCATCTCTGGTCGATACCAAGCCGCCATTTTTTCTCCAAAACAGTCATCCCTCCCTTGTACTGTCATGTGGTGGAGAATGTGTGCCGCTTCTTGCAATTCTCGCTGTGTGGCAAGGTGTACGCCACCATGGACACCTGCAACTCCTATTGTGGGCAAGGACAATGCATGTCTTTAACGGTCCACTGGGTCAATGTTTTTCGCAGCAGCAACAACACTGCACTGCAGCAATGAGGCCCGGTCCTATTGACATCTGGTTCCAAATTGACAGAAGGCAGGACCAGCACAAGTAGACAGGGTCAGCAGTACCATAGTCCAAAATACCATCCCATCAGAACCATATACCACACTGAAGCCCAATATATTGGCCCAAAAGCTGTCCCTTTTTGGTGACCATCAATAGATGCCATTGTCAGTCCTCCTCCATGTTCTTTGTTTAAGATAAGGAGCGGGGGCTTAGGAGGTGAGATGCAGGCCACAGCAGTTGAATTCAGGAGGGCATGTGTGGTCACTGGTCGGGTACATAAGTACCTGATTCTAACAGCGTTAATTGCCACTCATTCTATACCCAGCCATCAGCAGACAGGAGGGCTTTAGTGGCCAACTGGGAAACTTCCCTGTAAGGTCTATGGCCAATCCGCCCCTGTGCACCTGACCACCTCGGCAGGGAGCATGTGTTGTTTTGAGGCAACATGACCTAAGGATAGGTCATCAGTAGGGATGAGCGAACCCGAACTGTATAGTTCGGGTTCGTACCGAATTTTGGGGTGTCCGTGACACGAACCCGAACATTTTCGTAAAAGTCCGGGTTCAGGTTCGGTGTTCGGCGCTTTCTTGGCGCTTTTTGAAAGGCTGCAAAGCAGCCAATCAACAAGCGTCATACTACTTGCCCCAAGAGGCCATCACAGCCTTGCCTACTATTGGCATGGCTGTGATTGGCCAGTGCAGCATGTGACCCAGCCTCTATATAAGCTTGGGTCACGTAGCGCTGCACGTCACTCTGCTGATTCAAGCATAGGGAGAGGTTGCTGCTGCGACGTTAGGGCGAGATTAGGCAGATTAACTCCTCCAAAAGACTTAATTCAGTGATCGATCTCCAGCTGTGGATCATTGAAGTGCTAATATTGAATTGCTCACTTTTTTTAGGCTGCCCAGAGCGTTTTTATCTCACTTTTTTCTGGGGTGATCGGCGGCCATTTTGTGGCTTGTGGTGTGCCAGCACAAGCTACCACCAAGTGCATTTAACCATCAATAGTGTGGTTATTTTTTGCTATATCCTACATCAGCTGCAGGCTGAGCCTGTGTCACCGAAGTGCATTTAACCATCAACAGTGTGGTTATTTTTTGGTCATATACTACATCAGGTGCAGGCTGAGCCTGTGTCACCCAAGTGCATTTAACCATCAACAGTGTGGTTATTTTTTGTCCATATACTACATCAGGTGCAGGCTGAGCCTGTGTCACCCAAGTGCATTTAACCATCAACAGTGTGGTTAATTTTTGGCCATATACTACATCAGGTGCAGGCTGAGCCTGTGTCACCCAAGTGCATTTAACCATCAATAGTGTGGTTATTTTTTGGCCATATACTACATCAGGGGCAAGTTGAGCCTGTCACCCAGCGCCTAAAAAATAGACCTGACATTTATATTCCTCCAAATCAGTACTGTTTTAGCTGGTCAAGTTATTTGTAGTGACCGTAAAAGCACAGTTTTTGTTCTGGGTTGAAAAACTATTCCCAAATTTGCCATTCTCAAAATTAGTAGTTTCTGCTATATCAGGCCTACTTTAAATCTATCCCAAAAAGGATATCTTAGATTCAAGGTGCTGATAGTGTCATTCTGAAAAACTTAACACACACGCTACCGTGCAGATACAAGTCTAATTCTGTGATTAAAGGTATATCTGTCACACAGCGTGAAAAAAATAGGCCTCACATTTCTATTCAACCAAATCTGTACTGTTTTAGCTGGTCAAATTATTTGTAGTGACCGTAAAAGCACAGTTTTTGTTCTGGGTTGAAAAACTATTCCCAAATTTGCCATTCTTAAAATAAGTAGTTTCTGCTATATCAGGCCTACTTTAAATCTATCCCAAAAAGGATATCTTAGATTCAAGGTGCTGATAGTGTCATTCTGAAAAACTTAACACACACGCTACCGTGCAGATACAAGTCTAATTCTGTGATTAAAGGTATATCTGTCACACAGCGCGAAAAAAATAGGCCTCACATTTCTATTCAACCAAATCTGTACTGTTTTAGCTGGTCAAATTATTTGTAGTGACCGTAAAAGCACAGTTTTTGTTCTGGGTTGAAAAACTATTCCCAAATTTGCCATTTTCAAAATTGTGGTGACCGGGAACAATGAGGAAAACATCTAATAAGGGACGCGGACGTGGACATGGTCGTGGTGGTGTTAGTGGACCCTCTGGTGCTGGGAGAGGACGTGGCCGTTCTGCCACAGCCACACGTCCTAGTGAACCAACTACCTGAGGTCCCAGTAGCCAGCAGAATTTACAGCGATATTTGGTGGGGCCCAATGCCGTTCTAAGGATGGTAAGGCCTGAGCAGGTACAGGCATTAGTCAATTGGGTGGCCGACAGTGCATCCAGCACGTTCACATTATCTCCCACCCAGTCTTCTACAGAAAGCGCACAGATGGCGCATGAAAACCAAGCCAATCAGTCTGTCACATCACCCCCATGCATATCAGGGAAACTGTCTGAGCCTCAAGTTATGCAGCAGTCTCTTATGCTGTTTGAAGACTCTGCTGCCAGGGTTTCCCAAGGGCATCCACCTAGCCCTTCCCCAGGGGTGGAAGAGATAGAATGCACTAACGCACAACCACTTATGTTTCCTGATGATGAGGACATGGGAATACCACCTCAGCACGTCTCTGATGATGACGAAACACAGGTGCCAACTGCTGCGTCTTTCTGCAGTGTGCAGACTGAACAGGAGGTCAGGGAGGAAGACTGGGTGGAAGACGATGCAGGGGACGATGAGGTCCTAGACCCCACATGGAATGAAGGTCGTGCCACTGACTTTCAGAATTCGGAGGAAGAGGCAGTGGTGAGACCGAGCCAACAGCGTAGCAAAAGACAAAGAGGGAGCAGTGGGCAAAATCAGAACACTCCGCCTGCTACTGACCGCCGCCATCTGGGACCGAGCACCCCAAAGGCAGCTTCAAGGAGTTCCCTGGCATGGCACTTCTTTAAACAATGTGCTGACGACAAGACCCGAGTGGTTTGCACGCTGTGCCATCAGAGCCTGAAGCGAGGCATTAACGTTCTGAACCTTAGCACAACCTGCATGACCAGGCACCTGCATGCAAAGCATGAACTGCAGTGGAGTAAACACCTTAAAAACAAAGAAGTCACTCAGGCTCCCCCTGCTACCTCTTCTGCTGCTGCCTCCTCGGCCTCTTCTGCTGCTGCCGCCGCCTCGGCCTCTTCCTCCGCCTCTGGAAGAACGTTGGCACCTGCCGCCCAGCAAACATGGGATGTACCACCAACACCACCACCTGCGTCTCCAAGCATCTCAACCATGTCACACGGCAGCGTTCAGCTCTCCATCTCACAAACATTTGAGAGAAAGCGTAAATTCCCACCTAGCCACCCTCGATCCCTGGCCCAGAATGCCAGCATTTCTAAACTACTGGCCTATGAAATGCTGTCATTTAGGCTGGTGGACACAGACAGCTTCAAACAGCTCATGTCGCTTGCTGTCCCACAGTATGTTGTTCCCAGCCGCCACTACTTCTCCAAGAGAGCCGTGCCTTCCCTGCACAACCAAGTGTCCGATAAAATCAAGTGTGCACTGCGCAACGCCATCTGTGACAAGGTCCACCTAACCACAGATACGTGGACCAGTAAGCACGGCCAGGGACGCTATATCTCCCTAACTGCACACTGGGTAAATGTAGTGGCGGCTGGGCCCCAGGCAGAGAGCTGTTTGGCGCACGTCCTTCCGCCGCCAAGGATCGCAGGGCAACATTCTTTGCCTCCTGTCTCCTCCTCCTCCTACTTAGCTTCCTCCTCCTCTTCTTCCACCTGCTCACCCAGTCAGCCACACACCTTCACCACCAACTTCAGCACAGCCCGGGGTAAACGTCAGCAGGCCGTTCTGAAACTCATATGTTTGGGGGACAGGCCCCACACCGCACAGGAGTTGTGGCGGGGTATAGAACAACAGACCGACGAGTGGTTGCTGCCGGTGAGCCTCAAGCCCGGCCTGGTGGTGTGCGATAATGGGCAAAATCCCTTGCCTGGCGCATGTGCTGAATTTGGTGGTGCAGAAGTTCATTCGCAACTACCCCGACATATCAGAGCTGCTGCATAAAGTGCGGGCCGTCTGGACCCTGCTGCTGCACGCCTGTCTGCGCTACAGCGTAACTTCGGCCTTCCCGCTCACCGCCTCATATGCGATGTGCCTACCAGGTGGAACTCCACCTTGCACATGCTGGACAGACTGTGCGAGCAGCAGCAGGCCATAGTGGAGTTTCAGCTGCAGCACGCACGGGTCAGTCGCACTGCGGAACAGCACCACTTCACCACCAATGACTGGGCCTCCATGCGAAACCTGTGTGCCCTGTTGCGCTGTTTCGAGTACTCCACCAACATGGCCAGTGGCGATGACGCCGTTATCAGCGTTACAATACCACTTCTATGTCTCCTTGAGAAAACACTTAGGGCGATGATGGAAGAGGAGGTGGCCCAGGAGGAAGAGGAGGAAGAGGGGTCATTTTTAGCACTTTCAGGCCAGTCTCTTCGAAGTGACTCAGAGGGAGGTTTTTTGCAACAGCAGAGGCCAGGTACAAATGTGGCCAGACAGGGCCCACTACTGGAGGACGAGGAGGACGAGGATGAGGAGGAGGTGGAGGAGGATGAGGATGAAGCATGTTCACAGCTGGGTGGCACCCAAAGAAGCTCGGGCCCATCACTGGTGCGTGGCTGGGGGGAAACACAGGACGATGACGATACGCCTCCCACAGAGGACAGCTTGTCCTTACCTCTGGGCAGCCTGGCACACATGAGCGACTACATGCTGCAGTGCCTGCGCAACGACAGCAGAGTTGCCCACATTTTAACGTGTGTGGACTACTGGGTTGACACCCTGCTGGATCCCCGGTACAAAGACAATGTGCCCACCTTACTTCCTACACTGGAGCGTGATAGGAAGATGCGCGAGTACAAGCGCACGTTGGTAGACGCGCTACTGAGAGCATTCCCAAATGTCACAGGGGAACCAGTGGAAGCCCAAGGCGAAAGGCAGAGGAGGAGCAAGAGGTCGCCAACGCAGCTTTGTCACGGCCAGCTCCTCTGAGGGCAGGGTTAGCATGGCAGAGATGTGGAAAAGTTTTGTCACCACGCCACAGCTAACTGCACCACCACCTGATACGGAACGTGTTAGCAGGAGGCAACATTTCACTAACATGGTGGAACAGTACCTGTGCACACCACTCCACGTACTGACTGATGGTTCGGCCCCATTCAACTTCTGGGTCTCCAAATTGTCCACGTGGCCAGAGCTAGCCTTTTATGCCTTGGAGGTGCTGGCCTGCCCGGCGGCCAGCGTTTTGTCTGAACGTGTATTCAGCACGGCAGGGGGAGTCATTACAGACAAACGCAGCCGCCTGTCTACAGCCAATGTGGACAAGCTGACGTTCATAAAAATGAACCAGGCATGGATCCCACAGGACCTGTCCATCCCTTGTGCAGATTAGACATTAACTACCTCCCCTTAACAATATATTATTGTACTCCAGGGTACTTCCTCATTCAATCCTATTTTTATTTTCATTTTACCATTATATTGCGGGGCAACCCAAAGTTGAATGAACCTCTCCTCTGTCTGGGTGCCGGGGCCTAAATGTGTGACAGTGGCCTGTTCCAGTGGTGGGTGACGTGAAGCCTGATTCTCTGCTATGACATGAAGACTGATTCTGTGCTGACATGAAGCCAGATTCTCTGTTACGCGACCTCTCTCCTCTGCCTGGGTGCCTGGGCCTAAATATGTGACAGTGGCCTGTTCCAGTGGTGGGTGACGTGAAGCCTGATTCTCTGCTATGACATGAAGACTGATTCTCTGCTGACATGAAGCCTGAATCTCTGTTACGGGACCTCTCTCCTCTGCCTGGGTGCCTGGGCCTAAATATGTGACAGTGGCCTGTTCCAGTGGTGGGTGACGTGAAGCCTGATTCTCTGCTATGACATGAAGACTGATTCTCTGCTGACATGAAGCCTGAATCTCTGTTATGGGACCTCTCTCCTCTGCCTGGGTGCCTGGGCCTAAATATGTGACAGTGGCCTGTTCCAGTGGTGGGTGACGTGAAGCCTGATTTTTTGCTATGACATGAAGACTGATTCTCTGCTGACATGAAGCCTGAATCTCTGTTATGGGACCTCTCTCCTCTGCCTGGGTGCCTGGGCCTAAATATGTGACAGTGGCCAGTTCCAGTGGTGGGTGACGTTAAGCCTGATTCTCTGCTATGACATGAAGACTGATTCTCTGCTGACATGAAGCCTGAATCTCTGTTATGGGACCTCTCTCCTCTGCCTAGGTACATGGCCCTAAATATGTGACAGTGGCCTGTTCCAGTGGTGGGTGACGTGAAGCCTGATTCTCTGCTATGACATGAAGACTGATTCTCTGCTGACATGAAGCCTGAATCTCTGTTATGGGACCTCTCTCCTCCGCCTGGGTGCCTGGGCCTAAATATGTGACAGTGGCCTGTTCCAGTGGTGGGTGACATGAAGCCTGATTCTCTGCTATGACATGAAGACTGATTCTCTGCTGACATGAAGCCTGAATCTCTGTTATGGGACCTCTCTCCTCTGCCTGGGTGCCTGGGCCTAAATATGTGAAAGTGGCCTGTTCCAGTGGTGGGTGACGTGAAGCCTGATTCTCTGCTATGACATGAAGACTGATTCTGTGCTGACATGAAGCCTAAATCTCTGTTATGGGACCTCTCTCCTCTGCCTGGGCCTAAATATGTGACAGTGGCCTGTTCCAGTGGTGGGTGACGTGAAGCCTGATTCTCTGCTATGACATGAAGACTGATTCTCTGCTGACATGAAGCCTGCATCTCTGTTATGGGACCTCTCTCCTCTGCCTGGGTGCCTGGGCCTAAATATGTGACAGTGGCCTGTTCCAGTGGTGGGTGACGTGAAGCCTGATTCTCTGCTGACATGAAGCCTGAATCTCTGTTATGGGACCTCTCTCCTCTGCCTGGGTGCCTGGGCCTAAATATGTGACAGTGGCCTGTTCCAGTGGTGGGTGACGTGAAGCCTGATTCTCTGCTATGACATGAAGACTGATTCTCTGCTGACATGAAGCCTGAATCTCTGTTATGGGACCTCTCTCCTCTGCCTGGGTACATGGGCCTAAATATGTGACAGTGGCCTGTTCCAGTGGTGGGTGACGTGAAGCCTGATTCTCTGCTATGACGTGAAGACTGATTCTCTGCTGACATGAAGCCTGAATCTCTGTTATGGGACCTCTCTCCTCTGCCTGGGTGCCTGGGCCTAAATATGTGACAGTGGCCTGTTCCAGTGGTGGTTGACGTGAAGCCTGATTCTTTGCTATGACATGAAGACTGATTCTCTGCTGACATGAAGCCTGAATCTCTGTTATGGGACCTCTCTCCTCTGCCTGGGTACATGAGCCTAAATATGTGACAGTGGCCTGTTCCAGTGGTGGGTGACGTGAAGCCTGATTCTCTGCTATGACATGAAGACTGATTCTCTGCTGACATGAAGCCAGATTCTCTGCTATGGCATGAAGAGACTGATTCTCTGCTGACATGAAGCCAGATTCTCTGCTATGGCATGAAGAGACTGATTCTCTGCTGACGTGAAGCCCGATTCTCTGCTATGGGACCTCTGTCCAATTGATTTTGGTTAATTTTTTTTAATTTTTTTTTAATTTTAATTCATTTCCCTATCCACATTTGTTTGCAGGGGATTTACCTACATGTTGCTGCCTTTTGCAGCCCTCTAGCTCTTTCCTGGGCTGTTTTACAGCCTTTTTAGTGC
The DNA here is from genome assembly GCF_905171765.1 of Bufo bufo. Lineage (NCBI taxonomy): Eukaryota > Metazoa > Chordata > Amphibia > Anura > Bufonidae > Bufo > Bufo bufo. The sequence goes on along the minus strand of NC_053390.1, from coordinate 652,683,797 downwards.
CGAAAAGTTCGGGTCCCCATTGACTTCAATGGGGTTCGGGTTCAGGACGAAGTTCGGGTCGGGTTCGGATCCCGAACCCGAACATTTCCGGGAAGTTCGGCCGAACTTCTCGAACCCGAACATCCAGGTGTTCGCTCAACTCTAGTCATCAGTACCAAAATCTCGGAAAACCCCTTGAACACTTGTGTGTGTAGAAATACGGGCAGGGATCCGCCCCTATTAATTTTCGACGCTTGGTCGCAACAAGCGACTGCTTTTTTCCAATAACACTGGGTGTGTTTAAACAGCATCTATAAAGCTTTTCTAAAGCTTCTAATACGAAAAAGCATAACACATGCAATAGTCTAGTGTGTTTTTATTTATAATCTATTTTTATTGAGTTTTTACCAAATAAAACAAACATGAGGCATCATTATGACACACACATAAGTTTACATAGTATATAGTATTGTAGAGTATGAACAATTAGTCAGAATATAACGTACAGTATAGTTGCAAATCCTAATACTTCCAAACTTGGCCATCAAAATGGGCATAATATTCCACACAGTGCGGATTGTCATCCCATCCTTAACCAATCTACTATAAAGCCTTATAGTGAAACTAAATGGACAGTCTGGTTGCTACCTTATCATGCCCTTTTGCATCTAATGGGGACTTTCTCCCATCTGAGTATAGTGTATAATGAAGTTAATATCCACTCAATAGAAAATTAGGACAGGGAATGGTCCCTTCAAAGGAGTATAAATAAAATTAACTATACTGAACGGATAAGTATAAGAAGTGGAAAGAGTTATAGAGAATAGTAAAGAGCAAGAATAAGAGGGAAGGAGAGGGGAGGGAAGGGAAGAGAAAAAAAAAGGGTGTGGGGTCCCCACTCCTAAGCCGTGCTGTAAGATATTCCCTGGAGCAAAGACTTGAATTCTTGCGAGTCCATAAATACCATCCATGGATTCCACAAAGCTAGGAACGACGGTGTGCGGTCATGTGCAGCAGCTACCATTTCTTCCGTTCTCTGAATGCTCTTAACCTCCTCAGACCATTCACAGAGAGAGGGTGGTGCAGTTGATCTCCAGTGTCTCGGGATGACCATCCTGGCTGCTACCAATAAGTGTCTCAGGATGCTCTTCTTAATTTGTGCAAAGATCCCAGGAATGAGGGAAAGGAGAGTGCATTGGGGGGTGTTCACAATTTTTTTGCCTGAATAATGTTCATAGATTTGAAGGACGTTCTCCCAAAACTTATTGATAGTCGGGCAGGCCCATCAAAAGTGTAGCATAGTTCCCCTAGCTGCCCCACAGCACCAACAGGTCTCTGAAACTGATGGGTACATATGATGTACTTGAACTGGGCAATAGTACCACCTGGCTAATATTTTAAAGTTCTTCTCTTTCGCCTAGGATGCCAAGGACATGTTATTTGTCAAAGTGCAAATCTTCACAATTTCGGGTCCCAAGATGGAAGTTCCCAGATCTGCTACCCACCTTTGGCAGTAAGAGGCTCTGTCTGAATCAGACAGGTCTAAGAGCAATTGATACATTTGAGAAAGTCGTCGTGGCATCCCAGAAGTAAGAAGAAACTTCTTGTCAAAATCAGATAACGGTCGAAAATGTGCTTTTGAAAAAGGAGTGCCGTTGTTCATATTCTAGCCAAGATATCCTCACTGATAGATTTTCAGATTGGAGGTGCTCTCTAGTGTAGAAAGTGTTTCCTTCCAGTACCTCGCCCAGTCTTGGCATTCCATTAGTGACCCATATCAAAAAGGATTTTGGATTTCCCAAGATTGGTGACATCCTACCTGGTCTATTAGATAGCTTCCCCTTGCCCAACCAATTGTCCCATATTTCAAGGGCATGGGCTGTCAAATATGGTGTCCCTCCCAGGCTATCCCTATCTTCTGGTAACAGCCAAGGGGCCATACGCAGGTGAGATTCTAGAGCTACCCACTGCTTGGAGCTCATGGATTGAGACCAATCTAATAACCTAGCTGCCTCATGGTACAATTTGAGGTCTGGTAAACCTGCTCCTCCTTTGGATTTAGCTTTTGTCAAGGTGTCCTTACTCAGATGTGGCCTACTGGAACCCCACACAAAGTGCATCAAGGCTTTCTAAAAAACCTTGCAGTAGCTTGCCGGGAGGCAGATGGGGAGAGCTTTGAAGTATTAAAGAAAGCAAAGTAGGATGTCCATCTGAATTACATTCATTCTTCCAAACCAAGAAAGGTGACGATAACCGTATGATTGCAAGTCTAATAGGGTTTTCCGTTGGATCGGTAGAAAGTTTAGAGTCTGAAGTTGGTGGAGTTTATTAGGGATCTGGACACGGAGATATATGATGCAGTTTTCCTGCCATTGAAAACCAAAATTCCCTTTTAGGATCCGGACCACTTGTTCCAGAAGGGAGATATTTAAGGCTTCAGTTTTGGAGACATTCACTTTAAAATTGCTTAAGCTGCCAAAACGTTTGAATTCCCTAAGTACCGAGGGGAGAGAAGTACCTGTAGTCGAGACATATAATAACAAATCATCTACAAATAAGGCAATCTTATGGTGTTACCCACTTTCAAACCTCTGATGTCAGGGTTGTTCCTTAAGGCGTTAGTCAGGTGTTCAATTGTTAATATGTACAATACTGGAAAAAGGGGGCATCCCTGTCTCGTTCCATTACGTATAGAAATGGAATCTGATAAAACTTCATTGACCCTGATTCTTGCTGTAGGCTGTGAATATAGGGCAATCACCTGGTCAATATAACGAGAGCCGAGCCCTAATTGACGCAATGTTGACCATAGGAAGTTCCAGCTTACTCTGTCAAATGCTTTTTCTGCATCAATAGATAACATACAGAATGGCAGAGCAGTAAGTTATGCATGAGAGATCAGGGTCAATGTGGTATCGTGTTGTCTCTGGCTTCTCTCCCTGGCACAAAGCCTACCTTATCTAAATGAATGAGGGATGGTAAGCCCTCCTTTAGGTGGTTGGCCAGCAATTTAGAATATATTTTAATATCACAATTAATCAAAGAGATCGGACAATAGTTGCTGCAAACAGTATGGTCTTTGTTTTGGGATTACTGTTACGTGTGCCTCTTGTGCCTGTCTCGGGAATGGGCAAATGGGAGATATACTATTGTATAGTTCTGAAAGAATGGGCGACAGCTGAGATTGGAAAGTTTTATATAAAGCTGAGGTAAACCCATCTGGGCCTGGGCTCTTCTAGAGCATTCCACTAAAGCTTTCTTTAAGTATTATCTGGCTTGGGATAACTTCTGCAACATTTCCGTGTTGGCCTTTCTTTATGTGAAGCCTCAAGGGAACTAAGATTAGTAGCCAGACGTTGTATTGTTGCACCTTTCTCTTTTTTAATCCTAGAACCCTGTTGGATTAGGATCCCTCTAATGACACATTTTAAAGCTTCCCACTTTATGGGAACAGCAGTGTCATCATTTTCATGATCCCAGGAATAAAAAAAAGGTAAGAAAGAGGGTAAGATGTAAAAGAAGAAGAGAAGGAAAGAAGAAAAGCCAAGAAAAGCAGGAAGAAAGACACACAGTGAGTGATCCAGCAGTAATAAGACTATATGTTATACCTAGATCTGTATTATGGAGGACTAAAGAAGCCCCCCACAGCAATCAGGGAACTAATCCCTGCAGTAAAATATCGCTTATATGGCTAAACTCAATGTCAGTAGACGCCGAACTAACCGGAGAATGATTGACAATGACTGTATTCGAGACTGCCACTAAGCCACCAAAGCGGATAGTGGAATGACGAATAAGTTTAAAGCTAAATAACTTAAAAGTTAACAGAACAAATGTGAGGCCTTACTGAGCCTATATAGCACTAAGAAAAGAGCTATCTATATGTGAGGAGCAATAATGGGGTCCCCATCATCCAGGGTTCGCTGTTTCAAATAGCACATAGTTGGTGTTGAAGAACTAGTTTCAGCCACAGAGTTCCAATAGTCCCTCTGAAGTATTCCGGGCATCCTGGTCCATCTGGCTCTCTTTTAATCTCCTGGCGTCGGAGGTTCTTCTTGTCCTGGGACATCGAGGACTTGATCGCAGCACGATGGGAGGGATGGGGTTCCAGTCTTTTAAAAAAACTGAGGGGAGAACCAGGCTGGATAGGAAATTTGGTAGGTCTTCTGGATTTCGCAATATATATCTCTTCCCATCTTTGCGGACCAATAGGTGAAAAGGGAAGCCCCAGGTATAAGAGGTGCCTTGCTTCCTTAAAATGTCCAGGAGAGGTCATAAAGCTTTGTGCTGGGTGAGAGTAGAGCGAGAAAGATCTTGCAGAATTTGCACTTGAGCTCTGTTGACATCCCAGTGAGCCACATTTCTTGATTTCATCATGATCTCTGCTTTAACTGTATAATAATGCAGGCGGCATATGACATCTCTGGGTTTATTTGGGTCAGGATTTGCTGGGCCCAGGGCTCGATGAGTTCTGTCTAATTGTAAGTCATCATTTACAGGCCTACTCAAAATGGCGCCAAAAAGTGCTTGTAAAGTGGCCAAAAGTTTGTCTGGCTTGATTGACTCTAGAAGTCCTCTGATCCTAATGTTGTTTTGATGATTTCTATTCTCGATGTCATCCTGCAAGTGTAAAGCTGCTTAATATGGTGTTCATGGTCTTTGAGTTGCATTACTGCATCTAATTCCACAGAAGCAGCGTCTTGCTTTCTCTCCACTTCCACCACCATGTTATCCAGAGTAGATACCTCGGCTTGTAGTGTGCTTATTTCTTTCTTATATGTGGCTTCTAGTCTTTCCACGTATTTCTCCATGTCCAGCCTTGTAGGAAGCAAGTGCATATACTGTATGCCCTCCAGTCAGAGTGGTCTTGAGTGGCAGGAATAGCGGCTTCCCCCTGAGGTGACTTGTGCGGATTCTCTTCTACCTCTCCCATACCATCCCCCATGGAGGTGGTGAGTATGGCCTTGCAGCCATTGCGCTGGGGCAGTAGGCTGTTCGGGCGCGGCATAGTTGGCGCAGAGAAGATATTCCCGTCAGTCCAGGATTCTGTTATGGCGAATGGGCGAGGTCTTTTAGAGGAGTGCGGGGGAGCCAGGGATGAAGGGAAGTGCGTTTGGGTTGCGCCTACTATGCCAGAGCACGGCTGGTCTGTATGGCTGTAAAATCGTCTCAGGTCACCCTGTCCGACGGGGAAACCAGGATTAGGTGATTCCTCCTTACCATTAGAGCCGTGGATAGTCTGTCTAGTTAGGCTCTGCTGAACGAACTGGTGGCTGCGTGCCAGAAGCTCGAGGAAGATGCGTGCTCACTCCGCCATTGCCAGGTCACGCCCCGTCCAGTGTATTTTTAAACATGCTGTTTCTTAACACCATCAACCATGTGTTCATCCATAGCTATATATGTTATATATGTTATTATCACTTTGACATTGTTTGCTATTTTGCCATTGCTGTCTTTAAAGAGCTTAAAACGGAGAGGGGGCGGGAATTTAAAAAAAATATTAAGATAACAAACAGACTTAAAAAAATCCTAAGAGACCTCAGAGTGTCATATACAAATTCTGAGGCAAATTGGACCATATTTAATTCATATAGAATCGATTTGGGCGTCAAAAAATTCTATGAATCGGACACAAAATAAATTTCAAGAAGTGCGCAAAATTGGAGCTGTACCATAAGGAGAATGTTCAAAGTCAGTTTTGTAGAAGTTTTGGCATTTGTACCAAATCTATCAAATGTCGCACAATGTTTGAAAATTTTGATCTAACTTGAAATGTTACTCCACTTGCAATGTCACTGGAGGGAGATTGCAATAACTTTTTAAAAATTTGCAGTTAATAAATCTGGCTTAAATTAGCTTAATAGGTTACCCACACACACTTTCCATCGCCCTTTAAAAACTAGAATGGTATAAAAATACCAAGATGTAAAATCTTTGAGAAAATAAGCCCAAAAAGTCACAATGCCCAATTTCCAATCTTTTGAAGTCAGATTATTGGAGAGCAGAGCTTGCTAAGCTGCCCCCAAAGTGTTTTTCACATGACTTTTTTGCATTGCAGCCTGAATGGAACATTAACACTCACAAGTGCATTACTTTGTGTCGAGTTTTGAGGTCATGCATGTTTACTGTTTGATACTCAGCACTTTGAGCAGAAATAAAAATGTCTTCCAACATTCATCTAAGCTTTTTAGAAACTATAATGGAATCTAAAGTCGTATTTTACATGAGAAATGTTTAACATTCACTCAAGTACTCAAGAAGTATGGCCATTAAAAGCAGTTACCCAGTCCTTGAGCAAAAAACATTCTGCTAACTGAATTCACATTAAGGTTTTTTTTTTCTGAGAGCCTCTTTATCTTCATATTTTCACATGTCTAGCTACTATATATTGTTAGTCATCAGCAGGAAATGTACTGTCAGAAATGTGTATTTAAAAAGGTTTTCCGAGATCTTTTTACTGATGAACTATCCTCTGCCCTCTCGAATCTTACCAAGCACAGTGCCGTACATTGTATAGTGGCTGTGCATGGTATTGCAGCTCAGCCCCATTCACTTGAATGGGGTTAAGCTGCTCCTAGGCCACATGATCGATGAACGTGTCGTCACTGGCCTAGGAAAAGCAGAGAGAAGGCTGGGACGATCACAGGAGCGCCGCTGCCTTTTTAACCAGCTGATCAGCGGGGGTCACAGGTGATGGACTCCCACCGATCAGATACTGATGACCTATGATAGCTGAAGCGTTTTTCTCCAGTATTGAGATCCTCTGCCGGATTTCAATACCAGAAAAGTTAAACGCAAGTGTGAAACTTGCCTTATCCGGTCCCCGGCACCAGCATCCCTCCAGATCCCTGCACAGCCACCACTGCAGATGCTACCCCTCCGGCTCTCAAAGCGTCAGCATGCAGGCCCACTAAACTACACCACCTCGGAATATTTATGCCACTTCCCCTAAGGTAGGATCACTGAGCAATAGGTTATAGTTTGTTCAATAGGTTCTAGTTTGCTAGTGTCCTGCTTGTCTACCTGTGTACTGACTTCTGCCTGTCTCCCAGATCTGGCCCTTTGCTGCCTGTCCTGACAGATGAGGTTCTAATGCCTGGTATATCAATCCGAGGAAACTGATTGGTAACCTGTGACAAAACCACCTGTGTATAGATGAGGAGCTGTATGTTTGCTGCGTCACCAAGGTAGATCGGGAATGGTCTCCCGGCGTCTGTTGTGCAGTGCCCAACAGACATAAAAGAATCTCGGTTTCCTCGGATTGATATACCGGGCATTAGAACCTCATCTGTTTTCTGGCGGACATGCAAATAGACTTCTGGTTGTAATCCCTTATCACAACATATAGTGCCTCATCTATATACAGGGTCCGTGACATATGTCTACTGCTCTTCATCCTTAAAGTGGTATACCGGGGTATCTGGCTTCTACATAAAAGCATCTCGGCTTTTACCCCAGAGACAAGCAAGTAGACAAATATATTGTATTCAGCAGTTCTCCCCTGCATAATACAAATGAGCTGATGTTGAATATTCCTCACTGCTGGTGTTTAATTTGGAAACTCTATGTGGATCAAGTTATTATACCCTGAGATCTATGTCTTGATCTGATCCTGGCAAGGTATTAGGTTTAATTCCTTAAGGACCCATGACGTACCGGTACGTCATAACTTTAAAACTAGATTGCGGCGGGGGTTAATAGGAACAGGATGTCCGCTGAAATCATTCAGCAGGCATCCTGTGACAACGCCGGGGGGGGGTCATGTGGGGGTCAATTCAGACCTGCGGTTTGCTGCTTTAGCTGAGGTTTGCGGCGGCGATCGGCAGCGCCATCGGGTCCCCATGCGGCTGTAGGGGGGACCCAATGGCATGGAAGGCAGCGCGATGCCTTCCTGAGGCATCGCCGCTGCCTTCCTGTGACGTGCCTGTGAGATCCAGCCCCCTTGATCTCACAGGCCGGAAGCTGTATAAGTAATACTCACAGTATTACTCATAATTACTCATACAGCCAATGCATTCCAATACAGAAGTATTGGAATGCATTGTAAAGGGGATTAGACCTCCAAAAGTTCAAGTCCCAAAGTGGGACAAAAAATAAAGTGAAAAAAAAAGTTTCAAGTAAAAATAAACAAAAACGTCATTTTCCCCAAATTAAGTAAAAAAAAATTAGTAAAAAATATGGGGGGAAAAAAAAGTATACATATTAGGTATCGCCGTGTCTGTATCGACCGGCTCTATAAACATATCACATGACCTAACCCCTCAGATGAACACCGTAAAAAATAAAAACTGTGCTAAATAAACAATTTTTTGGTCACCTTACATCACAAAAAGTACAACAGCAAGCGATCAAAAAGGCGTTTGCCCACCAAAATAGTATCAATCTAACCGTCACCTCATCCCGCAAAAAATGAGCCCCTACCTGAGACAATTGCCCAAAAAATAAAAAAAACTATGGCTCAGAATATGGAGACACTAAAACATAATTTGCTTTGTTTTAAAAAAGCTGTTATTGTGTAAAACTTACATAAATAAATAAAAAGTATACATATTAGGTATCGCCGCGTCCGTATTGACCGGCTCTATAAAAATATCACATGACCTAACCCCTCAGATGAACACCGTAAAAAATAAAAAATAAAAACTGGTAAATAAACAATTTTTTGTCACCTTACATAACAAAAAGTGTAATAGCAAGCGATCAAAAAGTCATATGCACCCCAAAATAGTGCCAATCAAACCGACATCACATACCGCAAAAAATTTGACCCTACCTAAGATAATCGCCCAAAAGCTGAAAAAACTATGGCTCTCAGAATATGGATACACTAAAACATGATTCTTTTTTTGTTTCAAAATTGATATTATTGTGTAAAACTTACATAAATAAAAAAAAAGTATACATATTAGGTATCGCCGCGTCCGTATCGACCGGCTCTATAAAAATACCACATGACCTAACCCCTCAGATGAACACCGTAAAAAATAAAAAATAAAAACTGTGCTAAATAAAAAAATTTTACCACGATACATCACAAAAAGTGTAATAGCAAGCGATCAAAAAGTCACACGCACCCCAAAATAGTGCCAATAAAACCGTCATCTCATCCTTCAAAAATAATACCTTACCCAAGGTAATCGCCCAAAAACTGAAAAAACTATGGCTCTAAGAATATGGAGACACTAAAACATGTTTTTTTTTTTTGTTTCAAAATTGATATTATTGTGTAAAACTTACATAAATAAAAAGAAAGCATACATATTAGGTATCGCAGCGTCCGTAATAACTTGCTCTATAAAAATATCACTTGACCTAACCCCTCAGATGAATACCGTAAAAAAATTAAAATAAAAACGGTGTAAAAAAAGCAATTTTTTGTCACCTTACATCACAAAAAGTGTAATAGCAAGCGATCAAAAAGTCATACGCACCCCAAAATAGTGCCAATAAAACCGTCATCTCATCCCGCAAAAATCATACCCTACCCAAGGTAATCGCCCAAAAACTGAAAAACATGATGGCTCTCAGACTATGGAAACACTAAAACATGATTTTTTTTTGCTTCAAAAATGAAATTATTGTGTAAAACTTACATAAATTTAAAAAAAAGTATACATATTAGGTATCGCAGCGTCCGTGACAACCTGGTCTATAAAAATATCACATGATCTAACATCACATGATGAATGTTGTAAATAACAAAAAATAAAAACGGTGCCAAAACAGCTATTTCTTGTTACCTTGCCTCACAAAAAGTGTAATATAGAGCAACCAAAAATCATATGTACCCTAAACTAGTACCAACAATACTGCCCCCCTATCGAGTAGTTTCTAAAATGGGGTCACTATTTTGAAGTTTCTACTCTAGGGGTGCATCAGGGGGGCTTCAAATGGGACATGGTGTCAAAAAGCCCCCATGGTGTCAAAAAAAACAGTCCAGCAAAACTTGTCTTCCAAAAACCATATGGCATTCCTTTCCTTCTGCGCCCTGCCGTGTGCCCGTACAGCGGTTTACGACCACATATGGGGTGTTAGTGTAAACTACAGAATCAGAGCCATAAATATTGAGTTTGCTTTGTAACTGTAAAAAAATTATTAAAATGGAAAATCTGCAATAAAAGTGAAATTTTGAAATTGTATCTCTATTTTCCATTAATTCTTGTGAAACACCTAAAGGGTTAACGACGTTTGTAAAATCAGTTTTGAATACCTTGAGGGGTGTAGTTTCTTAGATGGGGTCACTTTTATGGAGTTTCTACTCTAGGGGTGCATCAGGGGGGCTTCAAATGGGACATGGTGTAAAAAAAAACAGTCCAGCAAAACCTGCCTTTCAAAAACCGTATGGCATTCCTTTCCTTTTGCGCCCTGCCGTGTGCCCGTACAGCGGTTTACGACAACATATGGAGTGTTTCTGTAAACTACAGAATCAGGGCCATAAATATTGAGTTTGGTTTGGCTGTTAACCCTTGCTTTGTAACTGGAAAAAAATTCTTAAAATGGAAAATCTGCAAAAAAAGTGAAATTTTGAAATTGTATCTCTATTTACCATTAATTCTTGTGGAACACCTAAAGGGTTAACGACGTTTGTAAAATCAGTTTTTAATACCTTGAGGGGTGTAGTTTCTTAGATGGGGGTCACTTTTATGGAGTTTCTACTCTAGGGGTGCATCAGTGGGGCTTCAAATGGGACATGGTGTCAAAAAAAACAGTCCAGCAAAACCTGCGTTCCAAAAACCTTATGGCATTCCTTTCCTTCTGCGCCCTGCCGTGTGCCCGTACAGCGCTTTACGACCACATATGGGGTGTTTCTGTAAACTACAGAATCAGGGCCATAAATATTGAGTTTGGTTTGGCTGTTTACCCTTGCTTTGTAACTGAAAAAAAATTATTAAAATGGAAAATCTGCTAAAAATGAGACATTTTGAAATTGTATCTCTATTTTTCGCCATTCATCCTGGATATTCTTAGATGATAAAACAAAGTACCCCAGTTCTGGAGATGCAGCGGTAAATGCAGCTGATGTTATAGGACCAAGTAGGGCTAGACAATGGGATAACTGACCCTAACAGCCTATACTGTCCCTACCTAAAGCAGGGCAGAACCCCTGGATAGGGGGAACTATCCTACCACAGACGTAGCCCCTAGAATTGGATTCCCTGCCTAGATATCCCATGCAAGGATGCCCAATACAAATGATAGTCCATGGGGTGGCCCAGTGACCAAATCTTCCGACGCGTTTCCCCAGCTATGATGCGATGGTTCATCAGGGGAGAACAGGGCGATAGTGGCCAATGTGATAGCCGGCAGCGCACATAAGTTGCCGCCACCAGTTGAAATACCTACTCACCTGATGAATCATCGTCCCATTGTTCGAACTGCGCATGTGCACGTAGCGCGTCATACTCATGACGTCACTACGCAATCGTATTCACGGATCTCGCGTTACCTCGGACGCTGGTTGCCAATCAATACTAGATAGAGGCGGGGCAAGCACGATAACTCCAACCCCGCATTTTGGCAACCAGGACACAACATAGCTTCCAGAGACAACATATAGTTAAGGAGTAAGTAGATAGAGAAAACCATGATAGGATAATCATAAACATTGGCTTATTAATATGTGGGTGATAGGTCAATTGGAAAATATATGTAAGGGGAATTTGAGGCTCAGAAGGGATGACTGCCAAAAATATATATACCTAACATACTAAAATTCTCCTAGACCTAATTAAATATATATTAAATGGAAATTAGATCATAAAGAATCAAATAAATCCATTAGGACCACAAGATAAATGTTAGTAACACACAAAGGATATATATTGAAACGCCATACCAACGTATAGATAATCACAAGAAGCACGTATACGATATAGATTCATTAAGACCCAAGGGACTCAAAGATTTAAGTCTGAAAATCCATGCAGATTCTTTCTGTAAAAAGATTTTATCTAGGTCGCCCCCTCTTGGTGATGGGCGCACCTTCTCGATCACGCAGAATTTCAGATATCCGGGATTGCCACTGTGTACCTCATGTACGTGTCGTGAAATGGGGGTGTCTTTCTTATGTCTGATGTCACTAAGATGTTCCCCCACTCTCCTTCGTAATTCGCGTGATGTTTTACCTACATATTGACGTGGACAAGTGCAGGTACACAGATAAACAACACCTGAGGTCTTACAATTGGCAAAGTAAGGACTGTTCCAAACTATCCCACCTGAGATGTTTGGTATCGTGAGTGGTTGCTCCATTTCTTATCAACGGTACCGTGAGTAACCGCATAGCGGTAACCTTTCCCGTATCTGCCTCAAACTATTGTGTTTAGTCCTGTTGGGCCATTTGTCCCAGTGATCCTATTATCTACTATTATTTGTCTGTCTACATTTTTGTGGGTTCTATTTTATTTATATTTAATTAAAAGTGACGTTTTAAAGGGTACATTTACTAGCTTCAGTGATATTACTTTTATAATATGCAAATTAAACTCTAGGTGCTAGTGGGACGTTGCTGCAGCACCTAGAGGCTCCGTCCTCTCACCGTTTGGCACGCCCTTGTAAAGGTGATTTTCGTTCATCTTTTTTATTTAACATTATTTGGGTTATTTAGGGTTTTAATGGTAAAGAATAAAGGCTACGGTTTAAGGGTGGCAGTCTGTGACATATAATATGGAAACATAAGGAGTCTGTATGCCATCTTGGAGGGTGAGTGTACATAGCATTGCCATGTAACACCAGGTATGACCCTCACCACTCTTCTCTTTTTCCATCCTCAAACCATGTATGCATCGATAACATTACTTTTATGATTATTTTGCTTCCTTTGTTCTATTTGCAGTTGATACACCTTTGTTGTATTGATATAACTTGGACTGTTATTTTACCTTGCATGAATCTTTAAAGCATGGTCATGTAGTTACACTATATAGAGAAACAATTACATTTTTCTTAGACCACTACACATATACTTTACCCAGGATATTATTTATATAGTGTCCATTTGTACTTCCCAGAGTACTCCCTGAAGGTGCTTCCAAGCAGAGTGCCTTACTCTGTGTACCCAAAAAAATAATAATTTAAACCCCTAACTTTGGTGCAAGGTACAAACCTTTCTCATAGCCTGAGTGGTCTGCAGGACCTTTGATGTCATTGTGTCCGGCTACACTGGAACCCGGACTTCTCATAGGCCTGAAGTGTTCTGTGCTCGACAAGGGTGACCAGGGGGGACTTGGCTTAGTAATATTGAGAAACACTCATACCCAATCATCTCCATGTTTAGGGTTTTTATAACATCTAGTGTGTTTTTAAAAGAAAATAAATTTTTCCAGTAAAACTTGTTTCTGCAAAGCTGTGTATTACCAGGGTAAAGACCGTGCTTTTACAAGTGACACTATATCAACTGTGTAGCTTCAGCATTGGAAGTGGCACCAAAATAATTAGACTCATCAGGCTTTTCATGCTTGGATTCTGACCATTTAACAATTTTGATTAACAAGATCTATTTTATGCTGAGGCTAAAAAGATAAATTAACGAAGATTTTGTCATAGAGATTCACACTGCGTAGTTTGAAATCCACAGCATAATACATGAGAAAATTCACACGGAACTTATAAAGATTTTGCTGTGGATTTGCTTCAGGTTTCTGGCACAATCTGCAGCAGAGGAAATCCATCAGATCTCATGTTACCCAACTATTTAAGTTGTGCAAACTATATGTACAGGGCAGCACGAATAGTACAAGTAAGGGCTCATGGATAAGGCGGTGTCCGTCAGGGGTGGACTGGGAACTTATAGTGGCCCCAAACTGACAGAAGGTGGGGCAACACCACTAGTCGGGGTCAGCAATATCATAGTGCAAAATACCATCCCATGAGAATCTTATACCACAGTGCAGCACAATATACAGTGCCTTGCAAAAGTATTCACCCCCCTTGACTTTTTTCGTGTTTTGGTGCCTCACAACCTGGAATTAACATGGATTGTTTGAAGATTTGCATAATTTAATTTACAGAACATGCCCACAACTTTGAAGATGTTTTTTTTAATTATTTTTTTTTATTGTGAAGCAAACAACAAATTGGACAAAATAACAGAAAAAGTCAATGTGCATAACTATTCACCCCCCTAAAGTCAATACTTTGTAGAGCCACCTTTTGCGGCAATCGAGCCGCTTCGGATAAGTCTCTATGAGCTTGCCACATCTTACCCCTGGGATTTTGGCCCATTCCTCCTTGCAAAACTGCTCCAGTTCCTTCAAGTTGGATAGTTTGTGCTTTTGAACAGAAATCTTTAAAGAGGACCTTTCACTACAATGAAAAATCTATCTTCATATGTTCGGCTCAACTGGGTGGAGCCTGCCGGCGTCTCCTTCTCCCAGGCTGTAGCGCTGGCCAATCGCAGCGCTCAGCTCATAGCCTGAGAGTTATTTTTTTCTCTCAGGCTATGAGCTGAGAGCTGCGATTGGCCAGCACTCCAGCCTGGGAGAAGGAGACGCCGGCAGGCTCCATCCAGTTGAGCCGAACATATGAAGATACCGGAGCCTATACCGGGAGAACGGAGCGGCGCCCAGGGATAATAGTAAGTGCATAGGTATCAGGTTTAATGAAGCTTTTATTATGTTCATCTGTTTTCACATTGGTGAGGGGGTTGCTATCCTCAATTGATGATTCCGTTTTCATATTTAGTTTGAGGTTTAATAAGTTAGCTCTGGATTTATTTTTAGCAATTTTAAAGCCCCTGTGAAGCATCCATTGGGGGTACCCTCGCATTTTGAGACGTTTCCAAATGTTTATACATTCTTTGTTGAAAGCTCCATCCATACTACAGTTTCTTCTCGCTCTTATAAATTCACCGACTGGGATGCTTTTTATTGTATGTAATGGATGATGGCTGTTCGCCTTCAGAATAGTGTTTCCAGAAACCTCTTTGCGATAGGTCTCTGTCAGCACTATCTGATCAGCAATTCCAGTCAGTGTCAAATCCAGAAAATGGATGGTTTTGGGATGTTGTACACAAGTGAATCTTAAATTATATGTATTCAGATTTAGATAATAAGTAAAGTCAGGTATGGCAGATACATCACCCCTCCAAATAAGGAGCAAATAATCGATGTATCTGCCATACCAGACAAAATACTCGGAAAAAGGGTTGTCAACTGAGAAAATATATTTTTCTTCCCAGAAAGCCATGGCTATGTTGGCCAAAGACGGGGAGAATTTGGCTCCCATAGAAACTCCCGAAACCTGAACATAAAAAACCTCATCAAATACAAAATAGTTGTGTGTTAGAAGGTAAGAAGTGACCTCCAGCACATAATCAATGAATATGTCGGAGTAACCACTGTATTTATGTAGATTGTATTCCAGTGCTAGGAGGGCATATGAATGGGGGATAGAAGGATACAGTGCTACAACATCTAGTGTAATCCATGTGTATTCATTTGACCATGTACAGTTGTACATATATTTCAGTACATTTGTGGTATCTCTGATATACCCTGGTGATCTTTTAACTAGAGGCTGTAGCACTGAATCTAGCCATTCACTTAGCCTCTCCGTCAAGGATCCGATGCCAGACACTATGGGGCGTAACGGTGGGGGGGTTAACCCCTTTATGCATTTTGGGAAGAGCATGAATTATGGGAGTAACAGGATATTCCACATTTAAGAAATCAGTTATGTGTCCTTTCTCTATACCCTTACTCAAGATGAGGACTAGTTCTTTTTTGTATATTGTAAGGGGATTATGTTTCAAAATATGGTAAGTGGTGGTGTCAGACAAGACCCCCAACATCTGTGAGTGGTAACATGTCCTGTCCAACACCACCACAGACCCTCCCTTGTCCGCCATCTTGATTATAAGATCTTTGTTATCTTCCAGTTGTTTTAATGGAATTTTCTGTGCTGTATTTAAATTATATTTTCTGGCAGTGGGGATTGAATCTTGTACCTTAAGTAATTCCTTTTCCACTACCTCCTGAAATGTATCCATACTAGTTGTGCAGAATTTAATGGGGTAGTAATTTTTGTTAGGAGTCGCAAAATTATGATGTGTATCTTGATCATATAATTCCTCATTTTCCACATGAAGATCCATGAGACAGAGTAAGGATTGTTGTTCCTTAAAAGACAAGTTGGTATAAAGGTTGTCATCTATTTGTTTGTCCTCATCTGTCATTGGATCTCCATGTGGAAGAGGAGACTCAGAAAAATATCTTCTCAATGTAAGATTCCTGATGAATCTATTCACTTGCATGATAGTGGAAAAAGGATCAAAATTAGTATTAGGTACAAAGTTTAAACCCAAAGAAAGTAAATTTTTTTGATCAGTGATTAATTCCTGGCTAGACAGATTGATAACATCTAAAATCATAGTATTTTCAGAGTGTCCAGCATTCATTTGTTCTGCAAACGAGGCGACATCTGGTGGGGTCTTTTTATGTTTGCGGCCCCCCCTTCTGTGTCGTTTTTTGGCTGCTCAGGTTTGTCCCTGTTGTTTCTATATTTGTGGTAATAGGATGGTTTAGACTGATGGGAGTCCCGAGCTCGTGGGAGTCCCGAGCCCCGTGCACCGTCATACAGGATAAGAAGGTGAGCTGGCTGTAACTTTTCTACTACATATTTCTATATATCTATTTTAAACTAATATTATTATGTTTTAACAATTTTTTTAAATGATTTTTTAGGAACCTTTTACTAGATCCGCAAAACAGGATCCCCCAGTCACCTCCAGAGTCCGTGGCGGTCGGGGACGTGTAAGTATAGAATACTTCGTTTTAATTAGAATTTTTCTTTTGTACGTTCTATAATTTTTCTGCTCCTTTTTCTTCCAGGGTTCCAGAGTCTCCACCGGTGAAGTTATGGAGTTCATTGTCCCTCGTATAGACAACAAACTCCTTATTCAGCTGGTGGAGGCACGTCCCGCTTTATGGGACCACACCGACTGCCAACATGCCGACCATCACCTTACCATGCGGCTCTGGAGGCAGATCTGTGACTCGTTGTTCAGTGGCTGGGAGGATCTAAATGTGGCGGATCAGAAAGAATGTGGTAAGTACAGCAATATATATTTTTAGCTCATGTATAATGTAAACTTAAGTCCATGATAATATTGTAATAATTTTTTTTTAATTTTTTACAGTTGAAAAGGTTATGACTCAAGAGAGATTAGAATAACGAAGTTCCGGAGCAACCTCAAGGCCGACATATATGTACAGTGCGGCCTTGGGGTTCTTAAGAAGAATGCTGGCACTTAGAAGGTAAAAAAAATAAAAATAATTCTTAATATAAATATAAAATGATTTTGCTTTCATCTCCCTCTGCATGCAAGGGGCTGTCTGAGACAGAGGATCGTTTGACACCTCTGTCTCTGGCAGCCCCCTACGGTCAGAGGGACAATTGTTCTTAACTTCTGACAGCAAAGGGCTGTCTGAGACAGAGGATTGTTTGACACCTCTGTCTCTGGCAGCCCCCTACGGTCAGAGGGACAATTGTTATCAACTTCTGTCAGCAAGGGGCTGTCTGAGACAGAGGAGCGTTTGACACCTCTGTTTCTGTCAGCCCACTACATTAAGAAGTAGACAATAGCATGTACTGGAAGCAGTAATACAAGGCCTTATTTTTTTTCTCTCCACAGAACTGCCAGCAGCACTCGGGCACCTGAACCTGCTCTTGAAGCGGACCCGGAACCGGCCGCCACCCCCAGCCCTCCTGTCCCTCATACACCAGTTCTGGTCAATCCTAGTCCCATATGGGGTCCCTCTTTTCAGCATACGCTCTCACATTGGAGACAAAATGTGAGAGCTATGTTGAATAGCAGGAGATCTGGTAGTAGCCGTCAGGAGGACTATGGGGACCTT
Organism: Bufo bufo; assembly: GCF_905171765.1. Classification (NCBI taxonomy): domain Eukaryota; kingdom Metazoa; phylum Chordata; class Amphibia; order Anura; family Bufonidae; genus Bufo; species Bufo bufo. The sequence continues at coordinate 652,665,963 of NC_053390.1, read as the reverse complement.
GTAGAGATCGTTTCCGATGCTCTAGAAGGTTTTTCAGATGAAATGTGTCGAGCATTAGATGATTTGGCATGCCGATTGGAGTGGGTGGAGTCGGTGCATCAACTCACACCTCACGAACAATACCTGCAAATTTTAGCCCCTCGAATCGACCAAATGACTCCCGAGCAGGTGCATGAGTTTAAAAATTTAATGGAGAACGGGTCGTGGGACATTTTGCACTGCCCCCCCGTCCCACACCTACCCCCCATTCCACTCTTTTCACCCAGCCCCCTTCTGCCAACCTTCCCATTTCCGCCATCCGTCCCTTTCGCACCCCACCCCCGAGCATGTGTACAATCGGCCTTCTTTTTCTTCTACACCTTCTCCTCCTCAATATACTGCTCCAACTTCTTTTCCTACTCCTTCTTCTACGCATGCTCGGGAACATTCCAGTTCTGAACCTTCAACTCTCCACACCCCTCAAATCCCTCCTGCATCTTTTCCTGCGGCCTGTCGTTTTCATTCCTCAACAGAAGACAGGGGGGCTACTGCTGCCGGTTCTAGAACGTCCACCCCTCCACGCTCCACCTCTCCTCGTCATTTTCAAAATTTATATATTTTTTTTATTGTTTATATAACATTTCAGAAAATTATTTATAAAATAAATACATTAACTTTACTCATGTAATTTTTTTAGTTCAAGATACTCAACTGTGGCCACTCCAGCTGTGGGGAAAGTAAAACTCCCAGGAAAACAATAAATAGAGTTTATTAAATAAAAAATAGTTTTCTAGGAGTTTTATTTTCCCCACGCCTGTAGGCCCAAAGGTAGGGAAATATTTGATGTAGCACGATCAATAGCGGGCTTTCTTAAAGCTCCTTATTGATCATATTCTGGCTGATTGACACATGAACAAGCAAAAGCTTGTTCATCAGCCAATCTGGTGCAAATCCACATGAACCCTTGTGGGAGTCACGGTACATGTGAATCGGCCTCATCAATAAATTTACTAGAGAGAAAAATGTTTTATATATTGCTCTTTAGCAAAGATGAATCTGTCACAGAAAGTAGCGTCATTACCATAAGGGACAGGAAAGGAACATAAGGGTCCATTCACACGTCTGTATGTGTTTTGCGGATACGCAAATTGCGGATCCACAAAACACGGACACCGGCAATGTGCGTTCCACATTTTGCGGACAGCACATTGCCGGCACTCTCATAGAAAATCTGTTTTCTTGTCCGCAATTGCACATTCCGACCCCATTGAAAAAGAATGGGTACGCACCTATTCCGCAAAATTGCGGAATAGATGCAGACTCATTTTGTGGACCTGTGAATGGACCCTAAGGATTCATGCACACGACTGTATTTCCTCTGAGACATACAGTCCGTGAGCGTGCCATATGTCTCGGGGTCGGCATACATCGTGCGCACGGGAGCACACAGCATCATAGATTAATATGATACTGTGCGCATCGGGCCACCCGTGGGACTATTGTCTTGCACTCATATGATCATTTTGGCAGTTCATTTCATGGCAGTGTTTGGTTAGTGATGCCTCTTGCTTAGGTGTTGCAGCCTCTGGGGCCTTTCAAAAAATGTAATGACAGATCATGTGACACTTAGGCCCCTTTCACACAAGCAGGTTTTCCGCGCGGGTGCAATGCGTGAGTTGAACGCATTGCACCCGCACTGAATCCGGACCCATTCACTTCAATGGGGCTGTGTACATGAGCGGTGATTTTCACGCATCACTTGTGCGTTGCGTGAAAATCGCAGCATGCTCTATATTGTGCGTTTTTCACGCAACGCAGGCCCATAGAAGTGAATGGGGCTGTGTGAAAATCGCAAGCATCCGCAAGCAAGTGTGGATGGGGTGCGATTTTCACTCATGGTTGCTAGGTGACGATCGGGATGGGGACCCGATCTTTATTATTTTCCCTTATAACATGGTTATAAGGGAAAATAATAGCATTCTTAATACAGAAGTAAATTAGGGATGGAGGGGTTAAAAAATAAAAATTTAACTCACCTCATCAACTTGTTCGCGCAGCCCAGCTCGTCTTCATTCTTCTTCTTTGAGGACCTGGGAGAAAAGGACCTTAGGTGACGTCACTGCGCTCATCACATGGTCCATCACCCTCTATCCCTAATTTACTTAGCATTCTGTATTAAGAATGCTATTATTTTCCCTTATAACCATGTTAAAAGGGAAAATAATAAAATAATAAAATTTACATAACACCGATCCCAAACCCGAACTTCTGTGAAGAAATCCGGGTTCGGGTCTGGGTACCAAACATGCTGATTTTTCTCACGCGCGTGCAAAATCCATTAAAACGCTTTGCACTTGCACAGAAAAATCGCATATTTTCCCTCAACGCACCCGCATCCTATCCGGCCCTCACACGCAACTCCCTTAGATTGCACACAGGTGGACATCACTTCACTAATTATGTGACTTCTGAAGGTAATTGGTTGCACCAGAGCTTTTTATGGGCTACCTAACAAAGGGGGTAAATACATACGCACATGCCAATTTTCTGTTTTCTATATTTAAACAATAGTTTTATTTATATATTTTTCTCATTTCACTTAACCAACTTAGACTATTGTGTTCTGGTCCATCACAAAATTCAGATTAACAAAACATTGAACTTAAGGCTGTAATGTAACAAAACACGAAAATAGTCAAGGGGGGTAAATACTTTTGCAAGGCACTGTATTTCCCCAAAAGCTGTCTTTCTGTGGTGGCCATTAGGGATGAGCGAACCCATTGAAGCTCATCCCTAGTGGCCATCAATAGATGCCATTTTCTGCCCTTCTCTTCCAGTTGCCTCTCATTAAGATATGGAGCAGGGGGCTTAGGAGGTGAGATGCGGCCACAGCTGTTGAATTCAGGAGGGAATGTGTGGTCGCTGACTCATTATGTACCCAGCCAGTGGCAGAAAGGAGGGCTTGGGCCATTGGGCGGCCCCCTGTGCATCGGCCCACTAGCAAATTTTCCTGTAAGGTCTATGGCCAATCTGCACCTGAAGTCTGTATTTAAGTTCGCCAGAAATGAATCTGAGAAAATTGATACTTTCCATGTGCATTCCATATATTTCTCAGTCCCATCAATAGAAAGGGCTATTCTTGTCTGCAAATATGGACAATATTCACATCGCTACTCATAGATTTAATCGCCCAGTCTGTCCAAATTTCCCAGTCAGATTTAAGCGCTCCAAAGTTTTAAATAGAGGCAGATATATTCAAGAGAAAAAGAAAAAATTCACTGCGGCACTCAAATTACTCCGGAGTCACATCCACCTCACTGTGCTGATATTTTAAGTATGACATAAAGGATATGCAATTTTATGGACGGGTGAGTGCTGCCGTGAATTTCTTTTTTCTTCTGTTGAGTGGACAAAAATAGTACCTGCTCCATCATTTGCAGACCGACCACCTGCGTCAGCAAAAAAAGACAGTTGTGTGCATGGCCCCATAGAAGTCAATGTGTTAGTGTGCTATCCATGAAAAAAACACCACATGTGCAAGAGCCCTAAACAATGATAAAGACGTCTGCTTAAAGGGGTTGTCTCACCTCAGAAAATTTCATTTATCATGTAGAGAAAGTTAATACAAGGTTCTTACTAATGTATTGTGATTGTCCATATTGCCTCCTTTGCTGGCTGGATTCATTTTTCCATCACAGTATACCCTGCTCGTTTACATGGTTACAACCACCCTGCAATCCAGGGTGGCTGGGACTGCAGGTGCACACATAGGACGGCACTTTTTCCTATAGCAGGCAAGCATGACCACCACTCCTGGATTGCAGGGTGGTCGCAACCATGTAAACGAGCAGTGTATAATGTGATGGAAAAATAAATCAAGCTAGTAAAGGAGGCAATATGGCCAATTACAATACATTAGTAAGTGCCTTGTATTAACTTTCACGGATCAGCGGATGTGAACCTACTGTGCCACTGACTAGCAATACTCTGGAGGGGAGTAGCTAAGCAACTACCCGGATTTCACTAGAGCCTCAGATGGTGAGCATAGGCTTGACCATCGGTAATTGCCAGGGGCTACTCCAGAGCGTAAACCAGTCAGTGGCAGCTGGTCCAGGCAGACCAGGAGGCAGGGCCAATGCTACCATAAGGCAAAACAAGCGGCTGCCGTAGGGCGCACCCTGGGGGAGGGTGGAAAAATGAACCTTTTTTTTTTCATATTTTTTTTTTAAATCACTTACAGTACAGTCGTGGCCAAAAGTTTTGAGAATGACACAAATAGTAGTTTTCACAAAGTTTGCTGCTAAACTGCTTTTAGATCTTTGTTTCAGTTGTTTTTTTGTGATGTAGTGAAATATAATTACACGCACTTCATATGTTTCAAAGGCTTTTATCGACAATTACATGACATTTATGCAAAGAGTCAGTATTTGCAGTGTTGGCCCTTCTTTTTCAGGACCTCTGCAATTCGACTGGGCATGCTCTCAATCAACTTCTGGGCCAATTCCTGACTGATAGCAACCCATTCTTTCATAATCACTTCTTGGAGTTTGTGAGAATTAGTGGGTTTTTGTTTGTCCACCCGCCTCTTGAGGATTGACCACAAGTTCTCAATGGGATTAAGATCTGGGGAGTTTCCAGGCCATGGACCCAAAATGTCAACGTTTTGGTCCCCGAGCCACTTAGTTATCACTTTTGCCTTATGGCACGGTGCTCCATCGTGCTGGAAAATGCATTGTTCTTCACCAAACTGTTGTTGGATTGTTGGAAGAAGTTGCTGTTAGAGGGTGTTTTGGTACCATTCTTTATTCATGGCTGTGTTTTTGGGCAAAATTGTGAGTGAGCCCACTCCCTTGGATGAGAAGAAACCCCACACATGAATGGTCTCAGGATTCTTTACTGTTGGCATGACACAGGACTGATGGTAGCGCTTACCTTTTCTTCTCCGGACAAACCTTTTTCCAGATGCCCCAAACAATCGGAAAGAGGCTTCATCGGAGAATATGACTTTTCCCCAGTCCTCAGCAGTCCATTCACCATACTTTCTGCAGAAGATCAATCTGTCCCTGATGTTTTTTTTGGAGAGAAGTGGCTTCTTTGCTGCCCTTCTTGACACCCGGCCATCTTCCAAAAGTCTTCGCCTCACTGTGCATGCAGATGCGCTCACACCTCCCTGCTGCCATTCCTGAGCAAGCTCTGCACTGGTGGCACTCCGATCCCGCAGCTGAATCCTCTTTAGGAGACGATCCTGGCGCTTGCTGGACTTTCTTGGACGCCCTGAAGCCTTCTTAACAAGAATTGAACCTCTTTCCTTGAAGTTCTTGATGATCCTATAAATTGTTGATTGAGGTGCAATCTTAGTACCCACAATATCCTTGCCTGTGAAGCCATTTTTATGCAACCCAATGATGGCTGCACGGTTTTCTTTGCAGGTCACCATGGTTAACAATGGAAGAACAATGATTTCAAGCATCACCCTCCTTTTAACATGTCAAGTCTGCCATTTTAACCCAATCAGCCTGACATCAGCCTGATCTCCAGCCTTGTGCTCGTCAACATTCTCACCTGAGATAACAAGACGATTACTGAAATGATCTCAGCAGGTCCTTTAATGACAGCAATGAAATGCAGTGGAAAGTTTTTTTTGGGATTAAGTTAATTTTCATGGCAAAGAAGGACCATGCAATTCATCTGATCACTCTTCATAACATTCTGCGGTATATGCAAATTGATATTATAAAAACTTAAGCAGCAACTTTTCCAATTTCCAATATTTATGTAATTCTCAAAACTTTTGGCCACGACTGTACTCGTGAGTTGTGCCGTAGCGCCGCCGGCCACCCGCCCCAGCCTGAGTGCGCCGTGCGGCCCCGGCCCTCACTCACAGAGCAGCATGGGCCAGGCAGCACGGCAACACGGTCACAGGGTCAGGCCAGGGTGTGTGACTGGCGAGTGTCTGACTCACACACAGCCAGATTGCCATAGCAGCAGGACAGGTAGGTGATCACTGATGAGCGCACTAGCACCAGAGTGCACGGCATAAATGTGTTTCTAAACAACAATCAAACAACAATCATAAATGGAGGGAGGGGGATGGTGACCGTGACATGATGGGAGGGGGGACAATGTCTGTAGTCTGTGACATGGAGATGGGGCCAGGGCCGGCCGGGGTTGGGGGGATGATGTGCCATGGGGGAGAAATGTGACACAATAGGGAGTAATGATGTGATCATGATGTGACACTAAGGGGGTGATGTGACATGGTTTGGAGGGGGAGAAATGTGACAAGGAGGGGGAGAAATTTGACATGGAGGGCTGATGTAACATAGGTGATTTGACATGGAGGGGGAAAAATGTGACATTGAGGCCTTAAGGGGGAGAAATGTGACATTAAGGGGGTGAAATGTGACACGGGGGAGAAATGTGACATGGGGGTGATGTGACAGAGGGGATTATGTAAAAAGGAGGTGGGAAATGTGACATGGAGGGGGAGAAATGTGACATGGGGGGCTGATGGCTTACATGGGGGGCATGATGGCTTACATGGGGGGTTGATGGCTGACATGGGGTCTAATGGCTAACATGGGGGGCTGATGGATGGGGGCTTATGGCTGACATGGGGGTCTGATCTGAGGCATTGGGGGTCTGATCTGAGGTCTGATTGCTGGTCTGACCTGAGGTGTATTGGAAAATATTTTTTTCTTATTATCCTCCTCTAAAACCTAGGTGCATCTTAGAGGGCGAAAAATACGGTCCTCAAACCAGCGATTGTCTGAAACAGAGAGAAGATACCAGGACCACACAGAGGAGAAGCCAGCTGCTGCAGACGGGACCAGGGCCAGGTGAGCTGCGGGGGGTCCTTCTGCGTGCGTTCTGTATTTTTCTCACACCCATCAATTGCAAGGGCTGTTATCGTCTGAAAGTATGAACAAGAATAGGACTTGCTCTGTAATTTGCAGAACAGTTGCAAAAATTCAGCCCCATAGAAATGAATGGGTCAGAAAATGGCAGTTGTGTGCATGCGCTATTTGCCTTCTTATGGTTCTTCATTGATTTTGGTTTGTTTGTTTTTTAATTGTGCCTTTTTTCTTGCTTTTAAGCCATATTTACATAAAACATGAAAACCTCTCTGCTTTCACATGGCCGAAATATTGGAGCATTTTAGCGTCTATATTACGGCTGCAACAAATGGACAACAATGGGTCAACTCTAAACCATAGAGTTCAACTTCTGGGGTGGGGGACGCCAAAATGTAGCTTTGCTTGTGTTGGCAAAAATCCTTGCACCGGCCCTGCCAGGAGGTACAGTCAGGTCCATAAATATTGGGACATCGACACAATTGTAAAATTTTGGGCTCTATACACCACCATATTGGATTTGAAATGAAACGGACTAGATGTGCTTTAACTGCAGACTGTCAGCTTTAATTAGAGGGTATTTACATCCAAATCAGGGGTACGGTGTAGGAATTACAACAGTTTGCATATGTGCCTCCCACTTGTTAAGGAACCAAAAGTAATGGGACAATTGGCTTCTCAGCTGTTCAATGGCCAGGTGTGTGTTATTCCCTCATTATCCCAATTACAACGAGCAGATCAAAGGTCCAGAGTTCATTTCAAGTGTGCCATTTACATTTGGAATCTGAGCTGTCACTATCAGTGAAGCAAGCCATCATTTGGCTGAAAAAAAACAAAACAAACCCATCAGAGAGATAGCAAAAACATTATGTGTGGCCAAAACAACTGTTTGGAACATTCTTAAAAAGAAGGAACGCATCGGTGAGCTCAGCAACACCAAAAGACCCGGAAGACCACGGAAAACAACTGTGGTGGATGACCGAATAATTATTTCCCTAGTGAAGAAAACACCCTTCACAACAGTTGGCCAGATCAAGAACACTCTCCAGGAGGTAGGTGTATGTGTGTCAAAGTCATCAATCAAGAGAAGACTTCATCAGGGTGATAACAGAGGGTTCACCACAAGAGTTAAACCATTGGTGAGCCTCAAAAACAGGAAGGCCAGATTAGAGTTTGCCAAACGACATCTAAAAAATTCTTCACAGTTCTGGAACAACATCCTATGGACAGATGAGACCAAGATCAACTTGTACCAGAGTGATGGGAAGAGAAGAGTATGGAGAAGGAAAGGAACTGCTCATGATCCTAAGCATACCACCTCATCAGTGAAGCATGGTGGTGGTAGTGTCATGGCGTGGGCATGTATGGCTGCCAATGGAACTGGTTCTCTTGTATTTATTGATGATGTGACTGCTGACAAAAGCAGCAGGATGAATTCTGAAGTGTTTTGGGCAATATTATCTGCTCATATTCAGCCAAATGCTTCAGAACTCATTGGACGGCGCTTTATAGTGCAGATGAACAATGACCCAAAGCATACTGCAAAAGCAACCAAAGAGTTTTTTAAGGGAAAGAAGTGGAATGTTATGCAATGGCCAAGTCAATCACCTTACCTGAATCCGATTGAGCATGCATTTCACTTGCTGAAAACAAAACTGAAGGGAAAATGCCCCAAGAACAAGCAGGAACTGAAGACAGTTGCAGTAGAGGCTAGATAAAACCCAGCGTCTGGTGATGTCTATGCGTTCCAGACTTCAGGCTGTAATTGATTGCAAAGGATTTGCAATCAAGTATTAAAAAGTGAAAGTTTGATTTATGATTATTATTCTGTCCTATTACTTTTGGTTCCTTAACAAGTGGGAGGCACATATGCAAACTGTTGTAATTCCTACACCGTTCACCTGATTTGGATGTAAATACCCTCAAATTAAAGCTGACAGTCTGCAGTTGAAGCACATCTTGTTCGTTTCATTTCAAATGCATTGTGGTGGTGTATAGAGCCAAAAATATTACAATTGTGTCGATGTCCCAATATTTATGGACCTGGCTGTACCTGCGGAGGTACTGCTGGAGATGCCATGCCCTAGGACATATGGCAGCCCAGTGTCCCATCAGCTCAGAACAAATGGACTGTTCTGTGGGGAGACGAACCTCAATTTTTGCATGTAGTGCGGTTACAAATGTTGAGAAGGGACTTCCTTTTTGTTGAATTAATGTTAATGACACCCCCACAACGGGACTTCTGGACTAGGGAAACCTGGTCACGCTTCTAACGGCCCATATTCCTCATAGGTTGGTTCCTGGGAAAACCTTGGGGGTCACCTGTATTCATGGCGATACCAAGGTTTACCCAATAGCCCAGGTCACCTTAAAAACAGAAGAGGGTATAGTGTACCACCAGGTAGGGGTGGTGCAGGGGTTGATGCATGAGATGATTATTGGCCGGGATTGTCCTTTGTTCTGGGATCTTTGGGCCAAGGCAGTACCGCAACAACGCCCTGGGTGCACAGACAGCCCCGTGCTCCCTGACCCTGAGGTGGTCCCTGAATTTCCGTTCTCAGTCATGGTAGGCGAGAATGAGGAGGAGTCTGCTCTTGAGGAGACGGTACCTGACTTAGAAGTATCTCGGGGAAACTTTGGGACCGCCCAGTTCGGAGATGAGACTCTAAAAGGGGCCTTAAACAATGTGGGGGTAGTCAATGGGGCACCTCAAGAGCCAGGGGCAGATGAAAGGTACCCTCACTTTGCCATGAATGAAAATTTGTTATACTGGGTGACTAAAATCCGTGAAGAATTGGTGGAACAGCTCGTGGTTCCCAAGCCATACCGACGCATGGTAATAGACCTGGCACATAGCCATGTCTTAGGGGGACACTTAGGGGGCAGATAAAACCCTTGAAAGGGTTTTACAAAGGTTTTATTGGCCCGGGTGTTACAGAGAAATTAAGGATTACTGCAGTGCCAATCCTGCCCTACATGCCAAGTAACCTCTCCAGTCGCCAACTTCCGTAGCTCTCTAATACCATTGCCTATTTTCGAGGTACCATTCGAGAGAATTGCAATGGGTTTAGTCGGGCCTTTGGTGAAGTCATCAATATATATTAGTGGTAATGGATTATGCCACCCAATACCCTGAGGCGGTGCCCTTGAGTAAAGCTACCTCTAGTTATAACCAGAGAGCTACCCGTATTTCAGTTTTTTTTCAGAACAGGGCTGCCCAAGGAGATCCTGACTGACCAGGGGACCCTGTTCATGTCAAGGGTAATGCAGGATCTCTGTAAAGTATTGCAAATTAGTGTTGAGCGCGAATATTCGAATAGTGAATTTTAATCGCGAATATCGGCACTTCGAGAATTTGCGAATATTTTGTATATAGTGCTATATATTCGTGATGACGAATATTTGTCATTTTTTTCCATCTGAACACATGATTCCTCCCTGCTTCTTGCTTGTGGGCCAATGAGTCATTGGCCCACAAGCAACTTAAGCAGGGAGGAATCATGACTTCAGATGGAAAAAAATGACGAATATTCGTCATTACGAATATATAGCACTATATTGAATATTCATCATTTTCTTCCATCTGAAGTCATGATTCCTCCCTGCTTAAGTTGCTTGTGGGCCAATGACTCATTGGCCCACAAGCAAGAAGCAGGGAGGAATCATGTGTTCAGATGGAAAAAATAACCAATATTCTAAAAACTAATATATATCACTATATTCTATAGTGCTATACATTTGTTTTTGACCCACGCCTTTATTGAGCGCACAATATTTGCATATTACACGATCGTTACCTTGCCGATTTTCGCGTAAAAAAAAGAATGTAGAATATAACAAATATACGAATTCGCAAATATATGACGAATATTCTACAAAATAGTCGCGAAATATCACAAATTCAAATATGACCGCTGCCGCTCATCACTATTGCAAATTACCCAGTTGCGTACCTCGGTGTACCACCCACATACAGATGGCTTGGTGGAACTTTTCAATAAAACCTTGAAGGCCATGTTGAAAAATGTAGTCGAAAAAGATGGTCGAGATTAGGATTACTTGTTGCCATACCTACTATTCTAAATCAGAGAGGTTTCTCGCCTTTTGAGTTCTTGTAAGGCAGGCATCCTTAAGGCCTGTTAGATATTGCTAAGGAGACCTGGGAGAGTGAGGTCACGCCTTACAAAAGCGTGATTGAACATGTTACTACATTGCAGGAGCGAATAGCTCAGGTAACACGCATTGTGAAGGAGCATATGCTCCAGGCCCAAGCTAAAGTATATAACAGGAGGGCCCGTTTTAGACAGTTCAGTCCAGGGGACCAGGTTCTAGTCCTAGTCCCCACCGTAGAGAGCAAGTTCATGGCAAAGTGGCAAGGGCCCTATGAGACAATTGAGAGGGTGGGCGAAGTTAACTATCGGTTACATCAGCCAGGCAGGAGAAAGCCCTATCAGATTTACCACATCAACTTGCATAAACCATGGAAAGATAGGGACCCTCCTGAGACCCCATGTCTGATGACCCAACCAGACGCCACCATAGACAATGTGAAGATTGCAGAAGCCCTGTCCCCCTCCCAAAAATACCAATGCAAGCTGTTGCAGCAGAATAGGGACTTGTTTACAGAATCCCCCGGGTTAACCAATGTCGTGTCATTAGATTATAACGGAGCATCATACGCAAGTAAATTAAAAACTGTATAGGATTCCCGAGGCCCAGAGGGAGATAGTTTCCAAGGAGGTCCAGAGAATGTTAAAACTGGGGGTGATTGAGGAATTGAATCGAAAAGTGGGTGGTCCAGTCCCATAGTGCTAGTCCCAAACCCCAATGGGGAATGGCGGTTTTGTAACGACTACCGCAAATTAAACAAGGTATTCAAAGTAGATGCATATCCCATGCCCCGGGTGGATGGGCTTATTGAGAGACTAGGGCCAGATCGCTATATAACGACCCTGGATCTTACCAAGGGATATTGGCAAATTCCGTTGTCGAGGAAAGCTAGAGAAAAAACTGTGTTTTCTACACCAGAAGGGTCCTTCCAGTACTATAGGATGCCGTTTGGGTTGCACAGGGCCCCCGCCACCTTCCAAAGAGCTATGGACCAGATCTTACGCCCACACTGGGAATATGCGGCCGCTTACTTGGATGATATAGTGATCTTCAGTTGTGATTGGGAGAGTCACATCAGTGAAAGTCAAAACATCGGAGATGCGCTAAGAAAGGCCGGCTACACTATAAATCCAAGTAAGTGTGCCATGGGATTGGAAGAGGCTAGGTACTTGGGATACATCGTGGGAAAAGGAGTGATAAAACCCCGTAAATAAGGTGTAAGCTATCCAGGAATGGCCCCGCCCACTTACCAAGAAGCAGGTTAAGGCATTTCTCGGTATTGTGGCATATTACAGAAGATTTGTCCTAGGTTTGCAGAAATAGCAGTACCCCTGACCGACCTTACAAAGGGGGGGGAAATCTGCTGTGATCAAGTGGTCCCCCGAGGCTTAAGTCAGCCCTCTGTAGACAGCCAGTCTTGGTAGCCCCTGACTTCTCCCAGGAATTTATAATTCAGGCAGATGCATCAGAGGTGGGCCTAGGGACAGTGATGTCTCAAGTCATAAATAGGGAGGAACATCCCGTGTGTTACCTTAGCAGAAAACTGTCCCCAGCAGAACTGAATTATTTGATAATTGAAAGAGAATGCTTGGCCATTAAGTGGGCGCTTGATTACCTCTGATACTACCTCTTGCGACAGAGATTTAAGCTGGTATTGGATCATGCCCCTCTCAAATGGTTAAGGGAGAAACAGGGTAACAATGCCCGTATCAACTGCTGGTTTCTGGCCCTACAGGACTTTAGATTTTCTGTAGAGCATAGACCGGTTAGACTGGGCAGAGGGGGCGTATATAGGAAGGCACAAGGGACCATCGTTGATGGGAGATATGTGTCACCGAGGTTCCTGGCCTCGGTGAAGTAAGAGCCAATATTGCATGTGTCAGCAGCAGTGGCTGGTTGATACTTTGGTAGTTAGCATACCTGTGAAAAATCCGGAATGGCTCTTACTGGGAGTAGTCATAGTGCTGGGTGGGTGAATACTCTCCACGGTCCAGGCCGGGTTTTGACTGGCTTACAAAAGAGAGCCAGCAGGTTCAGGTGGGGGGAATTACCTATCTGACTGTGGAGCTCTGGATAGCGGTGTGTTTGGAGCTGAGTCTGAGCTGGAGTGGCTCTGCCGAAATACTGAGGACAAAGCGAGGTCCGCATACACCCCGTGGGGGGTTACGGTACTGTGCCCAAAATCATACCTGTGTAACTCAATCAGATAGTGGACTGTATTGTTTTCTTTAAGTGTCGGCTGGAGCAAGCCGATCACTACCGCTTATTGCTTTATTGTGTGCCAACAATAAAAGACATCTGTTACTTTGCTTTTGACCGATAAAAGGCTGCTGTGTATTTATCAGAAGGCTGCATTTGGGGCAAATCCCCACAATATATAAGAGCCCAGGAAATATTAATTCATGAGAAAAAGGAGAGCAGTGCCTCACTGAAGATTACACTGGTTACACAGTGCCAGGACTGGCACAACACTGGTACAATGTAACATTCGGGGAATATTTCAGGGAATGGGTGCAGTTTTTACAAACAAAAGGACATTCTTGGGTAAAGTGTTGACATTTACACAGTTTTTTGCATGTTCTACATATGAATACTTGGGTCAGCAGAAAAAAGACAATTTTTTTTCTCACAGTGAAGTGACAGCACCTGAGTACACACTACACATTCAAGTGGCAATGAGATGTGAAATGCTAGAAAACTTACACCTTTACTTTTCAGACACCATGTTGTCTCACATGTCTATGAAGATTATAGGAGTGGGAGTGGAGTATTCGTCTCAGAGTTGAACAAAGTGTATATTCACCTTCCTGAATTTCCTCTAGTGTCTGCTTCATGGTGACTCTACATGCAGGAAATGCCACTAAATCACTGGACGCAGCGATTAGCTCAATGGGCATTTCATGTGTTTTGGGAGGTACCATGATGGAGGGCTGGCAAGGACCCAGGGAGCAGTGGAACAAGATCGGTGGAGGTAGGTGTCGTTTTTCTTTTTATGCCACTCAGACAGCCCCTTTAAAGTCTATGTCAAATTATTAAAAAGAACACATGCACAGCAATTTTGTTTGGTTTGGTGTATATTTTAATTTTTTTTCCATAGATTTCTCTATTGGACTTGAAAACCAGCAGTAAAAAAGTGTGTTTTAAAGGGGATATCCAAGATGAAAAATGTCAGACAAGCTGCTGAATGGTCTAAAATAGAAAAGATGATATATTTACCTCCTTCTTCAGCGCCATTCTCTGTGCAGTCGGTCCAGTCCTCTTGCCATTTCTTGTTTACACACGACAGCTTTGATACCAGGATATGGCATATGACAGCTGCAGCCAATCATTGTCCTCAATGGTCTTCTACTGAGGACAGTGGTTGACTGCAGCAGCCATGTGTTGTGCACCTCCATGTATAGGTCACAGTATTGACATACAGATCTAGGGCTGTCGGCAGTTACTGCTGGCAGTTACTAACGGTGAGTGGCTGCAGCCAGGGCAACCATCAGGGTAACACTGCCAGTACTCCCAGCAGGGGACTAGATGAAAATCCAAGGCTTGAGGGGGCCCCACCGACTCATCGTCGCAGCCAATGGCCAGCTGCATAACATTCTGATGTTCCCAGCATTAATTACCACTGGGAGCTCCAGGTACTTATGTACTTACCCTCAGGACAGCGATACTGTTAAATACTGTTGTGGGTCACTATTACTGTGTCAAGACAGTAAGATAGCATTATTATCGATGGCTCCCTGCCATTCACCCACATAGGCCTGAGGCTGCTAGGCCTGAAGCTTATGAGGCAGTACAGTGGCGCACGCAGTCGCAAAACAATCACATCATTGCGACTATTTGCACTGGGATGAAGGCCTCTCAGAGATAGTCCTGAGACTGCGATAGTTCCCCACACAGGAATGTGTCTGTTATAGTGCCCTACACCAGGGATCAGCAACTCCCAACTCCCACTCCAGCTGCTGTAAAACTACAACTCCCAACATGCACACTTGAACATTCTTGTAACTCCCATAGAAGTGAAAGGAGGATTTTGGGTGTTGTTGTTTCCTAACAGCTGGAGTGATGGAGGTTGCTGATCCCTGTCCTAAATAGTCATAGTGTCCCCTTAGTGCTGCTTCACATTAATAATGCTATCTTACTGTCTTTACACAGTAATAGAGCCCTGACCCCTTACTGCTCCTACACAGTAACTGTGCAGCCTTACTGTCCCAACACTATAAAAGTGCACCCTTACTGCCTATACACGGTAATAGGGCACCCTTACTTCCCCAACAAAGTAATTGTTCACCTTACTGCCCATACACAATATTTCCCCCTTAGTGCCGCAAATTAAGTAAATGTGCCCTCTTAGTATGCACTACATAGTGCCCACTGAGTAAGCACAAAAAGTAATAATGCCTTTTTGGTGTCTTACAAATAGTAATAGTTCAACACCCTCCACCCCCCACTCGCACCCAAAAAAAAAAAAAAAGAATACTCATCTAACCTCATTCCCACAATAAACGGACAGCCTAGGCTACAGGGCTCCTACAGCCTGTGGCTGGTGCTGTTAGTGGCACAGTGTAGGTAGGCATGATGACATCACTGCATTAGACTACCTGCCCTGAGGCCAAGCGTCCTGTAGGCAGCAAGCCCAAAGTGACCTAAGAGACCAAATGATGGGATAGGGAGCTGGCACATCCCTTTTTCACCTTAAAGTCTCTTTCACACGACCGTATGGCTTTTTCAGTGTTTTTCAGTCTGTTTTTCACGGAACTGTTGCTCCGTTTTTTGTTTCCATTTCTGTTCCGTTTTTCCGTATGGCATATACAGTATACAGTAATTACATAGAAAAAATTTAAGAGCGCACTGCCAGCCAGTAAAGTTGTCTGACTGGTATCAGGATA
Organism: Bufo bufo; assembly: GCF_905171765.1. Taxonomy (NCBI): domain Eukaryota; kingdom Metazoa; phylum Chordata; class Amphibia; order Anura; family Bufonidae; genus Bufo; species Bufo bufo. The sequence goes on along the minus strand of NC_053390.1, from coordinate 652,650,137 downwards.
TCTACTTTACATATGAATATCGGTGGAATAAACTTCAGTACTTTTGCTAGACATGAAATGAACAGGACTTTCTTGTGGAATCAGTTAATACAGCATGTAATTAAACAGTGAATGAGCAGGTTATTATGTGTATTTGATGTGTCATGGATCCACTTTTAGTTCTTGCCAGACATGGATCTATTTGTAGTTGGTTGTCACATTATACATTCATTACTTTTTATAGGAAGTGCATATATGTTTTTTGTCATATGATTAACTTGTTTTCTCATATACATTTTTACAAATAACAATAAGTAAAAAAAAAAAAAGTTAAATGCCAAAGTATAATTAGTCAGGATCTGCAGTCAGAGTAGGATAGGCATCAGCTACACACTGTATTAAACCACCTGCACACATTGTGGATTACGCATGGTTTTTCTGAGCGGATTCCGGAACAGAAAAAAACGCAGTGCAGCACAGTACCAGCAAAGTGTATGGCCTCTTCCAGACGGGCGTTGCGGGAAAAGGTGCGGGTACGTTGCGGGAACATGCGCGATTTTTCCGCGCGAGTGCAAAACCTTGGGTTAGGTGTTCTGTAGATTGTATTATTTTCCCTTATAACATGGTTATAAGGGAAAATAATAGCATTCTGAATACAGAATGCATAGTAAAATAGTGCTGGAGGGGTTAAAAAAAGATAAAAAATTATTTAACTCACCTTAGTCCACTTTCTCGCGCAGCCCGGCATCTCTTCTGTCTCCTTCTTTGCTGTGTGGAGGAACAGGACCTGTGGTGACGTCACTCCGGTCATCACATGGTCCATCACATGATCCATCACCATGGTAAAAGATCATGTGATGACCGGAGTGAAGTCACCACAGGTCCTTTTCCTCCACACAGCAAAGAAGGAGACAGAAGAGATGCCGGGCTGCACGAGCAAGTGGACTAAGGTGAGTTAAATAATTTTTTCCTTTTTTTTAACCCCTCCAGCACTATTTTACTATGCATTCTGTATTCAGAATGCTATTATTTTCCCTTATAACCATGTTATAAGGGAAAATAATAATGATCGGGTCTCCATCCCGATCGTCTTTTAGCAACCATGCGTGAAAATTGCACCGCATCCGCACTTGCTTGAGGATGTTTGCGATTTTCACGCAACCCCATTCATTTCTATGGGGCCTGCGTTACGTGAAAAACGCACAAAGTAGAGCATGCTGCGATTTTCACGCAACGCACAAGTGATGCGTGAAAATCACCGCTCATGTGAACAGCCCCATAGAAATGAATGGGCCGGGATTCAGTGCAAGTGCAATGCGTTCAACTCACGCATCGCATCCGCGCGGAATACTCGCCCGTGTGAAAGGGGCCTATGAGATTACATAAATCTCATGTACACTTTGCAGATTGTTTCTGTGTGGAAACTGAGCTTCCGTGTGGATTTCCAAATCTGCAGCATGTCAATTATGTTTACGGTATTAGCTTCAGATTTCAACCTTTTTCCAATGAAAAATGAGATTTGCGGCAAAACTGCATCGAATCCGCACCAAAATCAACAACTAGAAATAGCTGATTTAGGTGCACGGAAATTCATGCAGATCTTATGTGCGATCACCCGCACTGTTTGCAAGCGGCCTGACACTCATGTGAAACCAGCAACGGTGCAGATTTGTGTGCAGAAAATCAGCAAGAAATCTGCACCAAAACCGCACAAAATACAAACATAAATCTGCACTATTTATCGTACTTTTTGTGCATTTTTTATGTGTCTTTTGGTGCGGCTGTAATAAGGATTTTCCGCAGATCTCACCCTCCCATTAAAAAGGGTGAAATTTTCCAGTCTTTCTGTAACGGGGTTCCGAAGGTGCACTCGGTCCCCCATTGCCCGCAGAACTGTTGCTTAGCTTTGGGAATGAGGATCTGTGTTTGACCTCATTCTCGGGGCGGCTTTACTGCTGGGTAGCTCTCTGCTCCTAAGTCTGCCTTGAGCGCCGAGCTGATCACTCGGTGCTCAACTGGTTGGTCTGTCGGTCATGTGACGCTGGCCACGTCACATGACCCTCACTCCCCTCACCTGCTAGCCACAGGTTGCCTGTTAATTTCTAGGTTCCTGGCTATTTGTTGGACTTACTGAATACTCGCCTGATTCCGTTCCCTGACGATCCTTTTGCCTGCTCCTCCTGTACTGCGCATCCGTCCTGGTATTGTGACCTCGGCTCCCACCTCACTACTCTCTTAGGACTCCTCTTGTACTTCTCTACTCTCCTGGTATTTGACCCCGGCTTCTTCTGACCATTCTTTGCTTAACCCTCTCTTGGTTCTGACCCGGTCCGTTCATGTTCCGTATTTTGTCTTGTCTGTCTTCCCTGCACGTATCCTAAGTTAGGAACTGTCGTCCAGTTGTCCCCTGTAATCAGGACTCTTGAGGCAAGTAGGCAGGGCCAGGGGTGAGGGTGGAGCGCAGTGGTCACTATCCTTCCCCCTGTGTGTGTGTGGACGTGACTGTTACACTTTCAATGTTGCCCAACATGTAACATCTGCACACAGTGTTTTTCAGTGAAAAAAAAATAATGGAAATTGCTAATAAACACTACAAAAAGTGCCATTTTACCATCTAAATGGAAGAGGCGGAGTGGCACAATATGTCATGTTCAGTCATCTTTTAGTACATCTCATGGATGAACCATTTAGCGTTTTCAACTGTAGTAAGGAGACACAACCAGAGACAGATGTAATTTATTAGCACAGGAAAAACATAGTGTGTCAAAAATGTCCTATTAAAACTTAACTTTTAATCAAAATCATTAAAAAAAGAAGTGTCTAACATGGACAAGAAAAGTGCCCAAGTGGGGAAATGTAATAAAACAATTAAAGAATCATTACTTACCTGCTTATTCCAGTGATACGTGGCAGATGTGGATCCATTGTGTCAATTGAACAAATTTGGCTTAGGGCTACTAAGGGCGTTGTCTAAATGGCTCCCATGGTCTTCACCCTTTAACCCCTGTACAGGGATCTGGACTTCACTGCAGGGGAACTACCAGACTACTACCTCTTACAGTAGTCTCTGTTCAAGTGGCTGCTGACCCATGGAGGTCAAGAGACTTCAGTGATTAGGCAAAACCAGTCAGGGAAAGGCTGAGTTCAGGGCAGGCAAGGTACAAGCAATGTGATAAACAGTCCCAGGTCAGGGTGGCCAGCTCAGGGTCAGTATGGAAATCAGGTTGTGAAAAGTCAATATCCAGAGACCAGGCAGAAGTCAGTACAGGAGTAACAGGACAGAGCACTGAAACCTATTGCACAGGCAGATTCCCACAGGGGGGAAATGCGTGAAGTACACCAAGGTGACAAGCCATTGACTAGGGAAGATTACGGTGAGTGCTAGCCCTTTAAGAGCTGGATGGAGTACGAGTGCTGTACAGGCACTGCAGACACAGGTCTCAGTCATCACACTGGTTATCTATAATATCTGATAATCTAAAGCAACGATATTCTATCCTTACAACACTAACCTTACTCTGTCCCTTTTAAAGAACTGAACCCAGAAAGGAGGACCCTAGGAACCTGCACCCTATTAAAACCCTTAACAATGTCCCAGGGGTGTTTGCACTGGTCACTATGCCAGTGTCACGGCTGTATGTGAGCAACTAGAGCATACACAGAAAATAGAGCCACTGACCGGACCCAAACTAGGGAGGATAAAGGGTGACCCCTGTCAGACCCTCAAAGCTCTCCCTATGCTGCTAAGCACATACCCGGATCCTAATGGTGGAACGAGGCATGCCCGCGTACCTAAGACTGATGACCACTGTAACCCCTACAATAGTGGAAGGGGCACGGCCACCGGTGCCCTGCTCAGTATATGGAGGGAACCGTGGTCGCCTCGGATCCAGTCGGAAAACAAACAGATACACTACAATGTCTGCACACTTAGCTGAAGGAGCTGCAGCAGCAGAGAAGACGGATCCAAAGACAGGTGGCAATATCCAGAGTACTTGCTGCAGCAGAACACAGGTCCAGTGAAATGATAGCTTACAAGTGAAGATACTCAAGCAAGAGCTACAACTCAAATGAGAAATATAATCCACACTCTACAAAGGAGGAGGGGTGATTTAAAGGCAGAGAAATCAAACATAGGAGGAACAGCTGGGAGGAAGGAAACAGAAAGTAATGACCTCATCCCAGGGGCGAAGAAACAGAGCAGTGAGAACTCCTCCAAGCTCTGGTAGTGACATCATCACAGGGGTGGAGAAACAGAGCTGTGAGAACGTCTCAAAGCTCTGGTAGTGACAGTACCCCCCCCTCTACGGGTGGACTCCGGACACCCAGGACCCACCTTCTCAGGATGAGCCCTATGAAATGCCCTGATGAGGCAAGTGGCTTTAATGTCCGACACCGGAACCCACATCCTCTCCTCAGGACCATAACCCTTCCAATGAACGAGGTACTGAAGAGAACCGTAGACAATGCGAGAGTCCACAATTTTGGAAACCTCAAACTCCAGATTGCCATCAACCAAAATCGGAGGAGGAGGCAAAGAGGAGGGTACCGTGGGCTGGACATATGGTTTTAAGAGAGATCTGTGAAATACATTATGTATCTTCCAAACCCGTGGAAGATCAAGACGGAAGGCAACAGGATTGATGACTGACAAGATTTTATTAGGCCCAATAACCTTGGGACCCAATTTCCAGGAGGGAACCTTAAGTTTAATATTTCTTGTAGACAACCACACCAGATCACCCACATTCAGGTCCGGACCAGGCACACGTCTCTTATCAGCCACACGCTTATACTTCTCACTCATCTTTCTAAGATTACTCTGAATCTTTTGCCAAATGGTAGACAAAGACGAGGAAAATCTCTCCTCCTCAGGTAAACCAGAAGGAGCCCCTCCCGAGAATGTCCCAAACTGCGGATGGAACCCATATGCACCAAAGAATGGTGACTTATCAGAAGATTCCTGACGACAGTTGTTCAGAGCAAACTCAGCAAGAGGGAGAAATGAACACCAATCCTCCTGGTTCTCTGCCACAAAACAGCGCAAATATGTCTCCAGATTCTGATTCAGGCGCTCAGTCTGACCATTCGACTGCGGGTGAAAAGCGGAAGAGAAGGACAGCCGAACCCCCAGGCGAGAACAGAAAGCCTTCCAGAATCTGGACACAAACTGCGTGCCTCTATCGGAAACAATATCAGAGGGAATGCCATGCAATTTAACAATATGGTCGACAAAAGCTTGCGCCAACGTTTTAGCATTGGGTAAACCAGGGAAAGGTACGAAATGAGCCATCTTGCTAAAACGGTCCACCACCACCAGGATCACCGACTTCCCTGAGGAACGAGGAAGATCCGTGATAAAGTCCATGGACAGGTGTGTCCAAGGATGAGACGGTATGGGTAACGGGAGAAGGGAACCTGAAGGCCGTGAACGAGGGACCTTAGCGCGAGCGCACGTCTCACAAGCAGCCACAAAACCCTCCACCGACTTACGAAGAGCCGGCCACCAAAATCTCCGAGCAATGAGATCTACCGTGGCTCTACTCCCGGGGTGACCAGCAAGAGCAGTATCATGATGCTCCTTGAAGAGTTTGTGACGTAGCTCAGGAGGCACAAACAACTTCCCAGAAGGACAACGGGCAGGTGCCTCAGTCTGGGCAGCCTGGACCTCGGCCTCCAAATCAGAATATAGAGCAGAAACAACTACCCCCTCCGCCAAAATGGGACCCGGGTCCTCGGAGTTTCCTCCTCCCGGAAAACAGCGAGAGAGAGCATCAGCCTTCACATTTTTGATCCCAGGGCGGAATGTAACGACAAAATTGAATCTGGAGAAGAACAGAGACCATCTGGCCTGTCTCGGATTCATACGCCTGGCCGACTCCAAGTATGCCAGATTCTTATGGTCTGTAAAAACGGTGATAGGGTGCCTGGCCCCCTCAAACCAATGGCGCCATTCCTCGAAAGCCAACTTGATGGCCAACAACTCCCTATCTCCCACATCATAGTTTTTCTCTGCCGGGGAGAGTTTTTTAGAGAAAAAGGCACAGGGTCGCCATTTGGCAGGAGAAGGGCCCTGGGACAAAACCGCACCCACACCCACCTCGGAAGCATCCACCTCAACAATAAAAGGTAAGGAAACATCGGGATGCACCAAGACGGGAGCAGACGCAAAACTCCCTTTAATCTTAGAAAAAGCTGCAAGCGCCTCCTCCGACCAAGAGGAAAAATCCGCCCCCTTTTTTGTCATGTCAGTGAGGGGTTTGACAACAGAGGAATAATTCAAAATGAACTTTCTGTAATAGTTCGCAAAACCCAGAAAGCGCATCAATGCCTTCTGATTCTCAGGAAGCTCCCACTCAAGTACAGCACGGACCTTCTCCGGATCCATGCGAAAACCAGAAGCAGAGAGGAGAAAACCCAGAAATTGAATCTCTGATACCATAAAAACACATTTCTCCAGCTTGGCGTACAATTTATTTTCCCGCAGAATCTGCAGAACCTGAAAAAGATGATCCTGATGGGTCTGAACATCAGGGGAAAAAATCAAAATATCATCAAGATACACCAATACAAATTTCCCCATTAAATGGTAGAAAATACTGTTAACAAAATGCTGAAAGACGGCCGGAGCATTCATCAGGCCGAAAGGCATAACGAGATTCTCGAAATGCCCGTTAGGGGTATTAAAGGCCGTTTTCCATTCATCCCCCTCTCTGACCCTGACCAGGTTGTACGCGCCTCTCAAATCCAATTTGGAAAAAACCTTGGCCCCAACAATTTGGTTGAAGAGGTCTGGGATCAGAGGAAGGGGATAGGGATCGCGAATCGTGATACGGTTCAACTCCCTAAAATCTAGGCAAGGTCTCAGAGAGCCATCTTTCTTTTTAACAAAAAAAAAAACAGCGGCAACAGGTGATTTTGAGGGACGAATATGCCCCTTATCGAGACTCTCTGAGATATAGGTTTGCATTGCGATTCTTTCCGGTTGTGAGAGATTGTAGAGGCGTGCTTTTGGCAGCTTGGCGCCGGGAATGAGGTTAATGGGACAGTCAAACTCCCGGTGAGGAGGTAGCTCCTGAACACCGCTCTCGGAAAACACGTCCGAGAAATCAGAGAGAAATGATGGCACAGTTTTAGTAGACACCTCTGCAAAAGTCGCTGTGAGACAATTCTCTCTACAAAAGTCACTCCACTCATTTATTTGCCTTCCTTGCCAATCAATAGTGGGGTTATGTCTAGTGAGCCAGGGTAACCCCAAAACTAGAGGAGAAGGTAATCCGTTAAGGACAAAACAAGATATATCCTCCACATGGATATTGTGAACAATGCCCTTCAGAGATCTCTGTGAGAGTGGAGCAGAGTCAATAGCAAAAACAGGTATATCCTTTTCTAATGTGCAAACCTGAAAACCATGCATGGCTACAAATTGAGTGTCAATAAGATTGACGGCCGCTCCACTATCGACAAAAATCTCACAAGAAATGACTTTGCTCTCTAGCGCCACCCTGGCAGACAGGAGAAAACGGGAACTGCAGGTCAGAGGAAAAGCATCAATTCCTACATCAACTTTGCCCAAAGTAGCAGATGAAGCAGAGTTTGATGATCTACCTTTTGAGGTTTTTCTCTTATTATCGCTCTTAGTACAGTTCAAGAATCTCCTAGACGGACAAACATTTGCCAAATGACCTATGCCCCCACAACAAAAACACACCATACTCTGAGGACTAAATCCTCTTTTATCAGGGGCAAGTCGACCTAGCCGCATGGGCTCCTCCTCAGAGGGGACCGAGACAGGATGAGGCCCCTGCACACTGAATGAGTCCGCACCACTGCCCCTAGACTGACAATGGCTGGACAGAGAGGTCTCATTTCTTTCTCTTAGACGCCTGTCAAGGCGTACCACCAATGACATGGCAGACTCTAAGGACGTTGGTCTCTCATGGAAAGCAAACGCATCTTTCAATCTCTCTGAGAGACCATGACAGAACTGACTCCGGAGTGCAGCATCATTCCAACCTGAATCAGCTCCCCATCTCCGAAATTCAGAACAATAAAGCTCCGCAGACAGTTTGTTCTGGCATAAAAAACGTAAGTTAGATTCGGCCAGCGCAACACGATCCGGGTCATCATATATCTGCCCCAGGGCCACAAAAAATCTTTCAACGGATCGAAGGGAGGGATCCCCTGATGGCAGCGAAAAAGCCCAAGTCTGAGCATTACCCCTGAGCAGGGAGATGGCAATCCTCACCCTCTGCTCTTCATTACCAGAGGAATGGGGACACAAGCAAAAATGGAGTTTGCATGCCTCTCTGAAGCGAACAAAATTCTCACTGCCCCCGGAGAACGTTTCCGGAAGTGAGACCTTTGGCTCGCAACAGACTCCATGGGCCGGAGCAGAGCCCAATGCTTGAAGCTGAGTCATAGATTGACGGAGATCCGCTACCTCCAAAGAAAGACCCTGCATGCGGTCAACCAGGCCAGAAAGCGGATCCATGTCAAAAAAGACGGTTTTGGTGGATTATAATGTCACGGCTGTATGTGAGCAACTAGAGCATACACAGAAAATAGAGCCACTGACCGGACCCTGAAGGAGCTGCAGCAGCAGAGAAGACGGATCCAAAGACAGGTGGCAATATCCGGAGTACTTGCTGCAGCAGAACACAGGTCCAGTGAAATGATAGCTTACAAGTGAAGATACTCAAGCAAGAGCTACAACTCAAATGAGAAATATAATCCACACTCTACAAAGGAGGAGGGGTGATTTAAAGGCAGAGAAATCAAACATAGGAGGAACAGCTGGGAGGAAGGAAACAGAAAGTAATGACCTCATCCCAGGGGCGGAGAAACAGAGCAGTGAGAACTCCTCCAAGCTCTGGTAGTGACATCATCACAGGGGTGGAGAAACAGAGCTGTGAGAACGTCTCAAAGCTCTGGTAGTGACAGCCAGAATGTATGATATAGCCAGTGAATGGCGGCTCTGATGTTACCAAAGACTATATAACCTCTGAAACATACCAAAGAGCCAAATCATAGCAGAATGGGCCAGTTAGACTGCACTACTGAACTTGTCATCACCTCTGATGTGTCTTAGTAAATGCTTGCATTCCCCATGAAGGTTTTTTCTCATAACTGTGTTGGGCCGTTCCTCTGTTACTCCTACTAAATATTTATGCACAAATTGACAATTGGGTGTTTCCATTTCCCTTGTTCCTGCACAGTCTGGCACTGTCAGCAATGATTGGACAGCATCCCACTGTACAGGGACACCACCACCCCCAATTGGTTATCACCGAGTTATTAATTCATTTATACATTTCTAGGAGGATTAACAGAACAAGCCGCGGTGCACCAGAAGTAGTATAGCTCTGTACACTATGTAGGAGATTTAACAAGATTGGTGCTTTCTGCGCTGGTCTTGATATCTCCTGCGCTGCTCGAAGATGATCATGTGCCAAACCAATGATGAGGTGCAGGTCTCCTCATATATTAGGTGCACCCTACAGCATTCCGTGCACCTAAACAGAAATCAATGGCAGTCCTGAGGTTCTATACATTTCTGGCTTCATTTGTGCCAGAAAACTGTCAAAAATAAAGATAAATTTGTGGAGGTGGCTGACCCTGTCCTTCCCACCACTGCTATGCCCCTTTTGAAAAACTGCCAAGGGTAGTGTAAAAAAGGCATGTGTGACTGCTGTCGAATGTAAACATTTTAAGGCCACTTTTCTGGTGCAGCGCCATACACTGTGTAGTGGCCAGGAAATGTACTGCAAGCACAGTTAGCTAACTCTTAGGGCTCGTCCATGTTCTGACCAGTTTTTAAACAGACCGCACACAGACTTCTGGATATAGCACAGAATTTTCTGTGCATTTCACTTCGTTCATTGCAAGGATTGAAATCCACAGTGAAGATCCACAGAATAAATTTAGAAGTTGAAAATTTAAAAAAGTGCTGGCCCCAGGTGGTCAGGCTTATGGAAACAGATGAGCAGGTTGGCACTGTGACCCTATTCATTTCTATGACTGCCCTGTGATACTTGTGCGGGAAACATGTCGCTTCTAAAATGGCCGTGTGGCCGTACTCTAAGGACGGGAACCTGGGCCTGCGCTTAGTACCATCTTTCCATTGGAACAGAGAGATTGGGAAACCCCTTTAAAACACTGAACAACATTGCCAATTTACTGCATGCTAATCAGTGGCACTAGTATTCCTCCCCTACACTGTGTCCTCTACAGGGGGGATTATTTAGGAGTCTCCATATGTCCTGAGGTACTTTCCCACATACTGCCCCTCTATATCAGCACTGGCATCCCTCCCCTACACTGTGCCCTCTACAGAGGGATTATTTAGGAGTCTCCATATGTCCTGAGGTACTTTCCCACATACTGCCCCTCTATATCAGCACTGGCACCCCTCCCCTACACTGTGCCCTATACAGAGGGGATTATTTAGGAGTCTCCATATGTCCTGAGGTACTTTCCCACATACTGCCCCTCTATACATCAGCACTGGCACCCCTCCCCTACACTGTGCCCTCTACAGGGGGGATTATTTAGGAGTCTCCATATGTCCTGAGGTACTTTCCCACATACTGCCCCTCTATACATTAGGACTGGCATCCCTCCCCTACACTGTGCCCTCTACAGGGGGGATTATTTAGGAGTCTCCATATGTCCTGAGGTACTTTCCCACATACTGCCCCTCTATATCAGCACTGGCACCCCTCCTCTACACCGTGCCCTCTACAGGGGGGATTATTTAGGAGTCTCCATATGTTCTGAGGTACTTTCCCACATACTGCCCCTCTATATGAGCACTGGTATTTCTCCCTTACACTATCCTACAGGGGTGATTATTTAGGAGCCCCATATATGTGTCCTGAGGTATTATCTCACATACTGCCCCTCTATATCAGGACTGGTATTCCTCCCTTAAACTATACACTCTACAGGGGTGATTATTTAAGAGCCCCCACATACAGTGGATATAAAAAGTCTACACACCCCTGTTAACATCTCAGGTTTCTGTGATGTAAAAAAATGAGACAAAGATAAATCATTTCAGAACTTTTTGTCACCTTTAATGTGACCTATAAACTGTACAACTCAATTGAAAAACAAACTGAAATCTTTTAGGTGGAGGGAAAAAAAAACCTAAAATAATGTGGTTGCTGGGGATGTAGCTGTGTTCAGAATGAAGCATGGTGGTGGCAGCATCATGCCAAGGGGCTGTTTTTCTTCAGCTGGAACTGGGGCCTTAGTTAGGCTAGAGGGAATTATAAACAGTTCCAAATACCAGTTAATATTGGCACAAAACCTTCAGGCTTCTGATAGAAAGCTGAACATGAGGAGGAACTTCATCTTTCAGCATGACAACGACCCAAAGCATACATCCAAATCAACCAAGGAATGGCTTCACCAGAAGAAGATTAAAGTTTTGGAATGGCCCAGCCAGAGCACAGACCTGAATCTGATTGAAAATCTGTGGGGTGATCTGAAGAGGGCTGTGCACAGGAGATGCCCTCGCAATCTGACAGATTTGGAGTGTTTTTGCAAAGAAGAGTGGGCAAATCTTGCCAAGTCAAAATGTGCCATGCTGATAGACTCATACCCAAAAAGACTGAGTGCTGTAATAAAGTCAAAAGATGCTTCAACAAAGTATTAGTTTAAGGGTGTGCACACTTATGCAACCTCCACCTAAAAGATTTCAATTTGTTTTTCAATTGAGTTGTACAGTTTATAGGTCACATTAAAGGTGGAAAAAGTTCTGAAATGATTTATCTTTGTCTCATTTTTTTACATTACAGAAACCTGACATTTTAACAGGGGCGTGCAGACTTTTTATATCCACTGTATATGTGTCCTGAGGTATTATCTCACATTCTGCCCTCTATATGAGCACTGGCATCCCTCCCTTACACTATACACTCTACAGGGGTGAGATATTAGGAGCCCCCCCCCCATATATGTGTCCTGAGGTACTTTCCTACATACTGCCCCTCTATATGAGCACTGGTATTTCTCCCTTACACTATTCTACAGGGGTGATTATTTAGGAGCCCCCATATATGTCTTCTGAGGTATTATCTCACATACTGCCCCTCTATACATCAGGACTGACATCCCTCACCTACACTATTCTACAGGGGTGATTATTTAGGAGCCCCCATATGTGTCCTGAGGTATTATCTCACATACTGCCCCTCTATACATCAGCACTGAAATCCCTCCTCTACACTATACACTCTACAGGGGTGATTATTTAGGAGCCCCCATATATGTCCTGAGGTATTTTCCCACATACTGCCCCTCTATACATTAGGACTGACATCCCTCACCTACACTATACACTCTACAGGGGTGATATATTAGGAGCCCCCATATATGTCCTGAGGTATTTTCCCACATACTGCCCCTCTATACATCAGCACTGACATCCCTCCTCTACACTCTACAGGGGTGATATATTAGGAGCCCCCATATATGTCCTGAGGTATTTTCCCACATACTGCCCCTCTATACATTAGGACTGACATCCCTTCTCTACACTCTTCTACAGGGGTGAGATATTAGGAGCCCCCATATATGTCCTGAGGTATTTTCCCACATACTGCCCCTCTATACATCAGCACTGACATCCCTCCTCTACAGGGGTGATTATTTAGGAGCCCCCATATATGTCTTCTGAGGTATTATCTCACATACTGCCCCGCTATACATCAGCACTGGTATTTCTCCTCTACACTCTTCTACAGGGGTGATTATTTAGGAGCCCCCATATACAGTGGGGGAAATAATTATTTGACCCCTCACTGATTTTGTAAGTTTGTCCAATGACAAAGAAATGAAAAGTCTCAGAACAGTATCATTTCAATGGTAGGTTTATTGTAACAGTGGCAGATAGCACATCAAAAGGAAAATCGAAAAAATAACTTGAAATAAAAGATAGCAACTGATTTGCATTTCATTGAGTGAAATAAGTATTTGAACCCTCTAACAAAAAAAGACTTAATACTTGGTGGAAAAACCCTTGTTTGCAAGCACAGAGGTCAAACGTTTCTTGTAATTGATGACCAAGTTTGCGCACATTTTAGGAGGAATGTTGGTCCACTCCTCTTTGCAGATCATCTCTAAATCCCTAAGGTTTCGAGGCTGTCTCTGTGCAACTCTGAGCTTGAGCTCCCTCCATAGGTTTTCGATTGGATTAAGGTCCGGAGACTGACTAGGCCACTCCATGACCTTAATGTGCTTCTTCTTGAGCCACTCCTTTGTTGCCTTTGCTGTATGTTTTGGGTCATTGTCGTGCTGGAACACCCATCCACGACCCATTTTCAGTTTCCTGGCAGAGGGAAGGAGGTTGTCGCTCAGGATTTCACGATACATGGCTCCGTCCATTTTCCCGTTTATGCGAATAAGTTGTTCTGTGCCCTTAGCAGAAAAACACCCCCAAAGCAAAATGTTTCCACCCCCATGCTTGACGGTGGGGACGGTGTTTTGGGGGTCATAGGCAGCATTTTTCTTCCTCCAAACACAGCGAGTTGAGTTAATGCCAAAGAGCTCTATTTTGGTCTCATCAGACCAGAGCACCTTCTCCCAGTCACTCTCTGAATCATTCAGGTGTTCATTGGCAAACTTTAGACGGGCCTGCACATGTGCCTTCCTGAGCAGGGGGACCTTGCGAGCCCTGCAGGATTTTAATCCATTGCGGTGTAATGTGTTTCCAATGGTTTTCTTGGTGACTGTGGTCCCTGCTAATTTGAGGTCATTAACTTTGCAAAAAAGTTTGCTTCTCACCGAGCAAGCACTCTTTGGGGTAGATGAGGGAGAGGGTGACAGAGAGGAGGCTGAGGAAAGTGAGGTAGCTAGCTGGGTAACATTTAGAAAGCGGGGTAGAGGGAAGAGTGCCAGGGAGGCTAGCCCTGATCTGACACACCCCAACAAGTTTGCACGTTTGGCAGATGAGGGGGATGTCAGTCCAGGGACGGCACTGCCGCAGCCGGACACTTCCTCTGCCAGTCAGGGGAATGTCAGCTCCGGTAAGCAGGGGACCAGGAGAGCAGGGCAGGCCAGACAGGTGCTGGTAGTGGGAGACTCAATTATTAGGGGAACAGATAGGGAAATCTGTCACAAAGACCGTGATCGCCGAACAGTGTGCTGTCTTCCTGGCGCTAGAGTTCGACATATCGCGGATCGGGTTGACAGATTACTGGGAGGGGCTGGAGAAGATCCAGCGGTCATGGTCCATATCGGAACCAATGACAAAGTTAGGGGTAGGTGGAGAGTCCTTAAAAATGATTTCAGGGATTTAGGGCAAAAGCTTAGGGCAAGGACCTCAAAGGTAGTATTTTCCGAAATACTACCGGTACCACGGGCCACACAAGAAAGGCAGCGGGAGATTAGGGAAATTAACAAGTGGCTCAAGAACTGGTGTAGGATGGAGGGGTTTGGGTTCCTGGAGAACTGGGCCGACTTCGCTGTCGGCTACAGCCTCTATCGTAGGGACGGGCTGCACCTCAATGGGGAAGGAGCAGCTGTGTTGGGGAAGAAGATGGCTAGAAGGTTGGAGGAGTGTTTAAACTAGGGACTGGGGGGGAGGGTAATTACACTATAGAAGGGGAAGATAGTGCAGATAGAGACCGGGGGCAAGGTAGTGGGACTGGGGGAGAAATGGAAGGAGGGACAAGAACAGTTCAGAAGGAAAGGTGTAGGGTAAAAAATATACATAAACCTCTCATATGTATGTATACTAATGCCAGAAGTCTGACTAATAAAACTGGTGAACTGGAATTAGTGATGTGTGAGGAGGACTATGACATAGTGGGAATAACTGAGACATGGCTGGATGATAGCTATGACTGGGCAGTTAATGTACAAGGTTACAGTCTGTTCAGAAAGGATCGTCAAAACCGGAGAGGTGGAGGGGTCTGCCTTTATGTAAAATCTTGTCTAAAGCCCACACTCCGTGAAGATATAAGTGAGGGACATGAACATGTGGAGTCACTGTGGGTAGAGATACATGGAGCTAAAAACAACAATAAATTACTAATAGGAGTCTACTATAAACCACCTAATATACCAGAGTCCACAGAAAATCTACTACTAAACGAGATAGACAAGGCGGCAAATCATAATGAGGTGGTTATTATGGGGGACTTCAACTACCCAGATATAGACTGGGAAACTGAAACTTGTATATCTCATAAAGGAAACAGATTCTTGGCAATAACCAAAGACCATTATCTCTCCCAACTGGTTCAGGACCCGACTAGAGGGACGGCCATACTGGACTTAATATTAACCAATAGACCTGACAGAACAACAGACGTGCAGGTTGGGGGACACCTGGGAAATAGTGACCATAAAGTAATAACCTTCCAATTATCATTCAAAAGAGCGTTTCTACAGGGAGAAACAAAAATACCAAACTTCAAAAAAGCTAAATTTAGCCAACTAAGAGAGGCCATAGGCCTAACTAACTGGGACAAAGTCCTCAAAAATAAAAATACAGCCAAAAAATGGGATATCTTTAAAAACATCCTAAAATCTCATTGTGAGAGGTACATACCGTATGGGAATAAAAGGTTAAGGAACAAAAAGAAACCAATGTGGATAAACAGAACTGTAAAGAAAGCAATAAATGACAAAAAGAAAGCATATAAAACCCTAAAACAGGAGGGTAGCACGGAAGCACTGAAAAACTATAAGGAAAAAAACAGAACATGTAAAAAACAAATAAAAGCGGCCAAACTAGAGACCGAGAGATTAATTGCCAAACAGAGTAAAACTAACCCTAAAATGTTCTTCAATTATATAAATGTTAAAAAGTATAAATCTGAAGGTGTCGGCCCTTTAAAGAGTAATGAGGGGGGAGTCGCAGAGAGCGACGAGGAGAAAGCAAAGCTGTTAAATATTTTTTTCTCCAATGTATTCACTGAGGAAAATAAACTGTCAGATGAAATGCTGAATGCTGAAATAAATTCGCCATTAAAAGTGTCCTGTCTGACCCAGGAAGAAGTACAACAGCGACTTAAAAAAATCAAAATAGACAAATCGCCAGGACCGGATGGCATACACCCCCGTATCCTAAGGGAATTAAGTAATGTCATAGCCAGACCCTTATTTCTGATATTTGCGGACTCTGTACTAACAGGGAATGTCCCACAGGATTGGCGCATGGCAAATGTGGTGCCAATATTCAAAAAGGGTCCAAAAACAGAGCCTGGAAACTATAGGCCGGTAAGTTTAACATCTGTTGTGGGTAAACTGTTTGAAGGTTTTCTGAGAGATGCTATGTTAGAGCATCTTATGGGAAATAAGCAAATAACGCCATATCAGCATGGCTTCGTGAGGGATCGGTCATGTCAAACTAATTTAATCAGTTTCTATGAGGAGGTAAGTACTAGACTTGACAGCGGCAAATCAATGGATGTCGTGTATCTGGACTTCTCCAAAGCATTTGACACTGTACCTCATAAAAGGTTAGTATATAAAATGAGAATGCTCGGACTCGGAGAAAACGTCTGTAAGTGGGTAAGTAACTGGCTCAATGATAGAAAACAGAGGGTGGTTATTAACGGTACATACTCAGATTGGGTCACTGTCACTAGTGGAGTACCTCAGGGGTCAGTATTGGGCCCTATTCTCTTCAATATATTTATTAATGATCTTGTAGAAGGCTTGCATAGTAAAATATCAATTTTCGCAGATGACACTAAACTGTGTAAAGTAATTAACACTGAAGAGGACAGTATACTACTACAGAGGGATCTGGATAGATTGGAGGCTTGGGCAGATAAGTGGCAGATGAGGTTTAACACTGAGAAATGTAAAGTTATGCACATGGGAAGGAATAATGCAAGTCACCCGTACATACTAAATGGTAAAACACTCGGTAACACTGACATGGAAAAGGATCTAGGAATTTTAATAAACAGCAAACTAAGCTGCAAAAAACAGTGTCAGGCAGCGGCTGCCAAGGCCAATAAGATAATGGGTTGCATCAAAAGGGGCATAGATGCCCGTGATGAGAACATATTCCTACTACTTTACAAATCACTGGTCAGACCACACATGGAGTACTGTGTACAGTTCTGGGCTCCTGTAAACAAGGCAGACAAAGCAGAGCTGGAGAGGGTCCAGAGGAGGGCAACTAAAGTAATAACTGGAATGGGGCAACTACAGT
Organism: Bufo bufo; assembly: GCF_905171765.1. NCBI lineage: Eukaryota > Metazoa > Chordata > Amphibia > Anura > Bufonidae > Bufo > Bufo bufo. The sequence continues at coordinate 652,632,979 of NC_053390.1, read as the reverse complement.
ACCCTGAAAGATTATCAAAATTAGGGTTATTCACGTTAGAAAAAAGACGACTGAGGGGAGATCTAATTACTATGTATAAATATATCAGGGGGCAGTACAGAGATCTATCCCATCATCTATTTATCCCCAGGACTGTGACTGTGACGAGGGGACATCCTCTGCGTTTGGAGGAAAGAAGGTTTGTACACAAACATAGAAAAGGGTTCTTTACGGTAAGAGCAGTGAGACTATGGAACTCTCTGCCTGAGGAGGTGGTGATGGTGAGTACAATAAAGGAATTCAAGAGGGGCCTGGATGTATTTCTGGAGTGTAATAATATTACAGGCTATAGCTACTAGAGAGGGGTCGTTGATCCAGGGAGTTATTCTGATTGCCTGATTGGAGTCGGGAAGGAATTTTTTATTCCCCTAAAGTGAGGAAAATTGGCTTCTACCTCACAGGGTTTTTTTTTGCCTTCCTCTGGATCAACTTGTAGGATGACAGGCCGAACTGGATGGACAAATGTCTTTTTTCGGCCTTATGTACTATGTTACTATGTTACTAACTAACTCCTCCCGTGTAGTTCTAGGATGCTTTTTCACCTTTCTCAGAACCATTGACACCCCACGAGGTGAGATCTTGCGTGGAGCCCCAGAGCGAGGTCGATTGATGGTCATTTTGTGCTCCTTCCATTTTCGAACAATCACACCAACAGTTGTCACCTTCTCTCCAAGCTTCTTGCTAATGGTTTTGTAGCCCATTCCAGCCTTGTGCAGGTCTACAATTTTGTCTCTGACATCCTTGGACAGCTCTTTGGTCTTTCCCATGTTGGAGAGTTTGGAGTCTGCTTGATTGATTGATTCTGTGGACAGGTGTCTTTTATACAGGTGACTAGTTAAGACAGGTGTCCTTAATGAGGGTGACTAATTGAGTAGAAGTGTCTAACCACTCTGTGGGAGCCAGAACTCTTAATGGTTGGTAGGGGTTCAAATACTTATTTCACTCAATGAAATGCAAATCAGTTGCTATCTTTTATTTAAAGTTATTTTTTCGATTTTCCTTTTGATGTGCTATCTGCCACTGTTACAATAAACCTACCATTGAAATGATACTGTTCTGAGACTTTTCATTTCTTTGTCATTGGACAAACTTACAAAATCAGTGAGGGGTCAAATAATTATTTCCCCCACTGTATGTCCTGAGGTATTTTCCCACATACTGCCCCTCTATACATTAGGACTGACATCCCTCCTCTACACTATTCTACAGGGGTGAGATATTAGGAGCCCCCATATATATGTCCTGAGGTATTTTCCCACATACTGCCCCTCTATACATTAGGACTGACATTCCTCACCTACACTATTCTACAGGGCTGATTATTTAGGAGCCCCCATATATATATGTCCTGAGGTATTATCTCACATACTGCCCCTCTATACATCAGGACTGACATCCCTCCTCTACACTCTTCTACAGGGGTGAGATATTAGGAGCCCCCATATATATGTCCTGAGGTATTTTCCCACATACTGCCCCTCTATACATTAGGACTGACATCCCTCCTCTACACTATGCCCTCTACAGGGGGGATTATTTAAGAGTCTCCATATGTCCTGAGGTATTTTCCCACATACTGCCCCTCTATACATCAGGACTGACATCCCTCCTCTACACTATTCTACAGGGCTGATTATTTAGGAGCCCCCATATATGTCCTGAGGTATTTTCCCACATACTGCCCCTCTATACATTAGGACTGACATCCCTCCTCTACACTCTTCTACAGGGGTGAGATATTAGGAGCCCCCATATATGTCCTGAGGTATTTTCCCACATACTGCCCCTCTATACATCAGCACTGACATCCCTCCTCTACACTCTTCTACAGGGGTGATTATTCAGGAGCCCCCATATATGTCCTGAGGTATTTTCCCACATACTGCCCCTCTATACATTAGGACTGACATCCCTCCTCTACACTATTCTACACGGGTGAGATATTAGGAGCCCCATATATATGTCCTGAGGTATTTTCCCACATACTGCCCCTCTATACATTAGGACTGACATTCCTCACCTACACTATTCTACAAGGCTGATTATTTAGGAGCCCCCATATATATATGTCCTGAGGTATTATCTCACATACTGCCCCTCTATACATCAGGACTGACATCCCTCCTCTACACTCTTCTACAGGGGTGAGATATTAGGAGCCCCCATATATATGTCCTGAGGTATTATCTCACATACTGCCCCTCTATACATCAGGACTGACATCCCTCCTCTACAGGGGTGATTATTTAGGAGCCCCCATATGTGTCCTGAGGTATTTCCCCACATACTGCCCCTCTATACATTAGGACTGACATCCCTCCTCTACACTATTCTACAGGGGTGAGATATTAGGAGCCCCCATATGTGTCCTGAGGTATTTTCCCACATACTGCCCCTCTATACATCAGCACTGACATCCCTCCTCTACACTATTCTACAGGGGTGAGATATTAGGAGCCCCCATATATATGTCCTGAGGTATTATCTCACATACTGCCCCTCTATACATCAGGACTGACATCCCTCCTCTACAGGGGTGATTATTTAGGAGCCCCCATATGTGTCCTGAGGTATTTCCCCACATACTGCCCCTCTATACATTAGGACTGACATCCCTCCTCTACACTATTCTACAGGGGTGAGATATTAGGAGCCCCCATATGTGTCCTGAGGTATTTTCCCACATACTGCCCCTCTATACATCAGCACTGACATCCCTCCTCTACACTATTCTACAGGGGTGAGATATTAGGAGCCCCCATATGTGTCCTGAGGTATTTCCCCACATACTGCCCCTCTATACATTAGCACTGACATCCCTCCTCTACACTCTTCTATAGGGGTGAGACATTAGGAGCCCCCATATGTGTCCTGAGGTATTTTCCCACATACTGCCCCTCTATACATTAGGACTGACATCCCTCCTCTACACTATGCCCTCTACAGGGGGGATTATTTAAGAGTCTCCATATGTCCTGAGGTATTTCCCCACATACTGCCCCTCTATACATCAGGACTGACATCCCTCCTCTACACTATTCTACAGGGCTGATTATTTAGGAGCCCCCATATATGTCCTGAGGTATTTTCCCACATACTGCCCCTCTATACATCAGCACTGACATCCCTCCTCTACACTATTCTACAGGGGTGAGATATTAGGAGCCCCCATATGTGTCCTGAGGTATTTCCCCACATACTGCCCCTCTATACATCAGCACTGACATCCCTCCTCTACACTCTTCTATAGGGGTGAGACATTAGGAGCCCCACACAGCTGTCCTGGCTCCCTTTCTGAGGAGCTGTCATTGCTCTCGCTGTGCCCCTGCCGCAGGTACCTCCTCCTCCTTCCTCCCTCCCTTTCTCCCTTTTGTTTTACTATCACAGGGAGACGGGGAGAACAATTTCCTGTTGACACCGGAATATTTAGAAAGTGCAAGGAAGGAGGAGAAGGCAGGGACGGCAGCAGCATCTGTGCTGTGGAAGTTTCCCCCTGCACCGCAGCCGAGGAGTGCCCCCCTGGGAGCCCTGGCTCCTTTACATGCATGTTCACACAGGGCAAAGTTTGTGCGCAGAGGCTGGCCTGCATGTGTCATCGAGGATCAGGTGCACGGGCGACCAAGGCTGACACTGGCATCTTTGTGTCTAGTGAATGGATGGAAATGGCAGCGGGCATGCGGCTGAGCGTCGTGTAGGGAGCTGCCACACACACTGAGCACCGCTCGGCCTCATCCGAGGGAAGGCTCCTCACAGCCCTGGGGAGAAGGAATGCCATTTTCTGAGCCTCCAATGCTTTTACCCTGTGCTGTCTGCTGATGGCTGAAGCCTGGCTGGAGGAAGAGGAGGAGGAGCTGAGGGACAGTGCTGGCAACAGGAGGCACAGGAGGTCCAACCTGACCCAGGCTGCAGGTAACCATGGGCAGGGGGGTGTATGGGGGGCATGCTGGTGTAATCCTCAGGGACCTGCCCTGACTGTCCTCAGGTCAGGCACTGGGAGCATTGTCTCCTTAATGGTGATGGATGAGCCGCAGCATATGGTGGCAAATCTGTGCACTGAATATTCACTTAGATAATCTATGTGCCAGGAACAAAGCCACGATCTGTCTGTAAAGCCGGCCTTCAGGAGGCCGAGGCCTGATGAGGTAATAGCCTTCATTGTAGATTGCAGCAGAGGAGGCCTCACCATTGGATAGGACACTTATTTACAGCGCCGCAGAATATGTCACCGCTATAGAAGCAGGAGGCCATAGATCAATGAAGAAGCCCAGAATCACACACTGGTGACTGTTCTATTATACCAGGGGTGCACAACCTGCCGGCGGGGGCCACATGTGGCCCTTGATACCATTCCATGTGGCCCCCAACCATCTGGTAACAAACATGTATGAGTCCTGGAAGTGTAACTAGACATTAATGGTGTATACTGTATGTACAATATGCCAGAAATACAATATTTCAGTTGCTAATGCCCCTTTAAATTTTATTTTCGGCCCTCATCATTGGTTCAGTAATGTGCCCCCCCACCAGAAAATGTAGTACACCCCTGCTTTATAGTAGACATATTGGGCAATACAATAGAATAAATCAGATTGGGTGCCTGGAAATATTACCTTCTTGTATCGTCCTCTTCTGAATTTGGGAAAGATGGGTGACAACCTCCTTGGAAGCTGTAATGGTTGTTGTTATATCAGTTGTCACTAGGGCTGGGGGGCGATATGGCCTAAAATCTGTATCGCGATATAATTTGAAGCATGTGCAATATAGCGATATATCGCCTTTATATTATTTTCTTCTGTGTGTATACAAATTACAAAACTTTTCAAGAAATTTTTAAGATGTGTATTGTGTAACAGATCTTTTTCCAAACAATGTAAAGGTGAAATGTTAGTGAAACACAAAATTGTTTAAAATAAAGTGCAAATTTTGCCAATATGGCTACAGCCGTGTGCATGAGCCCTCATACTGTAGCTCAGGTCCTATTCTCTTGAATGGCGGTAGCTGAGCTGCAGAACCCGGCAATGCCGCTACACAGTGGACAGAACCTTGCGTTTCCGGTCCCATCCACTGTATAGTTACCGGCAGCTGCCGAAAACAGCTGATCAGTGTTAGACCCCCCACTAATCTGATATTGATGCCCTATTCTGAGGACAGGCCATCATTATCTAAGTACCAGAAAACCACTTTCATCTTGTTTTCATAAATGTTATTATCTAGATATAGAGGACTATAGAATTATGCAGTTCCCGCATACTTTTGGCTGGTTTTCAAGATCTCTGCTAGAACATTCATTATTTACTTCTGCTGGGTAACCATGGTCATGTTATGGTCACACAGGTACATGCCTTCTTACATTAGCATTAGGATTTATGCACACGATCGCGTGCCGCCAGGGAATCATGGCCCGCGTGTTTGCCACATCTCCTGGACCGAACTCAGTGCATCATGTGAGTACAGTACAATAGACCCACGGTCAGATAGGAATTCATAGAAAAAATGACTATGATGCAGCAAGTTCATGTCCGAGAGGTTGCCGTCAACCTGAGAGATGTGGGTGGCACACAGTGATGCGCATGAGTCCTTAAAGGGGTTCTGCAGTTTGTATAAACTGATGATCTATCCTCTGGATAGATCATCAGCATCTGACCGGCGGTGGTCCGACACCCGGGACCCCTGCCGATCAGCTGTTTGAGAAGGCAGCGGCGCTCCAGCAGCGCCGCGGCCTTCTCACTGTTTACCGCTGGCCCAGTGATGTCACGACTAGTATCAACTGGCCTGGGCGGGGCTAAGCTCCGTTCACTTGAAAGCAATGGGAGGCAGTTTTAGCGCATATTGTACCCGCTTTTGGGGACTGAATCCGCTCTGAAGTCTGTGCCCAAAATCCTCTGTGTGAACCTACCCTAACAGAGCTGTGTTTTGTCCTGCACCCATGTGTTCATCACAGGACCAGGGCAGATTTTCATCCCCTTGTACTAAATACTACATCAAGCAGAGATTTTGAGAAATTTATACAGTTGGTATATGGAAAAATTTCCATTTCCATAGACCTTTTTTTTTTTTTTTTCCTTTAAAGGTCTGGGTGTAAAAGGCACAAAAACACCCCCCCCCCCTTCCCCAAAAAAAAAAAAAATGCTTGTAAAAAACATATATTTTTACAATAAAAAAAAAAAGCCAAGAAGAAACTGTAGGTTACTTTAAAGGGAACCTGTCGCCTCCAAAAAACATCCCAAGCCGGCAGCAGTACCTGAGAGTAGCCAGCAGCGTGTTTGTAACAATCATTTTCTTCCTGAAGCTGTAAAAACGTTCCTTTATCCCCTGCCGGCGCGCTTCTCCACACATGCTTGAAGTCACGGGGCAGCAGACAAGAATGCTTTGCGGACAAGAATAGGCATTTATATTGCCGGCGCCCGTTCCGTTCCGCAAATTCCAGAAGGCAACACGGACGACTTCCGTTTTTTGCGAATCCGCGGTTTGCGGACTGCAAAAAACGGCACGGTCGTGTGCATGAGGCCTTTGGCTCACAATCGCTGATGGAAATCACTAACCAAACACTGACGTGTGAATGAGGCTTTAGTCTTACAACATTCTTTGGTAGGTCCCATTGTATGGCCTACCACGCTGGCTTTCGGCACTTCAGCTGTTGTGACACTACAATTCCCAGCATGCCCAAGTATGCATGCTGGGAGTTGTAGTTTCTCAACAGCTGGAGTACTGGAAGTTGCCTAGCCCCGGTTTACCACCTCACAACTGAACTGCTATATTACTAGACAGTTGCACATATCAGGAAGGGGCTTAAATTGTATCTGTGCGGTGTGGTGCTGAAGTGTTTTGGACCCAAAATAACGGAAACAAAAACCGAAATATCATCCATCTGGTTATTTTACACCTTGTACACTCAGGTCATCTCCTGTTCATGAAAGTTAGGGCTCATGCACACGACCGTTGAGGTTTTGCGTCCGTTTTTCACTGATCCGTTGTTCCGTATCTGAGGTTTCTTTTTCTCTGATTTTAAGTTCTCTTCTGTTCCGTTATTGCACAAAACATATCTGTATGGTTTCCGTACTTGATCCATTTTTTTGCGGATCGTATACAGAAACAGTAACTTATTAATCACCAAACACATGAGCAATATGGGCTGGGGATAGCATTTCTACAGTATGGATCCGAGAAAAACGGATAAAATACGGATGACATAGGGATGTGTTCCATGTGCTTTCCGTATTTTTTGCGGACCGTGATTTGCGGACAATAATAGGACATGCACTACTTTTTTGCGGAACGGCCATGCGTACAAACAGAAACGGAATGCACACGGAGTAACTTCTGTATTTGGCTGGCAGATGCTGATGAAAAATACTGCTGTGAAGAAGTGGTTATAGACACCTTTGATATGGGAAAAATCATTTTTACATTTATTAGAAGTTACCTTAAAATAGGAAGTTGTATCTGTCCTTTACGCTTTTCATTTTATGATCCACTCTAGATTTTGGCTTCCAAAACCGCATCAGGAAACCTCAACTTGTGGCCGTACCGTAAGGCCCCTTTCACACGGGCGAGTATTCCGCGCGGATGCGATACGTTGGTTGAACGCATTGCACCTGCACTGAATCCCGACCCATTCATATGGGGCTGTTCACATGAGCGGTGATTTTTCACGCATCACTTGTGCGTTGCATGAAAATCGCAGCATGCTCTATTTTGTGTGTTTTTCACGTAACGCAGGCCCCATAGAAATGAATGGGGTTGCGTGAAAATCGCAAAGCATCCGCAAGCAAGTGCGGATGCGGTGCGATTCTCACGCACGGTTGCTAGGAGACGATCGGGATGGAGACCGATCATTATTATTTTCCCTTATAACATGGTTATAAGGGAAAATAATAGCATTCTGAATACAGAATGCATAGTAAAATAGCGCTGGAGGGGTTAAAAAATAATAATAATTTAACTCACCTTAATCCACTTGATCGCGCAGCCGGCATCTCCTTCTGTCTTCTTTCTTTGCTTTGTGCAGGAACAGGACCTGTGGTGACGTCACTCCGGTCATCACATGATCTTTTACCATGGTGATGGATCATGTGATGACCGGAGTGACGTCACCACAGGTCCTGTTCCTGCACACAGCAAAGAAAGAAGACCGAAGCGATGCCGGCTGCGCGATTAAGGTTAAATTATTTTTATTTATTTTTTAACCCCTCCAGCGCTATTTTACTATGCATTCTGTATTCAGAATGCTATTATTTTCCCTTATAACCATGTTTGGGTACCAAACACCCGCGATTTTTCTCACACGAGTGCAAAACGCATTACAATATTTTGCAGTCGCGCGGAAAAATCGTTCATGTTCCCGCATCGCTGCCGAAATCCCGCGCCTGCGCCGTTCACTTCTGTATACGGCGCAGGCGCAGTGAGCTAAGGCCACTCTCCTGATGCCGGCTTCCTCACTGTGACGTAGTCGGCGCAGGCGCAGTGAGGAATCCTGCACCAGAAGCACATCATTCACTCACTGCGCCGAATACAGAAGTGAACGGCGCAGGCGCTGGATTTCGGCAGCGATGCGGCGGACCGTGTCATCAATCAAGAGGAGCAGGGCGGGCAGAACAGAGGACCTGGGCGGGATAAAGTGTGAGTAGATGGAGCCTCTAGTTGCTGATTTTATGCCCACATAGCACCTAGAGGCTCATTAGCATATTATAAAAGTGTTTTTTTTTACCAAAACGGCTGCAGGGAGAAAGGTAAAAAACCTACTGTTATGTAGTGCTGACATTAGCGCATCGCTCATGTCAGTCAGCTACATAACAGTATTTCTGGTGGTAGAAACCCTTTAATCAGAGAGGCAGCACAGAGACCTAAGGTAACCCTGGAGGAGCTGTGGAGTTCCACAGCAGAGACTGGAGTATCTGTACATAGGACGACAATAAGCCGTACGCTCCATAGAGTTGGGCTTTATGGCAGAGTGGCCAGAAGAAAGCCATAGTTTTCAGCTAAAAACAAAAAGACACGTTGTGAGTTTGTGAAAAGGCTTGTGGGAGACTCCCAAAACGTATGGAGGAAGGTCTGGTCGGATGAGACTAAAATTGAACTTTTCGGCCATCAAAGAAAACGCTATGTCTGGCGCAAACCCAACACATCACATCACCCAAAAAACACCATCCCCACAGTGAGACATGGTGGTGGCAGCATCATACTGTGGGGATGTTTTTCAGCAGCCGGGACTGGGAAACTGGTCAAAGTTGAGGGAAAGATGGATGGTGCTAAATACAGGGATATTCTTGAGCAAAACCTGTACCACTCTGTGCATGATCTGAGGCTAGGACGAAGGTTCACCTTCCAGCAGGACAATGGCCCCAAACACACTGCTAAAGCAACACTTGAGTCGTTTAAGGGGAAACATGTAAATGTGTTAGACTGGCCTAGTCAAAGCCTAGATCTCAATCCAATAGAAAATCTGTGGTCAGACTTAAAGATTGCTGTTCACAAGCGCAAACCATCCAACTTGAAGGAACTGGAGCAGTTTGGCAAGGAGGAATGGCCAAAAATCCAGTGGTAAGATGTGGTAAGCTCATAGAGACTTATCCAAAGCGACTTGGAGCTGTGATTGCCGCAAAAGGTGTTATGCACATTGACTTTTTTTGGTATTTTGTCCTATTTGTTTGCTTCACAATAAAAAAAAAAGAAACATCTTCAAGGTTGTGGGCATGTTCTGTAAATTAAATGATGCAAATCCCCAAACAATCCATGTTAATTCCAGGTTGTGAGGCACCAAAACATGAAAAAAGTCAAGGGGGGTGAATACTTTTGCAAGTCACTGTATGTTGCTGATTTGATGTGGTTTTGCCGCAGATCTCGCCCTTGGATTGCAAAGGGTTTGCACCAAAAAATGTTCAAACAGTTGATTTGCTGCAGATTTCAAATTCCACACAGCAAGTCATTTTCTGTACAGAAGTAAAAAGCAAAGTGTACATAAGATTTGTCCAATATCATACACTTTGCTGGTAGTGTATTAACGCGCGTACTTCGCAACGTGTGCAGGTAGCCTAAGGCCTCATGCACACGACTGTATGTATTTTGCAGATCTGCAAAAAATACGGATGACGTCCGTGTGCATTCCGTATTTTTCAGAATGGAACCACTGGCCCCTAATAGAACAGTCCTACCCCTGTACGTAATGCGGACAATAATAGGACATGTTCTATTTTTTTGCGGAACAGAAATACAGAAACAGGATGCACATGGAGTAACTTCTGTTTTTTTTTGCGGACCCATTGAATGGTACCGTATACGGTCCGCAAAAAAATGGTACAGACACGGAATGAAAATACGTTCATGTGCATTTTTTTTGCCTAAAAAAACTCACCAAAAACCCTAAAAAAAAAAAGCTGAAAAACCTAGGTGTGACACTAGCCTTATGGTAAATTTGACCAAAAAAAACACAAACTGTAAATTTTGGGGTTTGTCAGAACTTAGCTACTGATGACCTGTTCTTAGGATTGGTTATTATATCATATTGGCAGGGGTCCTACATCCGGCACCCCCGCTGATCAGGCACCTGAACTTCGCAGCTCCATACAGTGTCTAGTTCTCTAGAATGGCAGCAGCACTGCAATAACCAAGCATTATTATTATGTTTATGTAGTCTACAAGGTCGTCTGCTATATTTTAACAGGGCTATTTGGTAATAATTTACCAAGGATCAATTACCTGTTTTCACAATGGCTGTGTGCATAAAGTCTAAGGCTACTTTCACACTTGCGGCAGGACGGATCCGACAGGCTGTTCACCCTGTCGGATCCGTCCTTCCGCTATTTCGCCGTGCCGCCGCTCCGTCCCCATTTAATATAAAAGTAGGACCATGTCTTTTTGTATTTTAGACAATTTGACAGGTCTTGCTTGTTTTCTGTTTGTTTTGTTTCCCAAACATTGCAATTGGATGTTACTTGCCTCTTGCACACAAACGTTTTTTATTTCCGTTTACGTTCCGTTTTTTGCCTACCTATATGGAACCATTCATTTCAATGGATCTGCAAAAAAAAGGAATGTACTCCGTATGCATTCCGTTTCCGTTTTTCCATTCCGTTCAAAGATAGGACATGTCCTATTATTGTCCGCATAACAGACAAGGATAGTACTGTTCTATTAGGGGCCAGATGTTCCGTTCCACAAAAAACTGAATGCACATGGATGTCGTCCGTATTTTTTGTGGACCCATTGACTTGAAAGGGGCCTCGGACCGTGATTTGCGGACAATAATAGGACATGCACTACTTTTTTGCGAAACGGAAATACGGAAACAGAATTCACACTGAGTACCTTCCGCTGTTTTTTCGAACCCATTGAAGTGAATAGTTCCGCATACAGTTCCGCAAAAAGAACGGAAGCGGATAGAAAATACGTTCGTGTGCATGAGCCCTGATTCTGTAGAAGTAAGGACAGGCAGAGGCATGCAGTATTAATGCTGTGTGCTTCTGTAGTCCAAACCGCACAATCTCTCTTAACACTCGGAGAGTGATTCCAGCAAAGGACCCGGTTGTGTGAAAGAACCCTGAGGATCCGCAATACACGGGCACCATTCCATGTGCATTCCGCATCACAGATGCCGACCAATTCACTTCACTGGGTCCGCAAATCCGGAGATGCGGAATGGTGCGGAACGGAAGCACAGAACGGAACACTACGGAGTGCTTCCGTGGGGTTTCGTCCCGTACTTCCGTTCCGCAAAAAGAAAGAACATGTCCTATCTTTTTGCAGAACGGGCAGATCACGGACGGCCACGGGGCGCACACGTTCGTGTGCAGGAGGCCGTTTACGTTCCGTTTTTTTTGTGTTCCGTGTACGGAACCATTAATTTCAATGGGTCCACAAAAAAAAACGGAAGGTACCCCATATGCCTTCCGTTTCCGCATTTGTTTTTCTGTTCCGTTCAAAGATAGGACATGTCCTATTATTGTCCTCATAACGGACAAGGATAGTACTGTTCTATCAGGGGCCAGCTGTTCCATTCCGCAAAAAACGGAATGCACACGGACATCATCCATATTTTTTGCGGATCCGTTTTTTGTGGACCGCAAAATACTGAAAAAGCCATACGGTCGTGTGCAAGAGGCCTAATATTGTACATTAGTAGAACAGGCTTAGGCCTCATGCACAGGAACGTATTTTCTTTCCACTTCCATTCTGGGTTTTTTGCGTATTGTATGCGGAACCATTCACTGTAATGGCGCTGTAGAAAATACGGAAGTTACGCCGTGTGCATTCTGTTTCCGTTTGTCCGCATGGCTGTTCCGCAAAAAATTAGTGCATGTCCTATTATTGTCCGCAAATCACGGTCCGAGGCCCCATTCAAGTCAATGTGTCCGCAAAAAATACGGAACGCATCCATATGTCATCCGTATTTTACAGATCCATACTGTAGAAATGCTATGCCCAGCCCATGCTCATGTGTTTGGTGATTAATAAGTTACTGTTTCCGATCCGCAAAAAACGGATCAAATATGGAAACATACGGATATGTTTTGTGCAATAACGGAATAGAAGAGGACTTTAATCAGAGGGAAAAAAAAAACTCTGATACAGAACAACGGATACGTGAAAAACGGACCGCAAAACAACAACGGTCATCCTGAATCAACCTCAACTGTGCATGTGCCAAGGAGAGGAATAATTCTGGCCGCTTCCATAGTTCAGGCCAGAAACTTGGTAAAGGACATGAAGTCAGCGGAAACGGGATTTACAGAAGAGGAGCGCCAGAGAAAAAAACCTTTCTTCTACAGGTGTTATATGCACACGACCGTTGGGTGATTTGCAGTCCGCAAATTGCGCATCCGCAAAACACGGATGGCATCCGTGTGCATTCCGCAATTTGGGGAACAGCACGGACAGCCCTTGATATAACTGCCTATTCTTGTCCGCAAAACGGACAAGAATAGGAGAGGTTATATTTTTTTTTACGGAGCAACGGATGCGGACCGCACACAGAGTGCTGTCCGCATCTTTTGCGGCCCCATTGAAGTGAATGGGTCCGCATCCAAGCCGCAAAAACTGCGGCTCGGATGCGGACCAAAGCAACAGTCGTGTGCATGAGGCCTTACACTGATTTGGAACCTGCATTCAGTGGCCAGAATTTTTCGGAACATTTTTATCACCATTGCTGATGGACTACAGAGTTTTGATGTTACGAACATGATACTAAGGTATTCTTTCATGGGAATGGGGGCATCTGCAGCTTTGTCCTCCTTGAATATTCAGGTTCTTGCTTTTCTCATGCATATTGGCTGTGATTTGCTCAGAGTTCCAGACAAAGGTATGAGGATAGTCTGGCAGATCAGGTTGTGCAATGTACAGTGAGACAACACCCATGTACATGAGTCACTCCACACTGAGATACTAAAGTTATGCAATCGGAAACTTTACACCTGTTCTCTATGTAAAAAATATCTCACGACCAAGTTTCTAGGAGGCAGGTTTGTGGTAAAATTACGCATGCTTAATGGTGCAGGTTTGCCTTGATCATCCTACATAGGAAATATTCTTTGCTCCAGTAGCAAACCCTTACGCCGCTACTCGGAGTTCTGGCGCAGACGCAATATGGTCCAAATGGTTCAATATGGGCCAAATGGTTCTTATCTGCCGACACATTCTATGTTTCTATGTTTCTATGTCCATCCCTGTCAATCAAGTGGGAGGGAGGAGGCGATAGAGCAGCGGAGACAGCCTCTCACTGCTCAAGAACTCAATTCGGATGAATCTTTTTGCTCATGTCTAGTTGGGTCCATAAATCAGTATATTTTGCAGGTGCTTTTATCTGAAGAAGTTTTTTGTTCTGAGAGTAGAGAAGGCACAGGTGAGATACTGACCCATTCAGTCAGAGGAGAGGACACGCACCAGTGATCAGAATTCTTGGCACAAAAATTTTCCATCAGGGGAAATTTTCTGTAAAATCGGGCTTTGGGAAAGGAGCAAAGTAGGGTCTCCTCACTTAATTTCAGACAGATTTTGTAAGCATCTGAATGCATACACATACGTACTTCCTAGGCTACATGCGCACGACCGTATGTATTTTGTTTTTTTGTGGTCCGCAAAATAAAGATACTGGCCTTGTGCATGCTGCAACTTCTTGGTAGAAATGCCTACTCTTGTCCGCAAAATGGACAAAAATAGTACATGTTCTATAATTTGGGGAACAGCCACATGGATGCGGACAGACCAAGGATGACATCCTTCTGCATTTTTTGTTTGTTTTGCAGAACCATAGAAATGAACGCGTGCATTCAGTGTCATAAACAAACTATAATGAATAACCTAAAGTGATGTCAATGACCAAGTAGGTAATATGGGTGAGAAAAATGACCATATGTAGTAATGTAATATTGACAAAAAAAAGGACACAACCAGATAGAAATGTCGGATTGCTGCAAAACTTGGCTTGCAGTTATGTCTCAGGCAGATATGTACATGATTAACCCCTTAGTGACCACCCTTACACCTTTTTCCGGCGTTCACTAAGGGGCCTTAGGCTGTGCTGCTCCCTTTTCACAGCGGCCCTGTCTAAGCGCTGCACAGGTTCCCTGTGCAACGGAGAGCAGGGACTCGACTCTCACATGATAGCCGCTCTTCAGCAGGAGTGCCGATCCAGGCTGTATAACCCCTTACATGCCAGGGGCAATGGCTAAGACATTAGCAAGTTAAAATTGTTAACATGTGGTCCAGAAAGTCAGGAAGGGATCCGCAAATGGCAAAAAAAAACATATTTTTCATCAGCCCTCAGATCAGTCCCCTAAGCTTCATCAGACCTTTGTCTCAGACCCCTATTCCTCCTCAGATCAGACCCCCATCAGACCTCTTTCTCAGACCCCTATTCCTCCTCATATTAGACCCCCATCAGAGCTCATATCAGAACCCCATTCATCCTCAGATCAGACCCCGAAGCTCAATCAGAAAATAAATAAAAGAACTTAACTCACCTGCTCTGAACCATGCACTCTTCCAGCATTCATTACTCCCTGGTCTTTTTCTAGCCCCGCACTGCACTGTGACCTGATGTCGCACATAGTGTGCGCCTACGTGAACTACATCCTGATGCTGTACTCAGTTAGGACACAGAGCAGCGCAGTCGGGAAACAGTGCAGAGTGGGGCCCAGAAGAAGACTAGGGAGCAGTGAGTACATCCAGCGCAGTGGTTCACTCACAGCTTTCCGCACCTCCTGCATAGTAATGACCGCTTTCATAATGGCAGTGGTTATTAGAATTCACACTATAAGGAGCACTGCCATTTTCCTCCCCTTTTGCGTCTTATATTCGGAAAAATATGGTAATTAATTTCTTATAAGGTAGAGATATATTTATACAAATCTATAATCAAATTTAAATGAATCTTTTCCCATTATACTATATATCAGTCTGCTCTGCTTATCCTGTCCTGTACACAACCGTATTTTCGGACTCCGTCCAATCCACATTTTTTGTCATCTATGTGCTGTCCACATCTGTATATAGGCATTTTGACAATTGGGCACGAAAAGTGTGGGATGCACAGAGCCAGTATCCACGTCTTGCGGACCGCAAAGCTGATATGGTTGTGTGAATGTAGCCTCTTGCACACAGGAGTAACTTTTTTTTCGTGGTCTGCAAATTGCAGTTCCATAAAACACGGATATCAGCCATGTGCGTTCAGCATTTTGCAGAACCATAAATCCTGCCTATTTTTGTTTTCTATACGGACAAAAATAGGACATATTCTATTTTTTTTGTGGGGCCGTGGAACGGACATACAGATGCGAACAGCATACCGTGTGCTGTCTGCATCTTTTACATCCTCATTGAAATGAATCGGTCGATGTGGACCAAAACCACCGTCGTGTGCATGAGCCCTAAGGCTGTATTTCACATGTAGCAAGTCCACTGCAGATTTTTGGCAACATAAAATCCATAATAGACTTGACGAAAGCTGCCACTCAAACTGCCCGAAATGGGCACCATTGCTGATGGGAGCGCAGCGTTTCTGCCCAGCTTCCAATGTTTGCATTCCACAAGTTGGAAGCTGTGGGTAGAACCTGCAGTATAAGGCCTAATGCATACGACCGTTGTGTGCATCCGTGGCCGTTGTGCCGTTTTCAGTTTTTTTCCGCGGACCCATTGACTTTCAATAGGTTCGTGGAAAAATAGGAAAATGCACAGTTTTGCAGCCGCATCCGTGATCCGTGTTTCCTGTCCGTCAAAAAAATAAGACCTGTCCTATTTTTTTGACGGACAACGGTTCACGGACCCATTCAAGTCAATGGGTCCGTGAAAGAACACGGATGCACACAAGATTGGCATCCGCGTCCGTGATCCGTGGCCCTAGGTTACTTTCATTACAGACGGATCCGAAGATCCGTCTGCATAAAAGCTTTTTCAGAGATGAGTTTTCACTTTGTGAAAACTAATTTCCGACAGTATATTCTAACACAGAGGCGTTCCCATAGTGATGGGGACGCTTCTAGTTAGAATATACTACGAACTGTGTACATGACTGCCCCCTGCTGCCTGGCAGCACCCGATCTCTTACAGGGGGCTGTGATCCACACAATTAACCCCTCAGGTGCTGCACCTGAGGGGTTAATTGTGCATATCATAGCCCCCTATAAGAGATCAGGGGCTGCCAGGCAGCAGGGGGCAGACCCCCCTCCCTCCCCAATTTGAATATCATTGGTGGCCAGTGTGCGGCCTCCCCCGCCCCCCCCCTATTGTAATATCATTGGTGGCCAGTGTGCGGCCCCCCCCCCCTATTGTAATATCATCGGTGGCCAGTGGGCGGCCACCCCGGCCCCCCTCTATTGTATTAATATCATTGGTGGCCAGTGTGCGGCCGTGCCCCCCCCCCGCGATCATTGGTGGCAGCGGTAACCATGGCAACCAGGACGCTACTGCAGGCCTGGTTGCCATGGTTACTTAGCAATATTACAATATTAGAAGCATCATACTTACCTGCTGGCTGCTGCGCCGTCTGTGTCCGGCCGGGAGCTCCTCCTACTGGTAAGTGACAGGTCTGTGCGGCGCATTGCTTAATGATCTGTCACTTACCAGTAGGAGGAGCTCCCGGCCGGACACAGACAGCGCAGCAGCCAGCAGGTAAGTATGATGCTTCTAATATTGTAATATTGCTAAGTAACCATGGCAACCAGGCCTGCAGTAGCGTCCTGGTTGCCATGGTTACCGATCGGAGCCCTAGAGTGATTAAACTGGGACTCCGATCGGAATCTCCGCTGCCACCAATGATCGGGCGGGGGGGGGGGGGGGACTGGCCGCACACTGGCCACCAATGATATTACAATAGAGGGGGGGAGGGGGGCCGACGGAGGCCGCACACTGGCCACCATTGATATTACAATAGAGGGGGGGAGGGGGGCCGATGGAGGCCGCACACTGGCCACCAATGATATTACAACAGAGGGGGGGCCGGGGGGGGCCGCACACTGGCCACCAATGATATTACAATAGAGGGAGGGAGGGGGGGGCCGCCCACTGGCCACCAATGATATTACAATAGAGGGAGGGAGGGGGGGGGGGCGCACACTGGCCACCAATGATATTACAATAGAGGGAGGGAGGGGGGGGCGCACACTGGCCACCAATGATATTACAATAGAGGGAGGGGGGGGGGCGCACACTGGCCACCAATGATATTACAATAGAGGCACCTGAAGGGTTAATTGTGCTGATCACAGCCCCCTGTAAAAGATCGGGTGCTGCCAGGAGGGGGCAGTCATGTACACAGTTCGTAGTATATTCTAACTAGAAGCGTCCCCATCACTATGGGAACGCCTCTGTGTTAGAATATACTGTCGGATCTGAGTTTCACGATGTAACTCAAATCCGATGGTATATTCTAACATAGAGGCGTTCCCATGGTGATGGGGACGCTTCAAGTTAAAATATACCATCGGATTGGAGAAAACTCAGATCCTATGGTATATTAACTCCTGACTTTACATTGAAAGTCAATGGGGGACGGATCCGTTTGAAATTGCACCATATTGTGTCAACGTCAAACGGATCCGTCCCCATTGACTTGCATTGTAATTCAGGACGGATCCGTTTGGCTCCGCACGGCCAGGCGGACACCAAAACGACTTTTTTATGTCCGTGGAGCCTCCAAAAATCAAGGAAGACCCACGGACGGAAAAACTGTCACGGATCACGGAAAAACTGAACCCGTTTTTGCGAACCGCAAAATAAAACAGTCGTGTGCATGCGGCCTAAGTCAATGCAGGTCCATTTAAACTGGTAGTTTTCTCAGCAGCATGTAGATGAGATTTCTAAACGATCTCCGGCACTTGGCTCCTACTGAGCATTTTTGCTACCTGTGAACAGTGATAGCCAGTTCGCAGTGTTCGCTGACGAACACATGCGTTCTGCCATCTTTATTCCCAAGTCTGGCGATGCAGAGGCAAGTCCTTACCCGTGCCTGCGCCGCGAGCCGCTCTGAAACACATGCGGTCACCAGGAGCAGGCAGTTCCGAGAACAGCCCGATGAAGGCCCCTGGTGGCTGTTCTCGGAACTGCCTGCTCCCGGTGACCGCATGTGTTTCAGAGCGGCTCGCGGCGCAGGCACAGGTAAGGACTTACGAATGAAAAAGCACTCATATAAAATACATGTAGTTTATTAAGACACAGAATAAATATACAATGACATAAAGGCACAAGGTAATGGGGGATTGTATATTTATTCTGTGTCTTAATAAACTACATGTATTTTATGAGTGCTTTTTCATTCCTTTTTGCGGGATTATTGGTTTTTTGCTCTTGTTGGTTTCAGTATATTATACTAGACCCCAGTGTACTGTTTGTACCTTATTAGAGTTTTTCTTATAGGTTGGTCTAACAGGTAAGGACTTACCTCTGCATCGCCGGACTTGGGAATAAAGATGGCAGATCGCATGTGTTCGTCGGCGAACACTGCAAACTGGCCATCACTACCTGTGAACCAATCCTAACACGCTGTTTGCAGATTGCTCTGGATATTCAATATGGTGAAGATTGAGGCAAAGAGATTTGGTACATCAAAAAAGCCAAAGGAAGCAGATTTTGGGGTTTAGAGTAGGGATCAGCAACTTCCTGCCCTTCAGCTGTGGTGAAACTATGACTCCCAGCATGCACACTTGCTTGGCTGTTCCCAGAACTTCCATACTACTTAATGGAGCATTCTGGGAATTGTAGTTTAACAACTGCTGGAAAGCTGGAGGTTGCTCAACCCTGGCCTAGAGGAAAGGAGTTCCCATGAGCTAATTTAAAAGTCTGATGATCTGAAGCCTGGGGCAACTCCAGAGTAGATGCAGCATGTACCTGAGGTTTTTCATTTGGGATAAACATCTGTATTTCTTGACGAAATCCATGCAGCCCGTCTTGTAGTGAAGTAAGCCATATGGGTTATGTACAGTTATGTCATATGTCACAGTTAGGTATGTCCCGATACCATTTTTTTAAGACCGAGTACGAGTACGAGTACCGATACTTTTATTTAAGTACTCATCGATACCAATTACCGATACCAATTATGGTGTGGTAATGTTTTTACAGCAAATTCTAATTTAATTTACAAACCTTGTACAAAGAAACAGCGGTGCAGTTGCTGATAGCAATGAAAAAAATTAAAGCTGGAATTTGGTTGCTATGGACAACTGCTTTACTTTTCCTTTTGTACAAGGGTTAATAAATGGGCATATAACAGTGTTTCCCAACCAATGTGCCTCCAGCTGTTGCAAAACTACAACTCCCAGCCAAACGCTGTCTGGGCATGCTGGGAGGTGTAGTTTTGTCACTTTTGCAACAGCTGGAGGCACACTGGTTGGGAAACACTGGCATATAAAGGAGGGGAATGGGCACATGAAAGGAGAGAATGGGCCAGTGTTTCCCAACCAGCGTGCCTCTAGCTGTTGCAAAAGTGACAAAACTACAACTCCCAGCATGCCCGGACAGCCTTTGGCTGTGCAGGCATGCTGGGAGTTGTAGTTTTGCAACAGCTGGAGGCACACTGGTTGGGGATCACTTATATGCCCATTCCGCCCCCCCCCCCCCCCCCCCAAACTTATTTTATTATTAATTGTTTGTCTGTTTTAACATGAAATGGAGAAAAATTAACTGAATTTCTCCTCCATTTCATGCACCGTACCCACCTGGCCTGCTGCAATCCTTGCCATGCAGATGCACCTGGGAGGAAGTAGCTTTAACTTCCTCCCAGTGCCAGTGTTCTGGCAAAACGGATCCGGCATTGTGGTCAGACCGCAAAAAATTAGAAAAAAAAGTAATGTCCAGAGTCGGTTTTCCGGATGACACCGGAAAGGCGGATCCGGCATTTCAATGCATTTGTAAGACGGATCAGGATCCTGATCCGTCTGACAAATGCCATCAGTTGGTATACGTTTTGATGGATCTGGCAGGCAGATCCGACGCTAGCATAATGAAGGCGACTGAGTAGTCACAGACTGTACGAGTGCTCCCAGTCTGGTATATCCTTGGTGACAACCACAGCAGACAGCATCATAGCAGTCACAGGGGTTGTCAGCCACTTTCCCTGAAGTTCTCATTGCCAGCTCCTCCCACTCCTGCTCTGGATGAGAGGCAGCCATATTGGCCGTCACCCAGCTTTCTCAGACTCAGATGTGGCTGGCAGACATAAGAATGGACTGCAGTACCTGGGCTCCGGCAGCTCCTGCCATCTCTCCACCTCCGGCCCAGCTCCTTGCAGTCCCCTGACTCAGTGAGGGTAATATCCAGAACCCCAGCCAGGGGCGGCCTCCTCCTGCCGCTGCCAAGCCAGCACATCCCCAGGTGGATAATATCCGCTGCCATCCCCAGGTCTGTGCGTAGTCGACATGGGACTTAAAACACTGCCGCAAAGAAGTCCCGCCCACACGCTGATCAGCTAGGAGCAGCGCCACCGCCGCCCGGAAGAAGATGGGACAAGCCGCCACCACCGCTGATCTGGGCCCTTGAGGTATCGGCCGTGGTATCGGCGACATTTGCACGAGTACAAGTACTCGTGCAAATGTCCGGTATCGGCCCCGATACCGATACTGGTATCGGTATCGGGACATCCCTAGTCACAGTAAATTTAGAATATCTTTTTCTTTTTACCTGAAGGTTTGTACCTAAATATTGCCATACAATGTCATATAATAATTCCATACAGTTCTCCAGTGGCATGCCTAGGGTGTTTGGCATCCAGGGAGGGTCCTTTCTCTGGCGCAACCCCCCCCCCCCCAGTAGTTATGCCCTCTCTGTGCCCTCTCAAAGTAGTTATGCCCTCTCTGTGCCCCTTTCACAGTTGTATTGCCCTATTTGTGCCCCTTTCACAGTAATAATCCCCATTGTGCCCCATTTATAGTAATAATGCCCATTGTGCCCCCTTCACAGTGATAATGCCCATTGAGCCCCCTCCATAGTAGAAATGCCCTCTGTGCCCCCTCCTTAGTAATAAAGCCATCTGTGCCCCCTCCATAGTAATAAATTCCTCTGTGCCCCCTCCATAGTAATAAATTCCTCTGTGCCTCCTCCATAGTAATAAATACCACTGTGGCTTCTCCATAGTAATAAAGCCCTCTAGTCTGTACCCCTCTGTATAAAAAAAACACACAGTAACTACTCACTTTATCCCGTTCCTGAAGCTCACATACCTCTCTTCCCTGCAGGCACAGATCGCTCTGCAGCACTGTGTGGGCAGAGCTTATGCAGATTTCCAGGTTGCAGGCCCCGCCCACAAAGGCCAGAAGCGCGATCTGTGCCTACAGGCTGAATGATGGAGCAGTCTTCCTGCTCCACCATTCAGAGCACCGCCGGGCTTAAAGGGCTTCTGTCACCCCACTAAACTAATTTAGTGTACTTATAATCCCTATCCTGCCATATTGCCATACATTATATTATTAATACTTTTCGTTCTGTAGATTTAGCAAAAAACGTACTTTTATGATATGCTAATTACCTTTCTACCAGCAAGTAGGGCGTCTACTTGCTGGTAGCAGCCGCAGAAAACCGCCCCCTCTCTGTTGATTGACAGGGCCAGCCGCGATCTCCTCCTCCGGCCAGCCCTGTCAGCATTTCAAAAATCGCGCGCCTGTGTTTATTCGGCGCAGGCGCTCTGAGATAAGGAGGCTCGCCTCCTCAGCACTCCCTCAGTGCGCCTGCGCCGATGACGTCTTCTCTTTCGGTGACGTCATCGGCGCAGGCGCACTACTTGCTGGTAGAAAGGTAATTAGCATATCATAAAAGTACGTTTTTTGCTAAATCTACTGAAGGAAAATTATTAATAACATAATGTATGGCAATATGGCAGGATAGGGATTATAAGTACACAAAAAAAATAATATGAGTTTAGTGGGGTGACAGAAGCCCTTTAACCACCTCAGCTCCCCTAGCTTAAACACCCTTAATGACCAGGCCACTTTTTACACTTCTGCACTACACTACTTTCACCGTTTATTGCTTTGTCATGCAACTTACCACCCAAATGAATTTTACCTCCTTTTCTTCTCACTAATAGAGCTTTCATTTGGTGGTATTTCATTGCTGCTGACATTTTTACTTTTTTTTGTTATTAATCGAAATTTAACGATTTTTTTGCAAAAAAATGAAATTTTTCACTTTCAGTTGTAAAATTTTGCAAAAAAAACGACATCCATATATAAATTTTTCTCAAAATTTATTGTTCTACATGTCTTTGATTAAAAAAAATGTTTGGGTAAAAAAAAAATGGTTTGGGTAAAAGTTATAGCGTTTACAAACTATGGTACAAAAATGTGAATTTCCGCTTTTTGAAGCAGCTCTGACTTTCTGAGCACCTGTCATGTTTCCTGAGGTTCTACAATGGCCAGACAGTACAAACACCCCACAAATGACCCAATTTCGGAAAGTAGACACCCTAAGGTATTTGCTGATGGGCATAGTGAGTTCATAGAACTTTTTATTTTTTGTCACAAGTTAGCGGAAAATGATGATTTTTTTTTTTTTTTTTTCTTACAAAGTCTCATATTCCACTAACTTGTGACAAAAAATAAAAACTTCCATGAACTCACTATGCCCATCACGAAATACCTTGGGGTGTCTTCTTTCCAAAATGGGGTCACTTGTGGGGTAGTTATACTGCCCTGGCATTTTAGGGGCCCAAATGCGTGCAAAGTAGTTTGAAATCAAAATCTGTAAAAAATGGCCGGTGAAATCCGAAAGGTGCTCTTTGGAATGTGGGCCCCTTTGCCCACCTAGGCTGCAAAAAAGTGTCACACATGTGGTATTGCCGTACTCAGGAGAAGTTGGGCAATGTGTTTTGGGGTGTCATTTTACTCATACCCATGCTGGGTGAGATAAATATCTCGGTCAAATGCCAACTTTGTATAAAAAAATGGGAAAAGTTGTCTTTTGCCAAGATATTTCTCTCACCCAGCATGGGTATATGTAAAAAGACACCCCAAAACACATTGCCCAACTTCTCCTGAGTACGGTGATACCAGATGTGTGACACTTTTTTGCAGCCTAAGTGGGCAAAGGGGCCCACATTCCAAAGAGCACCTTTCAGATTTCACCGGCCATTTTTTACAGATTTTGATTTCAAACCACTTCTCACGCATTCGGGCCCCTAAAATGCCAGGGCAGTATATCTACCCCACAAGTGACCCCATTTTGGAAAGAATACCCCAAGGTATTTCGTGATGGGCATAGTGAGTTCATGGAAGTTTTTATTTTTTGTCACAAGTTAGTGGAATATGAGACTTTGTAAGAAAAAAATAATAAATCATCATTTTCCACTAACTTGTGACAAAAAATAAAAAATTCTAGGAACTCGCCATGCCCCTCACGGAATACCTTGGGGTTTCTAATGCGTGAGAAGTAGTTTGAAATCAAAATGTGTAAAAAATGCCCTGTGAAATCCGAAAGGTGCTCTTTGGAATGTGGGCCCCTTTGCCCACCTAGGCTGCAAAAAAGTGTCACACATGTGGTATCGCCGTACTCGGAAAAAGTAGGGCAATGTGTTTTGGGGTGTCTTTTTACATATACCCATGCTGGGTGAAAGAAAAATCTCGGCAAAAGACAACTTTTCCCATTTTTTTATACAAAGTTGGCATTTGACCAAGATATTTATCTCACCCTGCATGGGTATATGTAAAATGACACCCCAAAACACATTCCCCAACTTCTCCTGAGTACGGCGATACCACATGTGTGACACTTTTTTGCAGCCTAGATGCGCAAAGGGGCCCAAATTCCTTTTAGGAGGGCATTTTTAGACATTTGGATTCCAGACTTCTTCTCACGCTTTAGGGCCCCTAAAATGCCAGGGCAGTATAAATACCCCACATGTGACCCCATTTTGGAAAGAAGACACCCCAAGGTATTCAATGAGGGGCATGGCGAGTTCATAGAAATTTTCTTTTTTTGGCACAAGTTAGCAGAAATTGATATATATATATATATATATATTTTTTTTTCTCACAAAGTCTCCCTTTCCGCTAACTTGGGACTAAAATTTCAATCTTTCATGGACTCAATAGCCTCTGGGCTGAAAGAAAAAATGAACGGCACAGATTTCTTCATTCGCATCGATCATTGTGGATGAAAAAATCTCTGCCAAAAAAAAAAAAGGAGGGGAAAGGCGTCTGCCAGGACATAGCAGCTCCGCCCAACATCCAAACCCACTTAGACCGTATGTCCTGGCAAACCCGATTTCTCCATTCACATCAATCGATGTGGATGAATAAATCATTGCCGGGATTTTTTTTTTTTTTTTTTTTAATATACAAAGTGTTTGCCAAAGCATATGAACACCGCCGCCCCCTCAGCTCATAAGCCTCGGCAAACGTATCTTTTACTGCAGAGGAGAAATCTCGTCTTGCAACACCGACTTTTGTGTAATCTGACAGCAGCGCAATGCTTCTGTCAGAATGCACATCAGTGCTGCAGCTAGTCGATCGGTTGGTCCACCTGGAAGGTAAAAAAAACAAAACAAAAAAGAAAAAACCAGGTCGCAACGCAATTAATTTATTAACTTTATAATAACATTTGAACGGAACATATAAACTTTATTTAACTTTTTGAACAGAACGTTAACTTTTTTGCTTACCGGTGATTTTTTTTTTTTTTTACCTTTATAGGACAAACCTCTCCTTCCCCATGGGACAATGTGCAAAGCGCAAATCGCCCAAAGATGTGGCGAAGTACATTATGCACTTTGTCCCAGGTGAAAGGAGAGGTTTGCAGCAGCTGTGAGTGAAAGGGCCCTAATAGCCCTGTGTGCCTGTCCTGTGAGATGCAATCCCTATGCTAAGTGTACCTGTGTCTGGTACTTCCGGAAACACTCCCCTAAGCATAGGGCAGGGTGGTCAGGGCAGTCAGGACATAAATAGCGGGTGTCACGCCTTATTCCACTCCTGCTACAGACACGACATCTTTTTCGGAGTGACGGTTGGGTTGAGGTACCAGCAACGACATTGGGGAAATGTCGCTCGTGTAGACGGCTCACTACACTGGTGGATGGGGCCACGGAACCTGCTGGATACAGGAGGTTCTCGATGATCTCTTCCTGAAATTTGAGGAAATATACAGACACCTTCTTATACTAGCGTCTGGTGCGTCGGGAAACTAAATAAGGAGCCAACATCTGGTCATTGAAGTCCACCCCTCCCATGTGAAGGTTATAGTCGTGGACTGAGAGGGGCTTTTCAATGACACTGGTTGCCCATTCTATTTGTATTGTCGTGTCTGCGTGAATGGAGGAGAGCATGTAAACGTCACGCTTGTCTCTCCATTTCACCGCGAGCAGTTCTTCGTTACACAAGGCAGCCCTCTCCCCCCTTGCAAGACGGGTGGTAACGAGCCGTTGGGGGAAGCCCCGGCGACTAGGTCGCGCGGTGCCACAGCAGCCAATCTGTTCTAGGAACAAATGCCTGAAGAGGGGCACACTTGTGTAAAAATTGTCCACATAAAGATGGTACCCCTTGCCAAATAAGAGTGACACCAAGTCCCAGACGGTCTTCCCACTGCTCCCCAGGTAGTCAGGGCAACCGACCGGCTCCAGGGTCTGATCTTTACCCTCATAGATCCAAAATTTGTGGGTATAGCCTGTGGCCCTTTCACAGAGCTTATACAATTTGACCCCATACCGGGAGCGCTTGCTTAGGATGTATTGTTTGAAGCCAAGGCGCCCGGTAAAATGTATAAGGGACTTGTCTACGCAGATGTTTTGCTCAGGGGTATACAAATCTGCAAATTTGGTGTTGAAGTGGTCTATGAGGGGCCGAATTTTGTGGAGCCGGTCAAAAGCTGGGTGACCTCTGGGACGAGAGGTGCTGTTGTCGCTAAAGTGCAGGAAACGCAGGATGGTCTCAAATCGTGTCCTGGACATAGCAGCAGAGAACATGGGCATGTGATGAATTGGGTTCATGGACCAATATGACCGCAATTCATGCTTTTTGGTTAGACCCATGTTGAGGAGAAGGCCCAGAAAATTTTTAATTTCGGAAACTTGGACGTGTTTCCACCGGAAAGACTGGGCATAAAAGCTTCCCGGGTTGGCGGCTATAAATTGAGTGGCATACCGATTTGTTTCTGCCACGACTAAGTCCAAGAGCTCCGCAGTCAAGAACAGCTCAAAAAATCCCAGTGCCGAACCGATCTGAGCTGTCTCAACCCGAACTCCAGACTGGGCGGTGAAAGGGGGAACTATTGGTGCGGCTGAAGTTGGGGGCTGCCAATCAGGGTTTGCCAGCACCTCAGGAACTCTAGGGGCTCTACGGGCCTGTCTGTGCGGTGGCTGCGACGGGGGAACTAATGCTCGTGCCACCGTACCAGCTTCAACTGCCCTTCTGGTGCTCGCCACTTCACCATGTTGTACGGCAGTGCTGGTACTAGGTCCAGGATGGGCTGCGCTGCTGGTGTATGCCTCACCGCGTAATCCGACAGCGCCAGCCCCACTCTGCTGCCCTTGAAGCGGATCCTGCGCATCCTGTGGTCTAGCAACACGGGGCCGGGTACGCCTGGTGCTATCAGGGACCTCAACCTCCTCGTCCGAACTTTGGGTCAGACTGCCACTGCTTTCTACAGGTTCATATTCTCACCCTCTAGATTCGTCAGATTAGGGTTCCCATTCCTCATCCGACTGGGTCAGAAGCCTGTAGGCCTCTTCAGAAGAATACCCCTTGTTTGCCATTTGGTCAACTAAATTTAGGGGTATTCCCTGAGACTACCCAAGAAAAAAAGCAAGGCTGTCTTACAAATGGGAGGCTAGCGAAGTACCAGAGGCCGCTGCGATTGATAAAAAATATCAAAACTGATTTTTTTATCGCCGCAGCGCTTGTAAAGTGATTGTGCAGTGATCAAAAAATAATAATTTTTTTGTCACTGCGGCGTGGGCGGGCGTGGGTTAACTCACGTGTGGGCGACCGATCAGGCCTGATCGGGCAAACACTGCGTTTTGGGTGGAGGGCGAACTAAGGTGACACTAATACTATGATAGATCTGACTGTGATCAGTTCTGATCACTTACAGATACTATAAAAGTACAAATGCTGATTAGCGATACGCTAATCAGCGAATCAGTGACTGCGGTGGGCTGGGCGCTAAACGATCGCTAACTACCTAACCAAGGGACCTAAACTATCCTAAAACCTAAGCCCTAGTTCACACGAACGTTTTTTTTTTGCGGGTGTACGGGCCGTTTTTTTGTGTTCGGTATACGGTCCGTATACGGAACCATTAATTTCAATGGTTCCGCAAAAAAAAACGGAATGTGTTCCGTATGCATTCCGTTTCCGTATTTCCGTTTTTCCGTTCCGTTGAAGGATAGAACATGTCCTATATTTGGCTGAAAATCACGTTCCGTGGCTCCATTAAAGTCAATGGGTCAGCAAAAAAAACGGAACACATGCGGAAATGCATGCGTATGTCTTCCGTATCTGTTCCGTTTTTGCTGAACCATCTATTGAAAATGTTATGCCCAGCCCATTTTTTTCTATGTAATTACTGTATACTGTATATGCCATACGGAAAAACGGAACAGAAACGGAAACACAACGGAACTCAAAAACGGAACAACGGATCCGTGAAAAATGGACCGCAAAAAACTATAAAAGCCATACGTTCATGTGAACTAGGCCTAACAGTCAATACCAGTGAAAAAAAAAAGTGACAGTTTGCACTGTTCACTTTTTTCCCTTTCACTAGGTGATTGACAGGGGCGATCAAGGGGTGATGAAGGGGTTAATTGGGGTGATGGGGGTGATCTGGGGCTAAGTGTAGTGTTTGGTGGCTACTCACTGTGATGTCTGCTCCTTTGCTGGGACCAACCGACGAAATGGACCAGCAAGAGGAGCAGAGAAGCCATTTAACACCTTCTATTTATAAATATAAGGTGTTAGATGGCTTCTGATTCGATTTTTTGAAAATCGCCAGCCTGCCAGCGATGATCATTGGCTGGCAGGCTGGTGATGAAACGCTCCTTTAACTTTTGCCGGCCCACAATGCGCATGCCGGCTGTGAGCGTAATCTTGCGTCTCGCGAGATGGCGCGTATATGCGTCCAGGAGGAATAAATCGACCACCGCCAGGACGCATCCCTGCGTTAGGCGGTTGGGAAGCAGTTAAAGGATAACTGTCACATTTAGACCCTAATTTCAATTTTCATATGTAGTTAGTAATAACATGATATTCCAGAATCAGTTACTATTAGACTGACTTACCCCATATTTAATAAGATTCAGCCCTTAGCAACCAGTCTGCATAAAACTGCAATTTCACTATTTAGTTAAGATGGCCGCCACTGCCCTCACCCTGAGGCTAATCCCGCCTGCCCTCACTAGCCAGTAACAATAGCCCCCCAAAAGTGTCAGTAACCAGAGCCCTGCCCCCTAAAGGGTTAATCTCCTGCAGCACAAAGGGGTCCTCTTACCACATGTTGCTTTCATTTATACACTGAGCAGATGGCAGATCTCCCTTCCCTTGTCTGCGCTGCTTCCACTCTGCATTCTCCAGCTCTGCTGAGTGAGGGAGCGTCTGCCAAGCGCAGGGACAGGGAGAAGTGCACACAGCCCAGGCACTGTTATCAGCTGCTGGGGAGGACCTGGCTTTAATAATTTACAGTCCCTGACTGTCAGTAATGTGAGCCTGCACGCTGCGTGCTCTGTCTATCAACAGATAGACGGACCATGCCTAGCAACCCTATTTTAAGCACAGGTAAAAGTAGGGCAGTACAGGGAACAAAAATGTGGAATGAAGGGGTAATTGAATACACAGAGAAAAGTTGAAATAGGGCCACCAAGGTGATATTAATCACCACAATCCAATACTCCAAAAAATATATATACGACAGTTATCCTTTAAGAAGGGGAGGAGCATAGGGAGCTGAGCAGTGAGTGACAGGACCCCAGCTCCCAGCGCTCCAGCAATGAGCACTTCCATCTGTATTGATGGAAGCGCTCATTGCTTCTGGACTCTGGCACCCCCTGAGAGCGACAATACCCCCCCCCCCCCCCCCCCTCAGCACACCACTGCAGTTCTCTCATAATACGCCCAACTAATACCATAATACTATGTCTAAATAATACTTGAATACAGAGTGTCTAAAGGGCCGGATTCTTGGTTAGATGATCGCTAACAAGCTTGCAATACTTTTAGTCCGACTGCCTCTCGGCGTGCGCTGCCGCCAGAACTCCGCCCCCATTATAGTCAATGGGGACGGAGTGGCAGTCCGGGGGCACACGTGAACTAGCGGCAGGACGGATCTGACAGGCTGTTAACCCACGGAACAGCCTGCCGGAGTCCCCTGCCACTAGTTTCAAAGTACCCTAAGGCCTCATGCACACGACAGTATTTTTTCACCGTCCGCAAAACGGGGTTCCGTTGTTCCGTGATCCGTTTCCGTTTTGGTTTCCGTGTGTCTTCCTTGATTTTTGGAGGATCACCAGACATGAAAATTGAAAAAAAAAATCTAAGTCAAGTTTGCCTTGAAAATGATAGGAAAAAAACGGACACGGATCACGGACGCGGATGACAATCTTGTGTGCCTCCTTGTTTTTTCACGGACCCATTGACTTGAATGGGTCCGCGAACCGCTGTCCGTGAAAAAAATAGGACAGGTCATATTTTTTTGACCGGACTGGAAACACGGATCACATACGCGGATGACAAACGGTGCATTTTCCGAGTTTTCAACGGACCCATTGAAAGTCAATGGGTCCGCAGAAAATCACGGAAAACGGAACAACGGACACGGAACACAGCAACGGTCGTGTGCATGAGGCCTAACTCTGTAGCTAAAAATATAAACAAATTATAGGTGTCAGAATGGTGGCAAGAGGTCAAAACCTGTACATGAACTTCTGATGCTGCCTGGGTAAGATCGCATTTTATCTGAATTTGGTTCAGGATTACTAATAACATTAAGTATATTTTAGACGGTCCGACATGCTAGAAATATTTGTCATTGCTTATTTTTACAGTGTGCTCAGCTTGTATTTTAGGTTATTAACATTGTAGCATATGTCTTGCTATTGGTCTCAAGAAAAACTGTTAAATATCATCTGTTCACATTATTTTGGCATCTGCTGAGCTGTTGAACATCTCAACCATTTGTCACAGTGAGCTGCACATGAAGAAGTGAATGCTAAAAGCTCTTGACCTTGTCTAGAACTATTTAGTGTATTTAAAATGAAAGGCTATGGACATGGTAAGGGGCAATTTTTTTTTTTATCAATGCATTTTATTTATTTTCGGTTAAAAATAATTTTTAATTGGTCTGTATAAAACATTTGTAACATTTTTTCTTCTACAGCTTTTAGTTTCCGTGCATCTCCAGACTATTGCCTTTTTGTTTTACACTGAATCCGTCTGTCGGTTGGATTTGTAGCCCTCACCTGTCCTTTGCTGGCAGCTCATAAACACCCATTATAGCTAAAATCTTATCAGTATTATAAGAATTTAGCTGAAATGAGTGTATATGATCTTTCAGGAATTCAGAGATACGGGCTATGGTTAAAGCCGACAGAGCAGCAAGCAGAAAACAATAGCCTGTAGATGCACTGAAAGTATAAGATGTAGACAGAAAACTTTTTAAAATGTTTAAAAAAAGAACAATTGAAAAAAGTACCTTTTTATCAAAAAAAATTTCTGGCGCTTTTTCCTATAGTGTGCATTTCAAGAACGACCACCGCTGCTGAATTGCAGGGTGGTTGTAACCATGGAAACGAGCAGTGTATAATGTGATAGAAAAATGGATCAAGCCAGCAAAGAAAGCAATATGGATAATAACAATACATTAATAAGTGCCTTGTATTAACTTTCTCTACATGATAAATGCCATTTGCTGATGTGAGACAACTCTTTTAACCCCTTAGTGACCACCCATACGCCTTTTTACAGTGGTCACTAAGGGGCCTTAGACTGGGCCTCCGATTTTTTATTTATTTTTTCACATGAGAGCCGCGGCCCTGCTCTAACAGTCCGGACCGACAGGAGTGCCGATCCGGGCTGTTTAACACTTTACATGCCGCGGGCAATGGCACCCGCCGCATGTAAAGTGCTGACAGAGGGAGCAGATTCCCTCTGTCTCCCATCTGCGCCCCGCAAATGCGATCGCGGGGTGCCAATGTGTGTGAAGGCTGCCTGGGGTCTGATGTAGGCCCCAGACCAGACTTAAGTAATTTCCAACAGGCTGCGCCTCTCTGGCCAATGTCAGAATAGCATTGCCATAAAAATGCAATGCACTATAGGGATAGGTTGTCAGACTAAAATTACTGCATGTCAGGTTTTTTAGTCCAGCGGCTTTCGCCGTGCTGCGCCGGAGCTCCGCCCCCGTCCCCATTATAGTCAATGGGGACAGGGGGACGGAGCGGCGGCCCGGGGGCACGGCGAAATAGCCGCAGGACGGATCCGACATGGTGAACAGCATGTCGGATCCGTCCTACCGCAAGTGTGAAACTAGCCTAAGAAAAACAAATTTATTCAATAAAAAAATCCCATAAAAAAAATTACCCTCTTTTTTTTCCATTGAAAATACGCTTTTCAATTTAAAAAAATAAAATAAAAATCTTCCCCATATGTTTGGTATTGCCGCATCCGTAACGACCCGGACTACATAAATATCACATAAATTATCCCCTACCATGAACGCCGTAAAAAAAATTAAGAAAAAAAGACAGAATTGCTCATTTATTCTTAGTTGCCACCGAAAAAATGTAATAATAAGCAATCAAAAAGCGCCATTTACTCCTAAATGATACCAATAAAAAAATACAAGTCGTCCCCCAAAAATCAAGCCCTCACACTACTCCATATAAAGAAAAATCTGAAAGTTATAGGTCTTGGGACATGGCAATGCAAAAAAAAAAAAAAAAAGGAGGGGTTTATTGCAAAAAAGTAGTCAAACGTAAAAAAACTATATGTATTTGGTATCACTGTAATCATATTGACCCAGAGAATAAAGATATTATGTTATTTATACCGAAAAATGAGCGCCGTAAAATTTATAACGTAAAAACGCAGTGGCAGTATTGCTGTTTTTCCCATCTCCCTCCCAGAAAGAGTTAATAAAAAAGTTAATCAGAAAGTTATGTGTACTCCAAAATAGAGCCATTAAAAACTACAACTTGACCCGCAAAAAAACAAGCCCTCATAAAGCTATATAGACGGAAAAATAAAAAACTTATAGCTCTTGGAACGCGACAATGAAAAAAGGAAGCAAAACGCTTGGTCAGTAAGGCCCAAAACAGGCTGATCACTAAGGGGTTAATATCTGGCCCTTAAAGGGAAATTGATTATTTTATAGTGCTTCAGCAATATCAGTAATTTTCTTATACAGCCACAGCAAAGAGCATATGTAAGCATGATCAACCCTAATAAACAAAGCCTGGTGGGGTTGTTCAAGCTGATAAAAACAATAGGGGAGATTTATCAAACTAATGTAAAGTAAAACTAGCTTAGTTTCCCATAGCAACCAACCAGATTCCACCTTTCATTTTTCACAGCTCCTTTTTAAAATGAAAGGTGGAATCTGATTGGTTGCTATGGGCAACTACTTTACACCAGTTTGATAAATTTCCCCCAATATTCTTATTGTGACTCTCTGTGGCTCTATTGCTGAGAAAAATGCATTTTATTCATATGCAATTGACTAAACTGGAGCACCGAGGAGTTGGCCAGAATTCTCAAAGCACCAGTTTGTTACACCCCTTCAGCTACAGTCCCTCCCTCCTCCTGGATTGACAGGGCCAGACATTTTGTTTAGCCTACACAACCAATAGAGATATATGGATCCACAGAATATCACAAAAGATACAAGTACAAAATGTAATAAAAAAATTAATAATTTATTATTAGCAATTTTATTCTTAACATGATTAGCACAACACAAAACATAAAAACACAATTAAAATATAATAGGACTGGTAGTGCATGATTGATGGACAATATAAGTAGAGTGCAAGTGCAACAAAGGCCAGTGATCAGTACATCTGAATATACTGATAGGATTGGTAAGGTTATAGACAGAAGCAAGGACTGATCGGAATTTTACTAATACAAGTGTAGGTAACCTGAATCTACACAATTAAAGGCCAAGTCCAAAGATCAAAATTGAAAGTAAAACTACAAGCATATAGACTAGTCAATACCCCTTGAGGAAGCAGACCGCGAAACGCGCGTCAGGGAGTGGACTGGTGATGTTGTGATTGTGGACTCTATATTGGTCATTATATGTTTGTATTTTTACTTTCAATTTTACTGCACTGTAGTCTTGGCGCTTGCTCAGTGTATCTCGTGCCTCGCTCCATGCAGCACAGAGACCAACTGAACAAGTGCTGAGACCTGTCATCTCGTGCCTGTGTTGTCGGGAGACTCAGCACAACCACGTGATGACGGGTCCTCGGCAGACACAAGTAGACAGGTCTAGATAAGATGTCTAGCCCTGTCAATCCAGAAAGGGGGGATGTACTGAAGCTGAAGGGTTGTAAAAAAAAAAACTGGTGCTCCAAGGACTCTGGCCAGCTCCTCCAGTTTGCTCATTTGCATATGAATAAAAATGTATGTTTCTCAGCAACTGAGCTATACATATTCATAATGAGGGTATCATTTTCATCAGCATGATTACTCTACCAGGCTGTATGTCTGGTTTAATAGAAGTTATCATGCAGACAGAAGCTCTTTAAATGAGAACTACACCAAGACTTCTAATCTTATTTTGTGTCAATATTTAATAAATTGTACAATAAGGAGTCAGAGTGGATTCTGCCATTGTCTTACTGCACGTAATACTCTGCTTCCAATACTGTGTACTGCAGCCATGCAGCAGCAGTAACCCACACTGCCCTCTTCAGGTTTAACAAGGAATTTCAGTTTTGTACCTATTTTGACTTTATTATTTTCATGCTAATTCAGCAACACTTCTCACATAGCAACACTTTAAAGCACAGAGTTTGCGAAAAAATAAACTCACAAATAAATGAACAATTAATTGAAACGTTTAGGACATATATACTGTATTGGTTAATTAATATATTGGGCTTTTCCCTTAGAGTCTGTAAATTGGCCTGGGATTGTACAGTAAAACAGAGTCTGTAGTTACTTATAAGTTTTATGTTAGCTGATGTTCTTAAGATAAATGGGGTTCTCATGCTAATCAAGTAATCTCTGTGTTTCTGCTTTACCTTGCCCCTGGCAATCATATGTTGTTACCCAGAGAAGCCATGTCACACTTATTTTCCCTGTGAAGGCATTGTGCCACTATATGGAGGCCAACCATTGCAGTTCTCTGGTGGGCTGTGCCCACCATAATGGATACCACTTTCACAGATTATCTCTTTCTGGCTCATAGATTTTATGTTGAAATCCATTATGCACATCCATTTTCTACCTTGACAGCAGAATCATGGGGGTAACCCAACATCTGAAAAGGCAGGACAACTGATGGCATGGTTTGTAATGTCTCTGGTCTAGCTTATATACCATGTTTGAGGGATGTTTAATGGGTCAAAGGTTGACTTACCAGGTAGCTACCTCTAGGTGGCACTAGACAGACAGTGGAGAAGAGTTACTTTTTCCCAAGCAGCATTACCTTTTACAGTGCTCCAGACTAAACAAAATAACTAGGAGTCATTGTCTCCTGAGCTGAAAAATTTAGGAGCCAAATTAAGTTTTTAGTCTCCGAATTTAAATTCAGATAATTCTAATTAAAAAAGACTTGGAGAAGAAGATGACATGCAGGTCATAGTTGTGAGCCAGGTCTACATACAGCAGACTTCCTGCCAACTCTAGGAAGCAAAGGAGACTACAGCAACACATACCTCTTCCATCCAGTGACATCTCCTGTCATGTATCCTTCGCTTTCCTCTTCTCCTTTGTTTGACCCAGACCGCCATGACAAATTCTTTCTGCCGCATCTGGTCTCTGCAGAGTTTATTAAAAACATGTTAGATTTCTCAATTTTTCTATAAGCCTCCCTACATTTTCAACACAACCAGTATTGATGTCCTCAAAAGTGCCTCTCCAGTAGTAATGTTCCCCACAGTGCACTCCACTAGTAATGTCCCCCACAGTACCCTTTCAATAGTAAACTCCCCCACAGTGCCCCTCCACTAGTAATGTCCCTCACAGCGCCCCACCAGTAGTAACGTCCCTCACACCACCCCACCAGTAGTAACGTCCCTCACTGTGCCCCTCCTGT
Organism: Bufo bufo; assembly: GCF_905171765.1. Classification (NCBI taxonomy): domain Eukaryota; kingdom Metazoa; phylum Chordata; class Amphibia; order Anura; family Bufonidae; genus Bufo; species Bufo bufo. The sequence continues at coordinate 652,597,276 of NC_053390.1, read as the reverse complement.
AGTAACGTCCCTCACTGTGCCCCTCCTGTAGTAACGTCCCTCACTGTGCCCCTCCTGTAGTAACGTCCCTCACTGTGCCCCTCCTGTAGTAACGTCCCTCACTGTGCCCCTCCTGTAGTAACGTCCCCCACAGGGCCCCTCCTGTAGTGTCCCTCATAGTGCTGCCTTTGAGTAATGCCCCCAAAGTGCCCCTTCACTAATATGTCCCCAATGCCCCTGCAGTGCTATGCTTCCTGTATGTAAAGGTCCCCAAGTCGGCAGTGAAAAAAAAACTAATACTCACCTGTATCCCACGTTTGCCAGCGTTCACGATGCATTTCGCAACCTCTTCTGGGCTACGGCCTGGAATGGAGGGATGCAGGCAGGCAAAGGGGGAAGCACATCGCTTTGCTGTGTCTCGGCGCAGGCAGGCGTGATTACGTCTTCACGCTTGCGCCGGCCGTGATGATGTCATCATGCACGCCTGTGCGGGTATTTATTACCTCATAGGCGGCGGGGAAGAGAACTATCATCTGCTGTGCCCCACCGCAGTAATGAACTGCAGAGCTGCAGTGTCGGGTCTAGTCGCAAATGGTGACAATACGAAAAAGTCTTGTCGCCATTTGTAAATTCTAAGTCGCCATCTGGAGCACTGCTTTAAGACTTTCTACAGTCTACACCAACTGGATATCCGGATGGAGAACCAGTACCATCGATAAACAAAAGCAGACAATGGAACAGCCTAAAGATAATGAGAAAATCCATTATACTGTGCATATTAGTTCAGTGCAGCTGGAGGTAATAACTGGTGGTCTGGGGCCTGTCAATCCATCCTTGTGACTGCTGTCCTCACCCTCATTTGCTAAAGATTTGCCAAGCTCCATGGATTTCAATACTTTGTTCTGTATGAATTATAGTTCCTCTGTTCTAGAACTAGTAGCAACTAGTGTTGAGTGAACTTGTGTTTTCAAGTTCGGCGTACAAGGTTCGGGTTATCTAAGAATTCCGTTGTGGATTCCGCTACCATGGACCATGCTATTCATTAGCATACCAGGCAGGAAAAGTGAACGGGGGGCACAGCGGGCGAGCAGAGCGGCGCCCAGACAAACTAGTAAGCGATATTACATCCCTGCACTATGCCCTACATAACCTGCTAGTTATTTCATAATGTCTGGACCCATGAAAGGTCCTCTTTAAAGTAAGAAAAAAAATATATAAAAGTTCAAATCACCTCCCTTCTCCAAAATAAAAAGAAATTATAAAAAAAAAAACTATTATAGGCATTATTGCATCCGAAAACGTCCGTACTATTAAAATATAACAATATCTATCCCATATGCCAATTGGCCAGTTTGCTATTTTTTGTCACTTCACCTCCACCCACAAAATTGAACAAAAAATTATCCAAGTCACATACTACAAAATTTTATCACTAAAAAGTGCAGGTCGCCCTGCAAAAAATGAGCCATCGTACAGCTCTGTAAACATGACATGACTACAAAAAAGTTATAGGGTACAGAATATGGCGATGAAAAGAAAAAAATATTCTACGTTTTTTTTTTTGTTTTTTTGTTTTGTATTAAAATGCAAGAAAAACTATACAAGTGTGGTATTGTTGTTTCTTTTTCCAATTCCACCCCATTTGGGAAAAAAATTCCAGCTCCCCACTACATCATATGAGGGTTGTTTCAATACAAAAATTTAGATTCGGTTTCGATACCATAAAAAAGTATTGCGATACTCAAAACCATTCGATACCACACCAAAAAAAGCCGCGTGCATTCCGCGTTTTATGGAACATCTAGCCCATAATCGAACAGTCGTATCCTATTTTTAGGGGGACAATGTCACCGCCAGCTCTGTGAGAAGGTCTGTTAACCGTTCTTCGCTACCTCTTGCATGAAGTTCTTTGTTTTGGTTTCACTTTGTCATCTCCTTTCCTTCTCCCAGCTGTCATCTATTTGCACTGATTGTCTCCCTTTATATTCCCTCCCATACTGCCTCACTTTGCGGTTTATACTTCTTCCTGGATGAGTTGTTAACTGCTGGATGCTCCTCCTGATTCCTCAGATAAGGCTACTTTCACACTAGCGTTCAGAGCGGGTCCGTCTGATGTCTGCTCAGACGGATCCGCTCCTATAATGCAGACGTTTGTATCCGTTCAGAACGGATCCGTCTGCATTATAGTTTGAAAAAAATTCTAAGTCTGAAAGTAGCCTGAACGGATCCGTCCAGACTTTACATTGAAAGTCAATGGGGGACGGATCCGTTTGAAGATTGAGCCATATTGTGTCATCTTCAAACGGATCCGTCCCCATTGACTTACATTGTAAGTCTGGACGGATCCGCTTGCCTCCGCACGGCCAGGCGGACACCCGAACGCTGCAAGCAGCGTTCAGGTATCCGCTTGCTGAGCGGAGCGGAGGCTGAACGCCGCCAGACTGATGCATTCTGAGCGGATCCGCGTCCACTCAGAATGCATTAGGGCTGGACGGATGCGTTCGGGGCCGCTTGTGAGCCCCTTCAAACGGAGCTCACGAGCGGACACCCGAACGCAGGTGTGAAAGTAGCCTAAGTCTGTTTCCTTTATTTGTGTTTACTTGCTGGCTTGATTGTAGGTGACCCTGACTCCGTCAGTATTAAGTGCAGGGAGCCGGTGGTCTTGTCCCCTCACTATTATAGGGTTTTCAGGTGTCAGATAGAATAAGGTACGTGGACATGCAGTCGTCTACCATAAAGATCTTTGCATGGGCATAGCAGTCAGGGAGAGCTCTAGGGGTTTTATAGGGCTCACCCATATGCTCCTTAGTTTGGGATCAAGCCAGTCGGATGTTTATTTATAAGTTCCAGCTTTCTGCAACACCATCCGTGACATTATAAACCGCCATAAACGTCTTAAGCATAGATCCGGTTTCAGCCTTGATTGACCGCATGCAAGGTCTTTCACTGGAGGTAGCAGATCTCCGTAAAACTTTGTCTCAGTTTCAGGTGACCGGTTCTGCTTGCGTTCATGGAGTTTGTTCCGAGCCTAAGATCTCGCTTCCGGATACATTCTCTGGGGGTAGTGAGAATTTTGTTCGCTTTAGAGAGGCTTGCAAACTCCATTTTTGCCTACTTCCCCATTCCTCTGGTGATGAGGAGCAGAGGGTGGGGATCATCATCTCGCTGCTCAGGGATAACGCTCAGTCTTGGGCCTTTTTGCTGCCGGTCGGGGCACGGCCCCTCCGATCGGTGGATGAATTTTTTATTGCCCTGGGGCAGATATATGATGACCCGGATCGTATTCCTCTGGCTGAATCTAAACTGCGTCTTTTATGCCAGGGTAAACAGTCCGCAGAGATATATTGTTCAGAATTTCGGAGATGGGCAGCTGATACTGGTTGGAATGATGCTGCACTCCGAAGTCAATTTTGCCATGGTCTTTCGGAAAGATTGAAAGATGCATTTGCTTTTCATGAGAGACCAGCCTCGTTAGAATCTGCCATGTCTCTAGCTATTCGTATTGACAGGCGTCTTAGAGAGAGAGAGAGGAGACTACTCCTTCCTGTCATATTCAGTCCAAGGACAGTGGGGCTGTCTCATTCAGTGCGCAGGGGTCTCAGTCTCTCTCAATGCCCTCTGAGGAGAAAGAGGCCATGTAGCTGGGTTTGCTTGCCTCTGATAGTAGAGGATTCAGCTCTCAGAAGAGGGTTTGTTTCTGTTGTGGGGGTATAAATCATTTGGCTAATGTTTGCCCCTCTTGGAGATTCATGGAGTTTTCTGAGGGTAATAAAACAAAAACAAAAAGAAAACCTCAAAAAACTTTCCATTTGCTACTATTGGCAAGGTTGATGCGGAAATTGAAGGTTTGCCGTTTACTTGTAGTTCCCGTTTTCTCCTACCTGCCAGGGTGGCGCTAGACAGCAAGAACATTGTTTGTGAGATTTTTGTAGATAGTGGAGCAGCTGTCAATCTCATTGATAATCAATTTGCAATAACGCATGGTTTCCAGGTATGCACTTTGGAAAAGCATATACCTCTTTTTGCTATCGATTCCGCTCCACTTTCTCAAAGATCGTTAAAGGGCATAGTTCACAATATCCGTTTGACTGTGGGTGACGCTCATGTTGAGGATATGTCATGTTTCGTCTTAAGCGGATTACCTACTCCTCTAGTGTTGGGGCTACCCTGGCTCACTAAACATAACCCCACCATTGATTGGCAAGCAAGGCAAATAAATGGTTGGAGTGAGTTTTGCAGAGAGAATTGCCCCATGGCGTCTCTTTCAGAGGTTTCTACCAAGACTGTGCCATCTTTTCTCTCTGAATTTTCGGATGTGTTTTCCGAGAGTGGTGTCCAGGAGTTGCCCCCGCACCGAGAGTACGACTGCCCTATTAATCTCATCCCAGGCGCCAAACTGCCAAAATCACATTTATACAATCTCTCCCAACCTGAAAGAGTCGCTATGCGTACTTATATCTCTGAGAGCCTGAGAAAGGGACACATCCGACCCTCGAAAGTCACCTGTTGCCGCTGTTTTTTTTTTTTGTTAAGAATAAAGATGGTTGTTTAAGACCTTGTCTGGATTTCAGGGAGCTGAACCGTATCACGATTCGTGACCCATATCCGCTTCCTCTGATCCCAGACCTGTTTAACCAGATTGTTGGGGCTAAGGTTTTTTCTAAGTTGGATTTAAGATGGGCATACAACCTAGTCAGGGTCAGGGAAGGGGACGAATGGAAGACGGCCTTCAATACCCCTGAGGGTCATTTCGAGAATTTGGTTATGCCCTTTGGTTTGATGAATGCTCTGGCCGTCTTCCAACATTTTGTGAACAGCATTTTTCATCATTTAATGGGGAAATTTGTACTGGTGTATCTGGATGACATTTTGATTTTTTTCTCCTGATTTCAAGACTCATCGAGACCACCTACGTCAGGTCTTGCTGATTCTGTGGGATAATAAATTGTACGTTAAACTGGAAAAATGTGTGTTTGCGGCTCCGGAGATTCAATTTCTTGGTTTTCTTCTCTCCGCTTCTGGTTTTCGCATGGACCCTGAGAAGGTCAGCGCTGTGCTTGATTGGGAGCTTCCTGAGAATCAGAAGGCGCTGATGCGGTTTTTGGGTTTTGGCAATTATTACAGAAAGTTAATTTTGAATTATTCCTCTGTTGTTAAGCCACTCGCTGATATGACTAAGGCTACTTTCACACTAGCGTTCGGAGCGTATCCGTCTGATGTTTCATCAGACGGATCCGCTCCGATAATGCAGACGTTTGCATCCGTTCAGAACGGATCCGTCTGCATTATTACTTAGAAAAATTTCTAAGTGTGAAAGTAGCCTGAGCGGATCCGTTCAGACTTTACATTAAAAGTCAATGGGGAACGGATCCGCTTGAAGATTGAGCCATATGGTGTCATCTTCAAGCGGATCCGTCCCCATTGACTTCCATTATAAATCTGGACGGATCCGCTCGCCTCCGCACGGCCAGGCGGACACCCGAACGCTGCAAGCAGCGTTCAGGTGTCCGCTCACTGAGCGGAGTGGAGGCTGAGCGCTGGCAGGCGGATGCATTCTCAGTGGATCCGCCTCCACTGAGAATGCATTGGGGCCGGACGGCTGCGTTCAGGACCGCTCGTGAGCCCCTTCAAACGGAGCTCACAAGCGGACACCTGAACGCAGGTGTGAAAGTAGCCTTAAAAGGGGGTAGATTTTTCTTTGTGGTCGGTAGATGCGCTTAAAGCCTTTTCTAGTATCAAAGAGAGTTTTGCTTCCGCTCCCATTTTGGTACAACCTGATGTCTCTCTACCTTTTATTGTTGAGGTGGACGCTTCTGAGGTGGGTGTGGGTGCGGTCTTATCTCAGGGTCCCTCTCCTGCCAAATGGCGACCGTGTGCCTTTTTCTCAAGGAAACTCGCCTCTGCAGAGAGAAATTACAATGTGGGAGATAGGGAGTTGTTGGCCATCAAATTAGCTTTTGAGGAATGGCGCCATTGGTTAGAGGGAGCCAGACACCCTATTACCGTGTTTACAGACCATAAGAATCTGGCCTACTTGGAATCGGCCAAACGTCTGAACCCAAGACAGGCCAGATGGTCTTTGTTCTTTTCTAGATTTAATTTTGTTGTTACGTTCCGCTCTGGGGTTAAAAAATGTGAAGGCGGATGCCCTGTCACGTTGTTTTCCGGGAGGGGGGAACTTTGAAGACCCGGGTCCCATTTTGGCTGAAGGGGTGGTCGTCTCTGCTCTTTATCCTGATTTAGAGGCAGAGGTTCAGGCAACCCAGGCAGAGGCTCCTGATCTTTGTCCCCCTGGGAGGTTGTTTGTGCCTCTCGCTTTACGACACAAGGTTTTTAAGGAGCACCACGATACTGTCCTTGCTGGGCACCCGGGGAGCAGAGCCACAGTGGATCTCATTGCTCGGAGATTCTGGTGGCCGGCTCTTCATAAGACGGTTGAGGGTTTTGTGGCAGCCTGCGAGACCTGCGCTCGTGCCAAGGTCCTTCATTCACGGCCATCGGGTTCTCTCCTCCCGTTACCCATTCCTTCCCGTCCTTGGACGCATCTGTCCATGGACTTCATTACGGACCTGCCTCGTTCCTCGGGGAAGACTGTGATTCTGGTAGTAGTGGACCGTTTTAGCAAAATGGCGCATTTCATTCCCTTTCCTGGGTTACCCAATGCTAAGACGCTGGCACAAGCGTTTGTTGATCACATTGTTAAATTGCATGGCATTCCTTTCAGACATAGTTTCTGATAGGGGCACGCAATTTGTTTCCAGATTCTGGAAGGCCTTCTGTTCTCGCTTGGGGGTTCGGTTGTCGTTCTCTTCTGCTTTTCACCCGCAGTCGAATGGTCAGACCGAACGCGTCAATCAGAATCTTGAGACATATCTGCGCTGTTTTGTGGCGGAGAATCAGGAGGATTGGTGTTCTTTTTTGTCCCTTGCTGAGTTTGCTTTAAATAACAGTCGCCAGGAGTCCTCTGATAAGTCACTATTTTTTGGTGCATATGGGTTTCATCCGCAGTTTGGGACATTCTCTGGAGAGGGGTTTTCTGGTTTACCTGATGAGGAGAGATTTTGCTCGTCTTTGTCATTTATTTGGCAAAAGATTCAGGGTAATCTGAAGAGGATGAGTGAGAGATATAAGCGTGTGGCGGATAAGAGACGTGTGCCTGGTCCGGACCTGAATGTGGGGGATCTGGTGTGGTTGTCTACAAAGAATATCAAACTGAAGGTTCCCTCCTGGAAGTTGGGTCCTAGGGTTTATTGGGCCTTACAAGATCTTGTCCGTCATCAATCCCGTTGCCTTCCGTCTTGATCTTCCTCAGACTTGGAAGATCCATAATGTTTTTCACAGGTCCCTATTTAAACCTTATGTCCAACCCATGGTACCCTCCTCTTTGCCTCCTCCTCCGATTTGTTGTTGATGGTAATCTTGAATTTTAGGTCTCTAGGATTGTGGCTTCTCGCATTATCCGCGGTTCTCTCCAGTACCTCGTTCATTGGGAGGGTTATGGTCCTGAGGAGAGGATGTGGGTCCCAGTGGCGGACATTAAGGCCACTCGTCTCATCAGGGCTTTCCATAGGTCCCATCCTGAGAAGGTGGGCTCTGAGTGTCCAGAGTCCACCCGTAGAGGGAGGGGTACTGTCACCGCCAGCTCTGTGAGAAGGTCTGTTAGACGTTCTTCGCTACCTCTTGCATGAAGTTCTTTGTTTTGGTTTCACTTTGTCATCTCCTTTCCTTTTTCCAGCTGTCATCAATTTGCACTGATTGTCTCCCTTTATATTCCCTCCCATACTGCCTCACTTTGCAGTTTATACTTCTTACTGGATGAGTTGTTCACTGCTGGATGCTCCTTCTCCTGATTCCTCAGATAAGTCTGTTTCCTTTAGTTGTGTTTACTTGCTGGCTTGATTGTAGGTGACCCTGACTCCGTCCGTATTAAGTGCATGGAGCCGGTGGTCGTGTCCCCTCACTATTATAGGGTTTTCAGGTGTCAGATAGTATAAGGTACGTGGACATGCAATCATCTACCATAAAGATCTTTGCATGGGCATAGCAGTCAGGGAGAGCTCTAGGGGTTTTATAGGGCTCACCCATATGTTCCTTAGTTTGGGATCAAGCCAGTCGGATGTTTATTTATAAGTTCCAGCTTTCTGCAACACCATCCATGACAGACAAGCTGACTATAAAAAATGGCGAATCTCGCGGTTTTTCTTTTACAGCATTCACTGCATAGTAGATTTGTTCAATATTTTAATAGTTTGGAATTTTCGGATGTGGCGATATGTAATATGTTTATTTCTTGTTTATATATTTTATATGTAAAAATTGGGAAAGGGGGTGATTTATACTTAATATTTTGGTGTTTTTTTCTTTTCTTTTACTTTTTTTTTTACTATTTCCCCCTTAGGGGCTAGAACCTGGGATCTTTTAATCCCTTGTCCTATTCACACTAATAGAGCTCTATTAGGTTGAATAGGATCTTACACTCTCCCTGCTGCCCTGTGCATAGTACACACAGCAGCAGGGAGAAGACCATGGCATCCAGGGCTTTGGTAGCATCCTGGCTGCCATGGTAACCGATCGGAGCCCCAAGATTACACTGCTGGGGCTCTGATCAGAAGCTGCCACTGCCGCCAATGAGAGGAGGTGAGGGGACTCTGTGGCCACTGCCACCAATAATTTTAATACTGGGGGGAAGGGGTGCACTGCGCCACCAATGATTTTAATACTGAGGAGGGGGAAGGGGGAGGGCGCACTGATATTTAACGTTTAATACAAATTCAGCCGGTGGCAGAAACACATTGCTTGCACCCGACCTCTGACAGGGAGCTGCGATCAGCGGCAGTTAACCCCTTAGGTGCGGCACCTGAGGGGTTAATTGCTGCAGATCGCAGCGCCCTGTCAGAGGTCGGGTGCCGGCAATGTGTTTCTGCCGCCTGTATTTGTAATGTATTAAACGTTAGTTATCATTGGTGGTGCAGTGTTCCCTCACCTCCTCTTCGTTCCCATTGGTGGCAGCGGCACCTGTGCTGCTGAGGAGAACATGGCCGTGCTGAGAGCAGCGCGATCCATGTTCTCTGATACTAGCACAGCCTAGTATCGATAAAGGACAAATTCCGGTATGTTATTGATACCGGGACAAAAGTATCGATTGGGTATCGAAAATTCGATATCTGAAACAACCCTACATCATATGCAATAATATTAAATGGTGCCATTAGAATATACAACTTGTTCTGCAAAAAACAACCCCTCAGAGGCTATGTGAACAGAAAAATATGGCTCTGGGAAGGCGGAGAGTGAAAAAACAAACACTGAAAATCGCAGGTTCCTCTAAGGATTAAGGCTGGGTTCACACTTGAGCGTTTTACAGCGCGTTCAAACGCGCTGTAAAACGCTCAACACATGAAAACCAATGGTTCCCTATGGCCCTGGTTCTCACTTGAGCGTTTTACAGCGCTGAAAAACGCGCTGTAAAACGCCCTACGCTCAAACAAGTACTTGAGCTTCTTTGGGGCGTTTTGACGTGCGTTTGTGGCCATAGGACATTGCAGTCAATCACACAAACGCGCGTCAAACGCGCGTTTACTATTGCAAAAAACGCTCGTCAAAAACGCGCGTTAAACGCGCATATCAAAGACGCTCAGGTCTGAACCCAGCCTAAGGGTACGGCAATATGTGTCATGTGACACAAAATTATGTTCGACTTGCTGTGGCGCGACTATCTTAGAACTGCAGATAAGTCAGCGGCAGGAAAGTTGTGCTCAACATGCGATACAAAAAAATCCAACATGTCAGAAATGTTTGCGACTGTCTCATCGCAGCATGTCACATGTCACATGTTAGGCTACTTTCACACTGGTGTTTTGAATTCCGTTTGTGACATCCATTTCAGGGATCTCACAAACTGTTCAAAACGGATTGGTTCAGCCCCAATGCATTCTGAATGGTTAAGGATCCGTTCAGAATGCATCAGTTTGGCTCCGTTCCACCTCCATTCCGCTCTGGATGCGGACACCAAAACGCTGCTTGCAGCGGAGCCAAACGGATCCGTCCTGACTTACAATGTAATAGAAACATAGAAACATAGAAACATAGAATGTGTCGGCAGATAAGAACCATTTGGCCCATCTAGTCTGCCCAATATACCTGAATACTATGGATAGCCCCCGGCCCTATCTTATATGAAGGATGGCCTTATGCCTATCCCATGCATGCTTAAACCCCTTCACTGTATTTGCAGCTACCACTTCTGCAGGAAGGCTATTCCATGCATCCACTACTCTCTCAGTAAAGTAATACTTCCTTATATTACTTTTAAACCTTTGCCCCTCTAATTTAAAACTGTGTCCTCTTGTGGTAGTTTTTCTTCTTTTAAATATGCTCTCTTCCTTTACCGAGTTGATTCCCTTTATGTATTTAAAAGTTTCTATCATATCCCCTCTGTCTCTTCTTTCTTCCAAGCTATACATATTAAGGTCCTTAAACCTTTCCTGGTAAGTTTTATCCTGCAATCCATGTACTAGTTTAGTAGCTCTTCTCTGAACTCTCTCTAGAGTATCTATATCCTTCTGGAGATATGGCCTCCAGTACTGCGCACAATACTCCAAGTGAGGTCTCACCAGTGTTCTGTACAGCGGCATAAGCACTTCACTCTTTCTACTGCTTATACCTCTCCCTATACATCCAAGCATTCTGCTGGCATTTCGTGCTGCTCTATTACATTGTCTTCCCACCTTTAAGTCTTCTGAAATAATTACTCCTAAATCCCTTTCCTCAGATACTGAGGTCAGGACTGTGTCAAATATTCTATATTCTGCCCTTGGGTTTTTACGCCCCAGGTGCATTATCTTGCACTTATCCACATTAAATTTCAGTTTCCAGAGTTCTGACCATTCTTCTAGTTTTCCTAAATCCTTTTCCATTTGGCGTTTCCCTCCAGGAACATCAACCCTGTTACATATCTTTGTGTCATCAGCAAAAAGACAAACCTTACCAGCGAGGCCTTTTGTAATATCACTTATGAAGATATTAAACAAAATCGGTCCCAGTACAGATCCCTGTGGAACCCCACTGGTAACATTACCTTGTTTTGAATGTTCTCCATTGACTACAACCCTCTGTTGTCTGTCACTCAGCCACTGCCTAATCCACTCAACAATATGGGAGTCCATGCTCAATGACTGCAGTTTATTGATAAGTCTTCTATGTGGGACAGTGTCAAAAGCCTTACTAAAATCTAGATATGCGATGTCTACTGCACCTCCACCGTCTATTATTTTATTCACCCAGTCAAAAAAATCTATAAGATTTGTTTGACATGATCTCCCTGAAGTAAACCCATGTTGTTTTTCATCTTGCAATCCATGGGATTTTAGATGTTCCACAATCCTATCCTTTAATAGGGTTTCCATTAATTTGCCTACTATTGATGTCAGACTCACTGGTCTATAGTTGCTCGATTCCTCCCTACTACCTTTCTTGTGAATGGGCACGACATTTGCCAATTTCCAATCTTCCGGGACGACTCCTGTTACTAATGATTGGTTAAATAAATCTGTTAACGGTTTTGCCAGCTCACCACTAAGCTCTTTTAATAATTTTGGGTGTATCTCATCAGGCCCCTGTGACTTATCTGTCTTCACCTTAGACAGCAAACTTAATGGGGACGGATGGGGACGGATCTATTTTCACTGACACAATATGGTGCAATTGAAAACGGATCCGCCACCTATTGACTTTCAATGTAAGTCAGGACGGATCCGTTTTGACTTAGACTTTTTTGACAGAATAATGCAAACGGATCCGTTCTGAACGGATACAAGCGTTTGCATTATAGTTACGGATCCGCACCTAACGCAAGTGTGAAAGTAGCCTTACATTGCGACAAATGTCACACAACACATGTCGCCGTGTAGCCATGTCCTAAAGATGTCCATTCTGTATTACAAATGACTTTAAAATACCAGAAGGAATGATGGAATAAACAAAGGAATCAAAACGAATAACTTCAGTGTGAATAGCACCTAAGAAAAGGTACACTTGGATCTCACATGGATGGACACTGTTACTTAGTAATTAAGCCATAGATATTCAATAATCAATATGTTTAATATGTACTGGACCAGAATAAAATTCCAGTTTTTATCATTAGAAAATCTTATACTGATATTCCTAAATTAGTTTTCTTGGTTGATTTGTTTTTGCATGATCTCCAAAGAGTTGTGTTGATTATGAATTCCAGATCTTGAATAAATAGTGAATTATCGTTTCATCTGTTCTGTTAGCACATACCGACTTGCTGAGTCACGGAGCTGTAGCTGACTGTTCCTGCCCATACAAAACGTTTGCTGTTGGTTTTACATGGGTGTATTAGAGATTAAAAAGTGACAACTAAAAGAAAATAAAAGTGGTTGTTCACATTATGCATTATGGTTTGGTTGAGTGTGCATGTGTTCACAGCTGAGAGAAAGTAATAAAGGTGGATTTACACTGCGCGATAGTCCTGTGAACGTCTGTGTCTAAATGTGCTACCGATCACCCGAAGAACAAGCAAAACACTCTTCCTGGGGGGACCCTGTGTTCGTGCAGGCACCTAAATTATTGTTTCCGGGCAGCAGATCGTGCTGTCTAAACAGCGATCTGCTGCCCAGAAACAATGCAGCTGAGGACGAGCGATTGCAATAACAATCCTCATACTGTGAAGGAGATCATGCAGCGGTCTCCTTCACTGAACAAGCAGCCGACAGTTGGAAAGGAACGCTTCCTTTTCGACAATTGGCTTCTCCTCGGCCCCTTTAAACGCTTAAATAAAGCGAGGGGAGTCGAAAAATAGATAAGTTCACCATAAATTAGCAGTCCGGTGACCACCATTCAAATAGTTTCCAAAAAGTGGAAGACACAAGTCCAGGGCTACTGTTTTCATTGTTCACTCTCTTATTATCCTGATGATTATTTGGTGTTATTATATCTATTTGAATATGGGATTAAAGAGATTTTCCAAGATGTTAATACTGATGTCCTGTCCTCAAGTTAGGTCATCAGTATCTGATCGGTGGGGCTCGGTAAGGCAGTGTTAGGCCCCTTTCACACAGGCAAGAATTGCACGCGGGTGCAATGCATGATGTGAACGCATTTCACCCGCACTGAATCCGGACCCATTCACTTCAGTGGGACTGTTCAGATAAGCGGTGATTTTCACACATCACTTGTGCGTTGCATGAAAATCTCAGCATGTTCTATATTCTGCGTTTTTCACGCAACGCAGGCCCCATAGAAATGAATGGGGATGCGTGAAAATCACAAGCATCTATAAGCAAGTGCGGATGCAATGCGATTTTCACGCATGGTTGCTAAGGAGACGAGGGATGAGTTACCCGGGACCCCATTTACTTTATTATTTTCCATTATAATATGGTTATAATGGAAAATAATAGCATTCTTTAATTCAGAATGCTAAGTAAAAGGTCCATTGTGGGGTTAAAAATATATATATTTTTAACTCGCCTCATCCACTTGATCGTGCAGCCGGGCTCATCTTCTTTCTTCTTCTTCTTGCAGGACCTGGCTGCAAAAGGACCTTCAGTGACGTTATCGCGCTCACCACGTGGTGAGCGCGATTACGTCATCAAAGGTCCTTTGGCAGGTCCTGAAAGAAGATGATGCTGGCTGCGCAAACAACAGGATAAGGTGAATTAATTATACTGTATTTTTTTTTTTTACCCCTAAATCCACATTTTAGTAAGCATTCTGTATTAAGAATGCTATTATTTTCCCTTATAACCATGTTATAAGGGAAAATAATAAAATATACAGAACACCTAACCCAAACCCGAACTTCAGTGAAGAAGTCCGGGTTCGGGTCTGGGTACCACAGTCAGTTTTTTATCACGTGCGTGCAAAACGCATTGCACCCGCGCAATAAAAACTGAACATCCGAAAGTTTTGAATATACCCGTATTATTGGGCGTTATATTCTTGTCTTGTTTTCTATGCGCATGTTTGTTTCATTTGTACTGTAAATGTGTTGTGCATAGCATCTCTGATCACTAGGTGGTGCGTGCTCTTTTTTTTATTTCATTTTTTCATGTCCAGACGTTATATACTTTGTATACATACACTTTATTAGGTGTTCATCATGCCTCCAGTTGATGGGTGGTGCACTGCTGCTGAGTCATTCTTTACTTTAAGCACTGGCATCATGTGTACTTCTATGGTTTACGCAGGCGCCAGACTTCTCTGTAGGTAACACAATTAATGACTCTATCGTATACAACTGTGATGTGCTTGTTTAAACCTTGGGACTAGCGTCTTCCCCCTGAGGAAGCCACAGAGCGTTTTTTTGATTGAAACGTCTTTATTACGATCAGTCATCATACTTACATACATTAGTACTGTGACGCAGCACAGGCCATGAAACAGTACATAATAAATTACTTTCAGTCGTCTTTGCGAGCATGGCATTGTTATGTAAAGCACGGGCTAACCCACACTATACATCGCAATGAATGCTACACTAGCATACCTATTCAATCACAAAACCTTCCAACAAAGCATTTAGACAGTGATGAGGGGAAGGGGAGGTGGGAAGGAGGGGATAGGGAGGGGGAATCACATGTCCTTATCTTTATTGAGAAGACAAATACAAACGGGGGGAGAAGGGGAAGGAGAGGGGTTTAGTCCTCTTCTTCTTCGTCGACGTCCGAGATGTTGTAGTCCTGCAGCATACTATGGATAAGTCTGCGGCAGTCCTGGACGGACTTGTTCTCCCTCCTGAGAATGAGCCGGTTCCTAGCAAACCAAATAGCGTCCTTAAAACAGTTCATAAGGCGCCAGGCCTCCTGGATGGCTCTGACAGTATGGATTCCAGGAAATAGTCCGTACAGCACCGAAGTGTGTTGCAGGCTGTTCCTGGGCACTGAGTCTTTGAGTTCATGTTCCAGGGCATCCAACAGGCGCTGTGCAAAGCGGCACCCCCAAAACAGGTGGTAAGGTGTTTCCTCCACGAAAGGGCACCTGGGGCAGTACCGGGTTTTGCTCAGATTACGGGCATGCATGAATGACCGGATTGGCAGTCCGCCCTGAATGGCCATCCATGACAAGTCCTTATGCCCGTTAGTCAACCTGTTTGACGACACATTAGTCCAAGCTGTCTCTAGTGTGTCGTCCTGGATCCCTGGAATTGACTCAAGCACGTCCTTTGCTCTGATGAGTTTGTGGATAGTTTTTGGCTTCCACAAGTCGGGTTTGAGGCCCTCCAGCTGGTGTTCCCTCACAAACCTGACGACGTCCCCGTAGAACCAGGGAGCGTGCCAGTTGTAAGGGATGGAGCTGTCCCACTTGTCCCAGCCCAGACCCCTCCAGAGGGGCAGGAGGAAGAAGCGAGACATAGCCTTGCCCGCAGAGCCGTTAGCAGTTCTCAGAGTCCGACGAACGCTGTCACAAACAAAGGCGATCCGCAGTAAAGTGGGCAGGTCCGGTATGCCCTTTCCGCCCTTGCGGGGCTCTTTGTACATGATGGCTCGTTTCACTCTGTCCATCTTAGATCCCCAGATGAAGCGAAACACTGTCCTGGTGATGGCCCTGGAAACGGTGGCAAGAGGGGGCCATGCCTGTGCGGTGTATTGTAGCACAGGCAAAACTTCATTTCGCAGGACGAGTGCTTTCCCTTCAATCGTGAGGTGTCTAATGCTCCACAGTCCAATTCTTTGGTTTACTTTGGCCAAGCGTTCTTCCCAAGACTTGAGGGCTGCGCCTTCCTTCCCGAACCAGACTCCCAGAATTTTGATGAAGCCCGATTTGATGGTAAATGGGAAGGGGGCAGAAGAAGCCAGTTGCCAGTCTCCGAAGAGCATGGCTTCTGACTTGCCGCAGTTGACTTTGGCCCCTGAAGCTTGTCCGAACTCCTCGCAGGTCTGGACGAGTGCAGTCACCGAACGCCGGTCAGCGCAGAAGACAGTCACATCATCCATGTACAGCGAGCACTTGACCTCGTGGTGTCCAGGTCCTGGTGCGGTGATCCCTCTGATCTCTCCATTCTGCCGGACAGACTCCGCGAAGGATTCTATAACACAAACAAAAAGGAGAGGTGAAAGAGGGCAGCCTTGTCTGACCCCTGAGCGAACCGAAAAGGGGTCAGTCTTCCAGCCGTTCACCAACACCGTACTGCAAATGTCAAGATACATCAGGTCAACAAACGAACAGAACCTCCTGCCCAGGCCCAGCCTGCGCAAAGCCCTGCCCATGAACGCATGGGACACACGGTCAAAGGCCTTCTCCTGGTCCAGGCTGACCAGGGCCGCATGTACGCGGCGGTCTTTGACGTAGTGTACCGTGTCTCTCACGAGAGCGAGGCTGTCTGCGATCCTGCGGCCGGGAATGCCACAGGTCTGGTCCGGGTGGATGATTCTGCCGATGACGACCTTCAGCCTGTTGGCTAGCACCTTGGCGAGGATCTTGTAGTCCACGTTCAGGAGAGAGATGGGACGCCAGTTTCTCAGGTCACATCTCTCCCCCTTCCGCTTATACAGGATCGTGATCATTCCTTCCCTCAAGGATGGGGGCATTGTACCCTCCACCACCATCTCCTCATAGAGTTCCAACAGGTCCGGACAGATCAGGTCCCCCAGCGCTACATAGAGCTCTGCTGGGAGGCCGTCACTGCCCGGGGTCCTGCCGGACTTAAAGGATCTAGCGGCAGAGAGCACCTCCCCCACCGTCAGAGGGTCATCCATGGCCTCCGTACCTGCAGGATCAAGGTGGTTAGTGATACCTGACAGGAATTTATCGGCGGCCTTCTGGTCGGTGTTCCTCAGGGAGTAGAGGTCGCTGTAGTAGTCTGTGACGACTCCCATTACTTCCTCCTTCCCCGAACGCATGTTGCCGTCTTTGTCTCGGAGTTCGTTCAGGGGCATGTGGCCGGCGTGGAGTTTCCTGAAAAAGAACGAGTTACACTTCTCATCCTTCTCCAGGTTTTCCACTTTGGAACGGAAGACGATCTGCTTGGATTCCTCCTCAAAGTGCCTTTTCAGGTTCTTTTTGGCCTCCTCCAGCTCCCGCCTAACGTTCCAGCCGCACCGGTGAAGGTCTTGCAGGGACCGCAGCTCTCGCTGCAGCGCTCTGAAGGCCCTCTTCTTCTCACATGCCTGATGTTGTTGTTTGGCCTGAAAGAAACAACGAAACTGGACTTTAACATACTCCCACCAGTCACTAGTCTGTTTGAACAAGCATTTGACATTCCGCCAGGCTGTGTAGACCTCCCTAAGTTCCGCAAGCACATCCTCGCGATTCAGCAGGGCGCAGTTCAGTTTCCAGGACCCTCGGCCGGGGGGGAACCCGGTGCCTAGGGTGCACTGGACCTGAATGGCCCTGTGATCGGAGAAGAAGCAAGGGACCATAGAGTGTCCACACTGCCTGACTGCCCGAGAGGTAAACACAAAGTCGATCCGGGAGCGGAGTGAGCCATTGGGTCGGCTCCACGTATAATTAATGGAGCCGTTCCCCATGGAACCCACAACGTCCTGCAGACGCGCTTCGGTCACCATCTCAATGAGCAGTTTGGAAGTGACATCAAGCTTGCTTGACGTCCCGGAGCTGCGTCCGTCCCCCTCGATCGGGCAGTTGAAATCCCCGGCCATCACTACGGTCCTGGTGGTGGCGAGTTTCAGTCGGAGGGCCTGGAATAACTCCAGTCGCTCACCCTTGTCAGGGGAGGCGTACACGTTGATGAGCCTAACCGGCTCTCCCGCCCAGGAGCCGTCTACGACAAGTAGTCTGCCGCAGACGAGCTCCTGGACGGAGTCAAGTGTGAACGCGTTTCCCCTGAGGAGGATGGCAACCCCGGCCGACTTGCAGTCGCCACCCCCGGACCAGTAGGACGGGCCGTGGGACCACTCCCTGGCCAGATGGTTGTGTGACCTAGAGGGGGGCAAAGAACACTCCTGTAACATAAACACGTCGGCAACCTGTGCAGTAAGAAAGGTTAGTACCGTCTGACGTCTGAACCTGTCCCTGATGCTCCTAACATTAATGGTAAAAAGGTTAAAATTCGCCATCATGTGAGAGAAAAAAAGAGGTTAGCGAAACACGATACATCTTAGTTACCACTCCGGTCGTCCGGCGGCTTCTCCGTTTCTTGTCCGCTGTCCGGGGGTCGCCCCTGCAACAGCGCAAAGTTCGCTACGATCTCCTCTAGGGTTATCTGTAGCCGTATCGGGTCGGCGGTTGCTCCGTTGGCCACCATTTCCTCCACCTCGGTCTCGTCGAGGCTAACAGGGGGGTGGAGGGTTTGTTGTTGGGGGTCCTCGTTAGTGGCCTCCGGTTCTTCCGTCTGCTGTTCTGTTTCCTCTTTGTTGGGTGAGGCCCCTTCCTCTGCCACAACCATCTTCTTTTTGGATTGGTCCGCGATGGGGCTGTCTCTCTCCTTCCTCTTCCCTTTCCTGACCTCTGGGGAGGCAAGAGGGGGAAAATCCTCCAAAGAGAGGGCTACAGCAGCTGGAGGGGGGATTAGTGCTGCTGCAGTGGTGACAATGGGGCGGGTTGGGCTTGGGGCGGTGGAGGGTATCACTGAGGTAATGGGCAGTTGGATAAGGGAATCCTCAGTGGTGGTGACTTCGGGGGGGGGGGGGGGGCGGGAGGGGGGGGGAACGGAAGCATGGCCTAGGGCAGGTGTCTGCTTACCCTCCTTCTTTTTGGACTCCTTCGCTTTGGGTTTTGTTGCTGCCGGAGGTGCGGTTGCGGTGGGGTTCCCGCTGGCCGGTGCTCTGGCTGCGACTGCTGCCCAGGTGCGTTCTCTTTGTGGGCAGTCCTTGTAGATGTGCGACGCCAGGCCGCACAGGTTGCAAGCCGTCTTCTTAGGGCAGTCCCGGGTTTCGTGCCCTGTCACTCGACAGATCCAGCAGGCCACTTCCTTGCAGTCGCTCAGCCTGTGCCCCTTCTTGCCACATTTCCTGCAGGTCTGCGGCATGTCGGGGTAGTAGACGAGCGCTTGGGAGTTGCCCAGCGAGAAGGTCGGGGGCAGGTGTTGCACGCCATCCGGGTCTGTGGAATCCCTGTTCAGGCGGACGATGACTGACCACTTGCCGGTCCAGAAGCCGTTTCCATCCAGGATGTGGGTGGGGTCCCTCATCACGGTACAGAAGCGCTTCAGGTAGGTGACGATATCCTTGCCTGGGATGTGTGGGTTCCGCATGGCGACGGTCACTCTCCTCTCTTCTCTCTGGACTGGGCAGCTGCCCACAAAGCGTCGAAAGGGGGAGTCCGGCTGTGCGGCCTTCACCATCTCCCAGTACCTCTTGCAGGTGTTCACGGAGGCAAAGGTTATCCAGAAGATCCCAGTGAAGAAGGCGTGGATGCTCGTCACCTCCGGCTTGGCAAATCCCTGCTCCAGGACCATCTTCTTGCCAAACACATCCTGGCTCAGGTCCGGTGTTCTCCCGTCCACTTCCTTCAGCTTCAGGACGACCGTCTGCCTCATCCAGGGCTCCAGGGGAGGGGAGCCGGGACTGGGCTTCTGGCCGTCCCGTTGCTTCGGAGGGGCGGGTGCCACCGGGTCCGCAGCCGAGGAAGTGGGGGCTGAAGGGTCCTGGAGGGCCTCTGCCGTGGCCTTTCTTCCTTCTGCGGTCTTCTTCGTCTTCTTCTTGGGAGGCTTGGAGGTTGAGGTAGAGGCCATGGCTTCTTCCTTCTTCCTGCCTTCCTCTCCCAGGAACGTCTTCTTGCTGGGCGGAGCTTCTTCCGGGGAAGGGCGGAGCTTCTTCCGGGGTAGGGCTTCGCCGAGCCTCTTCTCCTCGTCGGGGTCCCCCGAGGCCGGAGTCTTCAGGCCGGAGTCTTCAGTCCTCGTCGTCGGGGTTCCTCGTCGAGTCTTCGCAAAGTCTTCTCCTGGATCGCAGTCGGAGAAGATCTTCCAGCTGTCGTGTTCGGGGCTGTCTAGATCCAAGTAAGCACTGTCTAACGTCGTACACCAAGACTATTAAGCCACAGGCCAAGAGGAGGTCGGAGACCAGAGCACTCTTGTTCCCTGGGGAATAGCCCTACACCCAATAGCAGCAGTGAGCTGAAGCTGAATTTAATCAACGATGCTCAAAGGCAGAGTGCAGGGGGTACCCACAAGGACCTGGGCCGGCAAGAAAAGGCAGACTGATAAGAACAGATACTACACTTGATCTTAGCCAAAAGGCCGAGAAGCACTGAATCCGGACCCATTCACTTCAGTGGGACTGTTCAGATAAGCGGTGATTTTCACACATCACTTGTGCGTTGCATGAAAATCTCAGCATGTTCTATATTCTGCGTTTTTCACGCAACGCAGGCCCCATAGAAATGAATGGGGATGCGTGAAAATCACAAGCATCTATAAGCAAGTGCGGATGCAATGCGATTTTCACGCATGGTTGCTAAGGAGACGAGGGATGAGTTACCCGGGACCCCATTTACTTTATTATTTTCCATTATAATATGGTTATAATGGAAAATAATAGCATTCTTTAATTCAGAATGCTAAGTAAAAGGTCCATTGTGGGGTTAAAAATATATATATTTTTAACTCGCCTCATCCACTTGATCGTGCAGCCGGGCTCATCTTCTTTCTTCTTCTTCTTGCAGGACCTGGCTGCAAAAGGACCTTCAGTGACGTTATCGCGCTCACCACGTGGTGAGCGCGATTACGTCATCAAAGGTCCTTTGGCAGGTCTTGAAAGAAGATGATGCTGGCTGCGCAAACAACAGGATAAGGTGAATTAATTATACTGTATTTTTTTTTTTTACCCCTAAATCCACATTTTAGTAAGCATTCTGTATTAAGAATGCTATTATTTTCCCTTATAACCATGTTATAAGGGAAAATAATAAAATATACAGAACACCTAACCCAAACCCGAACTTCAGTGAAGAAGTCCGGGTTCGGGTCTGGGTACCACAGTCAGTTTTTTATCACGTGCGTGCAAAACGCATTGCACCCGCGCAATAAAAACTGAACATCCGAAAGTTTTGAATATACCCGTATTATTGGGCGTTATATTCTTGTCTTGTTTTCTATGCGCATGTTTGTTTCATTTGTACTGTAAATGTGTTGTGCATAGCATCTCTGATCACTAGGTGGTGCGTGCTCTTTTTTTTATTTCATTTTTTCATGTCCAGACGTTATATACTTTGTATACATACACTTTATTAGGTGTTCATCATGCCTCCAGTTGATGGGTGGTGCACTGCTGCTGAGTCATTCTTTACTTTAAGCACTGGCATCATGTGTACTTCTATGGTTTACGCAGGCGCCAGACTTCTCTGTAGGTAACACAATTAATGACTCTATCGTATACAACTGTGATGTGCTTGTTTAAACCTTGGGACTAGCGTCTTCCCCCTGAGGAAGCCACAGAGCGTTGTGATATGTGTGGGGACGCTTCAGACCGGACCCCAGACCTCCCAAGTGTCCCTTTTTTGGAGGGTACTCAAACAAAACAATAGCTGATCTTAGGGAGACCAGCTACAGAAAACACTGTGGAGCCTCATATAAGAGTCTCGACACAGCAATCCAAAGTGCAAAGCTCCCTGGGAAATAGTGATATGCAAAATAACCATGGAGCCCCAGTTATGGGTCTTCAACACAGTGAAAGCCAGATATCCCTCAAAGGAAGGAAAACCGAGCAAAGGGGTGTCCCCATTACAGAGATCACCAAATCCACCATATTAAGTGGCCCCTATGTCAAGATCCTGATCTTTTACAAGCTTTAAGGATGTGACGGGGAAGACCTAAGCCAGTCATCCATCCACAGACAGCTGTTTTGGGGTGTTGCCCCTCATCAGTATGGAGTAGGATTCTGGCTAACCGGGAGCAATGCCTTGGAGACTACTCAAACAAAACAATAGCTGATCTTAGGGAGACCAGCTACAGAAAACACTGGCTTTCACTGTGTTGAAGACCAGTGTTCCCTCTAAGCTTTGGCAGTTGCTGAGCGGGGTCGGCTAGAGATGGGCAATGCTTAGTCAAAGGTGGGCGATAGGACAATCAAACAAGAGATCATCACCAACATATTGGCAAAACAATAAATCTAGCCTACTAAGTAAGACAAGATAAAACAGTTACTGGAGTGGACGGACAGTGTGACAGAACCGCACACAAAATGTCTCCTGCGGAGTGAAGAAAGACCTTGCTAAGTGCTAACCTGACACTGGCTAGGACGTCTAACTTATACATCTTCTTGTATATAGTGATATGGACCATGTTGGTATAACCTGGGCATCTCCTGTATATAATTATATATGTACAGCTGGTATAAGTAATACATCTTCTTGTATACAGTGATATGGAACATGCTGGTATAACCTGGGCATCTCGGGTATATAATTATATATGTACAGCTGGTATAAGTAGGGGTGCACCGAAATTTCGGCAGCCGAAAATATCGGCCGAAAATGCACCTAATCCACTTCGGCCGATATTGTTACATATCGGCCGAAAATATGGGGTGTGGGATTTGTCACCCACCATCTGCGGGCGGGCGCCGGGCGGGCGGTTTACTTTGTCACTGCATCTTTATTTTACCTTACAATCGTGAGGCTCTAGTAACTAACAACTCTGCAGGCAGAGCGGAGGCCGGCGTAACGTCACTTACTCACGTGACGCGCCTGCTCCGCCTCCTTCATTCATAAAGTGGGCGGAGCAGGTGCGTCACGTGAGTAAGTGACGTTACGCCGCCCTCCGCTCTGCCTGCAGAGTTGTTACCGGAGCGTCACGATTGTAAGGTAAAATAAAGATGCAGTGAGTGATGCTGTGAGCAGCAGGGCCGGGGCTGTTATGGGTAGGGGGATCGGTCTATGGCACTGCTATGGGGAGGGGGGATCTGTGCACTGTTATGGGGAAAGGGATCTGTGCACTGTTATGGGAAAAGGGATCTGTGCACTGTTATGGGAAAAGGGATCTGTGCACTGTTATGGGGAAAGGGATCTGTGTACTGTTATGGGGAAAGGGATCTGTGCACTGTTATGCCCATAACAGTGCACATATCCCCTTTCCATAACAGTGCACAGATCCCCCTCTCCATAACAGCGCCACCCACAGATCCCCCTCTCCATAACAGCGCCACCCACAGATCCCCCTCTCCATAACAGCGCCACCCACAGATCACCCTCTCCATAACAGCGCCACCCACAGATCCCCCTCTCCATAACAGCGCCACCCACAGATCCCCCTCTCCATAACAGCGCCACCCACAGATCCCCCTCTCCATAACAGCGCCACCCACAGATCCCCCTCTCCATAACAGCGCCACCCACAGATTACCCTCTCCATAACAGCGCCACCCACAGATCCCCCTCTCCATAACAGAGCCACCCACAGATCCCCCCCTCCATAACAGCGCCACCCACAGATCCCCCTCTCCATAACAGAGCCACCCACAGATCCCCCTCTCCATAACAGCGCCACCCACAGATCCCCCTCTCCATAACAGCGCCACCCACAGATCCCCCTCTCCATAACAGCGCCACCCACAGATCCCCCTCTCCATAACAGAGCCACCCACAGATCCCCCTCTCCATAACAGAGCCACCCACAGATCACCCTCTCCATAACAGCGCCACCCACAGATTACCCTCTCCATAACAGCGCCACCCACAGATCCCCCTCTCCATAACAGCGCCACCCACAGATCCCCCTCTCCATAACAGCGCCACCCACAGATCCCCCTCTCCATAACAGCGCCACCCACAGATCCCCCTCTCCATAACAGCGCCACCCACAGATCCCCCTCTCCATAACAGCGCCACCCACAGATCCCCCTCTCCATAACAGCGCCACCCACAGATCCCCCTCTCCATAACAGCGCCACCCACAGATCCCCCTCTCCATAACAGCGCCACCCACAGATCCCCCTCTCCATAACAGCGCCACCCACAGATCCCCCTCTCCATAACAGCGCCACCCACAGATGAATTTCATTCATGAAAAAGAATTATTAATAAAATCATTAAAAAAAAAGTATTTTAAAAGTATTTGGGCAAAAAGGCAGTTTCGGTTTTCGGTCAAGGGCATCCTGAATTTTCGGTTTCGGACCAGAATTTTCATTTCGGTGCACCCCTAGGTATAAGTAATACATCTTCTTGTATACAGTGATATGGACCATGCTGGTTAGAACCTGGGCATCTCCTGTATATAATTATATATGTACAGCTGGTATAAGTAATACATCTTCTTGTATACAGTGATATGGAACATGCTGGTATAACCTGGGCATCTCGGGTATATAATTATATATGTACAGCTGGTATAAGTAATACATCTTCTTGTATACAGTGATATGGACCATGCTGGTAGAACCTGGGCAACTCCTGTATATAATAATATATGTACAGCTGGTATAAGTAATACATCTTCTTGTATACAGTGATATGGAACATGCTGGTATAACCTGGGCATCTCGGGTATATAATTATATATGTACAGCTGGTATAAGTAATACATCTTTTTGTATACAGTGATATGGAACATGCTGGTATAACCCAGGCATCTCATGGTGTATATAGTTATATTTGTGCTCGGATCGGCTCATGATGAGAGGGTCCCCTACCTAAGCCTATACTCCCCCCCCCCCCCCCCCCCCCCACCTAGAAGCAGCAGAGTTATGCCGGAACTGCTTATCGAAGGGTAGCCTAAAGGGGCCACACCAATGATGAGTCCTGAGAAGAAGGGAGGGCTTCTGGGTGGGTCGAAAGCATTCGAACTGACAAGTGGGGGCAGGGGAGCCAGGTTTAAATAATTAAAGCCCCGCCTCCCCTCACACAAACACGGCACTCTTAATTGCCTACCACTTGTGCTCGGATCGGCTCATGATGAGGGTCCCCTACCTAAGCCTATACTCCCCCCCCCCCCCCCCCCTACCTAGAAGCAGCAGAGTTATGTCGGAACTGCTTATCGAAGGGTAGCCTAAAGAGGCCAAAAGAACCATGCATAGGAGTTTGAAAAAACTTGATAACAGAAACTACAAAACCAAAACTCGAAAGCCAGTGATATTTTGTATAAGGATCCGGGATATAACGCATGGAACTGCGACGACCCAACCGTTTGATGACATGTACTGGCACCTTATGCATGGACGGCGCAGCTGCCGCGCCCATGCGGAAGGAATGTCCTGTGATCCAGAGAGGACCGACCCCTGAACCTGTCAACTAAACCTGAATGTACGTAAGAAAGGCCGCGGTGGTTAGCCGGGTATTGCCTAGTTCGAGTACTGGAGAACATGCCACTTGGACTAAATACTACGCAGCCAAGCCTCCAAGGCCTGCACCGGACACCATCTGCTGTCCGTGGGAAAGTATCTGACCGCCACCGATTCCCCCGGCCGTGACGTCTTGGACGAGGCCAAGGTGAGGACATAGCGTATTGGTGCCCATGAGCTCGCCTGACCTGAGGAATCCATGGAAGGCCAGGTACAAGGCTGTTTCTACCAGAGCACCAACCTGCGGCCCGAACGGTTTACCCTGCAGTTTGTCTGTCACGGCCTGAACAAGCTACCGGTAAATGGCTGACGCACATGTCGTTTCACAACAGACATCTTGCGCAAACCCTTCAACGCCGCTTTGATCGGGTGGGCGGAGAAGAGTGACGGTAGGTCGGGATGTAGCATGTACCAATGGTGCTGAATACCTGCCATGTATAGTTAACAATGCTATAGGACAGGTTTAATTGAGAGTGGCAAAACCCTGACGAAGCCCAATAGGTGAGTGATAGGCCCCCGGCCAGCGGCCGGGTAGGTGTTCTCATATCTCTGAAACGGGCGCCAAGCTGTCTTGTAAGCCCTCAGAGTATTACTGGCCAAGGAATTGGCCATCAGTCTCTCAGCTATGGTGAGATGAGAGACTAGTCCCAGCGCAGCTGGGTCTGGTGAGGAATCTTTTATTTTTATTTTATCCTCCATGCGTGAGAGACTCTAATGGCGGAGTCATGTGTGTAAACCTAAAGCGGAGAAGCCATGCGCGAGAGACTAATGGCGGAGCCATGCGTGAGAGACTAATGGCGGAGTCATATGTGTAAAACTAAAATGGAGAAGCCATGCGTAAGAGACTCTAATGGCGGAGACATACGTGTAAAACTAAAACGGAGAAGCCATGTGTGAGAGATTCTAATGGCGGAGTCGTATGTGTAAAACTAACACGGAGAAGCCATGCGTGAGGGCCTCTAATGGCGGAGTCATATGTGTAAACCTAAAATGGAGAAGCCATGCGTGAGAGACTCCAATGGCGGAGACATATGTGTAAACCTAAAACGGAGAAGCCATGCGTGAAAGATTCTAATGGCGGAGTCATATGTGTAAACTAGGGCTGCACGATATGGGAATTTTGTGCGATTGCGATTAGGGCCCTAAAAATTGCGATAACGATGTGCGATGCGATATTTTAAGGGAATTGTGCTAGAGGTCTATTTGCTTGGATTTTCCCATATGAGCCGCTGACGCGGCTGGGTATGACATAGTTATGGGGGATCTGTGGATGGCGCTGTTATGTGGGGGATCTGTGGATGGCGCTGTTATGTGGGGGATCTGTGGATGGCGCTGTTATGTGGGGGATCTGTGGATGGCGCTGTTATGTGGGGGATCTGTGGATGGCGCTGTTATGTGGGGGATCTGTGGATGGCGCTGTTATGTGGGGGATCTGTGGATGGCGCTGTTATGTGGGGGATCTGTGGATGGCGCTGTTATGTGGGGGATCTGTGGATGGCGCTGTTATGTGGGGGATCTGTGGATGGCGCTGTTATGTGGGGGATCTGTGGAGGACGCTGTTATGTGGGGGATCTGTGGAGGACGCTGTTATGTGGGGGATCTGTGGATGGCGCTGTTATGTGGGGGATCTGTGGATGGCGCTGTTATGTGGGGGATCTGTGAATGGCGCTGTTATGTGGGGGATCTGCGGAGGGCACTGTTATGGGGGACCTGCGGAGGGCACTGTTATGGGGGACCTGCGGAGGGCACTGTTATGGGGGACCTGCGGAGGGCACTGTTATGGGGGATGTGTGCTATGACACATGGGGCCACGAGGGGGGCCAGCATAAGACACACATATAGCATCTTATGCTGGTCCCCCTCATGGCCCCATGTGTCCCTTCATGTGTTAACTCTCCTATTCATAAAATGGCCAGCCTCTGTACTTTCACAGTTTCACTATGAATGCACTCACACTGCAGAGAGCGGCAGAGAGCGAGCCGGCCGGCGCGTGACTGACGTCACTGTCACGCTCCTCCCACCTAATTCAGGAAGCAGGAGCGTGACTAAGTGACGTCAGTCACGCGCCGGCCGGCTGCCTCGCTCGCTCCCGCTCGTCGCTGCAGTGCATTCATCGTGAAAGTAAGTACAGAGGCTGGACCTGTTATGTTATCAATAGGACAGAGGACTTTTTTTTATCAATAGGGGCCCCTTAATATATAATAATCGCGGCATTTTCGGCTCGGCCGAATCGCCAAACCGCATTTGCCGATTATCGCGGTTTGATTACTTTAGCGATATATCGTGCAGCTCTAGTGTAAACCTAAAGTGGAGAAGCCATGCGTGAGAGATTCTAATGGCGGAGTCATATGTGTAACCTAAAACGGGGAAGCCATGCGTGAGAGACTCTAATGGCGGAGACATATGTGTAAACCTAAAACGGAGAAGCCATGCGTGAGAGACTCTAATGAAGGAGTCATATGTGTAACCTAAAACGGAGAAGCCATGCGTGAGAGACTCAAAAAATGTATTTTTATTTTATTTTATTTTTTTTAAACTATAAACCACTTAAGCAGCTCCCGTACGGGCACAGCTCTGAGTACGAGCATGAAGAGCATGGTATAACGCAGATCACCTGCACGGACTAACTAACATCCTGTGCCTAAATAACCCCCTTGGATCCTTATGTACGGCTGGCAGCAGGAAGCCAGCCACCGCCTATGATCTGCTCCCCCTGACCAAGCCTAGTACTCCTTCCCCTGATCCCTGCCTACCTAACGGCACGGCGGCCCGTGCCAGACTTTATTGAAGATGAGGAGCCTTTACCCCCCAGGCGCGTGGGGAGCTCACGCTGCTCCCTGGCAGAATGCACCAGTGCGGGGGAGCCCCCCTCCTCAGCTAGGGCCGACCCACCGCTGGCTGGACACTCGTACCGCGTGGGAAGCAGCGCCACTCCCTGACAATGTGCACCGGATCAGAGGGAGTCCTTCCTTTACCGTGGGCCCCGGCCCCCGCTGGTTTGAACCGTGTGAGGAGCCGCACAGCTCCCTGGCATTGTGCGCCGGTGCGGGAGTGCCCCCCTCACCTAGGGGCTGGTTATTGTGACTGGAACCCGCTGGGAGACTGAAGCCTGACCGGACCTACCTGTGACCGTGAAGGCTGACCTCCCAGGCCGTGGCTGACCCGCGTGCGTAGTCGTGACGCAACTACCCGTAGATGCCCACCCAGTGCCTGTAGTCAACGGGAGTGCGACAGAGTCTGTGGATGTGACCGACTAGCCCCTGTAGTCGTGAGGGGACCCTACATCGAGAGTAGCGGTAACGGACCATCGCCTGTAGACGTGGTATGTCTGTTGACATGAGACTAATGCCTGCAGTCGTGGCAGGCCTATATAACGAGTCTGTAGTCTTAACAGATTTGTGCCTGCAGTCGTGGCAGGGCTTTAGAGCGGGTCTGTAGTCGTGACAGACTGATGCCTGCAGTCGTGGCAGGGCTTTAGAGCGGGTCTGTAGTCGTGACAGACTGATGCCTGCAGTCGTGGCAGGGCTTTATAACGAGTCTGTAGTCGTGACAGACTAAATGCCTGCAGTCGTGGCAGGGCTTTATAACGAGTCTGTAGTCGTGACAGACCTGGCAAAACAAAATTTATAGCATTGATAGGCCACCATACCCAGTCCCCCAAGCCCACGCAGGAGTAAAAAGGGGGGGGTGGCCCATGCATGCGCACCACACCTGGCGGCCATAACAGCCACAAACCCCACAGTATCGCAAAGTAGCCAACCACCTGTGGACCTGAATAAACAAGGACAGACATGTGAGTGAGCGAACCCCGGCTGAGTGACCCTTCACCCACGCAACCGATCCCTAGCTAACCACCGGCTTGTCGCGGCTGCGCCCGAAACCGACCCACTGACTCCCGACGTACCGTATGTGCTATGGGCGGCCAGGCTGCGTGCGCAAGGCGTAGTGGCCATCCCCCTTCCTTGAACCCTCTTTTATTTAATACTTAAATTTTTTATTTTTATTTTTTTCCAACTGACGCCTGCCTTAGTGCCTGGCCACTGGTGCTGAGCAAGGAGCCCAGTACCTGGACTGCAGTACCAGCATGGCCTGTAGGTGTCGACCTCTCTCAGACCAGGACCTGCTAGAGCGCCGAAGGGCAGTGAGCCGCACTGTGGAGCCGATGGCCGGCGTGACCGCTGCGCTGCGTGCGACGGTATGAGAGCGGGAGTGTGACTCGCCGCAACGGAGCCACAGGTGAGGAGGCTGTTGTACAGTTTAGCCTGGGGGACGCTGCATGTGGGAGCGGGGTGCCTGGAGCGGATCGGAAGTGCGGGCAGTCACAGGTGCGGGTGGGGACCGGCGGGCACGCCCGGCAGCATGACATGACATAAATAACGAGACGGGTGTGCAGCCACCCAGCCTACCTATTCTCCGCAGCGATGAGCCCGACGCCGCCGACCACACGAACTAACAACGAGACACGCGACCTCTCTGGAAGGACAGCCAACCCACGAGCCGATTCGAAAGCATTCGAACTGACAAGTGGGGGCAGGGGAGCCAGGTTTAAATAATTAAAGCCCCGCCTCCCTTCACACAAACACGGCACTCTTAATTGCCTACCACATGTTACTTTTTCCCCCATTTTCCTTGGCTGAGACAAGCAACATTGCCAATGCAAAACCTGAAGGGAATGCAATGCTGTTCCAGAGAGACTCACTCTAGCCTCTCTAAGATGGCGGCGCCAACCAGCATTCCCTTGTTTTGCATTGGCTAGTCTGCTGTGATAAAACCTCCCATACAGTACATGCTGTTTCATGTGCTGCTCACATGAAGGACTTATCACTATCAGGCTAGGCCAGAGAGACTCATTCACTTCACTCACTCTAGCCTATAGGATTAAAAATAACTAAGATTGGTTAGTGTTCTCCCCTACTACTGACATTCTACCATCATTGATTGCTGAACTGGTCTCTCCTGGTATTTCTAGAGTGTTAACTCGTGACAAGAAGTGGAGAACAGCGGGGGACAATAGTGGCACTAGTAGTCTACTAGTGCCACTATTGTCCCCCGCTGTTCTCCACTTCTTGTCACGAGTTAACACTCTAGAAATACCAGGAAAGACCAGTTCAGCAATCAATGACGGTTTCTAGGATTTTACTTATTGTAGGTAGCCCAAAAGAGAAACTCAGTCTCACTCCAGCGTGTGCCTCTGGCCTGGCTCTAAAATGGCCGCGCCGCCGCCACTACCGCACTTTACTGCCTGCTGCTGCTCAGTCCTCCTCTTTGACCATCCAAAAAGTTGGGAGCTATGTGACCCCTCTGCTTCCACTACCCACTCTGATAGTTTGTTTATTGTGTGTTCATTTCAAAATGTATTATTTTGTTATTTAATTGCGTTTCATTCTTTGGCACATTTTGTTTGTGGGTGATTAAATATATATATTATTTTTGTGCCACTTTCTTTGTAGCAAAGGAGGTTGGTCACTTATAATGGTGCATGCCCCCGTTTTCTTGTATTATGGAGGTGTTTGCCTTTTAACTTTTTAACTGTGGTACTTTATGTTGCCATTGTTGCTAGAAGATGCTCTGTAAAGCAATTTTGGGCCTAGCAGTGTCCTGGAAAACGGATGACACACTGGGGGCAAAAAATGGACACTTGTCCCAAACACAAATTTTTCACATACATCTTCATGGGTGAACCACTGACCATCTTGTCACAGATGTCCTCACAGACATGTGAAAGAGGCCTAGGATTATGCCTTTTTGCGACACAGTTAATAAATCGGACGCACATCTAATTAACATAGCCATGCCCACTGTGAGATCATATTGTGACCAGTCACTGATTCTAAGGAACACTTGCTACCTGCAGATCTGGTCTTTCTGTGTAAAGCATTTCTTTTACAGACCTACCTTGTAAGTAACCGAACAGGTAGAGCACACTTTTCACTTGGCAGAATTTTAAGGGGTTCTCTGGGAATCCCCGCCACCTCCCCAAATCCCACCCTTCCCCAATGCTGGAATTCGAAGCAACCAGTCCTGGTCACATTTTAGGATCTGTTGCTTGTGGCCACTTTAAATCATTCCTGAAGAACCCTTTAAGCACACAGTAATCCTTTTCACTCTGTGCCTTCACTGGTCAGACGAATGTGCAGTTGTGATTTGTGCACTTCACAAAATAGACAGTAGGTGGTGGTCATAAAAAATAGGAATCCTAAAAATATTCATTTCTCTCAAACCGTGCAGTAGAGAGAGGTCAGTGCTCAACCTGATTTCCTTTTTTAAGTAGTGAAAATGAGGAGGAACCGAGGACTTCCTGTATGGCTGCATTCTTTCATTGCTCTTTGACCAGTTTAGCTTTTCCAGTCATAAGTGTGGTGAGGCAGGACCCATCCCTCCACTCCTCCGCCCCCCTCTTCTGGATACTGCTGTGTGATTTCATCCCTCGCTCGCTGTCTGTTCCTTGTATGCCACCACATAGAATTACTAGATAGGCTGAAAAACATATACAACAAAAGGCCTGGGTAAAGTCCTCGCTGGATACAGGTAAGTCCTGGACGGAGTGATCTTTGTCTTTGTGCCTGTGTGTGGCGGAACAGAGTGTGCACATAGAAAGTGTGAGAATACAGATGTAGTAAAGGCGAATTTGTCTCTAGCACTCCTAACTATGATACTACAACAATGCTTTGTGCATCCTTTTTCTATAGGACTGAAGATGGGATATGATCAGCTCTGCTACATCTATCGAGTGTATTATATACACAGTATATAGTTATATCAGTATTTATGTATAGATCACGTGAGAAGTGCTGATAATTTACAAGCACCGTGCTTTCTGTCATGGGGTTTGACATATACTGCAGTTTACGATGCAGCGTATGTAGTATTTTTTCAGATCCTAAAGGTATTACATGAGTATACTTTTCCTCTTAATTGGTTCACACGTTGGTTCTGCTTTAAAAGGCATGCATGAACTATAAGGTAACTGCATGGTGTGAACACAGCCTATAGGACATTGAACAAATGTAGCAGAATATTCTACAGTTTGAAGTTTTGCAAGATACTTGTGTTACAGAACAGTGCAATCTCAACAGACTGCAGCCTGGAGGTCTTCAAGCTAGGATTTACTTTTAGCTCTATACTTTAAATAACGTGTATGGCATATGCTACTGCCATAGGAACACTGAAGGTTAATGTGTAAGGTCTCCTATAAATTATAAGGTATGTTTTCGGCTCTACAGTACATTTCCAGATGTTGCCTAGACCTGCT
The DNA here is from genome assembly GCF_905171765.1 of Bufo bufo. Lineage (NCBI taxonomy): Eukaryota > Metazoa > Chordata > Amphibia > Anura > Bufonidae > Bufo > Bufo bufo. The sequence continues at coordinate 652,564,846 of NC_053390.1, read as the reverse complement.
TTGACCCCCCCCCCCAATCCTGTCGCGGCTCATTGCCAACAATGATTCATGGAATACTTTTTTTTTTTTTGTGGTTTTTCCTTTCCCCCTCCTTATTTCTAAAATTATGGCACAAGACTGGGACTGACCTGTAGGTAAGGATACAGCTGCACAGGGTTGCTTTCTCAGCAGTTTATTTTGCTCCTAAATTTAATTCTTTATTGGTAGACCAAGAAAATGTTTATGAACAGTTTGGATGAGCTACAGAGGGCATTGAGCTTACCATAGGATGAGGAGATCCTATGCCTAATTACCGGAATACTACGGCAACCTGCATTGCATGATCATCTCTCTGGATTGGTTGTATAACCAAAGGCGGCCATACACATTCAGAAGCCGTCTGCCCTCCCGACTCCCTTCCAGCTGCCCCATACACATTCAGTGGGGAAAGCAGAGAAAGCTACTGCCCCGATCCTTCTCTTCCCTGACGTCATCTGTCTGGGGAGAATCGGGAGCTCCCCACACATATTAGACTGTCAGCTGAAACCACCAAGAATGATGGGTTCAGCTGACAATAGACTAACGTGTATGGGGGCCCATCTTTTGTACTATATCTGCTTAGACCTTAATGGGGTTGTCTAACCCCCCCCCCCCCCCCAAAAAAAGGGTGTGAGCACTGGGAAACTGGGGAAGAAATAAAAAACCCTTTCACCTCTTCAAAATCCCTCTGTTCGAGTGCCAAAGGTCCTGTCTGCACTACTTTTGGTCCCCGGTGAAAAAGAAATGATGACATTTTGTCGGTGGTCACGTGCACCAGTCCAGCCATTGACTGGCCTAAGCGGTGACATGTCCCTGAGAGCTATGTGACCTCCTTCTGGTGAGGTACACATAGATGGTGAGACCAGTGAATTGCTGCAGCATGCTGGGGTCCACATGACCACGAATAGGATGCCATCGCTTTTAGTGTGCTGAAGCAGCAGGGACACGTCCTTCCACACTGGCATGGAGCAGCTTTGAAAAGTTGAATGTTTCTTTGTTTTTTTGTTTTGTTTTTTGTTTTTTCCCCCTTTTTTTCCCACTCCTTTTTTGGGTTAGAAAAATAATTTAAGCTTACCACCCATGTATCAAAGGTAGCTTAAACTATAATTTAATGCACAGTGATTTTATTGAATTTATGCTAACCTTGTAGGTCATCAGTATCTGATGAGGGTCCGACACCCGGGATCCCCCCCCCCCCCCATCAGCTGTTTGAGGACGGACTAGCGCCCGCAGTAGTGCCACAGTATTCTCTCTGCTCACCAAGCACAATGATGTTCATTTGATAGCAGCTGTGCTACATATTGCAGCTCAGCCCCATTCACTTCAATGGGGCATAGCTGTGCCTAGGCCATGTGACCAATGAATGTGACTTCACATTGCCAATAGGAAGCTGCAAGAAGACTGCGGCACAACTGCAAGCATCGCAATCCATATGCACATGAGCAGTTAAGTGCACCAAGGGCAGCTCCAAGCCACTTGACTATGCAGCAACCTGACTCTGTCGGGAACTGGATGAGGGAGCAAGTAGAGCAAGTGTGCACAGTGTGGCTTGGGCCCGCCCCTAGTGCACTCAACTGCTATGTATTTTCCAGGATGAAGCTACAGATCTCTAAGTGAAAAGTATCATTACATTCAGCTGAGCTAGACCTACAAGGCGTTGTGCCTAGTTTTACTGTGAATTTCATAGTGACTGGTGCCCACATTGCTGAGAAAAATAAAGTTTTATGATGTTTTAATGTATGCAAATGAGCCTCCAGGAGCAACAGATTCGCTGCCGTTACACCTAGAGGCTCTGCTCTCTCAGCAACTGGGGCGCCCTCTGCACTTTGATTGACAGGGCCAGGCAGGCATGATGACGTTTACACTGCCTGGCCCTGTCAATCATTGTAGAGAGGGTGCAGCAGTTGCCGAGAGCTGAGCCTCTAGGTGTAATGAGAATGCCCCTGTTGCTCCTAGAGGCTGTCAGCAATGTGGGCACATATGAACATGAGACCATCACAGATGCCTTCAGCTGCCAAGTGCACATGTAACAGGTCAGCCAGTTCCATAGGTACAAATCTGCTGACATGGCACCGCCCCTGTCCACAGGTTGTGTGTAGAATCGCAGATCACACCCGTTGACACAACCCATGGACAGGGTGGTGTACAGTCATGTTTCTCCAATCCTGGACAACCGTTTTAAAAGTGGTGTCACACACAGCTTGTTGTGGTCCTTTTTTGAGACCAAGCCAGAAGTGGGTTGGAAAGGAATGAAAATCTAAAGGAAGGATGTATTCTTTGCCTTCCTGCTGACTTTGGTTCAACATCTGTACCAAAACTGCCCAAAGTGTTGTGTGAGACACCCACCTATATGGTTGTTGACCATGCTTGCTGCACATCTGACCAGCTTTACCATCCCATGATCCATTGCACACAACAAGAATGGCAAAGTTTTTTTTTTAAAGAAACACTCTACAGCACAGGTTTTTATTTTTTTGTTAATTTGTAATAGACGTTGTTTTCTCCTTGAAGTCAGTCTCTGGATGCACCCCTGAGATGCTCAATGTGCATCTGATAGCCTTATATAGAGAGACTGACTTCCGCTCCACACTGAAGACTTCATATGATTTAAAGAGTCCGAGAGCATTCATGTAGTAATGGGTAAGGACATTAACTGCAGATCTTTTATGTCCATTACAATGGGCCAAAGGATATTTTTTCACAAAGTACTTCTTTAAGTAATATCTGGTTTATATGCTAAAGTAAGTGGAGTATATCTGTATTCTTACTATCAAGTAATACGGTGGCATGGTGCCTCTCTCAGCCTCATCCTTTTGGATTCAGGAAAACAAATGGCTTAGGTTGAGTTCACCTTAATGTTTTTTTTTTCTACAAATTTATTTTTTTGTGCTACAAATGATAAAAAATTATTCAAAATTGTTATAATATCTTTTTTTTTTTATTTGTCACCCATTGAAAATAATTATGATGGTGGCTTTGATGTACATTGGCATTTGTTTAGAATCCCATCGAAATGAAAAGGATCTGTCTTGAGCTCGTTCCCCTATACACACACATTACCATTGAAGAAGGCCTGAACGTTACAACTTGGCTTTCCTTCAGATCTTAGAGATTTGAAACAAAGATACATTTTTGAAATCCAGATGTTGGAGCCTTTTGGTGATGGATGACCATGTTCTCACCTGCTCCTATAACTAGCAATGTACTTTCCCGGAACTCATTGCTATTCAGAGACTGTGATGTGGGCCTGTGTACAGCATTGTACTGATTCTCAATGGAGGTGTCTCTAACAGGCTGCCTGCTGTGGAAAACCCAGGTTGTGCACGGGTTGGCTGGCATCGTCAAAGACAACAAGTGGCCTCTGAGTTTTGATGCCGCTATAGCTTTTCAATGAGATCCCTGCAGATCAGTTCAGCTGCTTTTTTGTTCTAGACTGCCTCTTTTGTTTCCATTAATCCATTCAATGGTGTGATGTATGGGTACTGCGCCAGCCAAACAGCTCTCTAGTGGACAGTAGAGCCGAAAATTGTCAGTATGGCTGGCTGCTGAATGATATTTCTGCATGCAAGCTTTGCTATTATTTAAAAAAATAAAATAAAGAAATAATGAATTATTATTAACCCCATGACTGTTGGGAAAATTTGCTGCACACACAGGGCAGTCAGATCCAAGTAAATAATGTACGTTAGCTGTATTGTGTGTGCCTGATTTCTGGGGGTAAGTTGATGTTCCTGCTTATAATGAAGCTGGATTTCTGTTTAAAAATGGATCCATTGGAATGGATGGCATGTGTAATGAAGGACATCTTATCCAGGGTGAGCAAGACGAGGATCCTGAGTAATGGACCCTTGTCTATTAAAAGGAATTGTCCGGGATGATTAAAAGTCTCAGACAGTCCCTACAATGTCTTAAGGGGAAAAAAAACCTAATCTACTCACCCGTTACTCCAGTGATGTTTTCTGCGAAGGTTGGTCTCATACTCCTGCCACTGGATTGCGCATGCCACTGATGTAGACCAATGAAGACAGCGATTGGCTGCAGCAGTCATGTGCCGTATCCAGGGACGTCTGATATGCTGTGTGTAAACAAACAGCAGCAAGAGTGGCAGATAAGCCCTGCAGAAAACAGCGCTGGAGAAACAGGTGAATATATTATGGGTTTTTGTGGTACGACATTGTAGGGGTTGTCCAAAAAATTTAATTATCTCGAACAACCCCTTTAAGGGTCCATTCACACGTCCGTTGTTTCTTTCCTGATCTGTTCAGTTTTTTGCGGAACAGATCTGGACCAGATCTGGACCCATTCATTTTCAATGGGTCCTGAAAAAAAATCAGACATTGAGCTGTCCGATTTCTTTCAGGACCCATTGAAAATGAATGGGTCCAGATCTGTTCCGCAAAAAACGGAACAGATCAGGAAAGAAACAACGGACGTGTGAATGGACCCTAACTAATATTTCCTAATAGGCTATATGAAAATGAGATTTCTAATCTAAAACACGATTATTATAAGTAAGTAAAGCTGGGTCTGTGGATGCCGTATATAGAAAACCCCATAAATCCCATTAGGAATATATCAGAGAATTAATAGTTATACAGTCTGCCAAACTTAAAGGCTAGGTTCACATGAAGTTTTTTGGGAGGAGGAGGTTTTCTTGTTAGTTTTTCATTCAAAGCCAGAAGTGGATCTAGCAGGAAGGAGAAGTACACATCCTTCCTTTATATTTCCAATTCTTTTGAATCCACTTCTGGCTTTGTCTGAAAAACATGCAGGAAAATCTGCCTCAACACTTCCTCCAAAAAACTGTGGGAACCTACCCAAAGGGGTTGCCCAGGTTTTAGTTTTTTTTTATCCCCCCCTTTCAGTGGGACCTGTGTAAAACACTATACTGACCTGTTCCCTTCCACCTTGGTGAAGACAGCCTGTGAGATGGGGTCACATGTGCCACTGCAGCCATTGACTGGCCTCAGCATCGCATGTGACCCCTTACATATGGCAAGTTTACATGCAGTAATCAGAAGTCCAGTGAGGACAGCCCGGGAGCCATGGTACTCTAAAGAAGTGGCTGGGAGCAGATAAATATAGTTCTCTTCACATGTCCTGCTGCGTGGGAGACATTTAAAAAAATTGTTATCCTTGGCAACCCCTGTTAAGGACCTTCTGCATCAGATGATTGTGATTACGAACACTTGTTCCAGATCAATTCCCCATATAAAGGTTCTCAGCAATCAACCAAGAAACAAGAAAACGCTTGTTTGTCAGTTGTCTCTTTCATGTGCACATAAAAAATGATTGTTTGTCGGCAGCACACCAGCCCGTTAAATAGGGGGTGGCTGCCAACAACAATAGAAACCAAGGAAGTATTGAACGATTGTTCACGAGGCCCTTTGTTCAGGCAGTTATTTGCCAGTGTAAAAGGCCTTTAAGCGAGCTCCAAGCTCCTTACTATATTGGCAGTCATGCTTGTTACAGGCTTTCCAAGCATATCCATAAACCACTGTGCCTATGTAAATTGATGGGAATGTGGTTCCATTGCCTCTTCATTGTACTGATCAATGGGTGTCACATGAGCTAAAGGCTATGTATACCTTTTGGAGGCAATTTTTGTTTGATTGTATTTTACTAATTGTTGACTAAAAATCATATTTTCACTTGGCATTTATTAAAAATATTGAGCCATTCTGCCACAAAGGGTTAACTGTTTTTCCAACTGTGTGACTGGTACTTTTACTTTCACTTTGTGCCATCTACTGAGAAGTCATAAACAGTTATTTAAGCCACATTCTTGAGCTTTAATAAGTGTTTATAAGGTCCAAGAGCAGAGATAAGGAGTCCATCTGCTCCCCAGATGACTGAAAAGACAAAAATTTCACAAGCTGCTACTACAACATCTCAGCTATGTACACAAAATAGGATTCCATATTTTTTTTTTTTATAAAGACCAATTGAAAAAATGTTTGTTTTTTTTTAAGCTCAAAATAAGTACAATGTAATAATTTAATTCAATAATAATAAGCCTTTAAAACTGCACTGAACACCTAAGAATAGACCATCAGTGCTATATTCCCCGGGAACCCCATTAAGGGCTGTTGGTTAAGAACTTACATTGTGTAATTAGATTGAGAACAGGTTTGACTATGTTCCCCAGATGGTCGTTGTCAATGGTTTATAACTGTATGGTCCATTGTAAGTGGTGTAACCAAAAGTTCAGTGGTTTAGGCCTCTTTCACACTTGCGTTGTTGGGATCCGGCATGCAATTCCGTTGCCGGAGGTGCCCGCCGGATCCGGAAAAACGCAAGTGTACTGAAAGCATTTGAAGACGGAACCGTCTTCCAAATGCTTTCAGTGTTACTATGGCACCCAGGACGCTATTAAAGTCCTGGTTGCCATAGTAGGAGCGGGGATCGGGGGAGCGGTATACTTACAGTCCGTGCGGCTCCCGGGGCGCTCCAGAATGACGTCAGAGCGCCCCATGCGCATGGATGACGTGATCCATGCGATCACATGATCCATGCGCTTCCGGCGCCCTGACGTCACTCTGCAGCGCCCGGGGAGCCGCACGGACGGTAAGTATACTGCTCCCCCGCTCCCCACTACACTTTACCATGGCTGTCAGGACTTTAGCGTCCCGGCAGCCATGGTAACCACTCTGAAAAAGCTAAATGTCGGCTCCGGCAATGTTTAGCTTAAGGCCGGATCCGGATCAATGCCTTCCAATGGGCATTAATTCCGGATCCGGCCTTGCGGCAAGTGTTCCGGATTTTTGGCCGGAGCAAAAAGCGCAGCATGCTGCGGTATTTTCTCCGGCCAAAAAACGTTCCGTTCCGGAACTGAAGACATCCTGATGCATCCTGAACGGATTTCTCTCCATTCAGAATGCATTGGGATAAAACTGATCAGGATTCTTCCGGCATAGAGCCCCGACGACGGAACTCTATGCCGGAAGACAATAATGCAGGTGTGAAAGAGCCCTAACTTGACAGGCACGGACAGCCATTGATATAACTGCCTATTCTTGTCTGCAAAACGGACAAGAATAGGACAGGTTATATTTTTTTTGCGGACCACGGAACGGTGCAACTGTCTGAGTGCTGTCCGCATTTTTTTGCGGCTTCATTGAAGTGAATGGGTCCGCATCCAAGCCGCAAAAACTGCGGCTCGAATGCGGACCAAAACAACGGTCGTGTGCATGAGACCTAAACGTTACATAACTAATTAATTTGCATAAAGGGTTGTCAGAAGCCTGCGCGCCTATTACATTGTGTGCACTAATAATTTTAATAATCTGTATAAGATGTGAGGACTGCTTCTATAATCTTGTGTAGTCATAACATTAATGCCACCGGGGTGCCCATAAATTAAACTCTCCATAAAATACAACATTCGCCTAATAACGAATCTGTCGTGCTCGATGTAGAACTTTAATCCATTTAGCATGTTGACCTTTTCTTTAGCCAATTGTATTTTGTACATCTGTTGTAATAAAACAATGGCGTCCCTCGTGTGTGTAATTGCAGATTTTCATGCTGGATTCCAAGTCTATCTAGTCGTACTCTGGAGAGAATAGCCCCGTGGAATAGTGTGTGGAAAAACTGGTAACTGATAAAAGAATAAATGCCCAGGGTCCCCTTTTTTGGGGTCAGGCTTTATTTGGGCGCAGCTGATCTCATGATGTCAGTAATGCACAATTGGACACACAGGAATTACAGATTTTAGGAGAATCTACCACACAGAAGCTCAGTGGTTATCACTTTTGCCTATGTTTGAATCTGACCATGGGTAACATCTGCATGGGATTTGTATGTTCTACATGTGTCTCTGTGGGTTTACTCGGGGTGCCTCAACTTCCTCCCACACCCCAAAGACATTCTGATTGGTTAAAGGAATAGTAAACCTAGAAATGGTTGCCAAAACTAAATAAGAAATATAGTTGTCGTCACTGTTTGCTTGTTTGCAGCACTTGCTGCATGGTTCTGATAGAAAAAGTCTTGTAGAAATCCTGCCTAGAACAAAGGTGTAACAGTAATTTCCTGCTGATCTGCTCCATATTTGGCTGGAGACTGATCGATGGGTGGGTCTTCACCAAATTTTTTGTCCTACTTCAGACAGGGAGCCAGTAAGGAGGTTCCTGCTGCAACCACATATCTTACAAGTTGTTAAAGGTGTTTTAAAGGGAACCTGTCACCGGGATTTGATGTATAGATGGCCGCTAACACATCCGCAATATCCAGTCCCCATAGCTCTCTGTGCTTTTATTGTGGAAAAAAACGATTTGCTCCATATGCAAATTAACCTGAGATGTGTCCTGTACGTGAGATGAGTCCAGCATGAAGGAGCCCAGCACCGCCCCGCATCCTCAGAATCTCCTCCTTACTCCCAGATGTCAGACAGCCAGAGCGCCGTAATCTCGTGATGAGCGAGCTAGCGCATGCGCAGTGTCCTCATAGTGTTCCTTCCCTGTGCTGGCATCAGCCTCAGGGAAGGAACAGCGCATGCTCTAGCTCGCGCATCGTGAGATTACGGCGCTCTGGCTGTCTGACGTTGGGGAGCAAAGAGGAGATTCTGAGGATGCGGGGCGGTGCTGCGCTCCATCTCACGTACAGGACACATCTCAGGGTAATTTGCATATGTATCAAATCGTTTTTTTACACAATAAAAGCACTCAGAGCTATGGGGACTGGGTATTGCGGATGTGCTAGCGGCCATCTAGCAAACCATGTCCTCAGCTCTATACATCAAATCCCAGTGACAGGTTCCCTTTAAGTAAGAGTAAGGACACATGGATGACCTCCTGAGACAAAAAGATTTTTTTTTGTTGTATTATTATTTTTATTTTTTGTACATTTTCTGTGTTTAGTGTTTTTTATAGAAATTGGTCAAAGTGTGTATGTGTGTGTTTTTTGAGATATCCTCATCATCATCATCCTAACCAAGTCACCCTAAAAAGGCTTGTGTCATCAGAATCATTGTAGTGAAACGTTCTCACCTGCGAAATGTGGGCAGGTCAGCAGAAGCTATCAGTCTTGGTCCCGCCCTCATCTCTGGCTTAATTTATGAAAAAAAAACCTTTTAATATATGCAAATGAGCCTCTAGGAGCAATAGGGACCTTGAGTTACTCCTGGAGGCTCAGTTCGCCCCCTGCTGGTGCCGTGCCTCCTGCACTTTGATGGTGTAAACATCATTACGTCTGGCACTGACTTCTCCTAGCCTCGTGCCTTAATAGTGATTCATTGTGAAAAAAAGTTCCAAGTATGGAACTAGATGTCATTGGAATCAAAACTGCGCACTTCAGCACCTGGTGCAGTACAGAGGAGAACTGCTGGCGAGCCTCTCTCCTCTACTGCGCCTGTATCGGGTACTGAAGTGCACGGTTTTGAATCCAGTGGGATCTAGTTCCACACCTGGGAACTTTTTTCAAAATGAATCTTATTCACTTAATAAGGCTACTTTCACACTTGCGGCAGAGTGACCTGGCAAGCAGTTCCGTCACTGGCAATCTACATGCAAACGGACAGCATTTGTAGACTGATCCGTCTTACAAATGCATTGATGTCATCCGGAGAAACGGATCCGTTATATACTTTTTTTTCACATTTTTACCGGTCTGCGCATGCACAGACCGGAAGAACGGAGCCTGCATTGCGGTATTCTTAATGCTGGAGCCGGCACTAATACATTTCAATGTAAATTATTGCCGGATCCGGCATTCTGGCAACTGATCCAGAATTTTGGACGGAGATAATACCGCAGCATACCGTGGTATTTCCCCCGTCCAAAACGCCGTTCAGTGACTGAACTGAAGACATCCTGATGCATCCTGAACGGATTTCTCTCCATTCAGAATGCATGGGGATGAAACTGATCAGTTCTTTTCCGGTATTGAGCCCCTATGACGGAACTCAGTGCCGGAAAAGAAAAACGCTAGTGTGAAAGTACGGTACCCTCAATCTGTTGCTTGAAATCAGTCTTAATTTTCAACAGAATTCTAAGGAACCTGTTATGTTGAACAATCAGGCAGTATGTTATAGAGCAGGTGAAGCTGAGCAGATTGATGTATAGTGTTGTGGGAAAAGATGCAGCATAAGAAAGCATTCACTGAGTAGGACTGGACTCTGGACTCTGAAAATGGTTTTCTGGTATTTAGATATTGTGAATATCAGATTGTTTGTGGCAGCTGCCTGTTCTAGAAACTATACAGTGCATGGAGCCAGAAGCAGAAGTGTCTGTCCACTGTGTAGAGGCCGTGCCGCAGCTCTGCTTCTATTCAAGTGAGCGGGATCTGAGCTGCACTACACAGTCACTACAAATTATAGTCTTCCATCCATTGTATAGTTACTGGCGGCTGCTCGGTGAGTGTGTCAGACCCCCACTGATCTATCCTGAGGATAGGTTATTAACACATAAGTACTGGATAACCCTTTTGTATTATAAAGAATCATTTCCCATGAAACTATATTATTCTGCTCAGCTCCTCCTGCTCTATACCATGCTGCATGCATAAGGCCGTGTTCACCTCTGCATTGTGAACTCTGGCACTGTAATCGGGTCACTGTTTCCGGCTTACATGCCAGCTTTCAGCTGGACAAAAAAAATGCTACCCGCGATATTTTTTTGCCAGAAAGCAGCTTGATTACCACCGGATCTGGAATCCCATTACAGTGAATGGGGATCTGGTGATGCACGGTGGTGTCCGGCTATGCAGATGTGAACCCAGCCTTCCAGATTGCATGTTCAACAGGAAAGGCTGCTTTAATAAAATAGTCCTCAACCCACCCGCTCTATAGTGTTAATCAGTACCTTATGTGTGTTGCAAAAAAAATATCTTTAGAGGGTAAAAATAACTCAAAAAAATGTGACTGCACAAGTTCCCGTAAACTTGAAAATGTTACCATTGCCAGGAATGATGGAATTTCATACTTGCACTCTGTCAGCATACATTACATGTTTCATATTTAGATTTCATGTTTGTGCAAACTTTTCAAAGAAACCGGTTTTAAAACCATTCTAATAATAAATGTATGTTGGTACCTTTAAGATGCCATTTAGAGTGGCTGTATAGCTATAATTTTTGTGCTGCCATTATAGATGGACTCCTATAATGCTGTATAATAATTGGCTTTCCCTAAGGCCTAATTCACATGGCAATTACATCCGTCAATGTGCTCTCTGGACTGCACCCATATAGCACATGGACCCATTAAGTAAATTTTGCTATTCACACTCACAACATGCTGCACTCGCTACTTAAGTGAACGGGTCCGGAAAAAACTGATGCACAATGTTTTGTGGACAGAAATTGGAATGGCCTTCTGAATCGGGTCTAAATCAGATAGTCTCATCTGTAAAGACTACAACTCCTACAATGCAAACTCTCAGCGTAAGGCCTTATGCACACGACCGTTCCATTTTTTGCGGTCCGCAAACCACGGATCCGCAAAAAACGGAAGCCGCCCGTGTGCCTTCCGCAATTTACGGAACGGGCGGCCCATTGTAGAAATGCCTATTCTTGTCCGCAAAACGGACAAGAATAGGACACGTTATATTTTTTTTGCAGGGCCACGGAACGGAGCAATGGATGCGGACAGCAGACGGAGGGCTGTCTGCATCTTTTGCGGCTCCATTGAAGTGAATGGGTCCGCATCCGAGCCGCAAAAATGCGGCTCGGATGCGGACTAAAACAACGGCCGTGTGCATGAGGCCTAAGGCTGTACTCACATGGCCATGTGTACACACAGCATAATTTCAGTACGGGACAGAAGACCCGCAGTTGGGCTGGAACTCGCCATATCATAGATTACTATTATGTGGAGAGTTCGCACTTGAGCAGCAGTTGCTCTGAGAAAGGTGGCCGTCACAGACCGCGCTTGGTCATGTGAATGCAGCCTAACATATGCAAGCTGATTTCAGCTCTAAAGCTAGCAGAATTGTGAATGCAGTTCTAGACTATAATACAGGCTGTAACACATAAGCTGCTTGAGAATGATTTGATGTGATTGAAGTTGAATTGGTGCACTTTTTGTGCACTATATGTGATCATAATGTCCGTTCTTACTCTGGTAGGAAAAGTAAGGTGAAGTATACAAGTTCTCTAATCGTCTTTTCTCCCTGAGTCTAGCTGCTATGGTGTCTTGCATACACAGCACACATAGGGGAGCAGAATCTCTGCTTTTTTTATCACTAGCTCTCATACAAAGAAAACGCCAGCAGTATTGAAGACATTCTAGAGAAGTACTGACTAGTATAGATGTGAATTCAGTAGCTGTGAGATGGTAAAACAGCAGCAGCATGTCTGTGTGTATCTCTGCTTCTCTCGGCTCCTCCCCTTTCCATAGACTTCTATAGGCAGCATGTCATTTGATACCTCAGTAAGCAGAAAGTCTGTCTCCTCTCCCCAGATGGTTTTAGGGAGTCAGTGAACAGTGGGGGGAAGAAAGAAACCTCATAAGTCTAGAAATAAGCATTTTTCTTTGATAAGATGTATTAGAAATATTTTCTTATATTCACCTGTACTTTATGCAAAGTTTGTTGAAACTACAATGACCATTAAAGCCAAAATAAGAATGGATCATAAATTTATTGATTCCAATCCAGTTTCAGAATGTTATATGTTTTTTTTTATTATTATTTACACTAAATATCTTCATTAAATCTTTGTTTCAGAACGTCCAGAAAGGAATAAGCCAGAACACCGGTTTCCTGGGTAAGTGCTGATACAGACTATTACTGTATATCAGAGATTGTACTCTTGTTGGCGGTGTTTCTATTCTGCAAGTTTTAATTGTATAATTAACGCAGCAATTTTGTAGCAAAAAGTGAAAACTTGAATAAAAAAAGTTTTTGGTTTAAAGGTCTCTTTTACACTACCCTGTAATTACCAGATTAATCAGTTTTCTGGTGCACTGAAGACCTCACGTGTTGGAAAAAGTGCATCTCCTTTGTCAAGGATTTCTGACACCTTTCTATTTGGAGAAGTGCCTGGAAAGCATAAGAAGACAATACCAAGTCTGATTTGTTTGTTTTTTAGACTTTGACAGATTTACTTTATTTATCCCTGTGTTGGATGCTACACACCGTTCTTTGATGAATTCCTCCCCATAAAGTTTTATAAATTTTTTGTGCAGTACGTTAGCACGTGATGAGGACACATCTTCCCCAATGTCTGAATGTGAAAGGGTCCTGGCTTTGTCCACCCCTGTAACAAAAGTGAAGTGATGTCATTCTAAAGGCTTTTAAACCTGGGTGTGTCGTAGTGTGTTTCAGGAAAGATCTGCATATGCTGCTTTTTATTTTTTTAAAGCAAGCTATAATTGAGATCACATTTGGAAAATACATTTCTGTTCTAAATTCATCCCTTTTTCCCCACACTGGGCTGGGCTGTTTAATTGGTTGTACCGCAGATGTAGTGTGTGTATGTGTGTGTATATATACAGGGAGTGCAGAATTATTAGGCAAGTTGTATTTTTGAGGATTAATTTTATTATTGAACAACAACCATGTTCTCAATGAACCCAAAAAACTCATTAATATCAAAGCTGAATATTTTTGGAAGTAGTTTTTAGTTTGTTTTTAGTTTTAGCTATTTTAGGGGGATATCTGTGTGTGCAGGTGACTATTACTGTGCATAATTATTAGGCAACTTAACAAAAAACAAATATATACCCATTTCAATTGTTTATTTTTACCAGTGAAACCAATATAACATCTCAACATTCACAAATATACATTTCTGACATTCAAAAACAAAACAAAAACAAATCAGTGACCAATATAGCCACCTTTCTTTGCAAGGACACTCAAAAGCCTGCCATCCATGGATTCTGTCAGTGTTTTGATCTGTTCACCGTCAACATTGCGTGCAGCAGCAACCACAGCCTCCCAGACACTGTTCAGAGAGGTGTACTGTTTTCCCTCCTTGTAAATCTCACATTTGATGATAGACCACAGGTTCTCAATGGGGTTCAGATCAGGTGAACAAGGAGGCCATGTCATTAGATTTTCTTCTTTTATACCCTTTCTTGCCAGCCACGCTGTGGAGTACTTGGACGCGTGTGATGGAGCATTGTCCTGCATGAAAATCATGTTTTTCTTGAAGGATGCAGACTTCTTCCTGTACCACTGCTTGAAGAAGGTGTCTTCCAGAAACTGGCAGTAGGACTGGGAGTTGAGCTTGACTCCATCCTCAACCCGAAAATGTCCCACAAGCTCATCTTTGATGATAACAGCCCAAACCAGTACTCCACCTCCACCTTGCTGGCGTCTGAGTCGGACTGGAGCTCTCTGCCCTTTACCAATCCAGCCACGGGCCCATCCATCTGGCCCATCAAGACTCACTCTCATTTCATCAGTCCATAAAACCTTAGAAAAGTCTTGAGATATTTCTTGGCCCAGTCTTGACATTTCAGCTTGTGTGTCTTGTTCAGTGGTGGTCGTCTTTCAGCCTTTCTTACCTTGGCCATGTCTCTGAGTATTGCACACCTTGTGCTTTTGGGCACTCCAGTGATGTTGCAGCTCTGAAATATGGCCAAACTGGTGGCAAGTGGCATCTTGGCAGCTGCACGCTTGACTTTTCTCAGTTCATGGGCAGTTATTTTGCGCCTTGGTTTTTCCACACGCTTCTTGCGACCCTGTTGACTATTTTGAATGAAACGCTTGATTGTTCGATGATCACGCTTCAGAAGCTTTGCAATTTTAAGAGTGCTGCATCCCTCTGCAAGATATCTCACTATTTTTGACTTTTCTGAGCCTGTCAAGTCCTTCTTTTGACCCATTTTGCCAAAGGAAAGGAAGTTGCCTAATAATTATGCACACCTAATATAGGGTGTTGATGTCATTAGACCACACCCCTTCTCATTACAGAGATGCACATCACCTAATATGCTTAATTGGTAGTAGGCTTTCGTGCCTATACAGCTTGGAGTAAGACAACATGCATAAAGAGGATGATGTGGTCAAAATACTCATTTGCCTAATAATTCTGCACGCAGTGTATGTGTGTGTGTGTGTGTGTATGTATGTATGTATATGTGTGTGTGTGTGTGTGTGTGTGTATATGTATATGTATATGTATATATATATATATATATATATATATATATATAGTAATCAGTGACTGGGACGAGCCTCCCTAACGTCACCCGCAATGCTAGGGAGACTCATCCCTGTCACCGCCTGCTGTTGGCTAACCCCTTCCACCCCCCAATGCCGGATTTTTTAATCCTCGCGATGGGGAGATGTAAAGGCGGCCAGCCATGTAGGCGTTAGTAGCAAAGCGGGTGCTGGTGAGCAAGGTAAGTACATTGTGTGCGTGTGTGTATGGGGGAGATTTCAGGGGTTGGATAACCGCTTTAATGTCTGGTGGCAGGATTCCACACCAGTCCATCTAAAAAGGGCTTCTGGCCCAAGAGACTGTTACCATACATAGCAAATCAATATAGCAAATATTTTTAAAGGGCTTCTGCCCTTTTACAATGTAGAAAAAAACTCACTGAAAAAAGTGGCCTAAACGGGTGTAAATGCTTCAAACCCAGACACTGTAGCGAGTCTATAACCGGGGGAGCAATTCCTCCGCATGCGGTCCGCAGACATCGGCAATCCCCAGCAAAAAATGTGTACAATGGAGGATGCCGGTGCGGACCGCATGCAACACAAGAACATCTTACACAAAATGATACATTGTGCAAATGAAAAAAATATATATACACACAAATCACTGCAGAAAATGTACCAAAATGATACGCAACTGACAATACTAGCTAATTCCTCAGGCCGATGTCAAAAGATGAGAACTTTGCCAATATCTTCCAGTCAGGAACATATTGGAGCCCCTCTGCAGTGATTTGTGTGTATATATATTTTTTCATCTGCACAATGTATCATTTTGTGTAAGATGTCCTTGTGGTGCATGCGGTCCGCCCCGGCATCCTCCATTGTACGCAAGGACATCCCTTCAGAGAAACACACACCCGCTTGCTGGCACAAACCTTTTAACTGTAGCCGGCCGCACCCCTCTTGGCCTCTGGGAGGGGTCCACTCCCCTTCTGCTGGGCTGGCAGCACATGAGCCACAAAACCGATTAGGGCTCCTGGCTCCAGACCAGAATGTCGCAGGGAGGTGGTTCTGGGACTAATGGATCTGCCTGGGTTCCGGCTACCAGTAGAGTCCAAGCATGGTACCGTTATTTGGTTTCTGTTGGGAGATATGTATATCTCTCCTCCCTGGCATCCCACCACCAAGCTATGACCACGGGTCTGTTCATCGTGGCCACAGGGACACAAATAGGCATCTGGTTTATGTCTGTGATGGACGGGCGATTCATAATTCCTTATGAACCGCCGGTTCCATGATGTCTGATAATGTTCATTGAACTGGGGAATGGCCTAGACCCCCAACAGTGAAGTTTTTCCTGTTCCATTAACTGAGTTCCTGGTTGGCTGAATGGAGGTGAGAAATGTAAACAAAGGTGGATCTCTGCCATCTGACTGGCTTTGAAGCAGGCTGACAGTAAAGATTAATCCATATTCCTCACAGGAAGATATACATAAAATAAGAAGCTACATGAGCATATCTGTTAAAAACCATAGTAATCCCCTTTAAGAACTTGCAGTTATTTCAGGGGAAAACGTTCTTAAAGTCATGACCTTTTACTGAGAAACTCCTAACAGGATGGCTTCTCTGTAGCTTTGCACTGTATCGTGTTTTGTAAGTGCGTGTTTGTTTTTAATCATGTTTGCCTCTCCTGGGACCAGTCATCTGGAGACTTGAAGTTCGCTGGCAGATAAATGCTCCTCTTGATACATCGCCATAGAGAAGGATTGAGGTTTACATGAAATACTGAAGAGCTGTGTATATCTCCTGTACTTCTCATGGCATCTTACCTTCTGGAATACTGCATTTCCTATGGAGCGGTCGCCCTGTCATGATTCTAGTTTCTGTTACCGAGGGCGGGATCATGAGATTACTTTACAGTGCTGGAATAAACAAAGTAAATTGGCCTTAGATATTGGAACTGCCTTTCTTTTTACAATAGAAGTCACGCAGGCAGAGTCGGCTATTGCGCAGCGTGGAAGATGGGCTTTTTTCAGTTTCAGTTAACCCGTTCTCCTGTTTTCCAGGCAAGGACCTCTGTCATCCATAAGGGCCGTTATTAAGAGAAGTAAGTTCTGCTTTATTTCTTACTTCATAAACATGTGACAGCATAGGGTTAAATCTCAGTGTCTACATGAGGTTTGCTTGACGTTTTTATTTCGTCACCTACAAACTTATTTTCAGCTGAAGAACACATGTACATGTACACGTTAAATAAAACATGTCGGCCCATCCTTTCTGTCCAACTTACTCAGAGGGAGTCAAGGAGCAGATAATTTCTTTAGTGATAATGACGTGCTCTTCCCAGTCATAGAGACTAGCTATATACTTCTCTCCATCCCGTACCCTACACTGATCTGTCACCAGTGCTGAATGTACTGAGCACATTGCGTTCAGCTTCTTCTCAGAAGAGGCATGGCTGGAGCCTGGGAAGGTGAGGGATCCACTGGACAGGAAGTATCTACTACCTAGTCCACCAGTGATGCTGGCAAGAACTCCTTTACTACACCTGTGAGGCTGCTATTAACTATTCTATTACCATTAACGCCTTCATCAGTATTGACCGTCTAGGATAAAATGTAAGCCACCCTATACCACCAGGGATAACGTTGATTCCTCACGTGTACATTGTAAATAACTGATAAGGATTCCAGATTGTTATTTTCTATTTTTCTACTTCCCCTGTTCCCCCACTGTTTCCCCCACTGTCAGCGCTCAAAGCTGCACTGAAAGGCATGATCAGGACTGCACATGCACAGGGGTCCTTGCCATTATGTTAGATTTGAACAGTAGTCCAGACTTGTGTTTCAGAGCAGCTTTTACCACTGATAGTAGCGGGACTAGGGGTACTAAGAAAATAAAAACAGTGATCTGGACTCCTTATCTGCAGTACTACACATATATTACTTCCGGTAATAGTTCAAGATCATGGGGACAGATTCCCTTTAACATCTTTTATTGGCAAATATGATTGAAGGTTTCAGTTTGTTCATCTTTATCTTCCCTATCCCTTCCTACATCCACCATCCTGTATTAGCATGCACATCATTCAGGAGCTGACAGTGACTTCTCTTAGTCTTAGGGCTCATGCACATGACCGTATGTTCAGTCCGCATTCGATCCGTGTTTTTTTGCAGATCGGATGTGGACAAATTAATTTCAATGGGGACGCAAAAGATGCGGACTGCAGCTGTCAGGTTTCACATCCTTACATGTCACAGTAGTCTGTGATGTGCCAAGTGACGTGCCTGGTGAAGGCCGTGTTTGGCTGGAGCAGTCATGTGCCGTATTCAGGCACATCACCAGGAATTGCTGGGTGAAAATTTAACTTAAAAAAATAAATAAAATTAATAGTTTGTAGGATTTGTCAGATGTTTTTAAATCTCTCAGACAACCTCTTTAACTATGCAGGTGGAGGAACTACAGGCAGCTCTGTAATATCGAGCATCATGAACCCGCTGTACAATGCCATGTCCACAAGGCCTTTAGACTATTGTTAAAGGGGTTCTGAACTTTGTTTAAACTGATGATCTATCCTCTGGATAGATCATCAGCATCCGATCAGCTGTTTGAGAAGGTAGCGGCGTTGCGGCCTTCTCACCGTTTACGGCTGGCCCAGTGACGTCACGACTAGTATCACTGGCCTGGGCGGGGCTAAGCTATGTTCACTTAAATGGAGCTTAGCCTCGCCTAGGCCATTGATACTAGTCGTGACGTCACTGGGCCTGCGGTAAACAGTGAGAAGGCCGCGGCGTAGCTGGAGCGCCGCTGCCTTCTCAAACAGCTGATTGGCGGGGGTCCCGGGTGTCGGACCCCCGCCAATCAGATGCTGATGATCTATCCAGAGGATAGATCATCAGTTTAAACAAACTGCAGAACCCCTTTAAGTTCGAATAAAATGGAATATATATGCTTCCCTACCACATGGGTGTTAAAATCTCCTACTTATTCTTGTTATTATTAGTGCATTATTTATTGATTGTATTATATTTCTTGGTTTTATAGCATTTTATGTCATAATAACCCACTTATTTTTCTTTCAGCGTCCAGAACTACTGCACAGAGTGAACAGCAGAGGGATAGAAGGTATTGCTGTGTACTTTTCCTATAGTCCATGGAATCACAATTAATTAGCTCGCTGCTTTTTAATGTTTTTTCTCGCTTCTTCGACCTTTATAGCAGTTTGTTTTGACAAATCTTCAGTTGAACAGAAATGCTATTTTCAGCATGAATGCCATTTTTCCAGCTCTTCCATCACAGGAGGTCTGACATTCCATGCAGCAGATTTACAAAAGGAGTACATGAAGTAGTTATGTAGCAGTGCTGTGTTGGGGAACACAGCATACACAACACTGTAATCACATACCGCAGTGCTCATGTTCTGATTGTTCTTTGCCAGTTTATTTTTATAGCATACTCCCTTGCTTCCAGCCAGAGTTCTAGCTAGGTCTTTCTTCACGCAGGGCTCAGATGCAGATCATTGCCCTTGTCTTGTATCTAAATACCTTGGGCAGTGGTAGCTGTTTGGTTCTCCTGGTACCCAAAGCACACGTTACTCTTTTATCCTAGTAGAAACATTTCCTTCTTGTGCGTTGCTCTTATATATTATGTCATAGCATCACCCACAAAATAATGCACGCACATTACTTCTTTATACAAGTCTCTTAAGATGTGTACAATGATTTTCATTCAGGGCTGATATCAGAAGCATCTGGGCCCAGTATAGGGAAATGGCCCTTATTAGGTTGGTCCATCATATTGAACACTTCATAGGCATCTGGAGAAGGCGGTTTATTTCTTACAAAGAAAAATGATGTGATAGTGTGTGTGTGTGTGTATGTGTGTGTGTATGTGTGTGTGTGTATATATATATATATATATATATATATACACAGTACAGACCAAAAGTTTGGACACACCTTCTCATTCAAAGAGTTTTCTTTATTTTCATGACTATGAAGGCATCAAAACTATGAATTAACACATGTGGAATTATATACATAACAAACAAGTGTGAAACAACTGAAAATATGTCATATTCTAGGTTCTTCAAAGTAGCCACCTTTTGCTTTGATTACTGCTTTGCACACTCTTGGCATTCTCTTGATGAGCTTCAAGAGGTAGTCCCCTGAAATGGTCTTCCAACAGTCTTGAAGGAGTTCCCAGAGATGCTTAGCACTTGTTGTCCCTTTTGCCTTCACTCTGCGGTCCAGCTCACCCCAAACCACCTCGATTGGGTTCAGGTCCGGTGACTGTGGAGGCCAGGTCATCTGGCGCAGCACCCCATCACTCTCCTTCATGGTCAAATAGCCCTTACTTTCAAAGTTTTCTCAATTTTTCGGCTGACTGACTGACCTTCATTTCTTAAAGTAATGATGGCCACTGGTTTTTCTTTACTTAGCTGCTTTTTTCTTGCCATAATACAAATTCTAACAGTCTATTCAGTAGGACTACCAGCTGTGTATCCACCTGACTTCTCCTCAACACAACTGATGGTCCCAACCCCATTTATAAGGCAAGAAATCCCACTTATTAAACCTAATAGGGCACACCTGTGAAGTGAACACCATTTCAGGGGACTACCTCTTGAAGCTCGTCAAGAGAATGCCAAGAGTGTGCAAAGCAGTAATCAAAGCAAAAGGTGGCTACTTTGAAGAACCTAGAATATGACATATTTTCAGTTGTTTCACACTTGTTTGTTATGTATATAATTCCACATGTGTTAATTCATAGTTTTGATGCCTTCAGTGTGAATCTACAATTTTCATAGTCATGAAATTAAAGAAAACTCTTTGAATGAGAAGGTGTGTCCAAACTTTTGGTCTGTACTGTATATATATATATATATATATATAATAGTGGGGTTTCGCTCTGGTAGACAGGATTAGCGGATGCAGTATAGAGGCAACAACAAGTTCTTTGGATCAAACCGTTCAGTGTTTTATTCTCACATTAGGCAAGTGACAAAACAAGCAGTCATATACAAGCAAAAAGTCACCTTGCGGTGTTGGTGGTAATTCACACCATGCGGCAATTCTGCAAGCAGGGTTAGTTCTCGTTCACATCACCGTTTCTCCTTTCCGTTCTCCGGCTCTGTTGAGGAGCAGGAGAACGGAAAGGATGGATTCTGCAGATAACTGAGACCTAACTGAGCGTAACGGAGCCTAAAGACCCCATAGACTATAATGCAGGACTTGCGTCTCCGCTCAGAACATGATTTTTGAGCGGAGACGCAAGTCCTGCATTATAGTCTATGGGGTCTTTAGGCTCTGTTACGCTCAGTTAGGTCTCAGTTATCTGCAGAATCCGTCCTTTCCGTTCTCCTGCTCCTCAACAGAGCCGGAGAACGGAAAGGAGAAACAGGGATGTGAACGAGGACTTATCTACATAGATGACACCAGGTTACAATGTGAAGGATCTGTTACGTTTTATAGTTACTTATATTTCAAAGTGACCCAAACTTTACTGGAATGGAAATTTTTCATTACTGTGCAATTTGTGCTGTCACTGAAAGCTATAGGCATATAGGAATGTGATGTTTTTTGTGGTTCATAGTTCATCAGTAAAAGCAATGGAAGTAAATAGGCTGTTGCTATAATGGCACAGTTTAGACTTCTCCGGCGTTGGAAACCTGTGACTTAATTCAAGTGTGGAATATTCCTTGTGCTGACTCATGTGGACGCTCAGTTGTTCCAATACTTTTATAAATCACACTTCTACACAGATTTGTGTTAAGTTTGTAAACTCTGCATGAGTTATATGGTCCATATTTAGTGTTCTCTGTAAACTGTATTCCAGTCTTATTTCCCATGTCTTTAAATGGATTGTCCAGTAGCTAAGATTTTTTTTTTTTTTTTTTTACAAAAGGCTCAGAATGAGTTAAAAAAATAAAAGAAGCAACACTTACCACCATTCCCATTCCTATACTTCCCGGGTCCCTTGTCACTCTCTCATTTCTGGTCTCTCTCGACACACAGGAAGTGACCACTCTGCCAATCACTGACCACAGTAGTGACCTGCCTCAGCCCGTGATTGGTTGGTTGAGCGGTCATTTCCTGTTTGTTCACAAAGAACCAGGAAGGAGAGAACTACTGGGGACATGGAAAGGATTGTAAAGGGAACATTGGAGGATTGGTGAGTATTACCTTATTTTAGAAAAAACGAGAAAAAAAAACTGCTTGACAACCCATTTAATAAAAAAAAAATATCCAAAGTGTTGGTGCTTGTGTACTTTACAGCTACAGTGCTATGTAGAGCTTTTGGTCTTATTTCTGTTTATTAGCAATGGCAAGTGTTAAGTGCCTCTGCTGTGTGCTATTTTTTTTATAAGCTATTATCTACTGGAAAACCCTTCCAGCAGGAGTCCCTGAGAATACTGCTATGCAGTGACTGTAGTCAACATAATTCTGTAATGGATCTGTGGTATTACGTGTCTATACATTGTCAGATGGACCCCTTTGAGGTGCGAGCCCAGTGCACCCCATTTCGTCGTTTTAGCAGCAATAATAATGCTGCATGCTTTTTTGTCATATTATGCAGTCCAGCTGCTTGTTTTTGTTACTATAGTGGCCAGTAATGAGCTCATAGGATTCCTGTCATATTATTTGGCATGCAGTGTTATTTACCATGAGGTAAAGATCAGCAATCCCCTATCCTTCTTTTTTTTTTTTTTTTTACATAAAAAAATCTGAACTGATTCTAGTACAAAAGACAAAGGAAATTTCCCCCTAAGGATCTGTTTTTGCTGAATAAAGAAATTTGAAAGACTGGATCTCCTAAAAGGGTGTTATTCAAGATTTATAAAAATGATGCATTGAATAGAGGGCAGTGTAAAAAACGAAACAAAAAAAAACCGTACTGTTAAGATGACCTGCGATGCGGCTCTCGTGATTGGCGCTCCGATCCCCACTAGGCGTGCACTGATGACGTTGTGTTCGCTGGTTCCATATCTGTTACAGCCAATCATTATCTTCATCAGTCGCGTGTGCATGAACAGTACGTCACTGGTGAGGCCAGTGATTGGCTGCAGCATCAAATGACCGATAAATGGCAGATCCAGCAGGGTTCATAGTGGTGGCACTGGACATTTTAACAGTCCGTTATCCGTGAGTACTGTTGCCATACAGCATGATAATTCCACCAGTGTCCCATACTGAAGCTTCCTGCGACAAATGAATGTGTCATGGGGAAAGAGGGATATTTAGGTTTTGAATGGAGTTCACTTCCATTCCAGCATTGACTTATTTCATACTTGAATGTCCTCTACTAATAATCTTCCCTTATCCCATATTGTATTCAAAGAATTGCACAAGGCACAGATAATTGCTTAGTAGTGTACAGTACATGAATGGCATAGTTGCAATAAGAAACAGGTCATGTCTGTCTTTCGTAAAACTGGCCACACATTACATTTCTGCGGGATCATACAATCTAATGTGGGCTCTCAGATTCTCCCCTGACGGCAGATGTTGGGGAACAGAAGGGTCCAATATATTGGTTTTCAACTTTTCCAAACCTTTTGTTCTCAGGGAGGTAAGCTGTTGCCAGAGGTGTATAGCCAGCATTAGGGTGTATGTTGGTAAGACGCACCTAGATTTTTGAGGAGGAAAATAAGAAAAAAAAAATTTTAACCAAAAGGTGTGCTTTTGGTGGGTTTTGAACTAATGGTGGTCTGTGGAGGATGCACTGTTATGGGGGAATCTGTGGCTAATGAACATTTTAGGGGGTGATCTGTGCATGACGCACTGTTTAGGGGGTGATCTGTGGATGATGCAATGTTATGGGGGGGATCTGTGCATGACGCACTGTTTAGGGGGTGATCTGTGGATGATGCACTGTTATGGGGGGGATCTGTGGATAATACACAGAAAACTCAAAGCAGCGGTCAGGCCGGCAGCGTAACGTGAATCACTCTGTCAGTCATGCTCGTTCCAGCTTCATTAATGAAGTGGGAGGAGCATGACCGAGTGAGTGACGTGAGTACATTACAGGGGGTGCAGTGACGTATGTGTGTACATTACAGGGGGTGCAGTGACGTATGTGTGTACATTACAGGGGGTGCAGTGACGTATGTGTGTACATTACAGGGGGTGCAGTGACATATGTGTTTACATTACAGGGGGTGCAGTGACGTATGTGTGTACATTACAGGGGGTGCAGTGACGTATGTGTGTACATTACAGGGGGTGCAGTGACATATGTGTTTACATTACAGGGGGTGCAGTGACGTATGTGTGTACATTACAGGGGGTGCAGTGACGTATGTGTGTACATTACAGGGGGTGCAGTGACATATGTGTTTACATTACAGGGGGTGCAGTGACGTATGTGTGTACATTACAGGGGGTGCAGTGACGTATGTGTGTACATTACAGGGGGTGCAGTGACGTGTGTACATTACAGGGGGTGCAGTGACGTGTGTACATTACAGGGGGTGCAGTGACGTGTGTACATTACAGGGGGTGCAGTGACGTGTGTACATTACAGGGGGTGCAGTGACGTATGTGTGTACATTACAGGGGGTGCAGTGACGTATGTGTGTACATTACAGGGGGTGCAGTGACGTATGTGTGTACATTACAGGGGGTGCAGTGACGTATGTGTGTACATTACAGGGGGTGCAGTGACGTATGTGTGTACATTACAGGGGGTGCAGTGACGTATGTGTGTACATTACAGGGGGTGCAGTGACGTATGTGTGTACTTTACAGGGGGTGCAGTGACGTATGTATGTACTTTACAGGGGGTGCAGTGACGTATGTATGTACTTTACAGGGGGTGCAGTGACGTATGTATGTACATTACAGGGGGTGCAGTGACGTATGTACATTACAGGGAGTGCAGTGACGTGTGTACTTTACAGGGGGTGCAGTGACATATGTGTTTACATTACAGGGGTGCAGTGACATATGTGTGTACATTACAGGGGGTGCAGTGACATATGTGTTTACATTACAGGGGTGCAGTGACATATGTGTGTACATTACAGGGGTGCAGTGACGTGTGTACATTACAGGGGGTGCAGTGACGTGTGTATATTTCAGGGGGGCGGCAGTGTGTTGATACATATGACACTGCACATATTGTACATACACAGGGGTACACATGGCTATGTACATAACGTGTATACACGGGACAGTCTGCTGCTGCTGGTAGTTCCTGTTAATAGGAAGACCACGGCACTCACAAAAGAATATTGCATAAATATCTTGTTTATTTTCATATATTTTCTTTTATATTATTTATATATCCATCCGGAAATAAATAAATTAATTCATAGTGGTATACTGGCCAAGGTTTCGGTCTTATCCAAGACCTTGTTCACGGCCTGAGTACTTTCGGTGATAGAGGCATCGGATGGCGAAAGTACTCAGGCCGTGAACAAGGTCTTGGATAAGACCGAAACGTTGGCCAGTATACCACTATGAATTAATTTATTTATTTCCGGATGGATATACAAATAATATAAAAGAAAATATATGAAAATAAACAAGATATTTATGCAATATTCTTTTGTGAGTGCCGTGGTCTTCCTATCAACATTGGCATTTTACCTACCACTGAGCACCATCCACACTAAATGAGGAGTGCCGTTCAACTCTTATTTTCAGATAGTTCCTGTTACACTGCACCGGAGGGCAGAGCCGCCACGGTGACTGGACTGAGGACGGGGTGACAGCTCAACCCCCGTACAAGCTATGAACTTTCCAGTCACCATCCCCTAACCTGATCACCCTCCTGCCGGAACAGGGCAGGGACTGGGCCTCAGGCCACACACTAATCACTTGGGAGAAGCCCTAGGGAAGCGTTGTACTCACGCAGCCGCCGCCGCCACTTCCTCGGCTCCTTTATGCCCGCACCGAACACTACCGCGGCGACTTTTGCGAACTGTAGTTCGCCAAGCTACAGAGCCGGAGCTTTCTGCCAGGAGCGTGGACTACATCCCCGGCATGCCATGCAGCGCCGGGGGACAATGAAGCTATAGAAGGTAGCTGGATGAAAGGGGAGGAGGACTGGGCGCTGTAGAGGCGGCTCCCTTCAGGTGAACTCCGGGCTCTGTGGCTCAGGCTGCTGGCTGGGCATGGAGAAGCAGCTAGCGAATGCCACCATTCGCTGTATAAGACGCACTGCGATTTTCCCCCAACTTCTGGGGGTGAACAAGTGCGTCTTATAAAGCGAAAAATACGGTATGTTGAAGCATAAATCGTGTTAATTACTGTATTTGTTTTCAATTACAATATGGTGATTATTTCTGTCTCTAAAAAAAAAAAAATTAATTTTATCACCCAGTACAGCACGTCAAATGGGCATATTAAGAACGTTCTAGCCAAACACTGGCATATATTACTCCAAGATCCATACCTCTCAAAACACCTAGCGCATAAACCAGCCATTACATATAGACGAGCCCCTACGATAAAAAGCATTTTGGCCCCCAGCAAACCCAGACAACACAATGCACCACAAAAGAAATCCAGTATAATTACGGCACAGAATGCGGGCAGCTACAAATGCCGGTCTAGGCGATGCCTATGCTGTAAAACAATTACCCATAATCAAACCACATTCATATCAAACCGCAATAAAACGTCCTTCCCCATAAAACAATACATGACGTGTCAGTCCTCTTACGTCATATACCTAATCGAGTGCAGTTGCGGCCTGCAGTATGTGGGGCGCACAACACAGGAGTTACACTGTCGATTTAATCAACATACATACAATATACGACGCTTATATCAAAAACACAGCTTGTCAAGACACTGTGCGACAACTACAGAAAAACAAAAACACCCAATAAAAATCACTCCTATAGAACACATACCAGAAAACCCATTTAATCGGTTTGATATCCTACAAAAACGTGAAGTCTTCTGGATATATCAACTTGATACGCTAACACCCCATGGTCTCAATGAACTGAGTGAAACAGTACTGTAATCAAATAACATATGCTACTACCTATGTTTTATAGAATTTTATACATGATATATCCTTTTTATGATAATATTTTTATCTATATTTACCTGCTATGTTAATTTCCTTTTACTGTGTGCACTCTATATTCTTTCACCATTCAGTCGTTATTCTGCTCCCATAACGTCTATTCACTATTATACAGGACATCTCCGAGGGCCCGCCCCGTCAGCTTACGTGCCAAGGTAGTGGGGGCGTATCCTACCACTCTGCGTAGTATATTATTTTATAGCGCTTCCCAGCACTTCTATCACTCAGCAAAACCCAACCTCCCCTATAATGTTACGTCATCAATGTGGGCGTGGCCTAGCGACCCGTCCCTAAGTATTACCTCCCCCTGCCGCTCTCTGTTTCATATATATCACTTGTGCATACATTTTTTACCCTATTTACCACTGGACATCCATATTAAGTGTCCCTAAGTTTGTTTTTACCCATAAAGGAGGGATTGTCTTATTTCATGTTTACATGTATATTAACTCCGCCTACTGTCCCGCCCCCCCAGCGCTCCCATTACTTAGTAGAACAGCAACACCCAACTTCCCCGTCAGTGCATGTCACAAATGTGGGCGTGGCCTAGTGACCCGTCCTAACGTATCACCTCCCCCTGCTGCTCTCTATTTATATCCATCACTGGGGCATAATTCACACTCCAGTGACTATGTTTGTTTTCACCAATATAGTAGGGATTATCTTAAACTCATGCTCGTTTACATGTATATTAACTCCGCCCATAGCCCCGCCCCCCCAGCGTTTTTATTACTGAGTAAAACCCAACTTCCCCCTCAGTGTTGCATCACAAATGTGGGCGTGGCCTAGCGACCCGTCCTGACACATCACCTCCCCCTGCTGCTCTCTGTTTACATCCATCACTGGTACATATTTTCCACTCCAGCGATTACCGGACGTCCTTGTGAAGTGTCCCTAAGTTTGCTTTTATTTATTTATATAGTAACGATTATTTTAACTCATGTTTGTTTATATGCACCTTAACTCCGCCCATAGCCCCGCCCCCGAAATCGAGTTTAGGCGCCAAAAACAAGTGTATAAATAAATGTTTACTGTCCTGTATGGTATGATTGTCCTGAGGAAGAGGGTCCAATTCCCTCGAAACGCGTAGACCAATAAATACTTTTTTATTCACCTTCTGCGTTATATATCCAGCCGAGCAGCGCCCAAGGAGCAAATACTATTTGCAGTTCCAGTTTTTTCTTCCTTTTTGTTTATTTCTGTCTCTAGACGTCCTGAGATCACCATTGTTGCTGCTGAGCCCATTGGCCCTGGATCTTGGTTTCATGGTGGCCCGCCTGGAGGCTTAGGATTCCCTCCACCACCTCCACCACAGTGGAGGCCTAGTGACTCCCATCCCCCAGAGGTAAGCATATGTTTATTAATGTATCACTCTATTTATCTTTAAAGGGGTTATCCCATGAATAATGTAAAAAATTAAAATCGGACATCATACAGTGCATGGCAGTCTCTTTTTAGCAAACTTAGAACCAGCCCTGTACCTCACATGGATCCAGAGATGTACCCATTCATTGCTACACTTTGTTCTGCTATATTTATTTCAAGCTGGCAGCTTAGGGACCGTGTACTTTCTCAGGGAGGTGTCTTTTCTGTTGCAGCTAGGCAGTTGAAGGATGGAACTGAGCATGTGCTTCCATCTCAGTGAGCAGGACAAAGAATTTTGCAAAAGAGCAAACAGCGGGTGGTGGTATACAGATAGATTTCTGTGAATAACTCAGTGACTATGCAAAATTATTAATTACATACAGTTACAAAAGTATTTACATCCATGTGCTGGTTTGATATTATGCTGACCTGTTTTTTGGTATATTGCAGCTATTTAACCTCTTAAGGACATAGGGCGTACAGGTACGCCCTTGTGCCCTGGTACTTAAGGACACAGGGCGTACATGTACGCCCTGTGTATTTTCGATCACTGCCGTGCGGCTGGCAGTGATCGGAACCCGGTGCCTGCTCAAATCATCGAGCAGGCACCTAGGCTAAATGCGCGGGGGGGTCCCGTGACCCCCCCATGTCGGCGATCGCGGCAAACCGCAGGTCAATTCAGACCTGCGGTTTGCTGCGATTTCTGAAGTTTCTGGTCCCCGCAGTCCCTGACCGCAGGGATCAGAAACTTTATATGCCAAAAAAAAAGTTTTATTTACCCCCCCCTGCACCCCCGAATGATTTTTATGGTGGCGGGAGGTGCAGGGGGAGGGTTGCGGGCGGTGCGGGAGGCGGGCGGTGCGGCAGGCGGGATCGCGATCCCCCGCCCGCCTCCCCTTGTATAATCGTTGGTGTCTAGTGGGGATACCAGGGTGCCAGCACATTGCTGGCACCCTGGTATAAACGGCTGACATCTGCGATGCGATGTCAGCCGTTTAACCCTTTCCATACAGCGGTCCGTACGGACCGCTGTATGGAAAAGGTTAACAGCGCAGGGAGCTCCCTCCCTCTCCCATCGGGGGGCTGCTGTGCCTTTGCAGCCCCCCGATGGGGAGGGAGAGAGCCCCCAGAGAGCCCCCCGAGAGATCCCCTCCTTACCCTTCCCCGTCTGCGAAGTTCTGAGCAGTACTGAGCAGACAGGGAAGGTTCCCATGGCAACAGGACGCCTCTCAGGCGTCCTGCTGTCCATGGTGCTGAACAGATCTGTGCTGAATGGCATAGATCTGTTCAGTGTAAGTAAAATACAGTACAGAACAATATATATTGTACTGTACTGTATTATTCAGACATCAGACCCACTGGATCTTCAAGAACCAAGTGGGTCTGGGTCAAAAAAAAGTGAATAAAAGTGAAAAAAAAGTAAAAATCAAAAAACACATTTATCACTGATAAAAAATGAAAAAAATAAAATTCCCTACACATGTTTGGTATCGCCGCGTCCGTAACGACCTGATCTATAAAACGGTCATGTTACTTTACCCGAACGGTGAACACCATAAAAATAAAAAATAAAAAACTATGATGAAATTGAAATTTTGCCCACCTTACTTCCCAAAAAAGGTAATAAAAGTGATCAAAAAAGTCGCATGTACGCCAAAATTGTAACAATCAAACCGTCATCTCATCCCGCAAAAATCATACCCTACCCAAGATAATCGCCCAAAAACTGAAAAAACTATGGCTCTTAGACTATGGAAACACTAAAACATGATTTTTTTTGTTTCAAAAATGAAATCATTGTGTAAAACTTACATAAATAAAAAAAAAGTATACATGTTAGGTATCGCCGCGTCCGTATCGCCCGGCTCTATAAAAATATCACATGATCTAACCCCTCAGATGACCACCGTAAAAAAATAAAAATAAAAACGGTGTAAAAAAAGCCATTTTTTGTCATCTTACGTCACAAAAAGTGTAATAGCAAGCAATCAAAAAGTCATATGCACCCCAAAATAGATGCCAATCAAACCGTCATCTCATCCCGCAAAAAATGAGACCCTACTTAAGATAATCGCCCAAAAACTGAAAAAACTATGGCTCTTAGACTATGGAGACACTAAAACATTTTTTTGGTTTTAAAAATGAAATCATTGTGTAAAACGTACATAAATAAAAAAAATTATATACATATTAGGTATCTCCGCGTCTGTGACAACCTGCTCTATAAAATTACCACATGATCTAACCTGTCAGATGAATGTTGTAAATAACAAAAAAAAAACGGTGCCAAAAAAGCTATTTCTTGTTACCTTGCCGCACAAAAAGTGTAATATAGAGCAACCAAAAATCATATGTACCCTAAACTAGTACCAACAAAACTGCCACCCTATCCCGTAGTTTCTAAAATGGGGTCACTTTTTTGGAGTTTCTACTCTAGGGGTGCATCAGGGGGGCTTCAAATGGGACATGGTGTCAAAAAAACCAGTCCAGCAAAATATGCCTTCCAAAAACCATATGGTGTTCCTTTCCTTCTGCGCCCTGCCATGTGCCCGTACAGCTGTTTACGACCACATATGGGGTGTTTCTGTAAACTACAGAATTAGGGCCATAAATAATGAGTTTTGTTTGGCTGTTAACCCTTGCTTTGTAACTGGAAAAAAAATATTAAAATGGAAAATCTGCCAAAAAAGTGAAATTTTGAAATTGTATCTCTATTTTCCATTAAATCTTGTGCAACACCTAAAGGGTTAACAAAGTTTGTAAAATCAGTTTTGAATACCTTGAGGGGTGTAGTTTCTTAGATGGGGTCACTTTTATGGAGTTTATAATCTAGGGGTGCATCAGGGGGGCTTCAAATGGGACATGGTGCCAAAAAAACAGTCCAGCAAAATCAGCCCTCCAAAAACCAAACGGCGCACCTTTCACTCTACGCCCCGCTGTGTGCCCGTACAGTAGTTTACGGCCACATATGGGGTGTTTCTGTAAACAGCAGAGTCAGGGCAATAAAGATACAGTCTTGTTTGGCTGTTAACCCTTGCTTTGTTAGTGGAAAAAATGGGTTAAAATGGAAAATTAGGCAAAAAAATGAAATTCTCAAATTTCATCGCCATTTGCCAATAACTCTTGTGCAACACCTAAAGGGTTAACGACGTATGTAAAATCAGTTTTGAATACCTTGAGGGGTGTAGTTTCTTAGATGGGGTCACTTTTAGGGAGTTTCTCCTCTAGGGGTGCATCAGGGGGCTTCAAATGGGACATGGTGTAAATAAACCAGTCCATAAAAATCAGCCTTCCAAAAACCAAACGGCGCACCTTTCACTCTACGCCCCGCTGTGTGGCCGTACAGTAGTTTACGGCCACATATTGGGTGTTTCTGTAAATGGCAGAGTCAGGGCAATAAAGATACATCTTGTTTGGCTGTTAACCCTTGGTTTGTTAGTGGAAAAAATGGGTTAAAATGAAAAATTAGACAAAAAAATGAAATTCTCAAATTTCCTCCCTATTTGCCAATAACTCTTGTGCAACACCTAAAGGGTTAACAACGTATGCAAAATCAGTTTTGAATACCTTGAGGGGTGTAGTTTCTTAGATGGGGTCATTTTTGGGTGGTTTCTATAATGTAAGCCTCGCAAAGTGACTTGAGACCTGAACTGGTCCCTAGAAATTGAGTTTTTGTAAATTTCGGAAAAATTTCAAGATTTGCTTCTAAACTTCTAAGCCTTATAACATCCCCAAAAAATAAAATATCATTCCCAAAACAATTCAAACATGAAGTAGACATATGGGGAATGTAAAGTCATCACAATTTTTGGGGGTATTACTATGTATTACAGAAGTAGAGAAACTGAAACTTTGAAATTTGCTAATTTTTTTCAAATTTTTGTTAAATTAGGTATTTTTTGGTGCAAAAAAAATTTTTTTTTTGACTCCATTTTACCAGTGTCATGAAGTACAATATGTGACGAAAAAACAATCTCAGAACGGCCTGGATAAGTCAAACCGTTTTAAAGTTATCAGCACTTAAAGGGACTCTGGTCAGATTTTCAAAAAATGGCCTGGTCCTAAGGTGTAAAAAGGCTGTGTCCTTAAGGGGTTAAAGGGCTTCTGTCACCCCACTAAACTCATTTTTTTTTTTTTTTGGTGTACAGTCGTGGCCAAAAGTTTTGAGAATGACAAAAATATTGGAAATTGGAAAAGTTGCTGCCTAAGTTTTTATAATAGCAATTTGCATATACTCCAGAATGTTATGAAGAGTGATCAGATGAATTGCATAGTCCTTCTTTGCCATGAAAATTAACTTAATCCCAAAAAAAAACGTTCCACTGCATTTCATTGCTGTCATTAAAGGACCTGCTGAGATCATTTCAGTAATCGTCTTGTTAACTCAGGTGAGAATGTTGACGAGCACAAGGCTGGAGATCATTATGTCAGGCTGATTGGGTTAAAATGGCAGACTTGACATGTTAAAAGGAGGGTGATGCTTGAAATCATTGTTCTTCTATTGTTAACCATGGTGACCTGCAAAGAAACGCGTGCAGCCATCATTGCGTTGCGTAAAAATGGCTTCACAGGCAAGAATATTGTGGCTACTAAGATTGCACCTCAATCAACAATTTATAGGATCATCACGAACTTCAAGGAAAGAGATTCAATTCTTGTTAAGAAGGCTTCAGGGCGTCCAAGAAAGTCCAGCAAGCGCCAGGATCGTCTCCTAAAGAGGATTCAGCTGCGGGATCTGAGTGCCACCAGTGCAGAGCTTGCTCAGGAATGGCAGCAGGCAGGTGTGAGCGCATCTGCACGCACAGTGAGGCGAAGACTTTTGGAAGATGGCCTGGTGTCAAGAAGGGCAGCAAAGAAGCCACTTCTCTCCAAAAAAAACATCAGGGACAGATTGCTCTTCTGCAGAAAGTATGGTGAATGGACTGCTGAAGACTGGGGCAAAGTCATATTCTCCGATGAAGCCACTTTCCGATTGTTTGGGGCATCTGGAAAAAGGCTTGTCCGGAGAAGAAAAGGTGAGCGCTACCATCAGTCCTGTGTCATGCCAACAGTAAAGCATCCTGAGACCATTCATGTGTGGGGTTGCTTCTCATCCAAGGGAGTGGGATCACTCACAATTTTGCTCAAAAACACAGCCATGAATAAAGAATGGTACCAAAACACCCTCCAACAGCAACTTCTTCCAACAATCCAACAACAGTTTGGCGAAGAACAATGCATTTTCCAGCACGATGGAGCACCGTGCCATAAGGCAAAAGTGAAAACTAAGTCGCTCGGGGACCAAAACATTGACATTTTGGGTCCATGGCCTGGAAACTCCCCAGATCTTAATCCCATTGAGAACTTGTGGTCAATCCTCAAGAGCCGGGTGGACAAACAAATAACCCACTAATTCTGACAAACTCCAAGAAGTGATTATGAAAGAATGGGTTGCTATGTGTCAGGAATTGGCCCAGAAGTTGATTGAGAGCATGGCCAGTCGAATTGCAGAGGTCCTGAAAAAGAAGGGCCAACACTGCAAATACTGACTATTTGCATAAATGTCATGTAATTGTCGATAAAAGCCTTTGAAACGTATGAAGTGCGTGTAATTATATTTCACTACATCACAGAAACAACGGAAACAAAGATCTAAAAGCAGTTTAGCAGCAAACTTTGTGAAAACTAATATTTTTGTCATTCTCAAAACTTTTGGCCACGACTGTACTTATAATCCCTATCCTGCGATATATCTATACATTATGTTAGTAATCATTTTCGTTCAGTAGATATGTCAAAAAACGTACTTTTATAATATGCTAATTACCTGTCTACCAGCAAGTAGGGCGTCTACTTGCTGGTAGCAGCCGCAAAAAACCGCCCCCTCCTCCTGTTGATTGACAGGGCCAGCCGCGATCTGCTCCTCCGACTGGCCCTGTCAGCATTTCAAAAATCGTGCGCCTATGGGGGGAATTTATCATGAGGGGAATATTTGAAGTCAGTTTTGCGTTGGAGTACTTTATGCCACATTTATCAAATCTTGTATGTTGTTTGATAAATTTGTCTTATCTTCAGGCCCCATTCAGATGAACATATGGCCTTCGTGCCCGGGCACTAGCCATGTGAACTTTGTGCAATGTTGCGAACCAACTGACTTCAATGGGAACGCGATCCGCAAAAGATAGGACATACGTGCATCTGAATAGCGCCTTAAACCTAACACTTTTGACTTGGAATGCTACTCCAGTTTTCCTACTCCACCCTCCTACTGGAGTGAGATTGCAACATCTTTTGCGACTTTAAAAGAAAAAAGAAAAAAAGTCTCAATGATAAATCTGTAGTGAATCTCATAAACACAGCTAACCACACCCATTTTTCCACCCACATTTCAAAACTGGAGTGAGTGGTGTAAAAATTAAAATGTCACAAACTTTTTGTCCAAGTGAGTTAAAAAAGTCATAAAAGCACCATTTTGCAACTTTTATTTGAATAATTATAATTAATTAGAATAAGAAAGTTTTTTTTTTGGTTTTTTTTTACTGAAAACTAGATTGACAATTTTTTGTATGTTTTAGCAGCCACCATCCTATGAGCAGGTAATTAAGGAAATCTCGCAAGTGCAAGTATCTACAAGCAACTCTAATGTTGAACCCAGGCGGACATCCACATGTGCAACACAAACAGATTTTCACTTGGAGGATGATTACACAGGGCCCGGCAATAATGTAATTCATCAGCCGGTCATTTGTGATCAAGCCACAGCCACAGGTAGGTTTTATTTTTTGTTTGATAAGAAAAGTTATATGTGATAATCCCTGAAGATACATGAGTTGAAGTGTGTAACATCCCAGTGATATTTGCATAGATATTGTAGTCACTATTAAAGGGGTTATCCGAAACCATAAACTGCCCCCCATATGTCGGGCCCCTCACATGGAATATACTTACCCTGCTCCCTGTTCCGCTCCTGGTCCACTGCTGCTGCTTCTCCCAGTGCACGGATGAAAACATCCGGTGTCGGGGGGGGGGGGATGGGGAGCAGCCAATGGCAGGTGGGGACTAGCCTTCCTAGCGTCACCTGCGATACTAGTGAGGCCCGTCCCCGCCTGACATTGGCTGCTCCCCCCCAACCCACCGCCAACACTGGATGGGGAGAAGCAGCAAGGGCGGTGCAGGGACCCAGTTAAGTATATTCCGTGTGAGGGGCCCGGCATATGGGGGGGGGGGGGCAGTTTATAGTTTAGGATAACCCCTTTAAGTTATCTTGCTTGAGATCTGTTATTTGATGTTTCTTAGTGATACAGAGTTCAATTTTGATGTCTATTTAGTATATTATTTTCACCATAGAAGTTTGTTTCTGCTTTACTAAGTAAGCTAAGCCATCCATTCTAAATAACAATCTAGTTTAACCTGTGGAGATCAAATTTCAGTCTTTTTGTAATATTCTTTTTGTTTTAATTCATAGTGCAAAGGACAACTGACAGATCACGCCAGTCACTACTTTTTGTGACAAACAATGTTCAGGACAGTGCCCTCCAGATAGCAGTCAGTAATTCTGCTGGGACTAGCACCCGATACGAAGACCCAAATGTCACCAGATACCCAGTGCCAAGGCCAAGGACAAAATCTAATCTTAAACCTGTAGTAAACAATAATCTAAGTTTTTATCAAGGTAGCAGTGAGATCTTCTTCCAGGGTACATCTGAAGGAGATCTTCATTCCAGCCAGTCTTCTGGTTTCGATGATAATTTTCTGGGGGACTTATTTGAAATGAACAATATGAGCCATGAAAGAAGCCAAAACAGTATTTTGTCAAGGATTAAAGCCTTCGAGTCGCAAGCTGAAAATTCAGAAAATCCTAAAAGACCAGAAGTTGCACCACGTACCATCAACACTAGGGGTTCTGCCACCACAAAACCTGTATTAGCTCCCAAACCATTATCCAACAGAGTATCTGGTGAGTGGGACCCTGGAAAAGACAATAAACCAAAATTTACACCAAGAGAGGGGCCTGTACCATCAAGTCTACAAGATACCAGTGGTGCGACCAAACCAGATCTGCCAAAGAAACCAAAGCCGAATCTCTCAAAAAGCAACAGTAATGAGTTTCCTGATGGTGTGCTCGGGACATCTGGAAGCAACAGTAAAGAGTCTGAAAGAAAATTACCAGTTCCTGCTCCCAGGCCTCTGCTGCCTAAGAAATCCATTCACACTGACAACCTTGTCTCAGTATCTGTAGGAGCCAAACCCCTCGTTCCTGGTCCGAAATTCTCTGTAGCTTCTCAAGCCAAAGCATTTAACACAGTAGAAACACCTGCAGCCAGAGTAGTGCAGAGCAAGTCAGTGGGTGACCTAGACTTGATTAGTTTTGATGATGATGTTTTATCTCCGGTTCTGCCCAGTCCAGACGTTAGTGATTCGAAGGCAAATGTTGGTAAGAATAGATAATAGCACAGTCTTTGTATTCAGTGGTGCTGTATTTGTTTTTGTTTTTTTGCTGTATGGACAATGCTATGCACTATTAGATTGGAATCTTTGCTTTAATTGACCATAGATCCATAGATAATCTATGAGCCGTGGCAGCTATAATTTCCGATTTTAGAAAATGTGTTGGACATGTTGAGAAAAATTCTCTGCACAAGGTCCTTAGTTGGACAGTTGACTAATGTTTCATCAAGGATTTTCTGTGCAGAAATAATTTACTTGTTCTGATGTTTTCTATAGGAAAAGAAAAACCTTTCATTGTGTTCTTTTCTGTGCCTATAGTGTATATTCTGTAAAGAAAAAAAAATACCCAATAATGAAAAATACGGTGAGCCATTGCCTAACTGGAGGATTTTGTTTACGAAGCTTTATAGTCCCTCTTTACATTTAGTGGCCAATTTGTTAGGCGCACCTTAATTGGGGACAGTTTTGCTAATACCCATACCCATTTACAGTCATGTCATGTTTCCAGCAGAGTTGTATCAGTCCCTGTTATGCTTCACTCTCTATCTGCTGCCATAGAACAATGTACAAATGCAGAGGTTCACACTCACGCCGGAGCTTCGCTCTCAATCATCCCTCATTCGGAGGCTGTCCAGATCAAGTTATCATAGTTACATTGTATACTGCTAGCTGGCTAACTTTCATGAAGTTTACACATTTAAATGAGAATATGACCTGCTGTTTAAATCACTTTTTTATGTATAACACCATAATATATTTTGCTGTTATTTTTAATTTTCCATGTCACTTTTTATAGTTAAACTAAAACCAAAAATCCTGCAGTTTTCACACTGATCACTATGTCCAATAATTGGCGTCACTTCTTGGTTTATACTTTACTGCAGTTAACTCCTTCTAATCCTGCCTGTAATGATATCACCTCTGTGTATAGATAAGACAGGATCCTCCATTCACAATAGATGATTGTCAAAGCTTATTTATTCTTTTTTTTAATGCTGTGTAAATGTTGTTATGAACAGCTCAGGCAAGATGGCCGCCTCCATAATCATGTTCAGCAAATAGAAGAAAGAAACCTGCAATCAGAAAATAAAAACAGATTAGAAAAAAAGATGTGCTACTATCTGATTTTAACTGGCAGATAAAATTTGAGTGACACATTTCCTTTAAGACTGCGTATTTTAAAGGGAATCTGTCACCAGCGAACTTCCTATCAAACTGCATAGCCACAAAGCTGTGGTTCACCTAATTTAAACGCAGTTTTTCTATTGTTGATCTGAAGCTCCATTCCTGCGTTATGATACTTTTTCTTAATATGCAAATTAGGTCTTTGGTGCAATGAGGGCGTCACCATTGCTCTTGTTGCACCAAAACTCAACTCCTTTCTGTGGCCAGCCCCTCCCATGCTGCTTTGATTTACAGGGCCAGGCAGTGGAAAGGCAGTGAGGGAGGGGCTGGCCACAGAAAGGAGTGGTGATTGGTGCAATAAGGGTGTCACCATTGCCCTTGTTGCACCCAAAGACCTAATTTGCATATCAAGAAAAAGTATCATAACCCAGGAATGGACCTTAGGATCAACAAAAGAAAAACAGCATTTTAATCAGGTGAATCACAGCTATGTGTCTATGCAAACAGTTTGATAGGGAGGTCGCTGGTGACAGATTCTCTTTAACATTCAAAAAGTCTAAATTACTGTAAAGAAATATTAAGATTGTCGCTTGTCTACCTAAAAGCTGTGAAAGCAATCTACCACTATTTATTTATGTGTCCGGTCATTTCAACGTGTAAAAACTTTATTCAAAGTCTGACTCCAGCCAAATCAGTTTGGAGTCATGAAGCTCTACATACCCCCTTACATTGGGCTATTTCTAACTCCAAAGTGGCTTATAAAAGGGCTACTTGGCTGTCCTGTGACCAGTACAACTTTTGCACGTAGCAGACAAGTTTGGGATCTCCGTACCAGTGTAGCCTCGTAGATATGTCATGCTCGATGACTGAAAGCTGAAATAAAAGATAACATCAGACCTAAAGGGGTTGTTCCATCTGGGACAGTTATAGCATATCGTTAAGATATGCCATGACTTTCTTGATAGGTGCATAACATTGAATAGCGTATAGACTGCTGTCGGTTTACTTCCTGAGTGAGTCCCACAGGAGGAGGGACCATTCTAACACAGGACTATAGTACAGAGAGTCCTTAAAATGTTCAACTTCTTAAAGTTTTCAATAGATTTTAAGATAATTGATTTTGAATGTTCTCAGAGGACATATGGCCTAGAGCAGGGATGGCCAACCTGAGGCTCTCCATATGTTGCAAAACTACAACTCCCAGCATGCCCTGACTGCCTACAGCTATCAGCCTACAGCAGGGCATGGTCGGAATTGTAGTTTTACAACAGCTGGAGAGCCATAGGTTGGCCATGCCTGGCCTAGAGCAAGCACTAGAAACATACATCTGGCCTTTAGAGAACAGGGGCATCTGCAAATCTTCACAAATCAGGCTCTTGTGGCACATCTAAGTGACTTAGTGTATTCATAGAAAAGTCCCCTTGTCTCCTTTAACTTTATCAGTATCAGCACAATCACGATTGTTAGCAGTAAGTGATTCAAGGCTCTGTTTTTGCTGTTACTATGTTCACATTCCAGATTCAAGGGAAAATGTTTTTCTCTCTTCAGATCCCTTCCAGCTGTTTTCCAAGGATGAGGCTGAGAAGGAGCCGCCAGCTCCCCCTACTGTGTTGAGAAAGCCTACAGTCATCCGGATTTCTGGCAAACTCGGCAAATGTGAGCATTGCACAAAGATTTTTTGTCTTCTTAATAGGAGTAACATCATGATTATGTGGGGATTATCACACGTATGGATACTATTCCTGAGTGATGTCATTGCACTCACAGTTTTTGTTTCCTGGGCATAGGATATAGTACACAGATTGATCCACTTTGTCAAGTTAGCAACACAAATGACAGTTGTTTGGTAAACCGTTTTTCACTAAAACACACATACACAGTAATTTCAATGAAAATCTACTCTAATATATATATATATATATATACACTCCCCTAAAGAATTATTAGGAACACTTGTTCTATTTCTCATTAATGCAATTATCTAGTCAACCAATCACATGGCAGTTGCTTCAATGCATTTAGGGGTGTGGTCCTGGTCAAGACAATCTCCTGAACTCCAAACTGAATGTCAGAATGGGAAAGAAAGGTGATTTAAGCAATTTTGAGCGTGGCATGGTTGTTGGTGCCAGACGGGCCGGTCTGAGTATTTCGCAATCTGCTCAGTTACTGGGATTTTGGACAGCCAGGTGCTGCCAAACCCGGACCGGCACTTAAAATCCGGTCCGGTATTTGACCTCACCTGGCTGTAAATCAGCCCAGCAGCACATACCTGTTTTCCCAGACCAAACCTCTCACTGTGTCACAATATATATACTTTGTGTGTGTGTGTATATATATATATATATATATATATATATATATATATATAAAATGCTATTTTAGGATGTGGATGTATTTGGCTCATTGGATAGCTACACTGTACATTTTGGAAAGCAGCTCAAGTTCCCTGACTAATGTACACTACATTGCTGTTGCATTTGCCTTCACTGACAAAAAAAAACCACAATGTAGAAATGTTAGATTGCTGCAAAACTCTGCATGTGCTTATGTCTCAGGAAGGGTGAAAAGGTGCTTTCCCTGCTGCCCTATAAAAAGGCTCTCAGAGGCTACTTTTGGGTAGTGTACCTCTGTCAGAAATTGTTGACTGCTAGATATGCGTCTGTGATGCACTTGTAGATATTTGCCCAGTTGACAATTTCAATCACTTACATATATCATCATTACAATCACACATATAAAGTTTTGTTCGATTCCAACAACTCCTTCCTAAGTGCCTTATTTTTTGGTCAGTGAGTGGAAAGGTAATTACACTGCAATGCACATTATGGAAAATCTGCTGAAGAAACAAAATTTGCTCCTTTATGACTTGGAAGGTTTTGCTCCCTCTGTGACAAAAGGCCGGGATTCAGAGATATTTAATGGTACCTGTGACCAGAGGCATACACTACACTACTACTTAATTTATTTTGTAGAGAAAATCATTTCTCCAATTGGTTCTATTTATCTATCTTTTTTTCGTTTTTGTTCTATACCCTGCTGTGCTTCCTATGCACAGCAGGCTGCTCTCAGTGAGTTTACGGAGAATCAGTCATCTGACAGATTTTCTGTAACTCCTCCTGTGCACACGGAAGCGCCCACTGTCTCCCTCTCCCCCCCATCCCCCAGTTAGGTGCGCTGTATCAGAAGCTGCCAGGTCTGGCACACATGAAGCCCCGCCCCTCACGGACATCACTCTCACCAGGAGCAGCTTCAGAGACTGGACTAAATACTACATTGTGGTTACAGGACCTGTGGTGATGTCACAGTCATGTGATCAGCCATGTGTGTGGGAGCAGTTAGGGGAACACAGGCTCCACGCAGGACTGTGCTGGTGGAGAATGCAGAGGTACTTTATGTATGGAAGGTGTGTATAAAGCCATGTCAGTGTAATCAGTCTGTTGTACAGTTTTTTGTGTGTAATGTGCACACAGTAGTTCTATTTGTGTAATGGACATATAGCAGAGGTCATCAGGTGGGCACTGTGTATGGCAGCGTCAGGTGGGCCCTGTGTATGGCAGCGTCAGGTGGGCGCCGATGTTGGCAGTTTAACCCCTTCCATGCCGCGGTCCTTAGGGACCGTTGCATAAAGGGGATAACCATCGGGCCACTGCTCTGCTGTGGCAGCGGCCCGATGCTTGAATGGTAAACTGAGGAAGGGAGCTCCCTCCACCATCGGGGCCACTGCGCTGCTGTAGCAGTGTTGCTATGGTTACTGTGGCAACCGGACGCCTTCACATTGTCATGGTATAGCTGAGCCTGATCAGGCTTACTGTGAATGACAATACACTGCAGTACACTATACAGTTTATTGTAGAGGCATCAGACCCACTGGATCTTCAAGAACCAAGTGGGTCTGAGTCAAAGAAGTGTAAAAAAAAAAGTGAAAAAAAAAAATCTAACTTCTTCCCATATCCGCACATATAATTAGTTAAAAATGTAAAAAATAAAAAAATCTAAACATGTTTGGTATCTTTACTTCCATAACGCCCTGATCTATAAAAGGATCACGTACCTTTACCTCACGGTGAACAACATAAAAAATAAAAACTATGATGGAATTGCAATTTTGCCCACCGCACTTCCCACAAAATTATATAAAAAGTGATCAAAAGAGTCATATGTACCTCAAAATAGTACCAATCAGTCATCTCATCCAGCAAAAAATGAGCCCCTACCTACAATCGCCCAAAAAAAAAAAAAATGGCTTTCAGAAAATGGAAACACAAAAACATCATCAAATGCGTTTATTGTGTAAAAATTTTAAAAATGCATATACAGTATTCTCACAAAAGTGAGTACACCCCTCACATTTTTGTAAATATTTTATTATATATTTTCATGGCACAACACTGAACGTATGACTCTTTGATACAATGTAAAGTAGTCAGTGTACAGCTTGTATAACAGTGTCAATTTGGTGAGCCCTCAGAATAACTCAACACACAGTCATTAATGTATTAATGCCTAAACCACTGGCAACAAAAGTGAGTACACCCTTAAGTGAAAATGGCCAAATTGTGTCCAAAGTGTCAATATTTTGTGTGGCCACCATTATTTTCCAGCACTGCCTTGACTCTCTTGGGCATGGAGTTCACTAGAGCTTCACAGGTTGCCACTGGAATCCTCTTCCACTCCTCAATAATGACAAACACAGAGCTGGTGGATGTTAAAGATCTTGCGCTTCTCCACCTTACTTTTGAGGATGCCCCTCAGATGCTCAATAGGGTTTTGGTGTGTAACATGCTTGGCCAGTCCAGCGCCTTTACCCTCAGTTTCTTTAGCAAGGTAGTGGTCATCTTGGAGGTGTGTTTGGGGTCGTTATCATGTTGGAATACTGCCCTGCGGCCCAGTTTCTGAAGGCAGGGGACCATGCTCTGCCTCAGTATGTCACAGTACATATTGGCATTCATGGATCCCTCAATGAACTGTAGCTCCCCACAGCCGGCAGCACTCATGCAGCCCAAAACCATGACACTCTCACCACCATGCTTGACTGTAGGCAAGACATACTTGTCTTTGTACTCCTCACCTGGTTGCCGCCACACACACTTGACACCATCTGAAACAAATAAGTTTATGTTGGTCTCATCAGACCACAGGACATGGTTCCAGTAATCCATGTCCTTAGTCTGCTTGTCTTCAGCAAACTGTTTGCAGGCTTTTTTGTGCGTCATCTTTAGAAGAGGCTTCCTTCTGCGATGACAATCATGCAGACCAATTTAATGCTGTGTGCGGCGTGTGGTCTGAGCACTGACAGGCTGACCCCCCCACCCCTTTAACCTCTGCAGCAATGCTGGCAGCACTCATACATCTAGTTTGAAAAGACAACCTCTGGATATGACGCTGAGCACATGCACTCAACTTTTTTGGTTGACCATGGTGAGGCCACATCTGAGTGGAACCTGCCTTGGTAAACTGCTGTATGGTCTTGGCCACCATGCTGCAGCTCAGTTTCAGGGTGTTGGCAATCTTCTTATAGCCTAGGCCATCTTTATGTAGAGCAACAATTCTTTTTTTCAGATCCTCAGAGAGATCTTTGCCATGAGGTGCCATGTTGAACCTCCTGTGACCAGTATGAGAGAGTGTGAGAGCGATTACACCAAATTTAACACCCTTACTCCCCATTTACACCTGAGACCTTGTAACACTAATGAGTCACATGACAACATGGAGGTAAAATGGCTAATTGGGCAAAATTTGCCTATTTTCACTTAGGGGTGTACTCACTTTTGTTGCCAGCGGTTTAGACATTAATGGCTGTGTATGAAAAGTAGAAATGGAACGAGGGCACTCAATAACTAAAGGCGTATGGACATCAATACAAACGAGCAGGTATTGAAAAATGTCACTCTTGACTTGTAAAATGGCATATAACATAGAACATAGGATCATACAAACATAAATCAATAAAACATCAAATCAATATAAATCCATAAAACATTAAAACAATAGAGCATAGGGACCTCTATAGAGCCTCTTATCCTTGGTTCAAAGAAACCTCTTTTACAGATGT
Source organism: Bufo bufo (assembly GCF_905171765.1). Classification (NCBI taxonomy): domain Eukaryota; kingdom Metazoa; phylum Chordata; class Amphibia; order Anura; family Bufonidae; genus Bufo; species Bufo bufo. The sequence goes on along the minus strand of NC_053390.1, from coordinate 652,520,767 downwards.
GGACATTGTTCAAATTGTAGAGTCACTTCATTCCCCAAAAAAACATCTAAAGTAGCTTCCACACAAAACACATTTAGTATGGATATCAAAGAAGTGTTGACATGTGACTCTACAGATGTCATATACCTCTTACAATGCACTTGCCAAAAGCAGTACATTGGGAGAACGAAGAGGACCCTCAAAAAGAGGATAGCGGAGCATGTAGCAAATATTAGAAATGGATATGAGTTACATTCTGTGTCAAAGCATTTTAAGGAACAACACAATTGTGAACCCTCTACCCTGTCCTATATGGCATTAGAAAAGGTCAAGAGGCCTTGGAGGGGAGGGGATCACATAGCACATATGTCCAGAATTGAGTCCAAAAGAATATTTGACTTCGATACCTTGATTCCAAAAGGCTTAAATGCGGAGATGGAGATGTTTGGATTTCTATAGGTCTATTGGGGTGGATGCCTTTTGGGGACAGGACGTCGAGGTCTGGCTGTCTAACAGCACCCCGATTTCTCCTCCCCGATAAGTATCCAACCCCTGATCCAGCCTCTCGTCTCCTCATTTGATTCCTCATTTGATCCCCACCTCCTTCTCGTTCCTCATCATCCATGAGTCTCTATAGATACTCCAGTAATATCGCTTGACTAAACAATATATGAAAATTCGCGCAAAAAAAACGCACTTGCGTTTTGATTAATAGAAACCACGTATGCACTTTTGACCAATAGGACGGCCTTTTAGATTAATGGGGGTGTCATACATATATATTTATATTTTTTTTTTATATACTTCTATTTTTATTCATTTACAATTTCTTTTATATTTCTATATTTTACATACGTTGCTTATGTTATATAAGTTGGAATATTCCACATATATGGACTTTTAAATATATGAGAAGTGCTATACCAAAAGGAGGAATCCATTTCCGGGTCTTATGGTCATCTCACTGTCCCAGCAACCATTGCTCCACCCTTTGTACCATATAAAAGGGAGCTCTTGACATTCCCTGTTCAACCACTGAGGAAGGGGCATGTCAGCCCCTAAACGCGTCTGGTACTGAACAGTGAGAAGACCTTTTGTAAAAAGATCTTCGTGAGCCAGAGGAGATCTGCAGTTTTACATTTGACAGCATTTTGCCTAGCACTGCTACATCTCTGGTCCGGGCATTAGGACCCAGCACACTGCTATTACTTCCATCATATTGCTATCACTGCAGACCATATGGGACACTGTGTAGGTCCTTACAGGGTTACGTTAATCATTTACAGCGTGAGGGCTGTAACAGCGTGGAGTGGCAAAAGCACCGAACCCCCAGCGCTTCTAATCGGATGGGACAGCGTGGAGCGGTAAAGTACCCTAATAGTGTTTACATCTGACTGTCCACCCAAATAGAGCACTGGCTACCCCTCATATGAAGGGTCCGAACTATAGTTTATTCAACTAGAGCTCCTTTAACCAGAGCATTCCATTTTCATTTCTACTTTTCATATACAGTTTTCTTCAGTATTGGTGGATACTGAGAGGTGTGCACCAGTCCATATTCTAAGACAGTAGGAGAAGCCGCTGACTATTTCTATTCTGAGGGCACACCAAATTTACACTGTTATACAAGCTGTACACTGACTACTACACATTGGATCAAACTCTCATATCTTCAGTGTTGTCCCATGAAAATATGTAATAAAATATTTATAGAAATGTGAGTGGTGTACTCACTTTTGTGAGATACTGTACAGGGCTGGGGAGTCGGAGTCGGAGGCAATTTTGCATACCTGGAGTCGGCAAAAAATTAACCGACTCAGACACCTACTAGATTTAAATGGAATAAAATAAAATAAAATACAGTAAGTTTAAATGTCCCAATTCACAAAAAATTCGAATTAATTACCATATTTTTCGCCCTATAAGACGCACCTGCCCATACGACGCACCTAGGTTTTTGAGGAAAAAAGGAAAAAAAATATTTTTAACCAAAAGGTGTGCTTTTTGTGGGTTTTGAACTAATGGTGGTCTGTGGATGACACTATTATGGGGCATCTGTGGATGGCACTGTTATGGGGGCATCTGTGGATGGCACTGTTATGGGGGCATCTGTGGATGGCACTGTTATGGGGGCATCTGTGGATGGCACATATATAGCATCTTATCTTATGTGTCATCCACAGATCCCCCCCATAACAGTGTCCCTGTGTAGTGAATGGGGGCCGGCATCTGTTTCTGTAATGGCAGCGGGGCCCGCTGCCTGCTTGATTCATAAAGTGGGCGGAGCAGGTGCGTGACGTAGTGAGCTACACTAAGAGCGCCCACCCGGCCTCCTGACTGCCAAAAAGTTAGTAGTAAGTAGTACAGCGCTAGATTTAAGATGATTGGAATACTTTAACAATACCCACAAGTTAGATATGATTACAGTATACTACAGTGAGCGGGGCCCGGTGTAGTAGAATACAGTGACTGCATCGGGCCCTGCTGCCATTACAGAAACAGATGCCGGCCCCCAGCCCCTCCTCCCTCTCAGCCTATTCACCGGACGGTCGCAGCATTCGCCCCATAAGACGCACTGCTATTTTTCCCCCACTTTTGCGAAAAATACGGTACTTCTCTACTGTAAGAATAAAGGCCAATGCATGCAGTGCGTCACGTTACCGCAAAACGAACACGTTAAGTGACCATGAAGAAGCATGCTTTTCATATGCTTCACTATATGGCACGCAACGCACAGTTAAGGAGCGGCAATACTTATACTTTTCATTGTGTTGTGTTCCGCTGTTACAGGGAACGCAACGCCCATGGTTAACCTAGCCTCTCACTGATAACTGATTAAGTAAATATGTTTTTTGCAGGACTAGACACTTGTATAAGTGAAGGGAATGGATATTCAATAGCTCAAGACTGAAGCTGTAAACCATTTGAAAAACTGCTGTCATTCAGCTAAGGCTATAAAACCTTGTAAACTCAGATTGTTAGCTTAAAGGGAACCTGTCACCTGGATTTTGTGTATTGATCGTAGGTCATGGGTTGCTAGATGACCGCTAGCACATCCGCAATACCCAGTCCCCATAGCTCTGTGTGCTTTTATTGTGTAAAAAAAACATTTTGATCCATAAGAAAATTAACCTGAGATGAGTCCTGCATGTGAGATGAGTCAGGGACAGGACTCATTTCAGGTTAATTTGCATATGTATCAAATCTGGTTTTTTACACAATAAAAGCACACAGAGCTATGGGGACTGGATATTGCTGATGTGCTAGCGGCCAACTAGCAACCCATGTCCTCAGCTCTATACACAAAATCCAGGTGACAGGTTCCCTTTAAACTTTAAACATGACTATGGGATTCTACTAGGGAAATCATGTTTTACAATAAATGCCCCTTCCTGGATCCTCCCACTGCCCTATCTTCAGCAGAAGATCAGCACACAAAGGAGAAGGCAGCGGCTTCCTAGCCAGTAGTTCTGTGGTAATGACATGTATGTTGCCTTTCTTTCCTTCAAGGAATGTATAAAATACATTCGCATATTAAATACAGAGGAGTAGGAGTTGGAGTCAGAGCATTTATCTACCGACTCCACAGCCCTGATACTGTATAGGCATCACTGTGTCCGTAACAACTTAATGTATAATAATAGCATGTGATCCAACCTGTCTGGAGAACGCCGTAAAAAAATAAAATAAAAAATTTGCCAAAAAAATATTTTTTTTTATCACCTTACATCACAAAAAGTATAATACCAAGCAATCAAAAATTCATATGTGCCCCAAAATGGTACCAATCAAACCATCATCTCTTCCAGCAAAAAATGAGACCCTACCTAAGACAGTCGCCCAAAAAATAAAAAAATATGGCTTTCACAAATCGGAAACACAAAAACCATGATTTTTTTAAAAAAAAAAAACATTTTTAATTGTGTAAATCCAAAATAAAAAATAAAAAAAGACATATTAGGTATCGCAGCGTCGATACGACCTGCTCTATAAGAATATCACATTATCTACTCTGTTAGGTGAACATTGGAAAAAAACTAAAACTAAATATATATATATATATATATATATATATATATATATATATACACACACAGAATGCACAACTACCTCTAGTAAAAGATTTATGTACTGCAGGAATAACCCTAATATACGGTATGCGTGTGTATGTATGTGTGTGTGTGTGTATGTGTGTGTATATATATATATATATATATATATATATATATATATATATATATATATATTTAAATGACAGCACTCTCACAAAAAATGATTGAAAATAAAAACACTTTATTTACCCCTGAGGTCGCAACTAAGGATTAGCAAACTTGTCTTTCAAGTTTGGCATACAAAGTTCAGGTTATGTAAGAATTCTGTTATGGCTACCACGGACCATAACTAAGGGTCCATTCACACGTCCACATAATGGGTCCACATCCGTTGCGTAATTTTGCCGAAGTTGGGACCGCAAAAGATGCGGACAGCACCACCATGTGCTGTCTGCATCCGCACTTCCGTTCCGCGGCCCAGCAAAAAAAATAGAGCATTTCCTATTCTTGTCCGCAGCCATGGACAAGAATAGGCATTTCTATCATAGTGCCGGCCATGTGCGGTCCGCAAAATGCGGAACGCACATGGCCGGTGTTCGTGTTTTGCAGATACGCAATTTGCAGACCGCAAAACAGTTGCGGAAGTGTAAATGGACCCTTATGGTCCATGGTAGCGAAATCCATAACGGAATTATTAGATAACCTAAACCTTGTATGCCGAACTTGAAACACAAGTTCACTCAACACTAGCCGCAACGTTTTAGCTCATAGCTTGAAATGAGACTCTGTGAATGAGCTGAAAACGGTGTGACCACAGGAGTGAATAAAGTGTTTGAGAGTGTTGACATTTTTTATATATATATATATATATATATATAATCATTTATCAAACTGGTGTAAAGTAGAACTGGCTTAATTGCCCATAGCAACCAATCAGATTCCACCTTTTATTTTTCACAGCTTCGTTGGAAAATGAAAGGTGGAATCTGATTGGTTGCTATGGGCAACTAAGCCAGTTCTACTTTACACCAGTTTTGATAAATCTCCCCCACTGTGTACTTATATGTGTACATAGCATTGCATGTCGTCACACTGTAAGTGACCACTCACTGTGCGGACTGCACACAATACTGTATTCAGAAGAGAGTGCAGGTAGTGAGAGCTGTCAGTAATGAGATCTATATCCTGCTTATAACGCCTGGTTCTGACTGTAGATCGCTGCACTACCGTTATCAGCAGAAATATCTATTGTGTCTACAAATAATGGATTTTCTACAGAGTGGAAAGTGAGAAATAGATCTGCTGATTACAGACTGTAGCATACCTTAAGACTCACCATGTTGTGGATTGGAATGAAATCTGACTACCAAGTTACTTGGTAATTCCAGCAGCCTATATGTAAGTGGCTGATAGCTGTGCTATGTAACAGAATGTGAGGGCGGGGCAGCAGAGCTTGTGCTGGTGCATGTGAAATCAACAGGAACACGTACTGAGCAAAACTCAGAGCATTTCTGAGTGCTTGTGAAGCAAAGCTGATACCAGTAAACAAACAAGTGCAATTTTATTATGTGCTGCATTACAGTAAGATATGGGCTTATTGATTTTTTGTGCACAAAGGTGTCCATAGCCTTTAGGGCATCATAGTGTACCCTAATATGTGTCTTTTACAGTCTACTAATAATGGAAATGCAGCTCAGTGCCTTCAAGGCAATCTAATAGACATAGTAGGAGCTACTTTTAGAATGACAGTAGGCTTCACCCTCCCTGGGGAGCTGCACAAGTTGCACATATGGTATTTCCTCCTGCCTGTGCTTTATACAAATATCTGTCTTCTTACATTTAAATGTGTTTTCATACAATAAACATGTATAGATGTCATAAATATCTGATCTCGAGGGTGGGTCCATTAGCTGAAACCTCCAAAATCCCAAAAAAGGGGATCCTGTGTTTATACAGGAGATGTGGCTGCATGTGTGAAGTCGCTCTCCAATGTACTCCACTCTACCAGTATCTCAATACCTAATAAAGTAGTGTAATAGTATTCTCCGCTTACAGCATGTGAAGAACTTCAGGCGCCTCCACCTCTTCCTACTGAAAAACCAGTTGGGAGCCTATACAATAAACCAAGTGCAAGGGCACGCCCTACAGTCAGAAAGGTAGGTTTCATGTATTTATCTTTATTGCAGCTTTTGTCTTCTGATATATGATGGCACTGTTTCTGAAATATTGTTGTCTGTGGTGTTGCGTAGTACAAGGGTGTAGGACTGTCCGGGATTAATTTATGCACTTGAGTATTCTTTATGTCTTTTTCAGGACTGGGAACAATTTGACAATGCAGAAGAGACTTGTTATAAGCCGGTACTACCTACCAGGTAGGGATGCATTAAGATGACATAATGGGTGTTTTGATCAAGTGTGCCATTGTACATTGTCATTCTTCTAAAGTTTCCAATTCATATTAACTAGAAAAAGAGGGAAATCAGAACCTCAGTGTTGGACTGATTTCCTTGTGCTACATTTTAGGCTACTTTCACACTAGCGGCACGGACCTCCGGCAGGCTGTTCCGTCGGGTGAACAGCCTGTCGGATCCGTCCTGCCGCTAGTGAACGTGTGCCCCCGGACTGCCGCTCCGTCCCCATTGACTATAATGGGGGCGGAGTTTCGGCGGAGGCACGGCAGCGCATGGTGAGAGGCTGCCGGAATAAATGTGTCTGACATCCTGCCGGAGGTCCGTGCCGCTAGTGTGAAAGTAGCCTTATACCCGGCCATTTTCATATGCATTTCATGTTCTTTTTTTGAGACTTTATTACTTCATTTTACTCTCTATTCTGATCTAGACCAATTGGCGTTAAAGTGATGGACACTCCACAGCCACAGAAAGGACCACCTGGAAGACCTCCGCCCCCTAAAATCTCCAAAAATGCCTCAAATCGAGATGCCTTTCCCCGATCAACCTCTGATGTGGGCATAGGTGCAAAACATAACTCATCTGGCCTCAACAGATCAAAAAGTCAAGTGTTAAAAAGACAGCAACCAGATCTACCTCCTCGACCTAAACCTGGACATCCTCTATATAATAAGTACACGGTGAGGCCCCTGTATTACCAATTGTCTCTTCTATAATCGTTTACGTTTTATGTATTCAACTGATCGAAACATTTGTATCCTACTAGCAGAATCATTGTGCACTGATGCAGGGATTTCCTGCTCTGAGGTAGAAAGAGGTGCTTTATAGATGGGTTATTGTGTTTCACTTTACCTTGACGCTAAGGCAGATGAATTGCTCAAAGGCATAGATTGCATCTATTAGGGGGGTTTTGAATAAACAATCCTTCTTGCATTCATTCGATCAATCCTTCCCCCTCATCAAGTACATTGCTTGCTGGCAGCACATCCCTTCCTTACGCAGGGAGGTGCGCTGCCGACAAACAGTCATAAAAGACGCAATCAATGACAAAGCAGCATTTTCTCATTTGTCAGCTGACCACTGGGTAAGTTTATACGTGGAACTGATCAGGAAGGAATTATTGGCCCCTGTAAAAGAGCCTTTAATCATTCAACGGATGTGATCATTCTGCTATACCCTAGGAAATCAAGGGGATTGTTTTTTTTGTTGCTGGTAAGGGCAGTCTGCATATGTTTTTGCTGATAGTTCGGTTGTTGCTATGACAGAAATTGAAGATAAAAATATTCTGACTGGAATTTTATCAGTAGATGTAAACCACAAGGCAGCTCTGATGCAGGCAAAAGTATCCTTTGGTCAGGGTCACATTGTTTATTCTGCGGCACAAGGGAAAGGGTTTTAAACAGAATTTTCATTTTTCGCTCCTGACCTATGTTTTCATGTAAATTCCACAGCAATGGATAAAAGAGTAGAATATGCTGTACTATTCTGTTTCTTCTCATCTCGCTGGGTATTTTGCTAAACAATGTCAGAAAATATCTCCATCATTAGTTTTTGTGGAAATAATATTAAAACTTTTATATTCCACCATGTTGAGGGTCACGATCATATGTTATTCAATGGAAAAAATGGTATAAAAAAACCTACATATAAAAATGTAATCGTAGTTTTATTACAGCAATAATCAGCTGTGTTTCTGCCCAACATGACGGGGGTTGCAATCAGTGGCTTTGGGGCATTTGGCCCTCGGGGATTCTTTCCTGGCGAATCTGACATTGGATGTGAAGATGTGCTACTACATGCTGGGTGGTATAGATGTCTAGAAATCATATGATGGCCATTGTTGTACAGTTATGGCGCTGACCTACTGCTGTAAATGTACAGATAGGGATGGGGAGGGCAGAACTTGTGTGTATTACAGCTGACACTCTGCTGCTAAAACATGGATTGGACGTAAATGCCCAGAATAAAATCCTTTAAATGCCTTGTTCAGTTGCGACCATGTCATCTGTGGTTAGACAGAGGGAGGGGAATGCATAAAAACCCCAGCACCCAGGTCTGCCTTGTGTGAGCCTATTATGCCCTGCCGGAGGACTTATTATGGAAAAAATCTAAACATTAAAGTACACATAATTGGTATCACCGGAACTGTAATCACCCGTAGTATAAAATTAAAGGGGTATTCAAGTTGCATATCCTAATTTTTTTTTTAAAAACACACTATCCTTACTGTATACTGTACAACCACTAACCCTATGGGATGCTCTTTCCAAATATTCCCTGTTTCCATTGTATTCAACATGTTAACTCCCCCTACTGTCCATTGCTAGTGTAGGGTGTCATGGCCTCTTTACTGGTCACTCCTTAAACTACATTTCCCATAATCCCCAGCAGCACTGTTGTCCTTGTACATGTTCACAATCTCGCTAGCTGCTAGCAGAGCTAAACCCCTTCATGAGCATGGTCGTGTCAGTTTGCAAAGAATGTATGCGTATGTTCGACCATGCGAATGACTACAGTTCGTAACCTGTGGAAATGCAGAGTAAACATTACCTAGGGAGGACTACAAAGGTTTTTTTATTTCCTAGAGAAAACAAGGCAAAGCAACAATAACATAAGATCAACTTGGTGTTACTGGAATACCCCTTTAACATGATTTATTCCGCAAGATGAACGCTGTACTCATCCTCTCTCCCAGAAAAAGGAATATTAGTCCTATGTACCCAAAAATGGTACCAATGGATACTCTTCAATTCCTGTTCCTGCTAAAAATATTCCCTGATACAGCTCTGTTAACAGTCTGAAATAAAGTGTCATGGCTTTCAGAAGGGGGCAACAGAAAATAAATGATTTCTTTTTTCTTTTTAAAGTATCTTTATTGTGCAAAACTAGTAAAACATAGAAAAGGTATTGCCGTAATTGTAACAACTCATGAAATAAAGATGGCATGCAATTAATACAGCATTTTGAATTATATAAAGCAAAACCCAAGAGGCAATGGTGAAATTGCTCTTTGTGCTCTGTATTTGGTCGGTGGGAGATCAAAACTAAGAGATGCAGTTGAAAGTCACAAATCATCCCATAAAAATGAAGCCCTTATACAGATACATTGATGAAAAAATTAAAATGTTGCCGCCTTAAAGGTGTTGTTTGAGTTACATGAAACTTTGCTGCATGCCAGTACATTGTATAATAGAAAAAATAATCCTATGCTCACCTGTTTCTCCAGCGTCATTCCTAGTGCAGCGGACACTTGCCATATACCTCAATGTCACCATTGAAGTCTTGTATACAAAGAATGGAAAGAATAAATTATAGGGTAGAGGATTATCTTTTTATTTTATACCATGTAATGAAATGTTTAATATAACTTGGGCAACCCCTTTAAGGCCAAAAGTTGTGTCCTTAAGGGGTCAACAGGACTTATGCCCAAAACCGTATAGGAATCATAACTGGAAGTCTGTACCATACTGATGTAAGATCAGGATTTTTTTATTTTCCATGTTACTATGAAAAAATCCGAAAACCCTGAATTTTCCTGGCTATGAAGCCTAATAATGGGCAGATACTTCCAGTTTCGTGGAGATCACTTTTTAGCCGATATCTCCTTATGACAGACAGGTTTACAATGATAGATGGCACCTAAATATATAGTTAACACAGGATCCACAATTCACCCAAGGTGATAGGTAAAGCTTATCCACTCCTTCCCTGTACAATGACCTCTGCACAGATCGTGCCTAGAAAACTATCTCAGAAGTCAATGAGCCTCCTCAAGTCTATTGTGTCTCTGGCCCATGGTGACTGCTGTAAAGCATATATCTAAATGCTGTCAACAGCAAGATGGCTGCCCCATTAATCAAGTTTATGAAATAGAATTATAAAATCTACAATAACAAAATAAAAACATTAAAAAAGAAAATGTGGTTTCGACCGGTGAAAAATATAAGTAATAAATTCCATTTTAGGGTACTTTCACACTAGCGTTTAAGTTTTGCGTTATTGAGATCTGTCATAGGGGCTCAATACGGGGGGAGGGGGACGCTTCAGTTTTGTCCCTATTCATTGTCAATGGGGACAAAACTTAACAGAACAGAATGCTCCAAAATGCATTCTGTTCCATTTAGTTGCGTTCCCAGACCGGAGAGCAAACCGCAACATGTTGTATTTTGCTTTCCGTCCTGGGATGCGGATGCAAGACGGATCCGACATTACTTCAATGCAAGTCATTGGGGACGGATCCGTTTTCTCTGCCACAATCTGACACAAAAGAAAACGGATCTGTCCCCCATTGACTTTCAATGGAGTTCATGACGGATCCGTCTTGGGTATGTTAAAGATAATACAACCGGATTTGTTCATAACTGATGCAGACGTTGTATTATCAGTAACGGTGAAAAGTGTGAAAGTAGCCTAACACAGGTTTCATAAGAAAGCTTGCTATGTTTTATGCACAGGATACTATACATCTACCTATTTTGAGTCAAAGCTACACAAGGTTTCTTGCAGATTAACACATGACTGATAAAAAGAAATGCTCTGCTAACAGAATGGAATTCCAGGATCTATTCATTATAATTACTAGTGCTCATTAGTCATTTATTTTCTCTATATTCTATTTTATGCTTTAAAAGTATTTCTAAGCGGAACATTTTTATACCAAATATATAAAGTTACACATGTATATCACCATGTCACCTCTTGTCCTTTTTAGTTGCCTTTGCCTCATGGAATTGCTGAAAAGGATACTGTATCCTCTAATCCTGGAGAGCTGTCGTGCAAGGTAAATCTTATTTCCCCCTTTAAGGGCTCATGAATACGACCGCGTGAAACCCAGAAAACACGACCCATGTGTCGGCCGCATCTCCCTGACTGATGGCGGCTCACCTGAGCAGAACTCGCCACAGCATAGTGATTTATGATGCAGTGAGTTCCTAGCTACTTGTCTATTGTACTATATACTGATTTCATTATGTGAGTACAGTATAATAGACCCTTGTCCAGCTAGGAACTCACTCCATCATAAATCCCTATGATGCTATCAGTCCGGGAGATGCAGCCGACATATGGGCCGCGTTTCCCAGGTTCCACACTGTCATGTGAATCAGCCCTAACACATTACACTTCACTATAGCAAATTGCCTTCTTTATGTTTATCATATTATCATAGTAATGTAATTACTTTGGTGTACTGTAACCGTGTCATTGATTGTACTTTATTAGAACCAAATACTGTAGATCTTTCCAGTTTCTTTATACACAACAATAGGCCTACACAGTGGCGCAGATTTTCTAAGATTTGTTTAATTTGGCCCAGTTTTAGACTGTCTAACCTACATTTATACCTATACACTTATTAATTGATTCACCTTACACCAGAATTTTCGCGGGAGAATTGTAATGCATTTTTGGCAGCTTAAGCCACAACCCTTTCCTGCTACACCATGTCAGATGAGTTGAAAAGGTGTCCACAACACTTCATAAATGGGGTGCAAAGCATGTATGCCAGTTTTTGTCACAAATGATGCCAGACTTCTGGCACATTTTGATACATCTTGGTGTGCATAGAGTGGCACAGTCCTTCCCTTGATTATAGATGCATCCTGTGATGTCACACGCTGTTGAAACCGTAAATGCCTATGGTATAAAGAACCTGTCACCTACGGTAAGCCCTAATAAGTACACTAGTACATGTATAGAACACCTGCAGCTGTGTGTCCACAAACCAGCAATGTATGGAATGTATACAGAGGACTTCTGGAGTCTTCTCAATGCACTCTATGGCCAGTTTGCGGGCGCATAGCGGTGGAACAGGGGTGAGTATGGTCATACAAATTACTGTACGAGAGTTAGAGGCAGGTGTTCTATACGTGTATTACTGTACTTATTAGAGCTTATCAGAGATGACTAATTCCCTTTAAATTGTAATTTGCATTTGGATATTGCTTCCAGTTGATCAAGGTGTTCCCCAGTTGATCATAGGTGCAGGCCATAGAGCTGGGAACCATACCTATGAGACATTTATATTTAGCAGACATTCCTGTCTATAGTGGGAAACCCCTTTAATCAGCTGGTCCATAATTTATCTTTTGTATGCTCGATGTTAGAGAACAGCAAGTTGTGCAAAAAGTACTAAAACATTGAACAGTTGGACATGTGCATTCAAAAGTTTAGAGAATGTCACATTAAAGGGAACCTGTCACCGGGATTCTGTGAATATTATTATTATTATAGCGCCATTCATTCCATAGCGCTGTACATATGATAAGCGGTGCACATACATAATACAGACAATTGCACTAATCATAAACAAGACGAGTTACAATCTGGTACAGAAGGAGAGAGGGCCCTGCCCGTGAGGGCTTACAATCTACATGGTATGGGAGAAGGACACAGTAGGTGCGGGTGAAGTTGGTCATGGCGGTATAGAGGCAGCAGGGTCACTGGTTGTAGGCTTGTCTGAAGAGGTGGGTTTTCAGGTTTCTTTTGAAGGATTCCACTGTCGGTGAGAGTCTGATATGTTGGGGTAGCGAGTTCCAGAGTGTGGGGGGTGCACGGGAGAAATCTTGGAGTCGATTGTGGGAAGACGTGATAAGAGGAGAGAAGGATGTCTTGTGAGGATCCGAGAGTGCGTGTGGGGATGTATCGGGAAAGTAGCTCAGAGATGTAGGGAGGGGACAGGTTATGGACGGCCTTGTATGTATTTGTTAGTACTTTGAAGTGAATTCGCTGGGCAATGGGGAGCCAGTGAAGGGATTGGCAGAGGGGAGAGGCAGAAGAGTAATAGGGTGAGAGGTGGATTAGTCGGGCAGCAGAGTTGAGGATAGATTGAAGGGGTGCGAGAGTGCTAGATGGAAGGCCACAGAGGAGAGTGTTGCAGTAGTCTAGGCGGGAGATGATGAGGGCGTGTACAAGCATTTTCGCAGATTCAAACTGAGCGTTTTACAGCCCGTTCGTACGCGCTGTAAAACGCTCAACAGGCAAGAACCAATGATTCCCTATGGGCATGGTTCTCACCTGAGCGTTTTACAGCGCGTACGAACGCGCTGTAAAACGCCCTACGCCCCAAGAAGTACAGGAGCTTCTTTGGGGCGTAATGTCGCGTGTACATAGACTTCCAAGAATGCGCGACAATGGGCGTTTGCTTGTTGCCGGCCGCATTAGTAAACGCCTAATAAAATCGTGCATACAGAGCGCTCCATACAGTACGCGCAGGTGTGAACCCATAAGGAAAGCACGAATGCAGGAGATGTTTTTGAGTTGGAGGTGGCAGGTGGTGGAAAGGGCTTGGATGTGCGGTCTGAAGGAGAGGGCAGAATCCAAGTTCACTCCAAGGCAGCGGACTTGGTTGACCGGGGAGAGTGTGCAGCCATTGATCGTGATAGATAGGTCTGTTGGGGGGGTTGAGCAAGATGGTGGAAAGATGATGAATTCTGTTTTATCCATGTTAAGTTTTAGAAATAGAGCTGAGGACATGGGTTGCTAGATGGTCGCTAGCACATCCGCAATACCCAGTTCCCATAGCGATTTTATACATATGCAAATTAACCTGAGATGAGTCAGAGCTTGAAAATATGACTCTTCTCTGGTCACACAAGTAAGATATGACTCTTCTCTGGTCACACAAGTAAGATATGACTCTTCTCTGGTCACACAAGTAAGATATGACTCTTCTCTGGTCACACAAGTAAGATATGACTCTTCTCTGGTCACACAAGTAAGATATGACTCTTCTCTGGTCACACAAGTAAGATATGACTCTTCTCTGGTCACACAAGTAAGATATGACTCTTCTCTGGTCACACAAGTAAGATATGACTCTTCTCTGGTCACACAAGTAAGATATGACTCTTCTCTGGTCACACAAGTAAGATATGACTCTTCTCTGGTCACACAAGTAAGATATGACTCTTCTCTGGTCACACAAGTAAGATATGACTCTTCTCTGGTCACACAAGTAAGATATGACTCTTCTCTGGTCACACAAGTAAGATATGACTCTTCTCTGGTCACACAAGTAAGATATGACTCTTATGTTAATTTGCATAAAAGGCGGGAAATACATAAATGCATAATACTTATTAAATTTGTCTACAAATTAAATTAAAAGTGTAATTTATATGTTTAGGGTAACACAATGAACATTTAGAAACTCTCAGTGAGGGTAGCATAGTAGAGGTGACAGGTTCCCTTTAAGTTCACCTGTAAAGGTTAGAGTGCATTTTAGGTTCATCCTGAAATTTCATCCACAAGCCAAATATCCCTAACTTTTTAGTTTTTAGAGTTTTTAATTTTTTTTCTCTTATATATTATAAATTCAGCGTGGAGAGGTGCTGGTGCTGCTGGAGCAAAAGGATAACCATTATGTTCATTGCCAAAAGGGAGGTATAACCGGGGATGTAAAAGTCACTAATCTGAAGATTATCACTCCACTCGATGACAGCACAGAAATCAAGCAGAAGGTAGGTTTCTCCTCAGAGAGAGGCAATTCAGATTATTTCATAGTACTGGTATAGTATGCTGCTTTACAAGGGAGAAGTTCTGTAAGGAATGTAGTCCATGTTGCCTCCTAATGTATGTATATCACATCAATAAGCCAGGAATCAAGCAGAACTGACCCCATGTTGAGGTTGTAAACAGGCATCTTCCTTAGTTTTAGCTCCTCCTAGGAACATTAGCATATCGTATGACTTAAACATGATTTAAAGAGGTTGTCTCACTTCAGCAAGTGACATTTATCACAAGTAAAAAGTTAATACAAGGCACTTACTAATGTATTGTGATATTGTGGTGGTTGTAGTTGCACACTATAGAAAAAAGCGCTGGCCTCTCTGGTGGCTAGGACTGTGGGGGCGCACATATGCTGGTGCTTTATCTTATAGTGTGCAAGCACAGCCGCCGCTGCTGGATTACAGGGTGGTCATAACCATGGAAACTAGCAGTGTATAATGTGATGGAAAAATGAATCCAGCCAGCAAAGGAAGCAATATGGACAATCACAATACATTAGTAAGTGTCTTGTATTAACTTTCTCTACATAATAAATACTATGTACTGAAGTGATACAACTCATAAATGCTGTGGATTTTTAGTGTACTACAAGATCTGTCCAAAACGAGCTTTTTCCTGGCACCCCCCAAATCTTCACCACAGAGTAGACCACACCGTTATATGCCCAGTGTGCACAGCTCTAGCTGAAAAGCACAGTAATCTCTGCTAAATAGGAAGTGTTAGGGTACGTCCGCAAACAATTAATTTACTGCAGAAAGCCACAGGGAAATCTGCAATGGCAAATCCGCACTGAATCATAGGATTTTTTATATACTGGCTTGCATCCTGACATTTTCCGGCTTCCAGCGATGACGCGTTGACCCATGTGACCACGTAAACTGGTGGGAGACCATGGGAACATCAGGATGGGATTGCCAGGGGATTGGTAAGTGAGTATGTACATTTAAATCAATTTTGCTCACCAGCAGATTATGCTGTGGATACACGGGTAACTGCAGCAAATTGCAGAGAACAATTGGATTTGTTGCAACAAATCCATGACAAAATTTATAATGTTGTGGATAAAAAAATCATCAATGCTGGCAGTTTTTTGAGATGTTTAATGGATTTTCTGCCTGCAAATCTGTACAAAAAAATTCCAGTATGTGTGGACATATCCTTAGACACAATCAAAAAGTTTTACTCTATTTGGGGAAAGGTAAACAAATATGTAAAAAACTAACCATCGCCACCCCGGGCAGGTTTCCTAAGTCTTGCCCCAGATATCTAAATAGTACGTGATACCTAAAAACTAGATCAAGTTTTGAAAATCGCTATTGCCTGTGCTCAGTAATGATACCGATGATTGGCAACAGGACTGAGTGGTGTGCACAAACCAACCCGGTACCTGCTATTTTCCACTGCCTGAAATACTGATGACAGTTGTATTCACTGACCCTATTGTACAACTAAGCACCAGACACTGGACCACTAAAACCAGTTAGCTGCCTCCCCTAAAAACTAGCTTATATTAATCCATCTAAAACCTATATATAGCCCTGTGAACATACATACATCACACATATTTTAATCTCTCCCATACATGGTGCATTTTATTCCTATAGCTAAATATATGAGTACAAAAATGAGTACAGCTCACTGCTGACTACTTCCTGGATGCACAGAACCATTGCGGACTCCGTCTGTGATGTATATGGAGAAACATTCCAGCATGCAATTCCAGTAAAAATTGCAGCTGTTTTAAGTCCAGTATAAAATCCAGTTCAGGTACACATACACCACTTAGGGTACTTTCGCACAAACGTTTTTCTTTTCCGGCATAGAGTTCCGTCCTAGGGGCTCAATACCGGAAAAGAACTGATCAGTTTTATCCTAATGCATTCTGAATGGAGAGCAATCCGTTAAGGAGGCATCAGGATGTCTTCAGTTCAGTCTTTTTGACTGTTCAGGAAAGAGCTAATATCGCAGCATGCTACGGTTTTAGCTCCGGACAAAAAAACTAAACACTTACCTGAATGCCAGATCCGGCATTTTTTTCCATAGGAATGTAATAGTGGCATTCAAATTGCCGCATTGACGGATCCGGTATTCCGGTCAACGCATGCGCAGACCTTTAAAAATGTGAGAGAGAAAAAATACCGGATCCGTTTTGCACGATGACACCGGGAAAAAGGATCCGGTATTGCAATGCATTTTTCTTACTTGACTGATCAGGATCCGGATAAGTCTGAAAAATGCCTGGTCAGTCAGAAAAAAATGACATGTGTTTGCATACAGTTTGCTTGATCAGGCAGTTCAGGCAACGGAACTGACTCCCGGAATCAAACTACGCAAGTGTGAAAGTTCCCTGTCACGGGCAAGTTTCCCCTTACTCATAGCTGGACATGCTGAGCTAATTATGATGCTGTACCACAGAGAATTTGTCCTAAATATGATTCTCACTTTACGTTTTTTTCTTTTTAAGGATTTGCCCCATAGAATGGAGGACAGCCATACACCTCAGGCATTGGTGCTGCATGACTTTGTTGGAGGTATGCTGAGTTATCACTATTTTTGGGTTATGACTCCGTTGGCACACACAAGCTCTTGCTCTGACAGATTAAAGGGGTTGTGTCACTTCAGCAAATGGCATTTATCATGTAGAGAAAGTTATAAGGCACTTATTGTCCATATTGCTTCCTTTTCTGGCTATATTCATATTCATTTTTCCATCATATTATACACTGCTGGCTACAATGCCATTTGCTGAAGTGACACAACCCCTTTAAATTCAGATGCCAGTCCCCGTTAAAGGGATTAATGCACTGGGTAACTCCTGTTTTTGTACAGCTAATTGGCTAGCTCCCCACACCGTTGATGGATGATATTTCTGCACTTAAATACAAGGTTATAAAACAAGAGTAGTCTGTCATACGTTGTGGTCATATGAGATGCTGTGTGGGTTACCATGATAACATCTCAGCCAGGCGGATTATCCCGGACTCTGCAGCCCTTATAATGTGCATCCCCACATTAAAACACCGGGAAGCTCTGATATGGGAGAGAATTGAGGATTCCTTTGTATGACATGAATTCATCATGTTTGTATTTGTTTTAGGTAAAAAGATTTTTTATATTTTTTAATTTTTTCACACAAATGATCTGGATCGGTTTATGTATGTATAAATAAATATATCTCTAAGCATGAAAAATGGTGAATGGAAATGGTGATGAAAATGCTAAGTGATATACATTATGCTATGTAAAATATTTAGGTAGTGAATTAGCATTATTGCAGTGATCAACAATGGCGCCCCCTGGTGTTTTGATGTTTCAACTGTTACAAATACTTCTTAAAATTTTCATCATAAAGCATCAGAATAACCCTTCAGATAAATAAATACTGCAAAAAATAATGCACTCTATGGATCTAGATCCTAGTATTTTAAAAGATAGGAGACCGCAGCTTGATTTTCTTTGCGGGTATGTGTGATTTTACTGTAGCTATTAATAAAAGCCTGCCCCTTCTCAAAATACAATCGTACAAGGATATGCTATCTATATAGGTTATAATGACTTCGAAACGTTTGCATTATCTGTGCCTTTATCACACAAAAATAACACAATTGTAGCTTAGAAAAAACCTGTAAAACAGTATGTGTTGCAAATATATTTCCTATTTTCATATAAGTGCAGATAGAACAGGAAGAAGTTCTACATAAACTATAAACCTATGGAGGGGATGAACGGCCTATCTACATAAGAAATCCCCAGGCTTTGCATTTGGGCACAGGGGCTTCACTTTACAGGTCTTGTGAGACATATTTCTAATTTAAGACATTTTTCTCCATGTCAACATTGTTGAGGAAAATGTTTGCCATTAAAAGTAAAAGCGCTCAATTACAAAAGCTCTGGTGTCCTAGTGAATGCAATATGCCCGCCATTGACTGGATTTGTCTCGAAGATGCTTGATCAGGTTGTTGTGAAATGTGTTTTTTATTTTTTTTCCCTCTAACCTTATTTTTCTGGTACTTTTCAGAACACATAGATGACTTAAGTCTGACCTCAGGGGAGATTGTGTACCTGCTGGAGAAAATTGACAGAGAATGGTACAGAGGCAAATGTAAAGGAAACACCGGCATTTTTCCTTCCAATCATGTCCAGATCTTGGTACGTGATTCCATACAAGCAAACCGCGTCCATAGGACTCTAAGGGCCCCTCCTGTTCCCTATGTGTACCTCTAAATTCCATATGTAGAAAAGTTGTGGCATGCAGCTATAGGATATAATTTACACCAGCCAGCTTTCTGGTGTAGATAAAGTTAAATATTTCGGGCAGAGGAGGCTTCAACCTCAAGTCCCAAAGTTTAGTGAAAAATGCCATTTGCGTAAAAAATTGCTCACTTGTGTGTGCCAGTAAGTTGGCGTCCAGGGAAAATGCCCCGTTATATCCAATTTCAGGACTAAAATGTATGTATTGGGTTTGCTTTGTCAGGCACTAATTTCAGATATTGGAACGTGATAAAACTGTACTTTTTGGAAGCTTTGTCCTTTTCTCTTGGATTCACAATGGCTCCCAATAATATAGAGCACATGGTACCAGCCTTATGAATAAGACACCATGCATACCCTCTTATGAAGTTTGTAGGAATCTGGACATTTTAATGAGTATGATTTCTAAATATATTCCCTTAGGTTGATTTGCTAGATAAGGGCCACCCGAAGAAAAATCCTGCAGCTTCTAATATAAAGTAAGTGTACCTCACAGATTATTCGCTAGCCGTATTTTTAACATATATTTAATATATATTAGCATGTTATTATAAATCCAAAAGGCAATATATTTATAATTTCTTTGCTCTGAGGACTGTTTATTCCCATGAAACTCTATTGAGAACTATAGCTTAAAAAGGTTTTCCGACTGTTTTTGTCCTGAAGATAGGCCATCAGTATCTGATCGCTGGAGGTCTGACAACCTGAGGATAGGCCATCAGTATCTGATCGCTGGAGGTCTGACAACCTGAGGATAGGCCATCAGTATCTGATCGCTGGAGGTCTGATAACCAGAGGCTAGGCCATCAGTATCTGATCGCTGGAGGTCTGACACCCTGAGGATAGGTCATCAGTATCTGATCGCTGGAGGTCTGACAACCTGAGGATAGGCCATCAGTATCTGATCGCTGGAGGTCTGACACCCTGAGGATAGGCCATCAGTATCTGATCGCTGGAGGTCTGACACCCTGAGGATAGGCCATCAGTATCTGATCGCTGGAGGTCTGACACCCTGAGGATAGGCCATCAGTATCTGATCGCTGGAGGTCTGACACCCTGAGGATAGGCCATCAGTATCTGATCGCTGGAGATCTGACACCCTGAGGATAGGTCATCAGTATCTGATCGCTGGAGGTCTGACAACCTGAGGATAGGCCATCAGTATCTGATCGCTGGAGGTCTGACACCCTGAGGATAGGCCATCAGTATCTGATCGCTGGAGGTCTGACACCCTGAGGATAGGCCATCAGTATCTGATCGCTGGAGGTCTGACACCCTGAGGATAGGCCATCAGTATCTGATCGCTGGAGGTCTGACACCCTGAGGATAGGTCATCAGTTAAAAACTGTTGGAAAACTCCTTTTAAATCTAAAATGGGAATATCCGAGAAATGTAGTTTGTGCGGTGTTTGGAAACCATGTATATAGAATAAAGTTACCATGAAAGAGGAGTGGAAAGGTAAAGGCTGTAATCACAGTTTGCCTCTTCCTTCTCAAGCATACTGTGTAAGCAGGCATGGTCTCCTAGATCGTCACTATGATAATGCAGTGCAGTCTGCAGGCAGCATGTTATAGAGCCGGAGGAGCTGAGCAGACTGATATACTTTTATAGGAAAAGATTCCTAGAAATCTCTGCACATTCTGAGAGGGATTCTGAGCATGTCCACACTGCCCTATATTGCACTGGAGTGAGTTTTACATTGCTCAAGTGCATGCAGCAGAGCCCTCCAATGGTATCAGTGTCCCTTGATGAGCATACAAGTGAAACATGTCATGTCTGGATAGTGGGTCAGAACCAGTATAGGGCTGCATATATTAGGGTCCGGTTCCAGACGGGGTTACCTTGTTAAAGTGGTTACTCTGTGTCTAGGCATCTTAGGGTGGACATGGTCCCCCTGACGTGGTAAACCAGGGATAAACCTGTTTGGTATGACCACCCCAATAACCGTAAATCCGGAAACCTGTGTCACTCTACCACAACCACAGGACCAGATTGGTTACATCCTCTGTCGCCAGGTTGGTGGGTGATGCCTGTTCCCTTTTTTGTGCTATTTTTATGCTTTCTATATCCCTCTGGTTTATCTATTGAGAGGGGGGGGATACTTTTGAGGATAATCTTTGGTTTTTACGGTTTTAACCTGTTTTCATAATTAGTTAAGTTTCATGTTTAGTCACCTGAGGAGTTATTAAATCTGAATATAGGGCAATTGCTTTATATATAGTGTTGAGCGAACTTGTGTTTTGAGTTCGGCGTCTAAAGTTCGGGTTAGGGTTATCGAAGAATCGCATTATGGATTGCGCTACCACGGACCATAACGGAATTCAGAATCCATAACGTGATTCTTCGATAACCCGAACTTTAGACGCCGAACTTAAAACACAAGTTCGCTCAACACTATTCATATACTTCTGTTATCAGTTAACAGTGGAGAACCCATGAAAAATCCAGTTTTCTGTACATCGACACATATTTTTTACCAGCTTGCACCATAGGCATGAGACAGAATGCCATAATTGGACCGAGGGCTGAACCCTGCTCTACTGTATCATCAGGTCACTTCCACTCATATATTGTAGACACTAATAAGAGAGAATGTGCAATTCTCAAATATGTCGGTAAAGGTTTCCTTGTGATTTACCTACTCTATAATTGAAGATTTCTAGTTTATTTCAAAAAGAGTTTCATGAATAACAGCGTTATGCTTTTTCTCAATGCTTTTATCCAGAGGTCCACGTTGTGTGGCGCGTTTCGAATTTATTGGCGATCAGAAAGATGAGCTCAGCTTCAGTGAGGGGGACACAGTCATTCTGAGAGAATACGTTAATGAGGAATGGGTTAAGGGAGAGCTGAAAGGACATGTTGGCATTTTTCCAATCAATTTTGTGGAAATCCTAGAAGACTTGCCAAACAAGACTACAGGTAATTTTGTGAACTGTTGAGATTAGATCCTGCACTAGTTTTGGTTTGTTAGTTTTTTGTTTTGTTTTCTGTATGTTGGAGCCTTACAAGGCAAATAAATGAGAATTTTAAAAAATTCTAAAAAGAGAAGCTCTAGGAAGGTACTGTTTTTTCTTGTGGCGATCCAGATAGTATATAGAGAGTCTTACAGGCAGTGCTTCCTGGGGAAAAGCATGCAGATTAGCTCTTCTCCAACAGAAAGCTTTCTATCTAGAGCCACCTTTTTCTTTGGGAGGAGAACACAGAGAATAATCTCCACTGAACATCATAATAATAATAATAATCTTTATTTATATAGTGCCAACATAATCTGCAGCGCTTTACAGACATCATTGTACATGATGCAAGTCTATGAATGTACTGTGTTTCTAGTATCTTTTTAAAAAATAAAAACAATTTAAACCCTGTATTCCTTCTTTTCCATTTTTAGCACCAGATTCAAAGAAGAATAAACCATCTGCATCTTCTGCACAGGTACGTTTTATTGTACTTTCACCAGTAAAAAGTGAGCAATCGATCCTTTTAGCTTAGGCTATGAAGGACAGGGACAAATGTATCAATAACAGCACGACAATTTTTGTGTCGTGTAAAAATGAATTGACCAACATTTGGACCACCCGTTGACTGTAAATGTCCATGTAGTCCGCACTTGAACTGGTTAAACGCCCTATGTAAATAAAGCTGAATTACTGTCCAAGGATATTCAACTCGGTAATATACTTTGTGTTTCAATTTCTCACTATTTACAAGAACTCTGCTTGATGTCTATGGATGGAAACATTTTTGTTGACACTCAAAGGATGAAAACTAGTAATGACCTAACTCCTCTTACATCTAAGATGCAGGTTAGGCAATCTTTTGTGACCTAATGACATCAGTAGTATTAATTCTCCCTACTATCCTAATATCTTAGGAGCTTGTATCAATGTAGGTAAAATCGATAGGTCGGAGGTGCAGGGTATTTAGTTCACAGAAGATTTCCTAGACAGAAAGCTAGTGCAGATTAAGGTATGGCCACACCAGCAAAATCTGCAATGAATCTCCAGCAGAATTGTATTTGTGGAGAATTTTCCATGGATTTTGACTTCTGCGGGATGAAATCCATTATGGGAATCCAGAGTATAAATGGAAATGCTCTAGATTTAAAATTTGCACCGCAGATCAATTTACGCTTTTGAAAATCATGAGCAGTTACTTGGATTTGACTGGGATAATTTGGTTATTTCAACTTACCTATCATTATCTATACCTATCAAATTGGGGTCTGACCATTGGGACCTCAACAGTCACAAGAATGGGGTCCTATACCCTGCAGGGCCTCCCAAAATGAATGATGTGGCAGGTCGAGCACGTCCTCTCTGCTGGAGGTAGGCGAGGTTAGGCTCTCGGCCATCTCCAGCAGTCCCATAGGGAGGAATGTAGTGGCATGCTCGACATATTATTCATTTCCATAGAAAGGGGATAACTTGGAAAAAAACTGAATTCTTCTTTAAATATTTTCACTTTAAAAGAACTTGTATGGCTGCATTCTTGCCAACCACTGTGACCAATAGTAATGTGTAATATTGACTGTGACTTCTCTATGTCGAAATATTAGACTTATGTCTCAGATTTCTTGTGTTTTCTATTACAGCTAAACCGACTGTCTGGGGAATGGTATGAAGCACTGTATGATTTCACCGCAGAGACAGAAGATGACTTACCCTTTAGAAAAGGAGACAAGATACTGGTTATAGAAAGACTGGACTCAGAGTGGTACAAAGGACGACTGAATGGCAGAGAAGGCATCCTGCCAGCTGCGTTTGTACAGCTCTGCTCAGGTGTGTATGTCAATTAAAATGACGAAACCTCAGGTTAGTGGTAAAGTACCCCTGTGATGAGGGCGATGCTGCCACAGCTTTGATGAGTGGAGATTGCTGTGTAAGAGGTAGATGTGCGGTTCATCAGTGGGAGCTGTGAATAATGTACGAGACTCTCCAGAGGGGCACTGCACCTCTGACACCAAGGCATTTAGTTGTCAGCTTCTACATGAGTACATAGAATCACACTGAAGTAAATGCAGCAAGATAACTTGTTTTACACGAAGTGAAGGTGACTTGCAAACCGCAAATGTATTTGAGAATTATTCAGTTCCCATCGTACATACAAACATATGCAGGTAGAACAGAAATAGGACTGATGACGCCGGATTCGTTCAGCCTGTAGCCTCTACATTGTCTAGTCCCCAATATTGATTGTTACAGTGGAGCCTCAATGGTGAACATGGAGTATAACAAAGGTGCCTCTGAGTCGGAATAGGAGAGGAGAATTAAGGAGAAAAAGTCAGTTTTGCGGGAATCCACATTGGCATAATTTCATGTTTGATGTTTGATAAATGATGCATCTTTAAGTCTTTCCGTCGTGAGATGTTACTCTGATTTCTATGCCACCCATTTACAGGAGGAAGGTTGTGAATTTTTTTGGCAACTTTTTGAAAAGTTACAGTTGATAAATCTGGTTTAGGCTGTGTTCACACTATGATTTTGTCCTGCATTTAACAGATATATTGGGAAAAAGAAGGATGCAAAAGCATAGTACACTTCTCTTCTCCATCCTGCAGAGTCCAGCAAAAAATAAATGTAACGAACCCTATGATGATGGATGCTGCTGTATGGCTTCCATCTGAGGTATCTGTTCAATTTATATGTTAAACATGGGATAAAAACGTGGTGTGAACACAGCCTTAAAGGGGTTGTCCAGGTTCAGAGCTGAACTCTGACATATCCCCGTTTTCACCTGGGTGCGTGGCTTTGTTGGAAAAGGGGCATAGCCTAAATACACTTACAGATGTCGTAAACAGACTAGCAGTTTTTTGGGCATTTTGGACAAAATTTTGGCGCACAAATGGAATTCTAGTATAAATCTGGTGCAGGATTTATGACACTCCAAATTTACAAAGGTCTGTGGGCCAGAACATTAAAGTTTTCTAATATTGAGACTGTGATTCATATTCTTAGACAGTGCAAAGTACAAAACCATTAGTAAATCTGCCCCTATATTACAGTATCCCGTACCTCGAGTTCAGTCATTAGCCATGTTAGGCCCCATGCACACTGCAGAGACACGGAAGCAGTACTGAGGCTTAAGGGTCACTTCAGTTTTGTGCTGCAAAACCATAGACAGGTGCTCCATATGGCGCCATTTTACAGATATATTCTGCTTGGATACAATGCTAGGGCAGATTACTTCTGGAATACAGAATCTGATGGAGCAGGCCACAACATAGACAGGTGCTCATATGGCGCCATTTTACAGATATATTCTGCTGTAGATACAATGCTTCTAGGGCAGAAAACTTCTGGAATACAGAATCTGATGGAGCAGGCCACAATATTTTATGCATCTGGTTGTCAGTGTATGTTCTTGAAAGATTTCTTTAAAGGGAACCTGTCACCGGGATTTGATGTATAGAGCTGAGGACATGGGTTGCTAGATGGTCGCTAGCACATCCGCAATACCCAGTCCCCATAGCTCTGTGTGCTTTTATTGTGTAAAAAAAAACGATTTGATACATATGCAAATTACCCTGAGATGAGTCCTGTCCCTGACTCATCTCACGTACAGGACACATCTCAGGGTAATTTGCATATGTATCAAATCGTTTTTTTTTACACAATAAAAGCACACAGAGCTACGGGGACTGGATATTGCAGATGTGGTAGCTACCATCTAGCGACCCATGTCCTCAGCTCTATACACAAAATCCCGGTGACAGGTTCCCTTTAATGAATTTGTGAATATTACTAGTAGCTTCTTTTTTTATTACAAAAAATGCTAGTTGAAGCAGTCCTCTTGAAATTATTTCTAGTGATTTTTATTTTTGGCTGTATTTAATTTTTGTTTTGTTTTTACATTTGCTGACATCTAGTGGCTAAACAGGTAACAATAACCTACGTCTTTCCACCGTGAAATTCACCTCATTATCACCATTAGGTGGAAGGTTAATGACAGAATGACGCTCCTATTATGTTGCCTGACCAAGATAAGCAGATGTAGAGAGGGCAGGTTATCTTCAGAGATTTCCTGACGAAATCAGGGAATAGTGATTTGGGGGTGGGAAGCATGGAGGCCTGTCTCTAGGAAATAAATACAACATAATGCAAAAATAAATTAACCAGATAATTAAAAATGAAGAAAATTCCATATAGCGATAGTACGGTCTTCTTTAAAGACTTTTTACTCTAGACTGAGACTTTAGAAACCTGCAGGGTGTTTTTGCGGAGCGGTGTTGAGGTTGGTACAGCCACACATAGAGCTGGGTTGTCATGACATCCTGAGACTGTGGAGCGAAATAAACATCTGTTTCTAAAACTTCTTAATCTTGAGACATTTTCTGCTTTCAATGAACAGCATAGTAAGCGAGATGAGCGTCTTGTGTAGTCGGTTCCTCCAGCAGTGACTAGAGACGCAGGGAATGGAAATGTAATCCATTTGAGAAATGCCAGCAGTGCATTTTTACATTAAGGGCACATAGCAGTGTAGTTTATGCAGATTTTCTGCATTTTGGGTAGTTTTCACTGCCAAGTCTACACCAAAATCTGCATGTTTTAACATTCCGATTTGCCCCAGATCTCAGCCTTTGCATTGCAATGGGTCAAATCTGCACTGAAAATCCACACTAACAATTGACATGCAGAAAACTTCTCAACATGTAGATGAGATTTTGAAAACCTCATCTACTTAGGCCGAATGCACACGGCCGTGTTCCGCGGCCGAGAGCGGTCCGTGGTATGCCGGGCTGGATTCCTGTTCACAGCAGGAGCGCACGGCGTCATTGGTTGCTATGACGCCGTGCGCTTCATGTCGCCGCTGCACTACAGTAATACACTATACGAGTAATACACTACAGTAATACACTATACGAGTGTATCACTGTAGTGCAGCGGCGGCATGAAGCGCACGGCGTCATAGCAACCAATGACGCCGTGCACTCCTGCTCTGAACAGGATTCCAGCCCGGCATACCAGGGACCGCTCTCGGCCGCGGAACACGGCCGTGTGCATTCGGCCTTCGCCCTCTATTACACTGCACGTTTTCTGCACAAAATTTTCTGCAGAACATTTGCGGGTATTACACACCGTGTGCATGTGACTTAAGGACATTTATCATGATCCGAGAGACGATTTAATCCTAATACATTAGTATAAAAAGCCCTGCCCCAGGTCTGCTGTACCCCACTACTGTAAGAGAAAACTCCATTCTCACACATTCATACGTGCAAGACATGCTTTTTTGTGTCCTATGTGTTAATGTCTTGGCTGTGTGATAAGCAGGGAGCATGCTACCAGCAAAGAGTTTCCAGACTGTCACTTAAAATGGTTTTATGGATCTATGTTAATAAACCTCCGTGAATTTTAAATGAAAAGTCTTACAAGTTTCTAATATAATTTATGTTTCAGCTCTTCGCTATTTTCAAGATACTGGGGGTCATTTATCAAAACTGCCATTTTCTTTGCCACTTTTGCTATCCCCTAGCCGGCAGGAGGATGTTCTTAATTTATGATGAGGTGCACACGTCAATATAACTTAATCACATCCTTGAAATTTATGTCAATTTGTAGCTGGAGTAGATTTCATTCATCATTTACGTCAGAAAACTGCTGTGAAGGAGGATAAATCTACTGGGCAATGGACACTTTCTGCAGTGGGTGGCATAGTAAATGACCCCCATTATTTGCACAACTCAGACTGCAGACCTGTACAAGGCTAGTCCTGTCCTCATTTGGGAAGTGGATACAGTTGTACCCAGTGTAGGCAATGCTCTATGTCTATGAGCTAAACAGTGGTAAGAGATCTAACAGAGCATTGCCTGCACTGAATACAAGTAGACTGCATGTAAACAGTGTTCTCATTCACGGACGGCAAACGATTATCTTGAAAATGGTTAAGAACTGTAACAGTGTACTAGAAAGTTGCAGAACTTCTCATTTATACAGCAATAACACTACTAGAGATGAGCAAATTTCATATTTTGAAATTCATTCACACTTCGTTTGGTGGTAAAAGCAGAATTGCGTTATGGATTCCATTGCCACGGACCATAAAGCAATTATATGACGGAATGCATAACGAAATGCCTTTAGAGGCATTTGGTTATTCATTCCGTCATAATAGAAGTCTATGGGCTGTATAACGGATCCGTCCTCTCCTGCATAACGGAAACGGACGGATCCGTTATGCAGCCCATAGACTTCTATTATGACGGAATGAATAACGGAATGTCTCTAAAAGCATTCCGTTATACATTCCGTCATAGATTTTCATTATGGTCCATAGTAACAGAATCCATAATGCAATTCTGCTTTTACCAACA
Source organism: Bufo bufo (assembly GCF_905171765.1). Classification (NCBI taxonomy): domain Eukaryota; kingdom Metazoa; phylum Chordata; class Amphibia; order Anura; family Bufonidae; genus Bufo; species Bufo bufo. The sequence goes on along the minus strand of NC_053390.1, from coordinate 652,492,259 downwards.
AACGAAACATGAACGAATTTCATAACTTGAAATTCGATCATCTCTAAACACTACAATAGACATTGGCTGAGTGTTTGTCCTGCTGTCTGCCGACTTCATCAAAAATATGCATGCCGGTCATAGATGTAATGATTATTGTTATATACAACACCTCCCACAATACAGTTTTCCATTTGGAAACATGTTTATCTGGTGTGAAATAGATGGCTGTGTATGTCCCTTCCCTGGCAAGCTTGAGGTAGATTCTTTACTATGGCTTGTGTGTAAAGACCCAGAAAACATTATTATAAAACTATAATCTGCTCTACATATTGGAGCTGTTATGTCAAACATGTGAAAAGAGATTTTTTTTTTTTGTTTACCCAAACAAATTCATTATTTTTTTTTTTGCCCAAAAAATACTACTTTATGCAAATACCAGATTTGGTAAGATATTTGATTAACTCTTTTTATTTTGGTTTTACAGATTAAATGTGAAGTAAGTCCAGATATCCCACCTGACTCTGCAGCCCTTTGTCAGGGCAGCATATTACAGACAGATTTGCTCTAATAGTCCAATAAAATAATGTGCCATTTGGCTAGAGCCTTACGAAGAATACAGTGGACTCCGTTACTAGTCTGCTGTATTCATGGGAGCCCTCATCAGACTACCTCCTTCTACTCCTTCGACCAGAGTCTGACGACTGCTGTGTATACATACAGTACAGACCAAAAGTTTGGACACACCTTCTCATTGAAAGAGTTTTCTTTATTTTCATGACTATGAAAATTGTAGATTCACACTGAAGGCATCAAAACTATGAATTAACACATGTGGAATTATATTCATAACAAACAAGTGTGAAACAACTGAAAATATGTCATATTCTAGGTTCTTCAAAGTAGCCACCTTTTGCTTTGATTACTGCTTTGCACACTCTTGGCATTCTCTTGATGAGCTTCAAGAGGTAGTCCCCTGAAATGGTTTTCACTTCACAGGTGTGCCCTTTCAGGTTTAATAAGTAGGATTTCTTGCCGTATAAATGGGGTTGGGACCATCAGTTGCGTTGAGGAGAAGTCAGGTGGATACACAGCTGATAGTCCTCCTGAAGAGACTGTTAGAATTTGTATTATGGCAAGAAAAAAGCAGCTAAGTAAAGAAAAACGAGTGGCCATCATTACTTTAAGAAATGATGGTCAGTCAGTCAGCCAAAAAATTGGGAAAACTTTGAAAGTAAGGGCTATTTGACCATGAAGGAGAGTGATGGGGTGCTGCGCCAGATGACCTGGCCTCCACAGTCACCGGACCTGAACCCAATCGAGATGGTTTGGGGTGAGCTGGGCCGCAGAGTGAAGGCAAAAGGGCAAACAAGTGCTAAGCATCTCTGGGAACTCCTTCAAGACTGTTGGAAGACCATTTCAGGTGACTGCCTCTTGAAGCTCATCAAGAGAATGCCAAGAGTGTGCAAAGCAGTAATCAAAGCAAAAGGTGGCTACTTTGAAGAACCTAGAATATGACATATTTTCCGTTATTTCACACTTGTTTGTTATGTATATAATTCCACATGTGTTAATTCATAGTTTTGATGCCTTCATAGTCATGAAAATAAAGAAAACTCTTTGAATGAGAAGGTGTGTCCAAACTTTTGGTCTGTACTGTATATATAAAGAAGGTGAGAACAGCTCTCAGTCAGTGGCGAGGATGTAGGTAAAGGCCGGGAGAGCACTCTTCTTATGAATACAGCAGATTAATAACTATGAGTCCTCTGTATTTTTAACCAGGTGGCACTATAGTTATGTGCTGTTTGAACTATTAGAGCAAATCTGTCCCTACAATATGCTGCTCGTACATAGGACAGTGTGTGCAAGTGCCCTAAATCAATGTTCTATAATACAAGGAAACCATGTATATTGCCTTGTTAAAAGCGTGATCTTTCCTATTGTCCATAGTGATTTCTGTGTGCTTCTTGTAGGACCAACGGCGCGGGAAACTCAGGGAGGGAAACCTGGAAAGGCTCGGGCACTTTATGACTTCTGTGGGGAGAATGAGGATGAACTTTCATTCAAGGTATTAAACATGTGGTACTCATTCAGACTTCTTAATGTAATGATTCTAACTTTCATTACTTTGGCGAACTACTACACCTACCCTCAACGAAGCTTTAAGTGGGAATTAAAATAAAATTACTGAAAACACTTAATAGATCCCATGGATCTCCTTATAGAGACCAGTCCTGTGTGAAGGCTTATGGTAAGTGTTCCATGGTATGAAGCCTTGTTGGCAATGCTCCATGGGAAATTAATTAACGTCTGTTTGAAAATATCCTAAAGGAACCCGTCCTGCTGTGTGAATAGGATGGGTTTTGTGTATGACAGTGGCCATTGTCTTTCCTCTGATGATTGTCCAATAGACAAAACGAGCCATTATAAATAGGTTTGAGCGAATCCACCTTCAGATCATAGATCCAAAGTCTATTCGATTTTAATGCTGTATCCGTACAGCATAAAAAATATATTGGCTCCGTGGAGTCAAAGTTTATTTCGCTCGAAGTTGCGTGAAACTTCAGTCAATTCCTACTGTATGCATATCTGCGTATTAAGACACAATTTAAAATAGCAATGGTATTGGCTGGTAGGAGATCGCTGCATGTAAACTCAGTGGTCTCCTTCACTGAGCGAGCGGCCGACTGTCAGGAAGAAACGCTTCCTTCCTGACAATCAGCTGCTCATCGGCCTGTCTAAATCCACCGTTATGCATTAAGCTCTGTGTGTAATTACTAGGTATGTGTACACACTCTCTAGTATGTAGTACACTAAAATGAAAACGGATTGCCTTGATTATTGATCTGACTATTACATCTCTACTATCTATGCCATATTACTATACATTAATCCAAAGTGTTTTCACTCTCCTCCGCAGGCTGGTGATGTAATCACTGCACTGGAACCAGTAGATGATGAATGGATGAGTGGAGAGCTGTATGGGAGAACTGGGATATTTCCAAAGAACTTTGTTCAGAAATGTTAGCACTATACAGCGGACATTGCATTGTACACTCTCACAAAACAGACTATCACCTTTGGTGCCAACTGAACCTTTTATATAGATATAATGTGTGAGATTTTTGCACTATGTTTTTGTGTATTTTTTTTTTATATTATTTTCGATAAGATGTTTTGTTCTGGTTTCTGTATGCGCTGTTTACCTGCTTGTTCTGTACGAATACATCAAGTCCAGCCGGAGATGTTTAATGCATATCACCATGGCCATGTAGCATTGTAAAGGGCTTACAGAAAAATGTCCTTGACTTCACTGGCCAAGAAACTCCGTCTGATCTACCTTACTTCTGGTCTACCCTGCAGGTGATGGACACTCATTTCTGCAAGTCTAGCATTGCACAAGGCCAGCCTGGGGGTATGCTATGTGTAATGTGCTGTAGGGTTTGTTTGATTTTCCTGAAGCAATCTTCAGATGGCCAATATCCCACTTGGCCAACCAGGCCCTAGCATTCAGTGGAAAAAAGACACATTTCCACAGGGCCAGGATGTTCAGGGCTTGTAGTATCTGCAATCCATTTAGTGCCTGTGTACATTACAGCAACATGAACTTGGAATGATTTCCTCTCCCCATCACTACATATTCGTTTTCTGTTAAAACGTACAAGTGGACATGGTTTACTCGTTCTGGTATGCAAAATTGTTTCCCCGATCCATTCTGTGTATTAACACATACTGTCCATTTACGCCTATAAAACCTTTGCTTAAGCTCCATTTACGAACCCTCTCCAGTAGAGCGCACATCTGTACCTTGCATGAGCCAGCATCATTGTCCTTGTTTAACCCTCAAAGAACTAAAGAAATGATCGCCTTGAAAATGGAACTGAAAAGAGAATGTCTAAAACAAAATTGTACACTGTTCACTAAATCATGGAAAAGTACTCACACGGTCCATCGCAGAAATCTGTTCAACCTGAACCTACAGTGCAAAATTGTCAGACATGAGGTGGGGTTATTTTTTTTTATTTAGGCTTTTCTTAAATCAGGCTTAAATATTATTTCAGACACAGAATAGAATTTGACCCATTGGGCTTTGAGAGCTGTGCAAACATGCCGCAAGAAGCAGCAAAACTGGAGGCAGCAGAAGTTTAGGTATAACGTGGAGCTATGAAAATGAAAATAAGTTTCACTTTAGATGGGAACTTTTGAATGCCCATATACAGGGTAAATTTAATGGATCTCTTTCTAATCATTCCTTTAGACACTGTATACAATCCTACTTTTTAAAAAGGACTGCATCTTTTTGTATGATGATCAAACCTGCTAATGTAAATTAGAATAATAATGTCATGGTCAGCTATTTTAAGTGTATGGAGTTGCACTTAAAACACCACTTCAGAATTGAATGTCTTTGGCAACTTTGAATGAGATGATGATTTCAGTGTTTTCTTGCTTAGGAAGGGGCCACACAAATAATTTAAGTGAATGGAATTACATTGTGACCCTCACAGTTGATGCAACACAGCAGCCAGAAAAACATCCAGAAGGGCTGAATTTCTTGCGACTGTCGTGGTCACAGCAAATTGGAGGTCGCAAGGCGAACCTATTCAGTTACATTAGTACCAATTAATTGACATGTAGGCAGCACTATACTGCAATTTTTGGCTGTGTGACATGTGTGCCAGTCATCGTGTAGCCCCAAGTCTAACTAATTTACTGCATCTCTTTTTATTAGGGCTCATTCAGACGACCGTATATTTGTGTCCACATCCGTTCATCAAAATTGCAGACCCATTCATTTCACCACACTGTTGCTGTCCGCATCTGTACTTCCGTTCCGTGGCCCCACAAAAAATAGATCGTCCTATTCTTGTCCGCAATTGTGGACAAGAATGGGCATTTCTATCATAGGGTTGACCGTTCTGTTCCGCAAAATGCGGACCACAAAAATGGTTGTCTGAATGAGCCTTTACAGTAAGATGATGCAGTAGCTGCCTATCCTCAATCATGATAGGCCACACAGATAACCTAGTGCTGACAACGCAAGAATTTTCAGATACGTATTTTTTTTTTCCCCAGAAGCTACACAGTTGCTATGGTCAGCTGGCCAAAATGTATTTTTATCCTGCACTAGTGTTTATGTATAAGACCCCATGTGTCATAAATCAGCAATGCACTTTAAGCATCATGACTGCTGTCTCTAGACTCCGAGATTGTAACATATGGAAGTGGTGAATGAACTATGCCCTGGTAATGACCCAGTGAACACAGGAGAGGAGTATATCAAGAGGAGACTATTAGTTTGGAATCTTTTATTGGGCAATTATGCATTACTGGAACGTTATGTAATAAAAATGTAATTTATAATATATTTGAAAAGTCATTTTTTTGGAGGGGTGGTAAGACAAAATCATACTGTCAACATACAGTGGTCCAGATCTACTGAGTCTGTGCCAAAAATATCTACAAAGTCTCTTTGCATCTTGGGTTTGTACACTATTTTCTGACATGCTCAACGAGGGAGCGGGTCTTAGTGGAAAGGAACAAAGCCTCATGGGAAAGGGTGAGGTTTTAGATGCACCATTTTTCAACAAAATTACACTGAATTCTGGCATAAATTTTTTTTTCAAAGTAAGCCAACCAATAGTTGGTATAGAGTCATAGAAGCGTGCCTGCACCATATTTATCATCCAGCGCAAAGCCCTGTGGTAAATCTGATGCTGGTCTACACAGCCTGCCCTAGCCTATGCCATATTTAGAATCAGTAGGTATTTTCATTACATTTTGAAGATTCTAATGTTAGAAAGTAAGGCTAGTTTCACACCTGTGGCATGTAGATCAGGTCGCCTAATTTGGCAGACAATGCTGGCAAGCTGTTCTTTGCCAGAACAGGCTGCTGGAACTGATTCCACAGGTGTGAAACTAGCCTAAGGGCCCATTCACATAAATGTATGGTCTCTGTGCTAGTGCTGCAGACAGCAAGTAACGGTCCACAAAAGATGGGGCACCAGCCTTGTAAACTCCGTATTGTCCTATCTTTTGCCGTATCTTGCGGATTGTGGACATATTCAAGTCAATGGGTCGGCATCTGCAATGCAGAGTTCACATGGCCGGTGCCCATGTTTTGCGGGCCCACTGTTTGCAGTCTGCAACATGGGCACAGCAGCCATATGTTCGTGTGAATGGGCCCTAAATGTGATATTGGTCACTGGTGTTGAATAGGTCATTGCTAGCTGTTGCACATGTGCATACAACAGTGGGTAAGCTGCGGAAATGAAGCTTTTGACTCTGCCCCTCTATTTTCTACCATAATTAGCACCCTTCAGCACAAAAAAAAAACCCTGCTGTTTATCATGTTCAAAAGGGTTTTCCGGGATTTTAATATTGATGACCTATGGGTCATCACTATCCGATCGGCGGGGGTCCAACACACAGCACCCCCACCGATCATTTGGTTGAAGAGAAGGCCGCACCACTATCTTAAAACCCCTTTAAGATAGTAAATTTAGGTTGTGAGCCACACCGAGAAAAAGGACTAAAGCTTTCTAGACACTTTGTATAGCTGGTGGCAGAAAGCTTACTTGCCCAACAATTATTTCTCTTGACCTCCTTCATACACATTCATGCCCACTGGAGCCTGTGTGTTCTCAATGGGGAGAGGGTCTGGTGGCATCTTACCTCCATTGAGAACAAAAGAATCAGGCATGTTGAATACAATGCATGCCACTTCTCAAAACACACTTCCCCCTACATCCGCTGTTGGGTTACATCTCCATACATATTAACCACCTCAGCTCCCCTAGCTTAAACCCCCTTAATGACCAGACCACTTTTTACAATTCTGCACTACACTACTTTCACGGTTTATTGCTCGGTCATACAACTTACCACCCAAATTAATTTCACCTCCTTTTCTTCTCAATAATAGAGCTTTCATTTGGCGGTATTTCATTGCTGCTGACATTTTTACTTTTTTTTGTTATTAATCGAAATTGACCGAAAAATGACATTTTTCACTTTCTGTTTTTCAAACAAAACTACATTTCTATAGAAATTTTTCTCAAAATTTATTGTTCTACATGTCTTTGATAAAAAAAATGCAATAAGTGTATATTTATTGGTTTGCGCAAAAGTTATAGTGTTTACAAACTATGGTACAAAAATTTGAATTTCTGCATTTTGAAGCAGCTCTGACTTTCTGAGCACCTGTCATGTTTCCTGAGGTTCTACAATGCCCAGACAGTAGAAACACCCCACAAATGACCCCATTTCGGAAAGTAGACACCCTAAGGTATTCGCTGATGGGCATAGTGAGTTCATGGAAGTTTTTATTTTTTGTCACAAGTTAGCGGAAAATGATAATTTTTTTTTTATTTATTTATTTTTTCTTACAAAGTCTCATATTCCACTAACTTGTGACAAAAAATAAAATTTTACATGAACTCACCATACCCCTCACGGAATACCTTGGTGTGTCTTCTTTCCAAAATGGGGTCCCTTGTCGGGTATTTATACTGCCCTGGCATTTTAGGGGACCTAAAGCGTGAGAAGTAGTTTGGAATCCAAATGCGTAAAAAAAAAACTGTGAAATCGTAAAGATACTCTTTGGAATTTGGGCCCCTTTGCGCACCTAGGCTGCAAAAAAGTGTTACACATGTGGTATCGCCGTACTCAGGAGAAGTAGGGCAATGTGTTTTGGGGTGTCTTTTTACATATACCCATGCTGGGTGAGATAAATAGCTCTGTAAAAGACAACTTTTCCCATTTTTTTTATACAAAGTTGTCATTTTACAGAGCTATTTATCTCACCCAGCATGGTAATATGTAAAAAGACACCCTAAAACACATTGCCCTACTTCTCCTGAGTACGGCGATACCACATGTGTGACACTTTTTTGCAGCCTAGGTGCGCAAAGGGGCCCAAATTCCAATGAGTACCTTTTAGGAGGGCATTTGGATTCCAGACTTCTTCTCACGCTTTAGGGCCCCTAAAATGCCAGGGCAGTATAAATACCCCACATGTGACCCCATTTTGGAAAGAAGACACCCCAAGGTATTCCGTGAGGGGCATGGCGAGTTCATAGAAGTTTTTTTTTTTTGGCACAAGTTAGCGGAAATGTATTTATTTATTTATTTTTTCTCACAAAGTCTCCCTTTCCGCTAACTTGTGACAAAAAGTTCAATCTTTCATGGACTCAATATGCCCCTCAGCGAATACCTTGGGGTGTCTACTTTCCGAAATGGGGTCATTTGTGGGGTCTGTTTACTGTTCTGGCATTTTGGGCGGGGCTAAATTGTGAGCAACCCTGTAAAGCCTAAAGGTACTCGTTGGACTTTCGCCCTCTTTACGCACCTAGGCTGCAAAAAAGTGTCACACATGTGGTATCGCCGTACTCAGGAGAAGTAGGGCAATGTGTTTTGGGGTGTATTTTTACATACCCATGCTGGGTGAGAGAAATATCTCTGTAAATTGACAACTTTGTATAAAAAAAATTAAAAAGTTGTCATACATGTAAAAATACACCCCAAAACACATTGCCCTACTTCTCCTGAGTACGGCGATACCACATGTGTGACACTTTTTTGCAGCCTAGGTGCGCAAAGGGGCCCAAATTCCAATGAGAATCTTTACGCATTTGGATTCCAAACTACTTCTCGCGCTTTAGGTCCCCTAAAATGCCAGGGCAGTATAAATACCCCACAAGTGACCCCATTTTGGAAAGAAGACACCCCAAGGTATTCCGTGAGGGGCATGGCGAGTTCCTAGAATTTTTTTTTTTTTGGCACAAGTTAGCGGAAAATGATTTTTTTTTTTCTCTTACAAAGTCTCATATTCCACTAACTTGTGACAAAAAATAAAATTTTACATGAGCTCGCCATGCCACTCACGAAATACCTTGGGGTGTCTTCTTTCCAAAATGGGGTCACATGTGGGGTATTTATACTGCCCTGGCATTTTAGGGGCCCTAAAGCCTGAGAAGAAGTCCGGAATATAAATGTCTAAAAAAATTTATTTGGATTCCATGAGGGGTATGGTGAGTTCATGTGAGATTTTATTTTTTGTCACAAGTTAGTGGAATATGAGACTTTGTAAGAAAAAAATAAATAAAAATCAATTTCCACTAACTTGTGCCAAAAAAAAAAAAATCTTCTATGAACTCGCCATGCCCCTCAAAAGTGATCTTTATAGCGCCGCAGCGATTTTACAGTGTTTTTGCAGTGATCAGAAAAAAAAAAATTCTGTCACTGCGGTGGGGCGGCCTGAACTCAAGTGTGCGCACAAGATCAGGCCTGATCGGGCGAACACTGGTCGATCCAAGCAAAAGGGACCACCAGAGAACCAGGTATATTAGATGCTGTTAACAAAACAGCGTCTAATATCCCTTTTTGGGGTTAAAAAAAATCGCATCTAGAGCCTGCCAGCGAATGATCGTCGCTGGCAGGCTGTAGATCCACTTGTTTACCTCCAGATCCTGTGTGCGCGCGTTCACAGGAAATCTTGCGTCTCGCGAGAGGATGCGCCGATGCGTCCAGGAGGAATAACCCGGCCGCCCGCAGGACACAATCCTGTGTTAGGCGGTCAGGAGGTAGTTAAAAGGTTGGTCGTTGCTGCCAAAACCTTGCATTTGTCTAAAGCAGGGATGCTCAACAAGCGGCCCACCAGCTGTTAAACTACAACTCCCACCATGCCCTACTGTAGGCTGTCTGGGCATGCTGGGAGTTGTAGTTGTGCAACAGCTGGAAGGCCTCAGGTTGGGCATCCCTGGTCTAATGTGTAAAACCTCAGATCAAATGACTTAGTTTTGGCCTGAGCATGGGTCTAATGATCCGCAGTATCAAGGGAACCTATAATGCAATGACACCATGGTCAGATTGGGACATACAGCCTCATTACAGTCATCTTCACTGTGTTCCAAATTATTATGCAAATTGTATTTAAGTGTCAGAAAGATGTAATTTTCTTTGTTTTTCAATTAAACTCATGGGTGTATTGTGTGTCAGGGCTCTTTGGATCACTAAAATTAATCTCAAACACCTGTGATGATTAGTTTGCCAGGTGATCCATTTAAAGGAAAACTACTTAAGGAGGATCCACATTATTAAGCAGGCCACAGGTTTCAAGCAATTTGGGAATCAAAAAGCATCTCTCTGTTGCCAAAGTGTCAAATACTGCAATGCCTTGGGCAAGGTAAGAAAACATTAGATATTTCATGAAAACTTAAAGGGGTTATCAAAGTTCTCAAACAGCCCCCACTATGCACCGGGCCCCTCACAGGTAATATACTTATCCTGGTCCCCGCCACTGCTGCTTCTCGCGGGGTAAGTATATTACCTGTGAGGGGCTGGATGTATGGGGGGGGCTGTTTGAGAACCCGTTTAAGCGTGATCGGCGCACTGTGAAGAGATTTGTAGTAGATTCAGAAAACATGGGTTTGTGCAGATAAAGGCATAATGAGGCGTTTCTGCCAAATTCATCGGATTAAGAGGCAGCTGCTAAAATGCCATTACAAAGCAGCAAACAGGTATTTGAAGCTATTAGTGCCTCTTGAGTCCCGCAAACCCCAAAGTGTAGGATCCTTCAGAGGCTTGCAGCTGCCCATAAACCTACTATTCGGCCACCCCTATCAACTGCTCACAAGCAGAAACAGTTGCATTGGGCCCAGACATACATGAAGACTAATTGTCAGTCTTGTTTACTGATGAGTGCCGTGCAGCCCTGGATGGTCCAGATGGATGCAGTGTTGGATGGCCACCATGTCCCAACAAGGATGCAACTTCAGCAAGGAGGTGGCAGAGTCATGTTTTGGGCCGGAATCATTGGGAGAGAGCTGGTAGGCCCCTATAGTTTCTGACTGACCACTTTCTTCCATGGTACAAAAAGTAGAATCGTGCCTTCCATAGCAAATTAATATCTTTATGCATGACAATGCACCATTGGCTGCTATGGGCATAAGAGGAGAGAAACTCATGGTGTGGCCACCATCCTCAAGCCTATTGAGAACCTTTGGAGTATTATCAAGCAAAAGATCTATGAGGGCAGGAGGCAGTTCACACAAAACCACTCAGAAGCTATTCTAACACCCCGCAAAGAAGGGATCCTATGTCAACATGTAACTTAGCCTGTTAAAGGGTTTCTGTCACCAGAATTAACCCTATTAAACTGGCTGACATTAGCAATGTGCTAATGTCAGCAGACCCTAACTCTACTATTCTAATGCTTATTAATGGCCCCCTTACTGCATAATTTTAACTTTTCTGATATGCAAATTAGCCTCTAGGATGGTTGGGGGGGGTGGCTCCTGCTCCTAGAGGCTCCATTCTCCCACCTCATGTCACACCCTGCCATCCTTGATTGACAGGGCCAGGCAGGGTTAGTCTCCTCTTGCCATCCCTGTGTGCTGGGTAAACGGCACTGTGCAGGCGCGAGATTTACCCAACACACAGGGCCGGCAGGAGAAGACAAACGCTGGCCCTGTCAATCAAGGATGGCAGGGTGTGACATGAGGTGGAAGAACAGAGCCTCTAGGAGCAACACCCCCTGCTCCTAAAGGCCAATTTGCACATCATAAAAGTTAAAATTGTGCAGTAAGGGGGCCATCAATAAGCATAACAATAGTAGAGTTAGGGTCTGCTGACATTAGCACATCGCTAATGTCAGCCAGTTTAATAGGGTTAATTCTGACGACAGAAACCAAGATGTTTTTGATTGAAATAGCTTTTGATATCAGTAAATGTGACCGCTCAATGCTGCAAATTCAACAAATGACCATTTTCAGTTCTTTACAATCTATAAAATGTTTGGAAACTCTGTGCATAATTAGTATTTAGAATTTTTTGATTTGTAAAAAAAATTAAAAATACTGTCATTGGGAGTAGAGCGAAGCGAGCTTCGGATGCTTAATTCAAAGTCGATTCGTTCAAAACTTTGGAATAATACTGTACGGAGATTCGTCTCCATACAGTATTAGAATGTATGAGCTCCGATGAACCGAAGTTACATGTGTTACATGAATAACTTCCATTTTAATAACATTTAAAACTTGAAACCTAACTCTGCTTCGGTTGCGACTAGTACCGAGGTTTTAAGTTTCGAACGAAGCATCCGAAGCTCGCTTCACTCAACTCTAATTGGGAGGTTTTGTTCAGTAAAATTTTATTTACCGTATATACTCGAGTATAAGCCGAGCCCCTAATTTTACCCCAAAAAAATGGGAAAAATGATTGACTCGAGTATAAGACTAGGGTGGGAAATGCAGCTATAATGCAGAGTGTATGTGTATATAATGCACACACTCTACATTATATACACACATCTGCAAGAGGGTGACTCCCTGTATTTAATGCAGAGTGTGTGCATTATATACACACACACTCTGCATTAAATACAGGGAGCCATCCACAGATCTCCCCCCTAAACAGTGCCATCCACAGATCCCCCCTAAACAGTGCCATCCACAGATCCCCCCTCCCCTAAACAGTGCCATGATGGCACTGTTTAGGGGAGGGGTGATCTGTGGATGGCACTGTAGGGGGATCTGTGGATGGCACTGCCATCCACAGATCCCCCTACAGTGCCATCCACAGATCCCCCTCCCCGACGCTCACAGCAGTATATTTAAACGATATCTTACTTTGTCTTTGCTTCGGTAATACAGGCAGTGCGGGGAGCGGCGCTCACTCACTGACGTCACGCGCCTGCTCCCACTAGGCGGCGCAGGCGCGTGACGTCAGTGAGTGAGCGCCGCCCCCCGCACTGCCTGCTATTACCGGAGCTAAGACCTAGACTCGAGTATAAGACGAGGAGGCTTTTTGAGCACAAAAATATGTGCCAAAAAACTCGTCTTATACTCGAGTATATACGGTATACTCTAACAGTTGATAACTTGAAAATTATACTGACTCTTTAGCATTGACCATTTAGGAAAACCAGAGAAAAATATAATTTGCATTATAATTTGGAACCCGTTGTAAAGGTGTCCTAACATGGTATGGAATGATGGCAAATTTTCAGTAGAGCACTAGAAAGTGTTATTAGCATGTATTACGTATAAGAAAGAGAGATAATAGTACATTTGACTATCCTGCCCACCTGAAATTTTCAGCAACTACCACAGAATTTGACACCTTCAGGGTTGTGCAGTGGTTTAACATTGATGACCTATCCTCAGAACAGTTCATCAATATGAGATAAGCTGGGGTCTCACTCCTGGCACCCCTGCCAATTAGCACCTTGAAGAGCTAGAGGGGCACATGCAAGCATTGCTTACTCTTCAAAATAACTTCTATACCATCTCCTTTGCACCTACTTCATCCTATTCATTTAAAATTTCCATCACGGTCAATACGGTCTTTCAAAGGATGGATTTAGTACTAGTTACTTTTGTTTTCGGCTACAGTCCATGCAGCTCCCGGGGCGCTCCAGAATGACGTCAGAGCACCCCATGCGCATGGATGACGTGATCCATGCGATCACGTCATCCATGCGCGTGGGGCGCCCTGACGTCACTCTGAAGCGCCCCGGGAGCCGCACGGTCGGTAAGTATACTGCTCCCCCGCTCCCCACTACACTTTACCATGGCAAACAGGACTTTAGTGTCCTGGCAGCCATGGTAACCATTCAGAAAATGCTAAACGTCGGATCCGGTAATGCGCCGAAACGACGTTTAGCTTAAGGCCAGATCCGGATTAATGCCTTTCAAGGGGCATTAATTCCGGAGCCGGCAAGTGTTCAGGGTTTATTGACCGGAGCAAAAAGCGCAGCATGAAGACATCCTGAATGGATTTCTCTCTATTCAGAATGCATGGGGATAATCCTGATCAGGATTCTTCCGGCATAGAGCCCCGACGACGGAACTCTATGCCGGAACACAACAACGCAAGTGTGAAAGAGCCCTTAATACAGAATGCATAGTAAAATAGGGCTGGAGGGGTTAAAAAAATTTTTTTTAACTCACCTTAATCCACTTGCTCACGCAGCCCGGCTTCTCTTCTGTCTTTTTTTTTGCTGTGTACAGGAAAAGGACCTGTGGTGACGTCACTCCGGTCATCACATGATCTTTTACCATGGTGATGGACCATGTGATGACCGGAGTGACGTCACCACAGGTCCTTTTCCTGCACACAGCAAAAAAGAAGACAGAAGAGAAGCCGGATGCGCGAGGAAGTGGATTAAGGGGAGTTTAATTATTTTTATTAACCCCTCCAGCCCTTTTGTACTATGTATTCTGTATTAAGAATGCTATTTTCCCTTATAACCATGTTATAAGGGAAAATAATACAATCTACAGAACACTGATCCCAAGCCCGAACTTCTGTGAAGAAGTTCGGGTACCAAACATACGCGATTTTTCTCACACGAGTGCAAAACGCATTACAATGTTATGCACTCGCGCGGAAAAATTGTGCATGTTCCCGCAACGCACCCGCACCTTTTCCCACAATGCCTGTGTGAAAGAGGCCTAATGCTGCCTGTAATGATATCACCTGTGTACAGATAAGACAGGATCCTTTCACAACAGGTGATTGTCAGAGCTTAACTATTCGTTCCTTGCACAATGACCTCTGCACAGATCAGGCCAAGAAAACTCTCCCATAGAGGTCATTAAAGGGGTTCTGCAGTTTGTTTAAAGTGATGATCTATCCTCTGGATAGATCATCAGCATCTGACCAGCAGGGGTCCAACACCCGGGACACCGCCGATCAGCTGTTTGAGAAGGCAGCAGCACCACAGCCTTCTCACTGTTTACCGCTGGCCCAGTGACATCACGACTAGTATCAACTGGCCTTGGCGCGGCTAAGCTCCGTTCACTTGAACAGATGCTGATCTATCCAGAGGATAGATCATCAGTTAAAACAAACTGTAGAACCCCTTTAACGTCTTTTATACACTGCTCAAAAAAATAAAAGGGAACACAAAAATAACACATCCTAGATCTGAATTAATTAAATATTCTTCTGAAATACTTTGTTCTTTACATAGTTGAATGTGCTGACAACAAAATCACACAAAAACTTAAAAATGGAAATCAAATTTTTCAACCCATGGAGGTCTGAATTTGGAGTCACACTCAAAATTAAAGTGGAAAAACACACTACAGGCTGATCCAACTTTGATGTAATGTCCTTAAAACAAGTCAAAATGAGGCTCAGTAGTGTGTGTGGCCTCCACGTGCCTGTATGACCTCCCTACAACGCCTGTGCATGCTCCTGATGAGGTGGTGGACGGTCTCCTGAGGGATCTCCTCCCAGACCTGGACTAAAGCATCTGCCAACTCCTGGACAGTGTGGTGCAACGTGACGTTGGTGGATAGAGCGAGACATGATGTCCCAGATGTGCTCAATTGGATTCAGGTCTGGGGAACGGACGGGCCAGTCCATAGCATCAATGCCTTCGTTTTGCAGGAACTGCTGACACACTCCAGCCACATGTGGTCTAGCATCGTCTTGCATTAGGAGGAACCCAGGGACAACCGCACCAGCATATGGTCTCACAAGGGGTCTGAGGATCTCATCTCGTTACCTAATGGCAGTCAGGCTACCTCTGGCGAGCACATGGAGGGCTGTGCGGCCCTCCAAAGAAATGCCACCACACACCATTACTGACCCAATGCCAAACCAGTCATGCTGGAGGATGTTGCAGGCAGCAGAACGTTCTCCACGGCGTCTCAAGACTCTGTCACATGTGCTCAGTGTGAACCTGCTTTCATCTGTGAAGAGCACAGGGCGCCAGTGGCGAATTTGCCAATCTTGGTGTTCTCTGGCAAATGCCAAACGTCCTGCACGGTGTTGGGCTGTAAGCACAACCCCCACCTGTGGACGTTTGGCCCTCATATCACCCTCATGGAGTCTGTTTCTGACCGTTTGAGCAGACACATGCACATTTGTGGCCTGCTGGAGGTCATTTTGCAGGGCTCTGGCAGTGCTCCTCCTTGCACAAAGGCGGAGGCAGCGGTCCTGCTGCTGGGTTGTTGCCCTCCTACGGCCTCCTCCACATCTCCTGATGTACTGGCCTGTCTCCTGGTAGCGCCTCCATGCTCTGGACACTACACTGACAGACACAGCAAACCTTCTTGCCACAGCTCGCATTGATGTGCCATCCTGGATAAGCTGCACTACCTGAGCCACTTGTGTGGGTTGTAGACTCAGTCTCATGCTACCACTAGAGTGAAAGCACCGCCAGCATTCAAAAGTGACCAAAACATCAGCCAGGAAGCATAGGAACTGAGAAGTGGTCTGTAGTCACCACCTGCAGAACCACTCCTTTATTGGGGGTGTCTTGCTAATTGCCTATAATTTCCACCTGTTTTCTATCCCATTTGCACAACAGCATGTGAAATTGATTGTCACTCAGTGTTGCTTTTTAAGTGGACAGTTTGATTTCACAGAAGTGTGATTGACTTAGAGTTACATTGTGTTGTTTAAGTGTTCCCTTTATTTTTTTGAGCAGTGTATTTTTAGGAAAGGAAGGTGATTTTAACTATTTTTTATTTTATTTTAGCTTTTAAGTCACCTTGAGTGAGTTAAAAGTAAAAATACATTTCTTGAACTCTGGTTGTTCCAAGGTTCCACTTGGAACCGAACCAGAGTTTGAGAAATGTTTTTTTTACAGTAGAAATTAGTTTATTAAATTATGCAAAGTCTCGCTAGACTTCGCAAATTAATAACTTCAGCTCATCTGAGCCAATACATTAATACTGTACGGAGCCTGCTTGAGGCTTTGGGCTATTTCAGCAATGTAACGATCTCAGCCAGGAAACGCTGTTACCGAAGCGTGTGGCTTCCATACTGCTCAGATGCCGTGGTCACATTTGACCACAGCATCTGAGGGGGGAAAATGTATGCGATTGGCTGACTGCATACATGTGGCCATGTGTCTCTATATAAAATAGCGAAAACCCGGTGGCTATAGAGCCCGCTGCATGTGCGAATGGGGTGTCATGTTAAAAGATCGGAATTACGCTGTACATGTACGGCGGAGGTCTTTGTTTTGTTTTTTAAACAACTTTGTGAAACTATCCCAAAAATCATTCACACAGTATTTTGCGCAGAATTTAAACATGTATCCCATGCCAAAAAGCCACTAGAACCCACCCCCTATTGTTTTCAAGGTATGCCATGCTGCAGTTTATGGCCACGACTGTATAAATACTGATCACCACCTTTAACGTAGTCAAGGCCATAAATCACAATTCAGCCTTCCTTTGACATCAATGTAATATAGATTCTACACCCGTTAGAATTCCATGCGAAAAAGCTGCCTGCACAAAATGCTGTGTAAATGGTCCCTAAAGAGGTGTTTTCCAAAGACACTGCAATAATTACTTCAGACACACAAGTGTCACCATCTTCTGGCTGGCATAAAGGCAAAAGGATCTGAAAAATTCTCACTCAATACACTGTAAAGTTTTCCACTAAAGGAATGATGCTGCATCCAATGGGAACTAGGGGCACTTGACTTCTAGCCCTCTCAGGGTGCCAATGATGGCAGAGTCCTACACTATTGCAACGCAGGGTACAGCAATAGCTTGTTTCTTTGTGTATGCTGGTATATGTGGAGGACTTGCACTCTACTTTTAACGGTGTTGACACCACCTAATGTTGAGGTGTTCCAGCTACTGCCCTTTTCTTACATGGATTGTCCCCTTTGGCCCATGTATTTATGCAGGTCTCAAGGGTTAGAGCCACAAAAAAAAAAAAAAAAAATGTGATTGTCTATAGCTTCTATAAACAGGGTAAAGCCCTATAACTCAATAGTACACACAAGACAGATGTTATATAGAATAGTTTTATTTTTTTCCAGACTACTTCAGATCGAGCATCTCAGACAGACTCCTGCACAGGAGGCTCATATCCATCAGCCCGTTCAACTTTGGCTCCTGTGTCATCCCCGGAAGCCTTTCCAGTGCCACCGCCCTCACCGTGGAGCTCCATAAGTTTACCCACTGCAAAAAAGAATAAACTTTGTTCAATCAGTATTTGATGTAGAACTACAGTATTAGCACTTTCCAGTCACTGCTTCTATAGACATGTAATTTATGACCTGCCACCCAGACCAATGCCCAGAGTGGTTTCTGTGAATTATAAAACAATACAAATCATTCCTCAGACCCATTGAGGTAAGATTGTTACTTCTTACCCATCCGCCACAACTCTGCACTCACATGCTGCACGCTCTTCCCCCTTATGTCCCAACCAGACGTGTGCGCTGTTCCTGTTCAGCTGCATTTACTACTATGCAGTTAAACAGAAGCACACATATCCAGTCTGACCCAATTGGAAGAGCTCACAGCATGGCCGAGTGCAGTGGGCTCATGCACACAATAGCCAGTTGCAGTCTGCATATTACGGATCCACAAAACACAGATGCCCGACTTGTTCGTTCCCCATTTTGAGGAACGGAACATCTGATCCATAATAGAACAGACCTATCCTTGTCCATTATACACACAAGAACAGGACATGTTCTATTTTATGCAGGCGCCTCGGAAAGGACATACTGATGCAGACAGCATCTCTTGTGGCCCTAATTAGGTGAATGGGTCCACATCTGACCTGCAAAAAGGACACTAGAACAAGACTGATCTCTCTCGGCTCTGGCAGAGGGGTATAGCCCGTCTGGGTGGAGGCAACACTTTTTTTGTCTCTAGTGTCAGCCTCCTAGTGGCAGCTGGGCATATACCCATGGTGCTGTGTCCCCCAATGCCATGCACGAGAAAATGTCAACGGTGAGCAGGTAAACCGTGAAGACAGGGCAGCTCTCACAAAAACACGCATGCATTATACAGCTGACCAGTGGGGGTGCCGAATTCAAACCCCTGCCAACCTGATATTGATCAACTATCCTATTGATAACTATCCCCTTTAAAAAGTATCTTACTTTAAAACATCAGGGGCTCCACCACCGCTTTCCTACACCATGACCATTATACATGATATGCCTGCTCTATTGAGCCTTACAGGTATACTGTGCACATGCAAATACTGCACTAAACTACCCAGTGCGATTCAGGACTAGCAGAACGGGAGCTGTAGGGTCACAGGGCAAAAGTCATGCAGGACCAGAATTACTATATCTGCTCGCAATCAAACTAGAGTTTGGCAAAAAAAAAGGCAAAATAGAGAGAGTAATGTGTTAGCTGGATGTCCACTTTTGTGCCTCTTATACATCTTAACAGGGATCTTTTTATTGTAAAGAGCTCTAACCTTAAAATATACAGCTACTGCATGAATTTTTATAATTGAGATAGATATATATGCATGAATTTTTATAATTGAGAGATATATAGATATATATCTATATATCTCAATTATAAAAATTCATGCATATATATCTATCAATTACATGAAGTCCTCTTTTTAGTGCCACACATGGCTGTATAAGTAGCCAGGTTATTATTTCATTCAATGCCCAAGAATGATTGGCAGTCAGGTGTAATAGGTTTTGGGGAAAAACTCATCTGAAAAATGCCAGCTGCCCCTAAAGGAGCTAACCCACATAAGACCCTGACAGCACATACAAAAGAAATGTCAAATATAAAACATGTCTGTTATATTTAAAGCCTCAAATATCTGCAAAACATTTTACTGGATGTTGCACAAAAGCCATTTTCATGGGCATGAGCTCGCTGACAGAATTCTATGCTCACCATGGCATTGAATTTGTGCATTTAGAAGTTCACATGCAGACAAGATTGCAACAATTAAGGGAACCTGTCACCTCCCAAAACCATCCCAAGCCGCCAGCAGTGTTTCTGATGATGCCTTTCTTCCTGAAGGCAGATGCAGCAAAAGCTCTGAAAACGTTCCTTTATCCCCTGCCTGGCGCGCTTTTCCACACATGCTTGAAGTCACGGGGGCAGCGGCCTCCTTGCGTCAAGTCCTGGTAACCACGCCCCCTTCCCTGCCCCTTCTCTGTGACTGACAGCTGGCAGTTTGGCTGGCTATGCCAAACTCTCTGCATAAGCGCTGTCAGTCACAGTAAAGGGGCAGGGAAGGGGGCGTGGTTACCGGGACTTGATGCAAGGAGGCCGCTGCCCCCGTGACTTCAAGCATGTGTGGAGAAGCGCGCCGGGCAGGGGACAAAGGAACGTTTTCAGTACTTCTGCTGCATCTGCCTTTAGGAAGAAAGGCATCATCAGAAACACTGCTGGCGGCTTGGGATGGTTTTGGGAGGTGACAGGTTGCCTTTAACTTTACTCCGCTGAGCCAACTACAGATATGGATTTGAATAGACATGAGGATAACAGTTAAAAGCTACAGCTGCTCCAAATTTTATTGCGATTTCAAAAACTTACGCTCAAATTTTGGCTTCTTCAGCATCTTGACTTTGCGAACATAGACATCATGGAGAGGATAGATAGACTGGCAGGCCTTTTCAATGTCTTTGCCTATGCTGTCTGGGATCCTAAAATTTCATCAGATTAAGGCAAGGTCAGGACATTTTACTTAAACGAAACTGATTAAAAATGAAAAACAAAGATTAAAGCTGTACCTGTACTGCAGACTAGATTTAAAGGGGTTATCCAGGAATTGATAATGATAATCGCATCTGTGGGAGTCCATGTCCCAGGGAACCGCCATGCTTACTGGAGCTCTGGTAAGTGCAGCTTTCCATTGACTGCTTGGTACAGCAGCTTGGCCCCCTTCACCTGAATGAGGCAGAGCTGCAACTAGGCCACGTGACTGATGTATTGTGAGATAACATGGCCTAGGACAGTGATGGCTAACCTACAGCACTCAAGATGTGGTGAAACTACCACTCCCAGCATGCTCGATTTCTATGGAGTTCTGAAAACAGCCAAGCAAGTTTACATATTGGGAGTTTTAGTTTTACCACAGCTGGAGTGCAGGTGGTTAGCCATCACAGGCCTAGGAAGATGCTGTGCCAGCATTTTCTACCAGCTGATCGACAGGGGTCTGATGATCAGAGGATAGGTCATTAAAATAAATTCCCAGATAACCCCCTCAAAGTCATGTGGTGCCAGACAGCTTTTAAAGGGAACCGGTCACCATTAAAATGCTAATTAATCTGCAGGCAGAATGTTCTAGGGCAGGAGGAGCTGAGCAGATTAATTTGTTTTACGATAAAAGACTCAGTGAAACCTGTATTTTATACATTTATATCTCTGCTCATTCTGGGCTGATAAGTCAAGGAGGAGGACCTATCAGTGACTGGCAGCCTTCCCTCTATGACTGTGTATACAGATACATCTGTCACTGATAGGACTTCTTCCTTGACGTCTCAGCCCAGAATGAGCAGAAATATAAATGTATAAAATACAAGTTTTACTGACTCTTATAAAACTATACATCATTCTGCTCAGCTCGTCCTGCAGCTCAGACATCATGTTCAATGTGACAGGTTCCCTTTTAATCTATCTTCTGCAAAGCACAGCTATGTGCATCCTCCTGTTCACCAGCGCCAGTTCTGATAGTCACTATATTCTAACCAGCATGGCATAAGCCAAAACTTCCAACTCTAACTCCAAAAGGGGACTCCACAATCCTGCTAGTGATCACTTTTGATAGAATATAACCGTTATGATTAAATATGTAATCTTTCCTAAATTCCCATGAAAGTGAATACGCAACAAACTATTCATATAATTACATTAAATATTTTTTCTCTTCCTCCTCCACAGCGCCGACTAACCGTATGCATACACAGTACAGAACTGCACAGACAATTGCTGCACCAATTCCCCATCTTCCCAATCAGGGGTGAGTACAAAGTACTGATCCGGGGGGCAGGTGTTCTATACATGTATTGCTGTACTTATTTAGGGCTTGACGGAGTTGACAGATTCTCCAATCGTCTGTTTACATGGCTAAAATCTATGACCAAAACATCAGTAGCAGATTAGCAGTTGATTTTGTAATTTGGTGGAGATTTGAGAAGTTTTTAAGAGTTTTAAAGAAGTTTTAGGTTGAGCTTTTCCTGGTTCTCAATTAACAAATAGAGTTAAAGGTGTCAGAATATGGCAATGAAAAAAAAAAAAAAAAAATAGGTAAAAAAATTGTGATATGTTTAGTGATGTAATGATCTGGTACACAGTGCCACGTACCACGCTGCATCACCACTTCAGACAGGACAGCGTCTCACTGAGATGCCAATGCTGAAGAGCTCAGCAGTTTCTCTGCTATGTTCCACCTGTCAGAGACACTGTCCTGCTGGAAGCCATGATGAAGCATGGTCTCACGAGAAGTCCCAGATCTGCAATATCACGCTGACAGTCAGCGATGAGAAACATCCCCTGCAAAGAATAAAAGTGGCTAGCCTCACCAAATGCTCAAAGCCAACAGGAAGATATACGCATGGCAACTATTTTGTATCGGTCCCTATGTACTAGGGTTGTCACGATATCAAAATTTTGATTGATACCATAAAAAAGTATTGCGATACTCAATACCACACAGAAAAACACCAAAAAAAAAAGCCACATGCATTCCGCATTTTATGGAACGTCCTGCCCATAATCGAACAGTCCTATCCTATTTTAATATTTTGGAGTTTTTGGACGCGGCGACATGTAATATGTTTATATATTTTATATGTAAAACTGTGAAAGGGGGTGATATATACTTAATATTTTAGTGTTTTTTCCCCCAATTTTTATTTAATAACCATTTCCCCCCTCAGGGAATAGAATCTGGAATCTTTTGATCCCATTGCCTATTCACCTTGATAGAGCTCTATTAGGGTGCACAGGACTTCATTCTCCCTGCTGCCCTGTGCATAGTACACACAGCAGCAGGAAGATTACCATGGCAGCCAGGGCTTCAGTAGCATCCTGGCTGCCATGGTAACAGATTGGAGCCCCAGGAGTATACTGCTGGGGCTCCGATCACAACTGCCACTGCACCACAAATGAGGAGGAGGGGACCCTGTGGCCACAGATTTAACACTGGGGTTGGGGGGAGCAGTGCCCCACCAATGTTTTTAAACCATTAATACAAATACTGAAAGAGAGTTCCGGCGGCAGAATCACATAGCTGGCACCCAACCTCTATGACAGGGAGCTGCGATCAGCAGCAGTTAACCCCTCAAGTGTGGTACCTGAGGGGTTAACTGCTGCTGATCGCAGCTTCCCGTCAGAGAGGTCGGGTGCCAGCTATGTGATTCTGCCGCCGTCACTCTCCTTCAGTATTTGTATTAATGGTTTAGTTATCATTGGTGGCGCAGTGGCCACAGACCCTTCCCTCCTATCCTCCGCCTCTCTCTCATTGGTGCCGGCTGCACAGGAGGGGGAGAGAGAGTGACTGTCTCCCCTGTGCTGCTGAGGGAACATGGAGTGCACCGAGAGCAGCGTGCTCATTGTTCTGATACTAAGCTGCGCTGCAGCCTAGTATCGGTAAATGGCAAATCCCGGTATCGAATTGATACCGGTGCAAAAGTATCGATTGGGTTATTGATAATTCGATACCCAGTGCAACCTTACTATATTCACCTATTTATTTGAATTACTGCTAATCTTTGTTCCTTAGCTAAAAACACTCCTCAAAAATGCCAAAAAGAGCAACTCTGACAGAAAGAGACCCACAGCCTCTTGTTATTTTACAATAATTCTTTGCAGCTGCCAAGCTTCTAAGTCAGAAAATCCCTTTAAAGTGAGGGAGTATTGTATTCCAGGACATGGATCCAAAGTGGGAAACTCAGAACGATTTCAAAACAATAATCACAGATTGTCATTTGGGACCGAAACAAATTGTCACCACTTTTCCCACTATGAACCATTGAAGTGAAAAAAAAGTAGCTTTATGAAAACTTAGACCAGGCAGAAACTTACAGTTTGTTAACAACTTCCTTCAGGTCATTGGTTTGCACTTCACGGGTCATGATTTCCATCATCTTCTTACGAATCTGACGTACTTGTTGATGCTGGGCATAGGAAGTCTTTCTGATCTGATTGGTGCGCTTCTTTGTGAACCCAACACAGAACAGGCGGAGAAGATAGCCATCTGTAGTCTTCACATCAACATGTGCTTCAATCATGGTCTACATATGACAAAGCTTAGCATGAGCATCAGTTAAGTACATACAGTCCAGATCTCTCTGTAGAGCTCATCACTGCAATATATACAGAACCCATAGACTGTAGCCATATATGCAGTGTACTGACTGATTTCTATAATATGGGCAGCCTGTGCCTGCTCTGCTGAAACCTCGACACAGGTTATAAAATACACTGCAAAAATGTTTTAGGGCATTTGTAAGTCAAAAAACATTTAAAGACCTGCACCAAAGTCTCTTACAAGAATGCCAGGCCGGCCCGTTTACCAAGGTTTATCTAGGCACAGGAGTATCAAATCTTTGATTAAACAATCCATTTGAAGATACTGAAGTTGTGACAACTGGTTTTCTACACATGTATGTCACTTGTAGCTTTCCATAGTCAACCAACTCAACATATACTACCAGTCTATGCTCTGCTAGTGGATTCTGAAAGTAAAAACAAGCAAAAAAATAAATAAAATATTTCTCTTTATGCCATACTTAAAGGGGTTCTGCAGTTTGTTTAAACTGATAATCTATCCTCTGGATAGATCAGCATCTGATCGGCGGGTGTCCGACACCCAGGACCCCCACCGATCAGCCGTTTGAGAAGGTAGTGGCGCTGCGGCCTTCTCACCGTTTACGGCTGGCCCAGTGACAGCCCAGGCCAGTTGATACCAGTCGTGATAAGCTCTGCTCACTTGAATGGAGCTTAGCCCCACCCAGGCCATTGGTACAAGTCGTGACATCACTGGGCCAGCCGCAAACAGTGAGAAGACCGTGGCGCTGCCTTCTCAAACGGCTGATCGACAGGGTTCCTGGGTGTCGGACCCCCGCCGATCAGATGATCTATCCAGAGGATAGATCATCAGTTTAAACAAACAGCAGAACCCTTTTAAAGCAGATTGTCAGTACTTCAGATATTGATGTGGATCAGCCATCAGTATTGATCAGTGGGGATACGACAACTGTTTTGCAATAGATCTGGCACCAGAAGTCTGTACAAGAACTAAACAACTCAGTTCAATAAAATGGATAGAGCCATGCAGCAGAGCTGATAGGCAGGTGCAAAGTCTCAGAGCCCCGCTGACCAGATATTGATGGTCTATCCTGATAAGCCATCAATATTAACGAGTCACTAACTTTAAAAAACTTGATGTCAAACATATCAAAAGTTTACATCGGTGGTGGTCTAAGTGCTTAGGCTACTTTCACACCTGCGTTAGGTGCGGATCCGTCTGGTATCTGCACAGACAGATCCGCACCTATAATGCAAACGCTTAGATCCGTTCAGAACGGATCCGTTTGCATTACCATTGTTCATGATAATGCAAACGGATCTGTTTTGACTTTACATTGAAAGTCAATGGGGGACGGATCCGTTTGAAAATTGAGCCATATTGTGTCAACTTCAAACGGATCCGTCCCCATTGACTTACATTGTAAGTCTGGACGGATCCGTTTGCCTCCGCACGGCCAGGCGGACACCCGAACGCTGCAAGCTGCGTTCAGGGGTCTGCCTGCTGAGCGGAGCACAAACGGTGCCAAACTGATGCATTCTGAGCGGATCCGCATCCACTCAGAATGCATTAGGGCTGGACGGATCCGTTCAGGGCCGCTTGTGAGAGCCTTCAAACGGAGCTCACAAGCGGAGCCCCGAACGCTAGTGTGAAAGTAGCCTTAGATGTATTAAACAATTCAGACAGCACACCAATTTTGGTTATGCTTGATTAGCCTTTATTTAGCCAGACATGGTGGTACACTGAGCCAGCTCTCCCTGCTGTCAAATGGACGCAAGCTTGCCCTATGAAGGGCATTCAATTTGCCCGGAACATTGTTCAGTGTACCACCATGTCCGGCTAAATAAAGACTAATGAAGCATAACCAAAATTGGTGTGCTGTCTGAATTGTTTAATACAAATTGAGTTCCAAGAGGTGGAGCCAGGAACACAGCCTTGACGAGCACCCATCTCAGCCAGAATAGATAGAGTGCTGTGATCACCTTGGATTACTATAACCAAGTGCTTAGATGCCCACCAACTCCCTAGAACAAAGGGTGGGGAGTGTGCATATTGTCTCCTCACTGCAAGAGACCGGCTCCACAGAAGTCTACTGACCCATCTGTACTCCATCCTCAGCAGCAAGGAGAGAGCACGATACGCACACGCTTCTCTCATCCTAGGAATTAGCAAGGGTGATCTCACTGTTCAGATCCCCACCGACCTAAACATTTGATATGTCAAAGAAACCGTTTTTTGTTTTTTAACAAGTGTGTGACCCCTTAAAGTACTAGAAAACTCCTTTAAAGAGGACCTGTCACCTCTATCAGTAACGACAAGCATTCTCCATGTAATCATTCTGGAACATCTTCACGATCTCAAGCAGGTAATCACTGACCATCATTTGGGACCGAAAAAGTCATAATTTGCTCCCATATGATCTTTATCAAATACTTTCCAGCAGTAGGACATCCAGATTCCAGCCAGGGCAGGGTAAAATAAAGCTGTGGGATGTGCCACCACTGCCATGTGTCAATACAGATCATACATGGGCAACTGAAAAAAGGGAGGTTAGCACAATGGACTAAGAGCCAAAGCAGCTTCCCATGTACCTGCCATTTCTTGACCATTGAGCACATCTTGTCACGAGTCAGATCCATGCCATGGAAGTTGGTGAGGCAGTTCTTGCCCTGTACATCTTCTGTAATCAGCTTGAATTTACGGAAGGCCACTTCATCGTTCTGCAGGTCAGCCAGGCTCACCTCAAACACACGGCCTTTCAGTCCATCAGAGGCAATTTCTGTTTCGAGGAACATATAGGAAACACTGAGCACATTTCTGAGAGGAAATAGTCCAGACAATTCACAGAGAAATAGGAACCATCAGAACGATCTCATGGTGGGAATCACGGACATCAGTTGGGACTGAAACACACTCATCATGCACTGCCATTTCAGAAAGATTACATATGTAACTCAGGCCTAAACTGGGAAAGCCTCATTTCCGAAAGGTACTGCAAGTTGTGTTGCAATGCTAGGCCGGGGGTGCAAGTGCCTACACCCCAGTCATATGCACTATGATGTCTATGTGCCTCAGAGCCCATGCACACTAAGTATTTTGGGTCCAGATGTGGCCAAACTGGTAAATATTCCGTATTACATATAGGCCATTGTGGTACCACATGCCCTTGGCACAGCCAAGACATGCCATTCCACACCATACAGGGTGCTCTATATAGCAGGAAAGGGGCTGTGCAAAGTTATTCACTTATCTGCTATTCTATGGCATGGGGGATAAGCTTTTGATTGGTGGGGTCTGACCACTAACTAATCATGAGACCATTAGTCCTGTTACTCCTAAACAGAGCTGGTGGTCACACATGACCACTGCCATCGCATTCATTCTGGGCTGTCTATGGCAGGACATAGGTGGGACCTGCCGCTTCCTTCATTCAGGGAAATGGACCCACAGTCTTGTGATCAGCTGAACCACCACAAATAACAGCACAGCCCCTTTAAGTCCGGCTACTTTCACACCTGCGCTTTCCCTTTCTTTCTATTGAGATCTGTCATCGGATCTCAATACTGGAGGAAAACACTTCCGTTTTGTCCCCATTCATTGTCAATGGGGACAAAACTGAACGGAGTGCACCAGAAGGCATTCCCACGACGCACACAAAAGCATTGCAAGCAGCGTTTCTGAGTGCGTCCTGGGATGACAGAAAACGTCTTGGCTATTTTAGAGATAATACAACCGGATCCGTTCAGAACAGATGCAGACTGTTGTATTATGAGAGATCCATCGAAAACTCTGGTGTGAAAGTAGCCTTATTAAAGGGGCTGTCTCATCACAGACAATGAGGGCATATCGCTAGAAGAACGGAGGCCAGCAAGTGAAGGAGGGCGCACTGCGCAGCCACCCTACATTTTCTATGGGGCTGGCGAAAATAGTCTAGCTTTTTCGGTCAGCCGCATAGAAATGAATGGGAGCAGGGGCCGTGCATGACGGTACGCTCCCATTCACTTCTATGGGGAGCCGGCTTGGTGGTGGCCAGACCCTAGCCCTCCAGTCACCACCTAGAGATATGCCCCCATTGTCTGAGATGAGAAAACTCTTAACTTGGCCCCTATTCCACGGCTAGGGGGATAAGCATTTGATATGATTGGTGGGGTTCGTGGGACCAGTCACGAGAACTGAGGTCCCGTTACCCCTGACAGGAGCTGTCACACATGGCATTCATTCTGTAGAGGACAGCACTGCGCTGTCTCGTCCTTCAGGGACCCACAGTCTGAACCGCCACCAATAACTGCACAGGACCCTATCATACATGTGCAGGAAGCGGAGCACTGTGTACATGGCAGGTCCATGGCCTGGGGTAGACAGCGGGTGACCTGGCACTGACCAGCCCAACCCTAGAAACCCTCACGGAGAGGAGCTGCGGTCACTTACTGGTTCCCTGGGTCCTGGTTACCAAGGTCTTCCCCAGATTGCGGATATTGAACATGGCCGGCGCCTTGACATCGTACCAGTCCTTCTTGGAGAAAGGGTCCACGCTGAGGACACAAAGCACAACAGGTCAGCCATGGACGGGCCATCTGGACAGCCGGCTCCCTCATGGCGAGCAGCTCTCCCGTGCACACAGAGCAGCACAGCCAACCATGGAGCCGAGCGAAGGACAATCCGCCTGCCCCCAACGGCATCCTCCCCTTACTAACCCTCCCTACAGCACAGGACCCTTCCCAGAGCCTTCCCGCTCCCGGCCCTCTCCATATTTCTACTCACATCTTCTTCTTGGCACCCTTTTTGCCGCCCTTGGTCAGCCGCTTGTTCTTGCCGACTGCCATCTTGTCGAGCTGGGAGAGAAAGAGGAAGCGCAGGCCGCACACGCGAGATTTCACAGCGAGAGAAGACAAACCAGCGAGAGGAAGCGGGCGCGTGTACTCAGAAAAAACCGAGGACCTCTAGCGGCAATGCGGGTAACTGCAGGGATGGAATACTCCAGCGACAGTAGTAACGTTCATATAGAACATATAGAAGCGCTGAGAACAAGATTCCCCCCCCCCCCCCCCCCCCATTTTCTCATTACAAAAGGTGGGGTTCACAAGAAAATTTTACATATTTAGAGCTGGATATGGGTGCAAATTCATGTATCTGTAGCCAACCATATCCAGGCTGCTGTGTTCATACACTTGGAATGTTTTTATTATTATCGCTTTATTATTTTATATGGTAGTATTTGGGGGAAGTAATTATTAGGAGTGAAATGAGCAAAAAATAAGCGTCTGTATTTGAGGTCAAACTAAAACAAAGTCTTAAATGGAACCTGTCAGCAGATGCTGCCTTAATGCTGACAGGTTCCCTCGTTACAATGAACACTGTGAAGCTTCATCAAAAACATTGATGAAAATATATAACAGTTTATTTTCCCTTAACCTGCCACATCTTCCTGCCCTACATCGTCATGAGGTCAGGAGAAAAGGGAGGAAACCTTAGGAGGTCAGGGGGAAGCAGTCAGCAGGGAAGGGTGCCAGGCTTGGGCACTGTGAAAAGGTAAGCCCACACCGCTGGGCACTTGGGAGCCGTTTTTCAAAGAAATAAAAGTCATTTTCCTGGACATGGAATAAACACCCAGATGACATAAAGGTATGGGTATAATGTTTTTACAATGTTCTGATTCATTGCTGGTAGTTATATTAGGCTTCTTTCACATTAGCGTTAGGGTTTTCCGGCAGGCTGTACCAGCAGGGGAACAGCCTGCCGGATCCATACTAACGCTTGCACACATGTGCTGCCAGAGGTCCGCCCCCAGTCCCATTCACTATAATGGGGACGGGTCAGAGATGCGGCGGCAGCACGGCAAACATGTCAAGAGGTGGCGGGACAAAAACCGTAGTGTGCAGTTATCAGTGACTGACAGCTATCTATGTATACACACTTACACAGAGAATGCTATCAACCACTGATAACACCTCCCCCGTGTACAGCTATCATTGACTGACAGATATGTATATATACACTTACACAGAGAATGCTATCAATCACTGATAGCACCTCACCGTGTACAGCTATCAGTGACTGACTACTATATATGTATACACATTTACACAGAGAATGCTATCAACCACTGATAACACCTCCCCTGTGTACAACTATCAGTGACTGACAGCTATGTATACACACTTACATAGAGAATACTATCAATCACTGATAACACCTCCCCTGTGTACAGCTATTAGTGACTGACTGCTATCTATGTATACAAACTTACACAGAGAATGCTATCAATCACTGATAACACCTCCACTTTGTACAGCTATCAGTGACTGACAGCTATGTATGTATACACAGTTATATGGAGAATGCTATTAATCACTGATTACACCTCCCTGTACAGCTATCAGTGGCTGACAGCTATCTTTGTATACACACTTACACAGAGAATTCTATCAACCACTGATAACACCTCCCCTGTGTATAGCCATCAGTGACTGACAGCTATATATGTATACACACTTACACAGAAAATGCTATCAATCACTGATAGCACCTCCCCGTGTACAGCTATGAGTGACTGACTACTATATATGTATACATATTTACACAGAGAATGCTATCAATCACTGAAAACACCTCCCCTGTGTACAGCTATCATTGACTGACAGATATGTATATATACACTTACACAGAGAATGCTATCAATCACTGATAACACCTCCCCTGTGTACAACTATAAGTGACTGACAGCTATGTATACACACTTACATAGAGAATACTATCAATCACTGATAACACCTCCCATGTGTACAGCTATCAGTGACTGACAGCTATCTATGTATACAAACTTACACAGAGAATGTTATCAATCACTGATAACTCCTCCCCCGTGTACAGCTATCATTGACTGACAGATATGTATATATACAGTTACACAGAGAATGCTATCAATCACTGATAGCACCTCACCGTGTACAGCTATCAGTGACTGACAGCTATAAATGTATACACATTTACACAGAGAATGCTATCAATCATTGAAAACACCTCCCTGTGTACAACTATCAGTGACTGACAGCCATGTATACACACTTACATAGAGAATGCTATCAATCACTGATAACACCTCCCCTGTGTACAGCTATCAGTGACTGACAGCTATCTATTTTTTATTTTTGTTTATATCTTTATTAGTATATAAAAAGAATACACAAGGAAAAAATTTGAGTAAACACTCAATATAGTTAATACCTTTTTTCCTTTTCCCTCTTCCCCCAACCCAACCCCCTTACCCCCCAGCCCTGTGATGCGTCCAAACTCCCCTCCCCCTCCCGACCTCCTTCAACGGAGAAGAAAGGGGCAGGAGACAGGACGAGAAAAAAAGAAAGGGAAAAACAAAAAAAAAAAAAAAAAAGGAAGAATTTAATATAAAACATTACAGTCGATCAGATCTTCCAGTCATCCCATATCTTAATCCACTTCTAGTCTACATCTATCTGCCTATAAAGAATCTGTTCATAATTTTTTACCTTATTGACTAAGTTTATCCAGGTGTTTAGCTCTGGAGTATGACGAGCAAACCAGCTTCGGCTGATCAAGATTCTAGCTAACAACAATATCCTCGCTAAGAGAATCTTTTGGTATTTATGGCTGCTTATTGGGGAGAGATCATTCAGCAAGAACAATTGTGGCTCAAAGGGGATTCGTATTTTAAGTTTGTAAATAAGAAAGTTATTAATGCTATTCCAATATTCTCTAAGTTCTGCACAAGTCCAGATCATATGGAGGTAATCCGCACCTAAGTTATCACATCTAGGGCACTTAGATGTATCTCTTAGCCCACATTTGTTTAACCATATAGGGGTAACATATAATCTGTGACAGATACTAAACTGCACTAAAACATGGTTGAAATTTTTAGATAGTGAACCTAGATTAGTAAAAATATTCCCCCACCCTTCTAATTGTTTTATTTGGACAATCGAACTCCCAGGCTTTTTGTCATGGTGATTGTGTATCACAAAACCGTGCCTTTAGTAATAGTTTATATATATTTGAAATCTTAATTCTTAGGGGTGTCGTCCCTGTCCAATCATTTAAAAAACAGGAACTATCTATATCCAGTATTAATTTATCATCCAAACTAGATAGTGCCGACCGCAGCTGCAAATACCTAAACCAAGAGAGGTTTTCTACATTATGTGATAACTCTGTGAACGACTTAATCTCTCTATCCTTGACTACTTGTGAAATGTAGAGAATCCTATTCTTTTGCCAAAATGTATCCGTTGCAATACCATCTAGAATCTGTAGATGTGCGTTATGCCAAAGAGGCGTGAATATAAGTGAACCCTTTACCCTCAACCATATTCTAGTAGTAGCCCAGATATTAGAAAGTCATTTTGTAGTCTCTAATTTATTTATAACTCTGTTGACTAAAAAATAGTCCAGATTCCAAGAAAGTGAATATATTGTTATGTAAATAACTCCCTACTAGGCTCCTTAAAAGTGCACTATTTTTCCATTCATAACACATCAATAACTGAGTGGCAATAAAATAACCTTTGAAGTAGGGGAGGTTTAAACCCCCATATTCCAATAGTTTGTATAGGTATTCCAATTTTAGCCTAACTCGTTTTCTTCCCCACAGTAAGTCATTAATTATTCTTTCCATGAGTTTAAAGTATTTATCTTCTATCCAGATAGGTGTATTCCTGAGCACATACAGGAATTGTGGTAAAATCACCATTTTAACCAGTGAAACTCAATCAGCTCTAGATAGAGAAAGTTTCAACCATATCCCTATTTTTGCTCTGATTTTTGTTATTAATGGGATCAGATTAAGTTTGACAAAGTTTTTAACCCTGGGCGATATCGTCAAGCCCAAGTATTGAAGGGTATCTACAACATCCAACTGGGTTATCAAGACCTCCTTATGGGATAACGGGTCTATTGGCATCAAACTGGTCTTAGACCAATTTATGTGAAGACCAGATACCTCACCAAAAAGTTTAACCATTTGGATGATTCTTGGGAGAGTTATTTCCGTATGGTCTATAAAAAAAAGAACATCATCCGCATATAAGGAAATACGATCGTCCACTCCTAATGTTCCGAATCCTTTAATTTGATCATCCTGCCTAATGGCCAGAGCTAGGGGCACGATGTAAATATCAAATAAAAATGGTGATAGTGGACAACCCTGGCGGGTACCTCTATTTAGTTTAAAACTAGTAGTCAGGATTAGAGTTGAGCGAACACCTGGATGTTCGGGTTCGAGAAGTTCGGCCGAACTTCCCGGAAATGTTCGGGTTCGGGATCCAAACCCGACCCGAACTTCGTCCCGAACCCCTTGAAGTCAATGGGGACCCGAACTTTTCGGCACTAAAAAGGCTGTAAAACAGCCCAGGAAAGAGCTAGAGGGCTGCAAAAGGCAGCAACATGTAGGTAAATCCCCTGCAAACAAACGTGGATAGGGAAATGAATTAAAAAAAAAAAAAAAAAAATTAACCAATATCAATTGGACAGAGGTCCCATAGCAGAGAATCTGGCTTCACGTCAGCAGAGAATCAGTCTCTTCATGCCATAGCAGAGAATCTGGCTTCATGTCAGCAGAGAATCAGTCTCTTCATGCCATAGCAGAGAATCTGGCTTCATGTCAGCAGAGAATCAGTCTCTTCATGCCATAGCAGAGAATCTGGCTTCATGTCAGCAGAGAATCAGTCTTCATGTCATAGCAGAGAATCAGGCTTCACGTCACCCACCACTGGAACAGGCCACTGTCACACATTTAGGCCCTGGCACCCAGACAGAGGAGAGAGGTCCCGTAACAGAGAATCTGGCTTCATGTCAGCACAGAATCAGTCTTCATGTCATAGCAGAGAATCAGGCTTCACGTCACCCACCACTGGAACAGGCCACTGTCACACATTTAGGCCCCGGCACCCAGACAGAGGAGAGAGGTCCCGTAACAGAGAATCTGGCTTCATGTCAGCACAGAATCAGTCTTCATGTCATAGCAGAGAATCAGGCTTCACGTCACCCACCACTGGAACAGGCCACTGTCACATATTTAGGCCCCGGCACCCAGACAGAGGAGAGAGGTCCCGTAACAGAGAATCTGGCTTCATGTCAGCACAGAATCAGTCTTCATGTCATAGCAGAGAATCAGGCTTCACGTCACCCACCACTGGAAGAGGCCACTGTCACACATTTAGGCCCTGGCACCCAGACAGAGGAGAGAGGTCCCGTAACAGAGAATCTGGCTTTATGTCAGCACAGAATCAGTCTTCATGTCATAGCAGAGAATCAGGCTTCACGTCACCCACCACTGGAAGAGGCCACTGTCACATATTTAGGCCCCGGCACCCAGACAGAGGAGAGAGGTCCCGTAACAGAGAATCTGGCTTCATGTCAGCACAGAATCAGTCTTCATGTCATAGCAGAGAATCAGGCTTCACGTCACCCACCACTGGAACAGGCCACTGTCACATATTTAGGCCCAGACACCCAGGCAGAGGAGAGAGGTCCCATAACAGAGAATCTGGCTTCATGTCAGCACAGAATCAGTCTTCATGTCATAGCAGAGAATCAGGCTTTACGTCACCCACCACTGGAAGAGGCCACTGTCACACATTTAGGCCCTGGCACCCAGACAGAGGAGAGAGGTCCCGTAACAGAGAATCTGGCTTCATGTCAGCACAGAATCAGTCTTCATGTCATAGCAGAGAATCAGGCTTCACGTCACCCACCACTGGAACAGGCCACTGTCACATATTTAGGCCCCGGCACCCAGACAGAGGAGAGAGGTCCTGTAACAGAGAATCTGGCTTCATGTCAGCACAGAATCAGTCTTCATGTCATAGCAGAGAATCAGGCTTCATGTCACCCACCACTGGAAAGGGCCACTGTCACATATTTAGGCCCAGGCACCCAGGCAGAGGAGAGAGGTCCCGTAACAGAGAATCTGGCTTAATGTCAGCACAGAATCAGTCTTCATGTCATAGCAGAGAATCAGGCTTCACGTCACCCACCACTGGAAGAGGCCACTGTCACACATTTAGGCCCTGGCACCCAGACAGAGGAGAGAGGTCCCGTAACAGAGAATCTGGCTTCATGACAGCACAGAATCAGTCTTCATGTCATAGCAGAGAATCAGGCTTCACGTCACCCACCACTCGAACAGGCCACTGTCACATATTTAGGCCCCGGCACCCAGACAGAGGAGAGAGGTCCCGTAACAGAGAATCTGGCTTCATGTCAGCACAGAATCAGTCTTCATGTCATAGCAGAGAATCAGGCTTCACGTCACCCACCACTGGAACAGGCCACTGTCACATATTTAGGCCCAGGCACCCAGGCAGAGGAGAGAGGTCCCGTAACAGAGAATCTGGCTTCATGCCAGCACAGAATCAGTCTTCATGTTATAGCAGAGAATCAGGCTTCACGTCACCCACCACTGGAACAGGCCACGGTCACATTTTTAGGCCCCGGCACCCAGACAGAGGAGAGGTTCATTCAA
The DNA here is from genome assembly GCF_905171765.1 of Bufo bufo. Lineage (NCBI taxonomy): Eukaryota > Metazoa > Chordata > Amphibia > Anura > Bufonidae > Bufo > Bufo bufo. The sequence continues at coordinate 652,456,777 of NC_053390.1, read as the reverse complement.
CTTTGGGTTGCCCCGCAATATAATGGTAAAATGAAAATAAAAATAGGATTGAATGAGGAAGTGCCCTGGAGTACAATAATATATTGTTAAGGGGAGGTAGTTAATGTCTAATCTGCACAAGGGATGGACAGGTCCTGTGGGATCCATGCCTGGTTCATTTTTATGAACGTCAGCTTGTCCACATTGGCTGTAGACAGGCGGCTGCGTTTGTCTGTAATGACGCCCCCTGCCGTGCTGAATACACTTTCAGACAAAACGCTGGCCGCCGGGCAGGCCAGCACCTCCAAGGCATAAAAGGCTAGCTCTGGCCACGTGGACAATTTGGAGACCCAGAAGTTGAATGGGGCCGAACCATCAGTCAGTACGTGGAGGGGTGTGCACAGGTACTGTTCCACCATGTTAGTGAAATGTTGCCTCCTGCTAACACGTTCCGTATCAGGTGGTGGTGCAGTTAGCTGTGGTGTGGTGACAAAACTTTTCCAAATCTCTGCCATGCTAACCCTGCCCTCAGAGGAGCTGGCCATGACACAGCTGCGTTGGCGACCTCTTGCTCCTCCTCTGCCTTCGCCTTGGGCTTCCACTGGTTCCCCTGTGACATTTGGGAATGCTCTCAGTAGCGCGTCTACCAACGTGCGCTTGTACTCGCGCATCTTCCTATCACGCTCCAGTGTAGGAAGTAAGGTGGGCACATTGTCTTTGTACCGGGGATCCAGCAGGGTGGCAACCCAGTAGTCCGCACACGTTAAAATGTGGGCAACTCTGCTGTCGTTGCGCAGGCACTGCAGCATGTAGTCGCTCATGTGTGCCAGGCTGCCCAGAAGTAAGAACAAGCTGTTCTCTGTGGGAGGCGTATCGTCATCCTCCTGTGTTTCCCCCCAGCCACGCACCAGCGATGGGCCCGAGCTGCTTTGGGTGCCGCCCCGCTGTGAACATGCTTCATCCTCATCCTCCTCCACCTCCTCCTCATCCTCGTCCTCCAGTAGTGGGCCCTGTCTGGCCACATTTGTACCTGGCCTCTGCTGTTGCAAAAAACCTCCCTCTGAGTCACTTCGAAGAGACTGGCCTGAAAGTGCTAAAAACGACCCCTCTTCCTCCTCTTCCTCCTGGGCCACCTCCTCTTCCATCATCGCCCTAAGTGTTTTCTCAAGGAGACATAGAAGTGGTATTGTAACGCTGATAACGGCGTCATCGACACTGGCCATGTTGGTGGAGTACTCGAAACAGCGCAACAGGGCACACAGGTCTCGCATGGAGGCCCAGTCATTGGTGGTGAAGTGGTGCTGTTCCGCAGTGCGACTGACCCGTGCGTGCTGCAGCTGAAACTCCACTATGGCCTGCTGCTGCTCGCACAGTCTGTCCAGCATGTGCAAGGTGGAGTTCCACCTGGTGGGCACGTCGCATATGAGGCAGTGACCGGGAAGGCCGAAGTTACGCTGTAGCGCAGACAGGCGAGCAGCGGCAGGGTGTGAACGCCGGAAGCGCGAACAGACGGCCCGCACTTTATGCAGCAGCTCTGACATGTCGGGGTAGTTGCGAATGAACTTCTGCACCACCAAATTCAGCACATGCACCAGACAAGGGATGTGCGTCAAACCGGCTAGTCCCAGAGCTGCAACGAGATTTCGCCCATTATCACACACCACCAGGCCGGGCTTGAGGCTCACCGGCAGCAACCACTCGTTGGTCTGTTGTTCTTTACCCCGCCACAACTCCTGTGCGGTGTGGGGCCTGTCTCCCAAACATATGAGTTTCAGAACGGCCTGCTGACGTTTACCCCGGGCTGTGCTGAAGTTGGTGGTGAAGGTGTGTGGCTGACTGGATGAGCAGGTGGAAGAAGAGGAGGAGGAAGCTGAGTAGGAGGAGGAGGAGACAGGAGGCAAAGAATGTTGCCCTGCGATCCTTGGCGGCGGAATGACGTGGCCAAACAGCTCTCTGCCTGGGGCCCAGCCGCCACTACATTTACCCAGTGTGCAGTTAGGGAGATATAGCGTCCCTGGCCATGCTTACTGGTCCACGTATCTGTGGTTAGGTGGACCTTGCCACAGATGGCGTTGCGCAGTGCACACTTGATTTTATCGGACACTTGGTTGTGCAGGGAAGGCACGGCTCTCTTGGAGAAGTAGTGGCGGCTGGGAACAACATACTGTGGGACAGCAAGCGACATGAGCTGTTTGAAGCTGTCTGTGTCCACCAGCCTAAATGACAGCATTTCATAGGCCAGTAGTTTAGAAATGCTGGCATTCAGGGCCAGGGATCGAGGGTGGCTAGGTGGGAATTTACGCTTTCTCTCAAATGTTTGTGAGATGGAGAGCTGAACGCTGCCGTGTGACATGGTTGAGATGCTTGGTGACGCAGGTGGTGGTGTTGGTGGTGCATCCCATGTTTGCTGGGCGGCAGGTGCCAACGTTCCTCCAGAGGCGGAGGAAGAGGCCGAGGCTGCAGCAGCAGAAGAGGCCGAGGCGGCAGCAGCAGAAGAGGTAGCAGGGGGAGCCTGAGTGACTTCCTTGTTTTTAAAGTGTTTACTCCACTGCAGTTCATGCTTTGCATGCAGGTGCCTGGTCATGCAGGTTGTGCTAAGGTTCAGAACGTTAATGCCTCGCTTCAGGCTCTGATGGCACAGCGTGCAAACCACTCGGGTCTTGTCGTCAGCACATTGTTTGAAGAAGTGCCATGCCAGGGAACTCCTTGAAGCTGCCTTTGGGGTGCTCGGTCCCAGATGGCGGCGGTCAGTAGCAGGCGGAGTCTCTTGGCGGCGGGTGTTCTGATTTTGCCCACTGCTCCCTCTTTTGCTACGCTGTTGGCTCGGTCTCACCACTGCCTCTTCCTCCGAACTCTGAAAGTCAGTGGCACGACCTTCATTCCATGTGGGGTCTAGGACCTCATAGTCCCCTGCATCGTCTTCCACCCAGTCTTGATCCCTGACCTCCTGTTCAGTCTGCACACTGCAGAAAGAGCAGTTGGCACCTGTGTTTCGTCATCATCAGAGACGTGCTGAGGTGGTATTCCCATGTCCTCATCATCAGGAAACATAAGTGGTTGTGCGTTAGTGCATTCTATCTCTTCCACCCCTGGGGAAGGGCTAGGTGGATGCCCTTGGGAAACCCTGGCAGCAGAGTCTTCAAACAGCATAAGAGACTGCTGCATAACTTGAGGCTCAGACAGTTTCCCTGATATGCATGGGGGTGATGTGACAGACTGATGGGCTTGGTTTTCATGCGCCATCTGTGCGCTTTCTGCAGAAGACTGGGTGGGAGATAATGTGAACGTGCTGGATGCACTGTCGGCCACCCAATTGACTAATGCCTGTACCTGCTCAGGCCTTACCATCCTTAGAACGGCATTGGACCCCACCAAATATCCCTGTAAATTCTGGCGGCTACTGGGACCTGAGGTAGTTGGTACACTAGGACGTGTGGCTGTGGCAGAACGGCCACGTCCTCTCCCAGCACCAGAGGGTCCACTAACACCACCATGTCCACGTCCGCGTCCCTTACTAGATGTTTTCCTCATTGTTCCCGTTCACCACAATTTCGAAAATGGCAAATTTGGGAATAGTTTTTCAACCCAGAACAAAAACTGTGCTTTTACGGTCACTACAAATAACTTGACCAGCTAAAACAGTACTGATTTGGAGGAATATAAATGTCAGGGCTATTTTTTAGGCACTGGGTGACAGGTATACTTTTAATCACAGAATTAGACTTGTATCTGCACTGTAGCGTGTGTGTTAAGTTTTTCAGAATGACACTATCAGCACCTTGAATCTAATATACCCTTTTTGGGATAAATTTAAAGTAGGCCTGATATAGCAGAAACTACTAATTTAGAAAATGGCAAATTTGGGAATACTTTTTCAACCCAGAACAAAAACTGTGCTTTTACGGTCACTACAAATAACTTGATCAGCTAAAACAGTACTGATTTGGAGGAATATAAATGTCAGGGCTATTTTTTAGGCGCTGGGTGACAGGTATACCTTTAATCACAGAATTAGACTTGTATCTGCACTGTAGCGTGTGTGTTAAGTTTTTCAGAATGACACTATCAGCACCTTGAATCTAATATACCCTTTTTGGGATAAATTTAAAGTAGGCCTGATATAGCAGAAACTACTAATTTAGAAAAAGGCAAATTTGGGAATACTTTTTCAACCCAGAACAAAAACTGTGCTTTTACGGTCACTACAAATAACTTGACCAGCTAAAACAGTACTGATTTGGAGGAATATAAATGTCAGGGCTATTTTTTAGGCGCTGGGTGACAGGCTCAACTTGCCCCTGATGTAGTATATGGCCAAAAAATAACCACACTATTGATGGTTAAATGCACTTGGGTGACACAGGCTCAGCCTGCACCTGATGTCGTATATGGCCAAAAAATAACCACACTGTTGATGGTTAAATGCACTTGGGTGACACAGGCTCAGCCTGCACCTGATGTAGTATATGGCCAAAAAATAACCACACTGTTTATGGTTAAATGCACTTGGGTGACACAGGCTCAGCCTGCACCTGATGTAGGATATAGCAAAAAATAACCACACTATTGATGGTTAAATGCACTTAGTGGTAGCTTGTGCTGGCGCACCACAAGCCACGAAATGGCCGCCGATCACCCCAGAAAAAAGTGATATAAAAACGCTCTGGGCAGCCTAAAAAAAGTGAGCAATTCAATATCAGCACTTCAATGATCCACAGCTGGAGATCGATCACTGAATTAAGTCTTTTGGAGGAGTTAATCTGCCTAATCTCGCCCTAACGTCGCAGCAGCAACCTCTCCCTATGCTTGAATCAGCAGAGTGACGTGCAGCGCTACGTGACCCAAGCTTATATAGATGGCCTCTTGGGGCAAGTAGTATGACTCTTGTTGATTGGCTGCTTTGCAGCCTTTCAAAAAGCGCCAACAAAGCGCCGAACACCGAACCCGAACTTTTACGAAAATGAACGGGTTCGGGTCCGTGTCACGGACACCCCAAAATTCGGTACGAACCCGAAGTATACAGTTCGGGTTCGCTCATCCCTAGTCAGGATCCCATTAAGACTCAGTTTCGCCGTAGGGAATCTATACAGTAATTTAACCACTTGCCATCTGGGCCATTTGCCCCCTTCCTGACCAGGCCACATTTTGCAAAACTGACATATCTCACTTTATGTGGTAATAACTTTGGAACGCCTTTATTTATCCAAGTCATTCAGAGATTGTTTTCTCGTGACACATTGTACTTCATGATAGTCATAAATTTGAGTCAAAATATTTCACCTTTATTTATGAAAAAATCCCAAATTTACCCAAAAATTTGAAAAATTCGCAATTATCTAAATTTCAATTTCTCTGCTTTTAAAACAGAAAGTTATACCTCATAAAATATTTATTATTTAACATTCCCCATATGTCTACTTTATGTTGGCATCATTTTGGAAATGTCATTTTATTTTTTTAGGACGTTAGAAGGCTTAGAAGTTTAGAAGCAATTCTTCAAATTTTTAAGAAAATTGCCAAAACCCACTTTTTAAGGACCAGTTCAGGTATGAAGTCACTTTGTGGGGCCTACATAGTGGATACCCCCATAAATGACCCCATTGTAGAAACTACACCCCTCAAGGTATTCAAAACTGATTTTACAAACTTTGTTAACCCTTTAGGCATTCCACAAGAATTAAAGGAAAATGGAGATCAAATTTTTAAATTTCACTTTTTTGGCAGATTTTCCATTTTAATCAATTTTTTTCTTTAACACATCGATGGTTAACAGCCAAACAAAACTCAATATTTATTACCCAGATTCTGCGGTTTACAGAAAAACCCCACATGTGGTCATAAACTGCTGTATGGGCACACGGCAGGGCGCAGAAGAAAAGGAACTCCACATGGTTTTTAGATGCCATGTCCCATTTGAAGCCCCCTGATGCACCCTTACAGTAGAAACTCCCAAGAAGTGACCCCATTTTGGAAACTAGGGGATAAGGTGCCAGTTTTATTAGTACTATTTTTGGGTACATATGATTTTTTGATCATTCATTATAACACTTTATGGGGCAAGGTGACCAAAAAATTGGTTGTTTTAGCACAGTTTCTATTTATTTATTTTTACAGCGTTCACCTGAGGGGTTCAGTCAAGTGACATTTTTATAGAGCAGATTTTTACGGACGTGGCGATACCTAATATGTATACTTTTTCTCATTTATTAAAGTTTTACACAATAATAGCATTTTTGAAACAAAAAAATTATGTTTTAATGTGTCCATGTTCTGAGAGCTATAGTTTTTTTATTTTTTGAGAGATTTTCTTATGTAGGGGCTCATTTTTTGCGGGATGAGGTGACGGTTTTATTGGTACTATTTTGTGGGACATACGCATTTTTGATCACTTGGTGTTGCACCTTTTGTGATGCAAGGTGACAAAAATTGCTTGTTTTGACAGTTTTTTTTTTTTTTTTTTTACGGTGTTCACCCGAGGGGTTAGGTCATGTGATATTTTTATAGAGCTGGTTTTTACGGACGCGGCAATACCTAATATGTATACTTTTTTTTATTTGTTTCACTTTAACACAATAATAGCATTTTTGAAACAAAAAAAATGATGTTTTAGTGTCTCCATGTTCTAAGAGCTATAGTTTTTTTTATTTTTTGAGAGATTTTCTTATGTAGGGGCTCATTTTTTGCGGGATGAGGTGACGGTTTTATTGGTACTATTTTGTGGGACATACGCATTTTTGATCACTTGGTGTTGCACCTTTTGTGATGCAAGGTGACAAAAATTGCTTGTTTTGACAGTTTTTTTTTTTTTTTTTTTTACGGTGTTCACCCGAGGGGTTAGGTCATGTGATATTTTTATAGAGCTGGTTTTTACGGACGCGGCAATACCAAATATGTCTATTTTATTTTTTCTATTTTTAATTTTTTTTTTTATTCCTTACTTGGGAACTTTTTTTTTTTTTACATGTGAAACTTTATTTTATTTTATTTTTTCAATTCTTTATTTTTTTATTTTTTTTTTTACACTTTTCGTCCCCCATAAGGTCATACAAGACCTCTGGGGGACATTTGCTTCACTTTTTCTTTTTTTTTTCACTGTTGATTTCTCCTGTAACTGGGGCTGACATAGTAGCCCCAGTTACAGGACAAATGCACCACTAGAGAGGCTGTACAGCAGCAATCCAGCGCTGTACAGCCTCAGAGCAGGGCTGATCGAGGTCTCTGAGAGACCTCACACAGCTCCTGCACACTCCGGTCACGGCGGTAACATGACCGCCGGGCCGGAACAGGAAGCGCACAGCGCTTCCTTCTCTGCAGACACAGCGCTCGGTGAGCGCTGTGTCTGCAGCGATCGTGAAGCCAGGGACACCTGGGAACTGTCCCTGCCTTGTCTTAGGGTTGCCCTGCTGTCACTGACAGCGGGCAACCCGATCAGCAGCTGCACAATTAGCGTGCAGCTGCTATTTCTGACAGGACGTTCTAAAACGTCCTTGCCTTTTTTTGGAACTAGTGTTATTACAGCTTCCATAATTGAGTCTGGCAGTTTCCCATCCTCCACCGATTCAGCAAAGACCCCCAAAAGTCTAGGAAAAATAATCTCCTTATATTTACTATAAAATTCATATGGGAGTCCATCTGAACCGGGGGTGGAATTACCCGAACATAATTTAATTGCCCCATCAAGTTCCTGAATCGAAAAATCTACTTTCTGCTTTCTTTTGGGCCACGGTAATAGTTGGAAAGACAATGCCATCAAGATAAGAATCCATCATTTCATCTGTAACTTTAGAGTCAGCTTTATAAAGGTCCGAAAAATAATCCAAAAACGCTTTCTCTACAGAACTTTGTCCACTACCCATCCTACCATTGGCCAGTGGGACATTGTCTATATATTTTTTGGATTCCTGGCTCGAAATCACTCTAGATAGAAGTTTGCCAGGTCGCCCTGATTCTGTAAAATATTTTTGCCCCTTAAAAAATAAACTTTGTTGGGCCTTGTCCAACAAAACGTTGGAATATGCTTGTGTAGTCTGCTGCATATTTTCCCTATTTTCCTCTGTCTTATTTGTATAGAAGGATTGTGTAGCTGAGGATGCTAGTTCTTCTAGGTTTTTCTGTTTTTTCCCATACTCCTTTCTCAGGTTTGCAATGTTACTGACCATTATTCCCCTCATATAGGCCTTAAAGGTATCCCATACCACCTGAATTTTTGCTGAGCCATAATTAGTGTCCCAAAATCGGTTAATTTCCTTTTGTATTATCTCATGTCTCTTTATTACTGATAGCCAATAAGGGTTTAATCTGAATGGGGGCCTCTCTATATGTTTCTCATGGGTCGGACAAAGTTCAAGGAGTAGGGGTAGATGGTCTGCAAATGATCTTGTCTCATACTTCATTTGTTTTACAAATCTCACATATTTTCTGTTCATCAGGGCAAGGTCTATTCTAGACATGGATCTGCCTGAATTACTGATGCATGAGAAAACCCTTTACCCGTGGCCCAAACGTCCCCAGACATCTTCAAATCCGGCCTCAGAACAAAACAGTGCCAAGGGGGACCCCTGTACAGGAGTGTCCTCCTTGACACCCGAAGAGACCCTATCCAACACAGGATTGATAACACAATTGAAATCTCCAATAATCAGTGTTGGACACTCTTCCAACAGTCTTGAAGGAGTTCCCAGAGATGCTTAGCACTTGTTGGCCCTTTTGCCTTCACTCTGCGGTCCAGCTCACCCCAAACCATCTCGATTGGGTTCAGGTCCGGTGACTGTGGAGGCCAGGTCATCTGGCGCAGCACCCCATCACTCTCCTTCATGGTCAAATAACCCTTACTTTCAAAGTTTTCCCAATTTTTCGGCTGACTGACCTTCATTTCTTAAAGTAATGATGGCCACTCGTTTTTCTTTACTTAGCTGCTTTTTTGTTGCCATAATACAAATTCTAACAGTCTATTCAGTAGGACTATCAGCTGTGTATCCACCTGACTTCTCCTCAACGCAACTGATGGTCCCAACCCCATTTATAAGGCAAGAAATCCCACTTATTAAACCTGACAGGGCACACCTGTGAAGTGAAAACCATTTCAGGGGACTACCTCTTGAAGCTCATCAAGAGAATGCCAAGAGTGTGCAAAGCAGTAATCAAAGCAAAAGGTGGCTACTTTGAAGAACCTAGAATATGACATATTTTCAGTGACTGACAGCTATCTATGTATACAAACTTACACAGAGCATGCTATCAATCACTGATAACACCCCCCTGTGTACAGCTATCAGTGATTGACAGCTATATACACTGCTCAAAACTGCTGACACACTCCAGCCACATGAGGTCTAGCATTGTCTTGCATTAGGAGGAACCCAGGGCCAACCGCACCAGCATATGGTCTTACAAGGGGTCTGAGGATCTCATCTCGGTACCTAATGACAGTCAGGCTACCTCTGGCGAGCACATGGAGGGCTGTGCGGCCCTCCAAAGAAATGCCACCCCACACCATTACTGACCCAATGCCAAACCGGTCATGCTGGAGGATGTTGCAGGCAGCAGAACGTTCTCCACGGCGTCTCAAGACTCTGTCACGTCTGTCACATGTGCTCAGTGTGAACCTGCTTTCATCTGCTCAGTGTTCTCTGGCAAATGCCAAACGTCCTGCACGGTGTTGGGCTGTAAGCACAACCCCCACCTGTGGATGTCGGGCCCTCATATCACCCTCATGGAGTCTGTTTCTGACCGTTTGAGCAGACACATGCACATTTGTGGCCTGCTGGAGGTCATTTTGCAGGGCTCTGGCAGTGCTCCTCCTGTTCCTCCTTGCACAAAGGCGGAGCTAGCGGTCCTGCTGCTGGGTTGTTGCCCTCCTACGGCCTCCTCCACATCTCCTGATGTACTGGCCTGTCTCCTGGTAGCGCCTCCATACTCTGGACACTACGCTGACAGACACAGCAAACCTTCTTGCCACAGCTCGCATTGATGTGCCATCCTGGATAAGCTGCACTACCTGAGCCACTTGTGTGGGTTGTAGACTCAGTCTCATGCTACCACTAGAGTGAAAGCACCGCCAGCATTCAAAAGTGACCAAAACATCAGCCAGGAAGCATAGGAACTGAGAAGTGGTCTGTGGTCACCACCTGCAGAACCACTCCTTTATTGGGGGTGTCTTGCTAATTGCCTATAATTTCCACCTGTTGTCTATCCCATTTGCACAACAGCATGTGAAATTGATTGTCACTCAGTGTTGCTTCCTAAGTGGACAGTTTGATTTCACAGAAGTGTGATTGACTTGGAGTTACATTGTGTTGTTTAAGTGTTCCCTTTATTTTTTTGAGCAGTGTATATGTATACACACTTATACAGAGAATGCTATCAATCACTGATAACACCTCCCCTGTGTACAGCTATCAGTGACTGACAGCTATATATGTATAAACACTTACACATAGAATGCCATCAATCACGGATAACACCTCCCCTGTGTACAGCTATCAGTGACTGACAGCTATGTATACACACTTATACAGAGAATGCTATCAATCACTGATAACACCTCCCCTGTGTACAGCTATCAGTGACTGACAGCTATATATGTATACACACTTAAACAGAGAATGCTATCAACCACTGATAGCACCTGCCCTGTGTACAACTATCAGTGACTGACAGCTATGTATACACACTTACATAGAGAATGCTATCAATCACTAATAACACCTCCCCTGTGTACAGCTATCAGTGACTGACAGCTATAAATGTATACACACTTACACAGAGAATGCTATCAATCACTGATAACACCCCCCCGTGTACAGCTATCAGTGGCTGACAGCTATATATGTATACACACTTACACAGAGAATGCTATCAATTACTGAAAACACCTCCCCTGTGTACAGCTATCAGTGACTGACAGCCATCTATGTATACACACTTAAACAGAGAATGCTATGAATCACTGATAACAACTCCCCATGTACAACTATCAGTGACTGACAGCTATATATGTATATACACTTACACAAAGAATGCTATCAGGGGAAGGATGACTCCATCTCCGACTTACCCTTTGTAAAGGTTTGGGAAAGAGAATTGGGGAAATCTTTTCCTTCTGACCTATGGGAGAAGGCATTCGAGTTATCTCATAAGTCTTCTATAAGCTGTGGACTCCAGGAGAAGAATTTTAAGATTATGTCCAGGTGGTACAGGACCCCAGTCCTTCTGCATTCTTTCTTTCCTTCCTGCCCTAGCTCTTGCTGGAGATGTGGTCGCGAGGAGGGCAACATGTCCCATATTTGGTGGTCCTGCAGCAAAATCACTCCTTTTTGGGAAGCTATTAATGATCTGTATGACATGGTTAGCGGTAGCTCCTCCAGATGGACCCCTGAGGGCGCTTTGCTTTCCATGTTTCCTAGCTCAATCTCCACATTGAAAAAGTGTCTCCTGAGATTCTTTGTTCAAGCAGCACGCCTGGTTATTCCTAGATTCTGGAAATCCACTTCCCCCCCTCTCCCTAGGGACTGGCTTATCACTTTTGAAAAAATCTTCAGAATGGAGGAGCTCTGGGCGGAGGACATGGGTAACTCCACTAAGTTTTAAAAAATTTGGACTCCTTGGATCCTGTTCAAGGGTTCTCCTGATTTTAACACGTGGCTAAATAGAGATGTCGCCAGTCCCTAGAGAGAATACACCTTCCATGCAGAATTAATTTTCTTTACCTGCACCATTAGCAGCGCCTATACTAGAGAGTATTCCACTTACGGTCCGTGAAACTTAGAATTTGCTCCGCATTGTTCTTTAAACCTCCACTGGTTCTATCAGGGTATCCCTTCCCCCCCTTTTTCCCTCCTTTCCGTCTGTGGTCTTGTCCTTGTATGTTTCTTTTGTTCTGTAGTATAAGTTAGAGCTTTCTATCTATATATTCACCCGTAAATGGGATTTTGTGATACCTTTACAATGGAAGCTAGGTTCCCGAGTTATATTCTGGTATATATTTTTCTACAATATATCTGCGTACATTTAATGTGATTGTCTGAATGAATACAACTACTGTACACAGCCTCGATTTGTAATTGTGCTGTTTTCATTGTACTGCTACTATATTGGCTCTTCTATTAAAAGAATTTGAACAACAAAGAATGCTATCAATCACTGATAACACCTCCCCTGTGTACAGCTATCAGTGACTGACAGCTATATATACATATACACACTTACACAGAGAATGCTATTAATCACAGATAACACCTCCCCTGTGTACAACTGAAGGCAGAAAGAGAAGAGATATAAATGTATAAATTACAAGTTATACATTTTTTAATTTTTACTCATAAACCTCTCAAATGTATGTATACTAATGCCAGAAGCCTGACTAATAAAACTGGGGAGCTGGAATTAGTGATGTGTGAGGAGAACTATGACATAGTGGGAATAATTGAGACATGGCTGGATGATAGCTATGACTGGGCAGTTAATGTACAAGGTTACAGTCTGTTTAGAAAGGATCGTCAAAACCGGAGAGGGGGAGGGGTTTGCCTTTATGTAAAGTCCTGTCTACAGCCCACAGTCCGAGAAGATATAAGTGAGGGACATGAACATGTGGAGTCACTGTGGGTAGAGATACATGGAGCTAAAAACAACAATAAATTACTAATAGGAGTTTACTATAAAGCACCTAATATTCCAGAGTCCACAGAAAATCTACTACTAAACGAGATAGACAAGGCGGCAAATCATAATGAGGTGGTTATTATGGGGGACTTCAACTACCCAGATATAGACTGGGAAACTGAAACTTGTATATCTTATAAGGGAAACAGGTTCTTGGCAATAACCAAAGACAATTACCTCTCCCAACTGGTTCAGGACCCGACTAGAGGGACGGCCATACTGGACTTAGTATTAACCAATAGGCCTGACAAAACAACAGACGTGCAGGTTGGTGGACACCTGGAAAATAGTGACCATAAAGTAATAACCTTCCAATTATCATTCAAAAGAGCGTTTCTACAGGGAGGAACAAAAATACCAAACTTCAAAAAAGCAAAATATAGCCAACTAAGAGAGGCCATAGGCCTAACTAACTGGGACAAAGTCCTCAAAAATAAAAATACAGCCACAAAATGGGATATCTTTAAAACCATCCTAAAATCTCATTGTGAGAGGTACATACCATATGGGAATAAAAGGTTAAGGAACAAAAAGAAACCAATGTGGATAAATAGAACTGTAAAGAAAGCAATAAATGACAAAAAGAAAGCATATAAATCACTAAAACAGGAGGGTAGCACAGAAGCACTAAAAAACTATAAGGAAAAAAATAGAACATGTAAAAAACAAATAAAAGCGGCCAAACTAAAGACCGAGAGATTAATTGCCAAAGAGAGTAAAACTAACCCTAAAATGTTCTTCAATTATATAAATGTAAAAAAGTATAAATCTGAAGGTGCCGGCCCTTTAAAGAGTAATGAGGGGGGAGTCGCAGAGAGCGACGAGGAGAAAGCAAAACTGTTAAATATTTTTTTCTCCAGTGTATTCACTGAGGAAAATAAACTGTAAGATGACATGCAGAATATAAAAATAAATTCCCCATTAAAAGTGTCCTGTCTGACCCAGGAACTTAAAAAGATAAAAATAGACAAATCGCCAGGACCGGATGGCATACACCCCCGTATCCTAAGGGAATTAAGTAATGTCATAGCCAGATCCTTATTTCTGATATTTGCGGACTCTATACTGACAGGGAATGTTCCACAGGATTGGCGCATGGCAAATGTGGTGCCAATATTCAAAAAGGGTCCAAAAACAGAGCCTGGAAACTATAGGCCAGTAAGTTTGTTGTGGGTAAACTGTTTGAAGGTTTTCTGAGAGATGCTATCTTAGAGCATCTCAACGGAAATAAGCAAATAACGCCATATCAGCATGGCTTCGTGATGGATCGGTCATGCCAAACTAATTTAATCAGTTTCTATGAGGAGGTAAGTTCTAGACTTGACAGCGGCGAATCAATGGATGTCGTATATCTGGACTTCTCCAAAGCATTTGACACTGTATCACATAAAAGGTTAGTATATAAAATGAGAATGCTCGGACTGGGAGAAAACGTCTGTATGTGGGTAAGTAACTGGCTCAATGATAGAAAACAGAGGGTGGTTATTATTGGTACACACTCAGATTGGGTCACTGTCACTAGGGGGGTACCTCAGGGGTCAGTATTGGGCCCTATTCTCTTCAATATATTTATTAATGATCTCGTAGAAGGCTTGCATAGTAAAGTATCAATTTTCGCAGATGACACTAAACTGTGTAAAGTAATTTACACTGAAGAGGACAGTATACTACTACAGAGGGATCTGGATAGATTGGAGGCTTGGGCAGATAAGTGGCAGATGAGGTTTAACACTGACAAATGTAAAGTTATGCACATGGGAAGGAATAATGCAGGTCACCCGTACATACTAAATGATAAAACACTCGGTAACACTGACATGGAAAAGGATCTAGGAATTTTAATAAGCAGCAAACTAAGCTGCAAAAACCAGTGTCAGGCAGCTGCTGCCAAGGCCAATAAGATAATGGGTTGCATCAGAAGGGGCATAGATGCCCGTGATAAGAACATAGTCCTACCACTTTACAAATCGCTAGTCAGACCACACATGGAGTACTGTGTACAGTTCTGGGCTCCTGTAAACAAGGCAGACATAGCAGAGCTGGAGAGGGTCCAAAGGAGGGCAAATAAAGTAATAAATGGAATGGGGCAACTACAGTACCCTGAAAGATTATCAAAATTAGGGTTATTCACTTTAGAAAAAAGACGACTGAGGGGAGATCTAATTACTATGTATAACTATATCAGGGGTCAGTACAGAGATCTATCCCATCATCTATTTATCCCCTGGACTGTAACTGTGACGAGGGGACACCCTCTGCGTCTGGAGGAAAGAAGGTTTGTACACAAACATAGAAAAGGATCCTTTACGGTAAGAGCAGTGAGACTATGGAACTCTCTGCCTGAGGAGGTGGTGATGGTGAGTACAATAAAGGAATTCAAGAGGGGTCTGGATTTATTTCTGGAGCGTAATAATATTACAGGCTATGGCCACTAGAGAGTGGTCGTTAATCAAGGGAGTTATTTTGATTGCCTGATTGGAGTCGGAAAGGAATTTTTTATTCCCCTAAAGTGGGGAAAATTGGCTTTTACCTCACAGGTTTTTTTTTTGCCTTCCTCTGGATCAACTTGCAGGATAACAGGCCGAACTGGATGGAGAAATGTCTTTTTTCGGCCTTATGTACTATGTTACTATGGTATATATCAATCTGCAAAGTTCCTCCTGCTCTATAACATACTGGATGCATTGCATTTAATGGTGACAGGTCTGCCTTAACAACAACACTGATATCTGTTCATCAGCCAACTGTGAATCCACTGAACTGATCTGTGAATCTACTAAACTGAAAGTGTGATCTTCAATATCTTTCAGCTCTCTGTGTGGCAGTGTATGAAAGGCTTTGGTGAAATCCAGCAAAGAGAGAAAGCAGAGAGAAAAATATTTTATGCCCAGTACGTGCAAACAAAAGTTAGGAGCAAATTTACTAATTTGACAGATTTTGGCCCTTTCTTAAATATGTTTCTAAATTTGGTGCATAATGTCGTTTAAGCTTTAGACCTATTATTACAGCAAATGTACTGAAAAGGTTTCCAGCCCTGACACGGGGCATGGCTTACTGTGCAACAACTTGTGCCAACATCATAGGGCAACAATTTGGTGCAAAGTTAGGGAGACTTCACATGTGACGAATTTTGGTGCAGAAATTTTCTTCAGCTGAATATCAATTCCATTGACTTGAATGGAGCTTGCAGAATTCCATGTGCTTGCCACCAAATGGTTGGTGTAAAGTTAGGTAAACGTGCTCAGCCATGAACTAAATTTATCATACAGCTCAAGCCATTATAATAATACTGTACAGTTGTGTTCAAAATAATTCAACCCCCATTGCTGTAAAGGGTTTTAGGGAATTAAATGTAAATTTGTAATTGTGTTGAGAATGAAATCTTAAAAGGACTTTTTGAAAAACCAAATGCAACTAAAATGACATCAATTGTTTTTGTAATACAGTATTAAATGGTTTTTTTTGTGATTTCTTCATTGACACAATTATTCAACCCCTTAAAGACTACCACTCTTAAGAACAGAGGTTCATTCAAGTGTTTTCGATCAGGTATTGAAAACACCTGTGGATGTCAAGGAGCAGCAATCAAGCATAATAAGCACCAATTAGGCAGATTTAAAAGGACTGTGATATTCAGCTCCTTCTAGACATTTACTGGTGTGTTTACAAACATGGTGAAGTCAGGAGAATGGTCCAGGAAGACAAGAGAAGAGGTGATTTCTCTTCACAGGAAGGGCAATGGCTATAAGAAGATTGCAAAGATGTTAAACATACCAAGAGACACCATAGGAAGCATCATTCGCAAATTCAAGGCAAAGGGCACTGTTGAAACACTACCTGGTCGTGGCAGAAAGAAGATGCTGACTTTGACTGCTGTGCGCTACCTGAAGCGCAAAGTGGAGAAAAGTCCCCGTGTGACTGCTGAGGAACTGAAAAAAGATTTGTCAGATGTGGGTACTGAAGTTTCAGTTCAGACAATAAGGCGCACACTGCGTAATGAAGGCCTCCATGCCAAAACTCCCAGGCGCACCCCCTTGCTGTCTCCAAAGAATAAGAAGAGTCGACTGCAGTATGCCAAAAGTCATGTGGACAAACCACAAAAGTTTTGGGATAGTGTTCTGTGGACTGATAAAACAAAATTAGAACTGTTTGGGCCCATGGATCAACGCTATGTTTGGAGGAGGAAGAACAAGGCCTATAAAGAAAAGAACACCCTGCCTACTGTGAAGCATGGTGGGGGGGGTCAATCATGCTTTGGGGCTGTTTTGCTTCTACAGGTACAGGGAAGCTTCAGCGTGTGCAAGGTACTATGAATTCTCTTCAGTACCAGGAGATATTGGATGAAAATGTGATGCAGTCCATCACAAACCTGAGGCTTGGGAGACATTGGACCTTTCAACAGCACAATGATCCCAAGCATACCTTTAAGTCCACTAAAGCATGGTTGCAGATTAAAGGCTGGAACATTTTGAAGTGGCCATCGCAGTCACCAGACTTAAATCCGATTGAGAACCTCTGGTGGGACTTAAAGAAAGCAGTTGCAGCGCGCAAGCCTAAGAATGTGACTGAACTGGAGGCTTTTGCCCATGAAGAATGGGCGAAGATACCCGTAGATCGTTGCAAGACACTTGTGTCAAGCTATGCTCCACGTTTAAAAGCTGTTATAACTGGAAAAGGATGTTGTACTAAGTACTAAGATTGAATGTCACTTGGGGGTTGAATAAAACTGATAATGATGTGAGCACAGAAAAGACATTTGTGGTTATTTCATTATAAATGTTATGTTATATTTGTCTGACTTACAAGTGCCTCTTTGATTTAATTGTAAACAAGATGACTGAAATGATCAAAATCAATGTCAAACTGGCCAAAACACTCAATTTCAGTGGGGGTTGAATAATTTTGAACACAACTGTATTACCCTTTGGTCTACATGGCGCTCCCGCCATGTTTCAAAGGCTAATGGACACTGTATTCCGTCCAAATCGGCTTCGGCGTACCTGGACGATATCGTTATCCACAGCACTGACTGGGAAAGTCACCTACCTAAAGTACAGGCTGTAGTGAAGGCCCTTAGGAAGGCTGGCTTAACCACTAACCCAAAAAAGTGCGTGATAGGGTTAGAAGATACCAAATACCTGGGGTATGTAATTGGGCGCAGAATTATTAAACCTCAGGTAAACAAAATTGAAGTAATTCGGAATTGGCCATGACATGTCACTACTATATGAGGTTTGTCCCCACTTTGCTACAGTCGCTGCACCATTGACAGGCCTTTTGAAGGGACGCAAGTCAGTGACGGTCTAGTGGAATGAGCAGGCGGAAAAGGCTTTCTCTGCTCTGAAGTCGGCCCTGTGTGGGTCCCCAGTTTTGGTTACGCCCGACTTCAAGAGGAAGTTTGTGGTACAGACAGATGCCTCTAAAGTAGGCCTCAGAGCTGTACTCTCTTAGGACATCAGTAGGGAGGAACATCCCATTGTTTTCCTGAGCCGCAAACTTACCCCAGCCGAGACTAGGTACAGTATAGTGGAGAGAGAGTGCCTGGCCATTAGGTGGGCACTCGAGTCTCTCCGCTATTATCTGTTGGGGAGAAAGTTCCGTCTGGTAACCGACCACTTCCCTCTCAAGTGGATGAGAGAAGCCAAAGAGAGGAATGCTCGGGTCACCAGGTGGTTTTTGTCTCTACAGAACTTTAAGTTTTTCGTGGAACATAGGGCAGGCAGGTTACAGGGAAATGCAGATGCCCTGTCCCGGGTACACTGTCTGGCGGGTGTTCACCCCCTCAGGGTTGAACAAAGGGGGGAGGTATGTAGGAAGATATGTGTCACGAGGTTCCTGGCCTCGGTGAGGTAAGAGCCGGTAATTTTAAGTGTCAGCGGCAGCTAGTGCTGACTGGCACTATTGGTTATTTAGTGTGGCTGTAAAGCCGATACGGGCCGGCTCTTACTGGGAGCAGCCAAAGTGCAGGGTGGGTGGCTGTTCCCCAACGTTCCAGGCTAGGTTTTGGTTAGGGATATAAAACCCAGCCAGCAGTCTCAGGTGGGTGTGGGTTATCCTTCATCTGACAGTGGAGCTTGGCCAGTCTCTGTGTTGGGGCCTAAGAGTTTGGGCCGGGATTAAGGCCTGCTATCTTGTTTGGATGAAAGCACCTGGACTTCTGTTTCACCCAAGGACTTATGTGTTGCTGCCTGGTGTGAACAAACACCAGACTCAAGGTGACAGTTTTTTCCTTAAAACTGACTTTTTGTTGTCACTTTCCTTATGTGTGAATAAAACACTGAACTGTTTAAGTTAAAGACATCGTTGCCTCTATACTGCGTCCGCAAGCCTGTTTACCAGAGCAAATCCCTACAGAACACAATATATAACAGTTATATGACATCTAAACATGAAGTCACTGTAAATAACTCTGCTTTTGTCTGTAAAACACAAACATAGGAACTGTATTAAGGTTATTGTCAGGTCTAGCTGTATAAACACACAAGCTATATTAGCAACCTAGGACAGGTCTTAGCTGGCCAGCTACAGCCTGTAGCCTATGAGAGTGATTTACTGCAGGCATGGAGCTTATGGCTCCCATGCCCTGCTGCAATATTCAGCTGTATCGATGGGCAGACTGGCCATAGACCTTACAGGGAAATTTTCCCGGTAGGCCAGTGCCCAGAGGGCCGTCAGCCAGGTATATATAGAGCTGATGCTCTTAGCATAATTAATGTAGGAGCATCAAGGCACTTATGCACATGGCTAGCGGCTTCATGTGCCTTCCTGAATTTAACCATATAGCCATCCTCAGGACGATGATACAGTTTCATACTGTGGTATTTTGTTCTGTACTGTGGGATTTGGTTCTACTGGGGCGGTATTTTGTTCTGCACTGTGGTATTTGGTTCTCCTGGGGCAGTATTTGGTTCTACACTATGGTATTGCAGGCCCCGCCTACTTCTGTTGTCCTGCCTTCTGCCAATTTGGACCGGCCTACAACATGGGCCACTTTTTTCTTTCCCAGGGCCATTTTAAGTTTTCAATCAGCTCCTGACTGTATCACCATCCTGAGGACGGTGATACAATTGAATGTGCGGTAGTTAGTGTTTGGTGCCCTGGGGTAGGCCCCGGATGTTTTGGCCTACCAACGCCCCTGGTTCCAGGCAGTGTCCTTGCAGTTAATTTTATTTACAATTGGTCACTAGGACCATAGATGTCCCTAGGTTTACACGTGTCATTGGTAATAAAATGTAACATTTATTTCTTGTCCTTAAAAATAATAGTAATATCTAGACCTTCTAAAGTTAAAATTGTCAGCTATGTCTGACTAATATGTATTCTTAGTCACACTGTGTCTGATTATGAGGTAGATCCACTAGAGGGCACTCTACACTTGTATCTGTTTCCCTCTTATCTTCTTTTGTTATAGCATCATCTATGCTCAGACAGTGCTCACTGTTAATTCCACAGTGCACTGCCTGCTCGCAGCGATTGCCTTAGTGGACTACACTCCTCTTCCTCATCTATCTACCAGACTTCTAATATGTCAGACATACGCTGGCTAAAAGACACAATATTGTCACTCGCTGCCCCCTGACATGTTTCGCCAAGCAACTTGGCGTCTTCAGGGGTATGGGCAGTGGATAACTGCCCAAACCCCTGAAGATGCCTGGTTGGCGAAACATGTCGGGGGCAGCTAGCGATATTAGTGTTTTAGCCAGCATCTGCCTGGCCTGCAATCATGTCTGGGTGATACATTGACAAGAGGAGCATAGTTCAGGAAGGCAGTCACAGTAGCAAGCAGCACGCTGTGAAAATAACAGCTTGCATCATTAGAGCAGAGAGATGCCTTAAAGGGTTTCTGTCACCCCACAAAACTCTTTTTTTTTTTTTTGGATAGTTATATTCCTTATAGCGCGATATAGGAGAATATAATAGTCTTACTTACTTTCATGCGGCCGATTCTTTAGAAAACGAAGTTTTATAATATGTAAATCAGGGCTCTACCAGCAAGTAGGGCGTCTACTTGCTGGTAGCCGCAGCAGAAAACCGCCCCCTCGCCGTGTTGATTGACAGGGCCAGCCATGATCTCCTCCTCCGGCCGTCCCTGTCAGTATTTCAAAAATCGCGCACCTCTGGTCATTCGGCGCAGGCGCTCTGAGATGAGGAGGCTGGTCTCCTCAGCACTCCCTCAGTGCGCCTGCGCCGATGACGTCTTCTCTTTCGGTGATGTCATCGGCGCAGGCGCACTGAGGGAGTGCTGAGGAGACGAGCCTCCTCATCTCAGAGCGCCTGCGCCGAATGACCAGAGGCGCACTCTATTTATTATACTGGGGGGGCCGCACTCAATGTTTATTATACTGGGGGGGCTGCACTCAATGTTTATTATACTGGGGGGGACCGCACTCAATGTTTATTATACTGGGGTGTTGGGGGGGGGGGGGGCCGCACTGCGCCACCAATGAAGATAACTGACCTGTTAATACAAATACAGGAGGCGGGTGCCGGAATCAAATAGCCGGCACCCGACCTCTATGACAGGGAGCTGCGATCAGTGGCAGTTAACCCCTCAGGTGCCGCTCCCAGTGTCATAGAGGTCGGGTGCCGGCTATTTGATTCCGGCACCCGCCTCCTGTATTTGCATTAACAGGTCAGTTATCTTCATCGGTGGCGCAGTGGCCACAGCCCCTCCCCCTGTCGCTCTTCTTATTGGCCGCGGCGGCAGCAGCACAGGGGGAGGGAGAGACTCTTGCACTGCGCTGCTGATAAGAACATGATAGTTCAGCTTCTGTGCCCGCCGCTGTATTCAGAGCTGCGGCGCGGCTCTAGTCGCAAAGGGCGACAAGACTAAAAAGTCTTGTCGCCATTTGTAAATTCTAAGTCGCATTGGCGACCATTTTGGTCGCCATCTGGAGCCCTGATAGTGGTTGTTTCCTATAGATTATAGCGACATTACCCTCATTTTTCATATTTTAATATACTGTCGGAAAAGAGACTTTTGATGGATTGTTCAGTATATGCTAGCTAACTTGCTGATCCCGTACACTGCCCAAATGGTTTACTAATCCGTTACACTGTACCATCTGAGGTTGTCCTATACTCGGGTATACAAGCCAAGTAAAGGGCAGTGTATCAGATCACCATTGCCTATATTTTTTTATTGTTATATTTTTACTATCATTGTATTACATTTTATCTATTATTGATTATTGTATTCAGCATTAAATAAATTGTCCTTTTATTGTCTTTATGTGATTCCTAATGTATGAGTGCCCATTCACATATATATTACTTTAAGATTATATTCAACGTGACTAGGGTGCATCATCAGTTTGGAGCACCATTACATCACCAGGAAAATGAGAGCCGTCCTTTAAAATCTATATATTCAGAAGAAACTGAAGAGATCTACGGAGAACTCGAGAGTCAATAATCTTGGCGATCTGGAATTCCATACTGCCGTCCACATGACAGGAGCAGGTGGCAAGGGGGACGACTCCAAAGGTTCAACATATCTCTTCAACAAAGATTTGTGAAACACATTATGAATTTTCAGAGCCTGAGGAAGTTCAAGACGAAAAGCTACAGGATTAATAATGGCAGTGATCTTATATGGACCAATAAACCTTGGACCCTACTTCCAAGGAACCTTCAACTTAATATTTCTTGTGGACAGCCACACAAAATCACCCACACTTAGGTCCGGACCATTTATACGTTTCCTGTCAGCTACACGTTTATACTTGTTGCCCATATTCATCAAGTTATTTTAAATTTTCCACCATATAGAAGACAATGATGACGAAAAACGTTCCTCCTCAGGGATACCGGAAGTAACCGAACCAGAGAATGTGCCAAATTGCGGAAGAAACCCATATGCCCCAAAAAAACGTGACTTACCAGTAGACTCCTGTCTACAATTGTTTATGGCAAACTCTGCCAAAGACAAAAACGAGTACATCTCCAGACTCTGATTAGTGCACTCCATCTGTCCATTCGTCTGAGGATGAAAAGCAGAAGAAAAAGACAGTTGTAGCCCTAGCCAAGTACAGAACGCCTTCCAGAATCTGGACACAAACTGAGGCCCACGATCTGAGACCACGTCAGAGGGAATGCCATGAAGTTTCACAATTTTGTCAACAAACACTTGCGCAAGTGTAGGCCAGGCAATGCTATGAAGTGCACCATTTTACTAAAACGTTCAACTACCACCAGAATAACTATCTTTCCAGATAAATTAGGCAGATCAGTAATAAAATCCATAGACAAGTGAGTCCATGGTCTGGACAGGATGGGCAACGGAAGTAGAGATCCAGAAGGTCGAGTATGTGGCACCTTAGCGCGTGCAGAGATACTACAAGCCGACACATAGTCCTCAACACACTTGCGCAACCCCAGCCACCAGAATCTACGAGAGATGAGGTCAGCAGTGGATCTACTCCCAGGATGTCCCGTAAGAACTGTAAAGTGATGTTCCTCAAACGCCTTATGATGCAATTCTGATGGAACAAACAATTTCCCAGAGGGACAAGACTCCGGTGCGTCTCCCTGAGCCTCTAACACCTTCACCTCTAGGTAAGGGTATAGAGCGGATATCACCACCCCTTCCGACAGTATCAGACTCGGATTTTCAAAATCACCAACTCCAGGAAAACTACGTGACAAAGCATCTGCCTTGACGTTCTTAACCCCAGGACAATAAGTGACAATGAAATTGAATCTGGTGAAAAACAAAGACCATCTGGCATGCCTCAGGTTTAGTCGCCAGGTAAGCCAGATTTTTGTGATCTGTGAACACCGTGATCGGATGAATCACCCCTTCCAACCAATGACGCTACTCCTCAAAAGCCCAACTTAATGGCCAGCAACTCTCTGTTACCCACATCGTAATTTCTCTCTGCGGCAGAGTTTTTTTTAGAGAAAAATGCACATGGGCGCTATTTACCAGGTGACAGGCCCTGCGAAAAAACTGCTCTTACCCCCACCTCGGACGTGTCAACTTCCACAATGAAAGGTTGTGATACATCCGGCCGCACCAATATAGGGGCCGAAGAGAAGCACTCCTTAACCGCAGAAAAGGCTCGCAACGCCGAATCAGACCACACTGAGACATCCGTCCCTAGTCATGTCAGTTAAGGGTTTCACCACTGTTGAATAAGGCTACTTTCACATTACCGTTCAAAGCGGGTCCGTCTGATGTCTGCCCAGACGGATCCGCTCATATAATGCAGACTTGGGATCCGTTCAGAACGGATCCATCTGCATTATATTGTAGAAAAAATTCTAAGTGTGAAAGTAGCTTCAGACGGATCCGTCCAGACTTTACATTGAAAGTCAATGTGGGACGGATCCGTTTGAAAATTGAGCCATACTGTGTCAACTTCAAACGGATCCGTCCCCATTGACTTACATTGTAAGTCTGGACGGATCCGCTTGCCTCCGCACGGCCAGGCGGACACCCGAACGCTGCAAGCAGCGTTCAGGTGTCCGCTTGCTGAGCGGAGCGGAGGCTGAAAGCTGCCAGACTGATGCATTCTGAGCGGATCCGCGTCCACTTAGAATGCATTAGGGCAGTACGGATGCGTACTCACAAGCGGAGCCCCGAACACTAGTGTGAAAGTAGCCTAATTCTGAATACATTTTTGGTAATAGTTGATGAACCGCAAAAAACGTATAAGAGCCTTCAGATTTTCCGGTCAATCCCAGTCCAATACAGCACGGACATTCTCTGGATCCATTCGAAAACCTGAAGATGACAGCAGGTAGCCCAAGAATTGCACCTCATGTACAGCAAAAACACACTTCTCTAATTTTGCGTACAATTTATTATCTCTTAGGATCTGTAACACCTGTCTAATGTGATCCTAATGTGTCTCCACGTCTGGAGAATAAATTAGAATGTCATCCAAATACACAACTACAAACCTCCCCACAAGGTGATGAAAAATATAATTCACAAAATGCTGAAAAACCGCAGGAGCATTGGTCAACCCAAAAGGCATGATCAGGTTCTCAAAGTGACCCTCTTGTGTATTAAAAGCCGTCTTCCATTCATCCCCCTTTCTTGATCCTGACCAAAATATAAGTCCAACTTGGAGAACACCTTGGCATGAACAATCTGGTTAAACAAATCAGGAATCAAAGGAAGGGTGTAAGGATCACGGACAGTGCTCATGGAAATCCAGACATGGCCTGAGAGTTCTTTCCTTTTTCTTTAACAAAGAAAAACCCTGCTGCCACTGGAGATTTGGAAGGTCTTATGTGTCCTTTAGCCAAACTCACAGTAATATACTCTCTCATGGCCGTTCTTTCCGATCCAGAAAGGTTATACAACCTAAATTTGGGCAACTTAGCTCCGGGAATAAGGTTCATAGGACAATCATATTCCAGATGCGGAGGTAAATCCTGGCATCCACTTTCAGAAAATACATCGGCAAAATCAGATATAAAAGAGGGTAATGTTTTACTGGTTAAAACAGAAAAATTTGTATTCACACAATTGTCAACGCAATAATCACCCCAATCCAGAATCTGTCTAGCTTGCCAATCGATGGTTGGATTGTGCCTGCTTAGCCATGGTAAACCCAGAACCAACGGAGCAGGGAGACCCTCCAACACGAAACACGAAATTAATTCCTGATGAAAGTCACTCACTCTTAGGGCTCATGCCCACGACCGTTGCCCCGCCATGGCCGTATTGCGGCCCGCATACGGCGGGTCCGCAATACACAGGGCATTCTGCATCACGGATGCGGACCCATTCAAGTGAATCCGGGGCAAATCCGGCAGATGTGAGGCGGAATGGAACGGAACCACGGAACGGAAGCACTATGGAGTGCTTCCGTTGGGGTTCCGTTCCGTTCTTCCATTCCGCAAAAAAGTAGTGCATGCACTACTTTTTTTGCAAAGAGTACCGTCGGATGCGGATCGCGGACCCCATTCAAGTGCAATTTGCGGTCCGCTGCACGGGCACGGAGCCCTTACGTTCGTGGGCATGAGCCCTTAATCGGATGTCATGCACCATCTGAGATAAACACTTCTGAGTTAGAGGTGCAGAATCAATAGCAAAAATGGAAATATTTTTCTCTAATGCACTTGGAGACAACCCGTGCATACGGACGAATTGAGCATCAATCAGGTTCACCCCTGCCCCACTGTCGATAAACACCTCAATCCTCACAGTCTTGGACTCTAGCGCCACCTCAGCAGTAAGGAGAAATCGGGTACTACCAGGCAAAGACAAATGCACATTTTCTGACTCTCCTCCCACCCCTCCAAGAGCCAGATGGGAATTAAACATCCCTTTTTTTTGTGAGGCTGAATGCATGGATATACATCGATAAAATGTCCTTTCTGTCCTCAGAAAAAACACACTCCCTTCCTACGACCAGAATGCTTAAAAGTAGATCCGGGAGTAGCTCCCCCTAACTGTATGGGTTCATCCCCAGACATAAGTGTCAGAGGAAGATGATACTTTATGTGATAGTACGTCCTGAGAGTGGGGGCCCCTAGATCTCTCTCAGGCATCTATCAATGCGTACTGCAAGAGACATAGTAGCTTCCAGAGACTCAGGATTCTCATGAAAGGCCAAAGCATCATTTAGCTTCTCTGATAATCGCTGACAAAACTGACTACGGAGAGCCGAATCGTTCCACTCAGTATCCGTAGCCCACCTCCTAAACTCAGAGCAATAGATCTCAGCAGAACGTTCTCCCTGACGAAGGTCACATAGCTTGTTCTCGGCCAGGGAGGTCTAATCCGGGTCATCATAGATGAGACCCAGAGCTTTGAAAAATTCATCCACCGGAGAGCCTGCAATCCGGTCGGCAGAAAAAAAGGTCATGACTGAGCGTCCCCCTTAAGTAACAAAATAACCACACCAACTCTCTGATTCTCATCCCCAGATGAGTGTGGACGTAGCCTAAAATACAATTTGCACTCCTCCCTAAACAAAATTAAATTATCACTTCCCCCAGAGAATCTGTCCGGGAGGGCAACTTTAGTCTCGAGACAGGCCTGGTAACCACGACCACCTCAAAGACCAGCAGCCTGTGGTCTCTGGATCTGCGAGACGGTCATGCGGAGGTCAGCTACCTCCAAAGACAGCCGCTGCAGCTATCCGGCCAGTGCAGCAATAGGATCCATGGCTGTACTGAAACAAGCAAAAATGATGGTTTTGGCGGTCTATAATGTCACGCTCATGTGTGGGAGGAAAACACCACATCGAGCATAGGAGGGAACGGGGAAACCAGAATAAGGCCTGGAAACTAGGGAAGGTAGATGGACACCTCCTAGAGAAAACCCTAACTCTAGTCCTGACAGACTACCAGTATGAACAGGCCCCAAAGGTAGTCATGTTTCATACACCGGATACCTAGGATCTTATCTCACCCTATAGGACCCTGGAACTAATGTCAGGACTGAGTCTACCTGTTCCTCTAAAGGGAAGGATGAACAAGAGTCACCCTCAGGTTTAATAACAAACAACAGGGAAAGGCAACACACAAATCAACAAAATACAAAAGGGAAAGGAAACACTTATCTTCAATGAAGCTTTGGTAAACACAAGCTAACCACAAGTCCAACAGAAGCTATAAACCGCATAGCATACTGGAAGAAACAACAATAAAAAGAGAAGGTAAAATGACCACAATAGCCACAGCTGGGGAAATAAGGTGTGGCAAGCACCAGAAACAACACAGACATCATTTGATTCAAAAGGAAAACATGTCAGATCAAACCACGTGTTGCCAGTCTCACAGATTTCCTGCCACCTGCCGCGGGAACGTCTGTATGGTATGTCTCGGTAAGTCCGTGACAATATACCCCCTTAGTGCCCCTACAAAGTAGTTATTCCTTATTAGTGCCCTACACAGTAGATATACCCCCTTAGTGCCCCCACATAGTAGGTATTTCCTCTTAGTGCCCTGCACAGTAGATATACTCCCTTAGTGCCCCCAAACAGTAGTTATTCCCTCTTAGTTCCCCGCACAGAAGTTATTCCCTCTTAATGACCCATACAGTAGATATACCCCCTTAGTGCCCCCACACAGTAGATATACCCCCTTAGTGCCCCCACACAGTAGTTATTTCCTCTTAGTGCCCCCACACAGTAGATATATCCTTTTAGTGCCCCCACACAGTAGATATATCCCCTTAGTACCCCCACACAGTAGTTATTCCCCTCTTAGTGCCCCACACAGTATATATACCCACTTAGTGCCCCCACACAGTAGTTATTCCCTCTTAATGACCCACACAGTACATATACCCCCTTAGTGCCCCCACACAGTAGTTATTTCTTCTTAGTGCCCTACACAGCAGATATACCCTCTTAGTGCCCCCACATAGTAGTTATTCCCTCTTAGCGTCCTACACAGTAGATATACCCCCTTAGTGCCCCCACATAGTAGTTATTCCCTCTTAGCATCCTACACAGTAGTTATACCCCCTTAGTGCCCCCCACACAGTACTTACTTCCCTTTCACTCAGTTAAACCAGTTCTCTCTGCTCTGCAATGATGAGGGGAAATAACCCTGAAACAGCTGTCGGATGAGGTGCTGTCTAATTTAATATCTGAGTCATGTCTCAAGGTCTATTTAAAGGGTAATACATTGACCTACGGTATAGGATAGCTGCCTTACATCTGGTGGCATTAGAGGCAGAGATTGTTAAGAGCTCATTTGCTTACCATTTTCCCAGAATACCAGAGGAGCGTTGTCTGGCCTATAAGACTCCTCACCCCGATTAGGCACTCTCCATAAGAAAATATAGTATTCCCCAAATTAAGTAACATGTGGATTATAGTGTGGATCTGGTGCAGAAACATAGCAAAATCAGCACGAACCTCCATGCAGAAAATCTGCAAAACTACACTGCCATGTGCATATACCCTTATTGTTTTCTGAAAACAGTCTAATGAGAAACAGTCACAGTTATACGGTTATACCCTTCAATGTATTGCCCCAAATCCATTTAATTGGCAACTTTGTAACATACCGTAATGTAAAACCCTCTGTCATATTGGGGCTGTTATTCAGCTTCCCAAGCTAACAGGAATCTTAGATTATATCCGAGCTGCTGTCAGTGATGCACATCAAGCTAATTTACCACTTTCTCTGCCATATGCCTTGTGGGGTATTGTAGCACCACATCAATCCCTCTAACTTTATATTCATCTTAATAGCATGCCTGTACAATAAACTAAGACTATGTGTGAAAGGGCAGTCACTTCACACTATACACCGGAGGAACAGATCGGCTGGAGGCTAGTTCACCACAAAAGCAATGGAATAAAGGACCCGGCTTATCATCTCTGCAGCATTGTTCTGACATGTAACCCCCAGATGTATGCTGATCTGGTTTCCTTGACTTAATTCCCTCGGTAAGCTACATATATTAAAACCCCTTCATTTAAATGTCCTCCCAGCTGTCATGTAAAGTCAGCATTAGCATTAGTAAAGCATTGTCTGGTGCAGTCTCATGTCTGAATGCTTATTAATCGATCGTTTGTGCATTAGTTCTGGCATTTTATTCAGTTTTAACATATTTTTAAATACATTATTCATTGTACCAATATTTGTGTTAATGTCATTTGTCTTGAAAACTGACATTTCCATGTATATCATACGCATGCACTCTTTGCATACTGTATATCCCCACGCACTGCTAAGGGGGTATATGAACAAATGGCTTGAATGGGAATCAATTTAGTAGATGCATTCAGATGTCTTCATTACTGTGGGTTAAATGTTGTAGTAGCTACTAACCATATGGCACAATATATTTTTTTATGCCATTTGGTATAATATCCATAGAAATTTGTCATTATTATATACTGTCCTTAAAGAGGACCTTTTATCTGTTTAACCTTAGTCTAATTAGGGTCTTACCTTATAGGGCTGCCCCCACTGATGTCATCGCACTTTTTTTTCTTCAAAGACCCCCGTTCGTTCGCTGTTGGCCCCCGTTGATTTCGACGCCTTATATTCTAATTAGCCGACTTGGTTATACAAGGCAGAGACTGGAGCAGTCTTCTTCTCCCTGGCTGTGAGCGCATCCAATCTGAGCGCATCCAATCAGAGCGCACCACTCATAGCCAGGGAGAATGAGCTCCTCCCTAGCTATGAGCGGTGCGCTCTGATTGGATGCGCTCTGATTGGATGCGCCCACAGCCAGGGAGAAGAAGACTGCTTCAGTCTTCGCCTTGTATAACCAAGTCGGCTAATTAGAATATAAGGCGCCAAAATCAACGAGGGCCAACAGCGGAGTCTGTGAAAAAAAAAAGAAAGTGCGATGACATCAGTGGGGGCCGCCGTATAAGGTAAGACCCTAATTAACCACCTCAGGACCGCCGTACGCAGGATTGCGTCCTCGCGGCGGCCCTGTAATTCCTCCTGGATTTCGGGCAGAGACGCATGCGCATTGCGGGACGGCAAAAGTTAGAGGAGTATTTCGTCACCAGCCTGCCAGCCAATGATCTTAACTGGCAGGCTGGTGATTTTCAAAAAAACGAATCACAAGCCAGTTAACACATTATATTTATAAATATAATGTGTTAAATGGCTTCTGTGCTCCTCTGCTGGTCCTTTTCGTCGGTTGGTCCCAGCAGAGAGCACACATCACAGTGAGTACACACCAACACTACACTTAGCCCCAGATCACCCCCCATCACCCCAATTAACCCCTTGACCACCCCTTGATCACCCCTGTCAATCACCTAGTGAAAGGGAAAAAAGTGATCAGTGTAAACTGTCACTTTTTTTTTGCACTAGTATTGACGGTTAGGTTTAGGATAGTTTAGGCCCCTTTGTTAGGTAGTTAGCGTCGGTTAGCAACCGACGCTAACTACCTAACAAAGGGGCCTAAACTATCCTAAACCTAACCGTCA
Organism: Bufo bufo; assembly: GCF_905171765.1. Lineage (NCBI taxonomy): Eukaryota > Metazoa > Chordata > Amphibia > Anura > Bufonidae > Bufo > Bufo bufo. The sequence continues at coordinate 652,426,265 of NC_053390.1, read as the reverse complement.
ATACTAGTGAAAAAAAAAGTGACAGTTTACACTGATCACTTTTTTCCCTTTCACTAGGTGATTGACAGGGGTGATTAAGGGGTGGTAAAGGGGTTAATGATCACAGTCAGATCTATAATAGATCTAGTCAGATCAGATCTATAATAATCAGATCTATGATAGTATTAGTGTCACCTTAGTTCACCTTAGTTCGCCCCAAAACGCAGTGTTCGCCCCGCCGCAGTGACAACATTTTTTTTCTTTTTTTTTAGCACTGCACAATCACTTTACAAGCGCTGCGGCGATAAACAAATCAGTTTTGATATATTTTATCAATCACAGCGGCTTCCGGTACTTCGCTAGCCTCCCATTTGTAAGACAGGCTTGCTTTTTTTCTTGGGTAGTCTCAGGGAATACCCCCTAAATTTAGTTGACCAAATGGCAAATAAGGGGTATTCTTCTGAAGAGGCCAACAGGATTCTGACCCAGTCGGATGAGGAATGGGAACCCTCATCTGACGAATCCAGCGGGTCAGAATATGAACCTGTAGAAAGCAGTGGCAGTCTGACCCAAAGTTCGGACGAGGAGGTTGAGGTCCCTGATACCACCAGGCGTACCCGGCCCCGTGTTGCTAGACCCCAGGTTGCGCAGGATCCGCTTCAAGGGCAGCAGAGTGGGGCTGTCCCTGTCGGATTACGTGGTGAGGCATACACCAGCAGCGCAGCCCATCCTGGACCTAGTACCAGCACTGCTGTACAACATGGTGAAATGGCGAGCACCAGAAGGGCAGTTGAAGCTCCACAGACAGGCCCGTAGAGCCCCTAGAGTCCCTGAGGTGCTGGCAAACCCTGATTGGCAGCCCCCAACTTCAGCCGCACCAGTAGTTCCCCCTTTCACCGCCCAGTCTGGAGTTCGGGTTGAGACAGCTCAGATCGGATCGGCACTGGGGTTTTTTGAGCTGTTCTTCACTGCGGAGCTCTTGGACTTAGTCGTGGCAGAAACAAACCGATATGCCACTGAATTTATAGCCGCCAACCCGGGAAGCTTTTATGCCCAGTCTTTCCGGTGGAAACCCGTCCAAGTTTCCGAATTTAAAACTTTTCTGGGCCTTCTCCCCAACATGGGCCTGACAAAAAAACATGAATTGCGGTCATATTGGTCCACGAACCCAATTCATCACATGCCCATGTTCTCTGCTGCCATGTCCAGGACACGATTTGAGACCATCCTGCGTTTCCTGCACTTTAGCGACAACAGCACCTCTCGTCCCAGAGGTTACCCAGCTTTTGACCGGCAACACAAAATTCGGCCCCTCATAGACCACCTTAACACCAAATTTGCAGATTTGTATACCCCTGAGCAAAACATCTGCATAGACGAGTCCCTTATACATTTTACCGGGCGCCTTGGCTTCAAACAATACATCCCAAGCAAGCGCGCCCGGTATGGGGTCAAATTGTATAAGCTCTGTGAAAGGGCCACAGGCTATACGCACAAATTTCGTGTCTCTGAGGGTAAAGATCAGACCCTGGAGCCGGTCGGACAATTTTTACACAAGTGTGCCCCTCTTCAAGCATTTGTTTTTAGAACAGATTGGCTGCTGTGGCACCGCGCGACCTAGTCGCCGGGGCTTCCCCCAACGGCTCGTTACCACCCGTCTTGCAAGGGGGGAGAGGGCTGCCTTGTGTAACGAAGAACTGCTCGCAGTGAAATGGAGAGACAAGCGTGGCGTTTACATGCTCTCCTCCATTCACGCAGACACGACAATACAAATTGAACGAGCAACCCGTGTCATTGAAAAGCCCCTCTCGGTCCACGACTATAATTTGCTAATAGGAGGGGTGGACTTCAATGACCAGATGTTGGCTCCTTATTTACTTTCCCGCAGGACCAGACGCTGGTATAAGAAGGTGTCTGTATATTTAATTCAATTGGCGATGTACAATAGTTTTGTTCTCTACAGTAAGGCTGGGAGAACAGGATCCTTCCTCAAATTTCAGGAAGAGATCATCGAGAACCTCCTGTATCCAGGAGGTTCTGTAGCCCCAACCACCGGCTTAGTGAGCCGTCTACACGAGCGATATTTCCCCAGTGTCGTTTCTGGTACCTCAACCCAAGCGCCACCCCGAAAAAGATGTTGTGTCTGTAGCAGGAGTGGAATAAGGCGTGACACCCGCTATTTCTGTCCTGACTGCCCTGACCACCCTGCCCTATGCTTAGGGGAGTGTTTGCGGAAGTACCACACACAGGTACACTTAGCATAGGGATTGCGTTACACAGGACAGGCACACAGGGCTGTTAGGGCCCTTTCTCTCACAGCTGCTGCAAACCTCTCCTTTCACCTGGGACAAAGTGCATAATGTACTTCGCCACATCTCAGGGCGCTTTGCGCTTTGCACATTGTCCCATGGGGAAGGAGAGGTTTGACCTATAAAGGTAAAAAAATTAATAAATCACTGGTAAGCAAAAAAGTTAATGTTCTGTTCAAAAAGTTAAATAAAGTTTATAAAAGTTAATGTTCCGTTAAAATGTTATATAAACTTAATGTTAATAAATTTATTGCGTTGCGGCCTGTTTTTTTTTTTTTTGTTTTTTTTACCTTCTAGGTGGACCAACCGATGAATGAGCGCAGCACTGATGTGCATTCTGACAGAAGCATTGCGCTGCTGTCAGATTACACAAAAGTCGGTGTATGCGGCGCTGCAAGACGAGATTTCTCCTCTGCAGTAAAAAAGATACGTTTGCCGAGGCATATGAGCTGAGGGGCGGTGTTCATATGCTTTGGCAAACACTTTGTATATAAAAAAAAATAATAAAAAAAAATCCCGGCAATGATTTATTCATCCACATCGATTGATGTGAATGGAGAAATCGGGTTTGCCAGGGCATACGAGCTAAGTGGGTTTGGATGTTGGGCGGAGCTCCTATGTCCTGGCAGACGCCTTTCCCCTCCTTTTTTTTTGGGGGCAGAGATTTTTTCATCCACATTGATCGATGCGAATGAAGAAATCTGTGCCGTTCATTTTTTCCTTCAGCCCAGAGGCTGAACGGAAAAAAAATCTCATTACCCGTATGCTCAATATAAGGAGAATAGCAGAAACTCCTAATGCTGGCCATACATGTAATGATTGCGGAGACCCTCAAATGCCAGGGCAGTACAAACACCCCACAAATGACCCCATTTTGGAAATAAGACACCCCAAAGTATTCGCTGAGGGGCATATTGAGTCCATGAAAGATTGACATTTTTGTCCCAAGTTAGCGGAAAGGGAGACTTTGTGAGAAAAAAACAAAAAAACAACAATTTCCGCTAACTTGTGCCAAAAAAAAAATCTTTTATGAACTCGCCATGCCCCTCATGGAATACCTTGGGGTGTCTTCTTTGCAAAATGGGGTCACATGTGGAGTATTTATACTGCCCTGGCATTTTAGGGGCCCTAAAGCGTGAGAAGAAGTCTGGAATCCAAATGTCTAAAAATGCCCTCCTAAAAGGAATTTGGGCCCCTTTGCCCACCTATGCTGCAAAAAAGTGTCACACATGTGGTATCTGCGTACTCAGGAGAAGTAGGGCAATGTGTTTTAGGGTGTCTTTTTACATATACCCATGCTGGGTGAGATAAATATCTCTCTAAAATGACAACTTTGTATAAAAAAATGGGAAAAGTTGACTTTTAGAGAAAGATTTCATAATAAGGATTTGAAGAAAGGGCAGAGGGATAGCAGAGCAGGGAGAGGCTGGTGCTGCTACTAGGGGGTCATACCATGGGGGAGTAATAAAGACCACCATAATGTCCCCCCCTAGTAGAAATAATTCTCATTAGGCGTCCGTGATCCGTGGCCGTAGGTTACTCTCATACAGACAGATCCGAAGATCCGTCTGCATAAAAGCTTTTTCAGAGCTGAGTTTTCACTTCGTGAAAACTCAGAACAGACAGTATATTCTAACACAGAGGCGTTCCCATAGTGATGGGGACGCTTCTAGTTAGAATATACTACGAACTGTGTACATGACTGCCCCCTGCTGCCTGGCAGCACCCGATCTCTTACAGGGGGCTGTGATCCGCACAATTAATTGTGCATATTATAGCCCCCTATAAGAGATCAGGGGCTGCCAGGCAGGAGGGGGCAGACCCCCCTCCCTCCCCAGTTTTAATTTCATTGGTGGCCAGTGCGGCCCCCCCGGCTCCCACTCTCTCCCTCTATTGTATTAATTTCATTGGTGGCCAGTGTGCGGCCCCCCCTCCCTCTATTGTATTATCATTGGTGGCCAGTGTGTGCCCCCCCTGGCCCCCCCTCTATTGTTTTAATATCATTGGTGGCCAGTGTGCGCCCCCCCTCTATTGTTTTAATATCATTGGTGGCCAGTGTGCGGCCTCCCCTCCCCCCCGATGATTGGTGGCAGCGGCGAGTTCCGATCGGAGTCCCAGTTTAATCGCTGGGGCTCCGATCGGTAACCATGGCAACCAGGACACTACTGTAGTCCTGGTTGCCATGGTTACTTAGCAATATTAGAAGCATCATACTTACCTGCTGCGCTGTCTGTGACCGGCCGGGAGCTCCTCCTACTGGTAAGTGACAGATCATTAAGCAATGCGCCGCACAGACCTGTCACTTGCCAGTAGGAGGAGCTCCCGGCCGGTCACAGACAGCGCAGCAGGTAAGTATGATGCTTCTAATATTGCTAAGTAACCATGGCAACCAGGACTACAGTAGTGTCCTGGTGGCCATGGTTACCGATCGGAGCCCTAGCGATTAAACTGGGACACCGATCGGAACTTTCCGCTGCCACCAATGATCGGGGGTGGGGGGGGAGAGGGGAGGCCGCACACTGGCCACCAATGATATTAAAACAATAGAGGGGGGGCCGGGGGGGGGGGGGGGCGCACACTGGCCACCAATGATAATACAATAGAGGGAGGGAGGGGGGGGGCCGCACACTGGCCACCAATGATATTCAAACTGGGGAGGGAGGGGGGTCTGCCCCCTGCTGTCTGGCAGCCCCTGATCTCTTACAGGGGGCTATTATAAGCACAATTAACCCCTTCAGGTGCGGCACCTGAGGGGCTAATTGTGCTGATCACAGCCCCCTGTAAGAGATCAGGTGCTGCCAGGCAGCAGGGGTCAGTCATGTACACAGTTCGTAGGATATTCTAACTTGAAGCGTCCCCATCACCATGGGAACGCCTCTGTGTTAGAATATACTGTCGGATATGAGTTTCACGATCTAACTCAAATCCGATGGTATATTCTAACATAGAGGCGTTCCCATGGTGATGGGGACGCTTCAAGTTAAAATATACCATCGGATTGGAGAAAACTCCGATCCTATGGTATAGTAACTCCTGACTTTACATTGAAATTCAATGGAGGACGGATCCGTTTACAATTTCACCATATTGTGTCAACGTCAAACGGATCCGTCCCCATTGACTTGCATTGTAAGTCAGGATGGATCCGTTTGGCTCTGCACGGCCAGGCAGACACCAAAACGACTTTTTTTTCATGTCCGTGGATCCTCCAAAAATCAAGGAAGACCCACGGATGAAAAAACGGTCATGGATCACAGACCAACGGAACCCCGTTTTGCGGACCATGAAAAAATACTGTCGTGTGCAGGAGGCCTTATAATGTGACAGTTCAAAAAATACCCCCTTGTAATGCCCCCAGTTGAGCTAATGTCCCCATAGTGCCCCCATAATGTGCCAGTATAAAATACCTCTATATAGTGCCCCTAGTAAATGCCCCCATAGTGCTCCACACCCTCCTTCCTCCTAGTGCCCCCCATAATGTACCAGTATAAAATGCTCCAGTAGATGCCCTCAGTGTCCCCCATAATTTGCAAGTATAAAATACCCCTTCTTAGTGCCCCCCGTAGATGACCCCATAGTATTCCTCTCCCCCTTCCCCATAGTACCCACCATAATGTGTCCCAGTATAAAATTGTACTGTACAGAGCGCCCCATATAAAATACCGCTTCTTTGTGGCCTCAGTAGATGCCCCTATAGTGCCCCCAATCATGTGCCAGTATTAACAGCCCCCCATGTGCCAGTATTAATAACAGCCCCCCATGTGCCAGTATTAATAACAGCCCCCCATGTGCCAGTATTAATAATATATGGCAGATTTTAAGACAATACATGTATATTCCAATCAGGCCTTTCAAAAACATTGTACTATATGGCGTCGCTTTATAGACAATATTTTCTTAATTTGGGTAGGCACTCGCGATTCGTTTGACAATTTTTTTCAGTATCTTAATAATATCATACCAGGTTTACAGTTCACTGTTACTATTAGCGATTCAACTATCCACTTTTTGGATACTTTGATAATAAAAAACTCAGATGGTACACTTTCAGTGGATCTTTACAAAAAACCTACTGATAGGAATACTCTTCTTCTTTTTTCCAGCAATCATCCTCGTAATACTAAAAATTCATTACCAAAGTCACAATTCACTAGAGTCAATCGAATCGTGAGTGACCCCAATATTAGGAAGATTCGTCTACAAGAAATGTCACAAAGATTCTCAGAACGGGGATATCCTTGATCACTCTTAAATATGGAATTGAGCAGAATTGCTGATACTACTAAACCACCTACCAAGTCTCCCTCCCCTCCACGATTGCCGTTTATTACTACATATCATCCATTTGTACCCAAGATACATCAAATTATTCGGAAACACTAGCCTCTATTGAATAAATTTTATCCTGACATTCCTGAATTTGGACATCCTATGAGAATGGGCTACAGACGACCGCGTAATTTGAGGGATTCTCTAGTGCATGCTGATATAGGCTCATATACACCGAGATCTGTCCAGACCACTTTAGCTCCTCGTAAAAATGGCACGTTCCCGTGCTTGAACTGCGCCCAATGCACCCATGTCAAGAAAGGCAATACTTTTACACATCCCCATTCAGGGAAAACCTATAATATCAGGGGCTATTACACTTGTACATCAGCTTATGTTGTCTATATGATTAAATGCCCTTGCGGCCAGGCCTATATAGGCGAAACTTCACAGTGCATACGAGATCGGATCTGTAAGCACAAGTCTGACATCAGATGTAAAAAATCAGAACTTCCAATACTACATAATTTTCTTCAGATGCAACATAGAATTAGCCAGCTGCAATTCCAAGTTATAGATCATGTCCCTATACCTAGAAGGGGAGGTAACCGGAAGCTTTTACTTCAAAGAAGGGAGTCCTTCTGGATCTATGAGCTCAGAACATTATCACCACATGGGCTTAATCGAGAATTTGACCTGCTATTATAATTTTGTTACTATAATTGTTCTTGACTCTATATATATAGTCTGTTCATATATTGTTGGTGAATCCGATTATCTAATCATGTTACTTTTAATTTTGTTTCCATTTTTATTTCTATTTAGACACATTGACTCACAGATGTAGGTATGATTAAATTCTCTTATAATTCCTATTAAATTTTATAATCTTACCCTGTGACTAACGAGTCAATACGATATTATAAGTTGATGTTCCTTTGCTATTTGCTTTATGATCCACAGTGGAACATTGAGGACTTACCCTGTTTTTTGATATACCTTATTCTAATAATATATTCTCATTAGTATCTGGACACATGATCAGAGCGGCTTCAGTAAGGGGCGTGCGCCTAAGTTATGCCTATGTCGGCATCAAGATGCGGTTAGAACTGAGAACTGGCGTAACACACGCTATGCGCTTTGTCTGCGCACATGCGCAGTTTTCCTCTTTTCCCTAGTAGCTTGCGTCTCACGGCCAACCAGACGCATATAATGTGACGTCAGACGCCGGAATACACGAGGCAGACACACTATATAACTGGCGTTCTATCGCCAGTCTCCTCTATGCCACCAACGAATACACACTATTCTCTCAACATAAGGTATGTCTAACTACACTTATATATGTTCTACTAATTGGAATAATACGGTAGGGATCTATTTATGCCTCCATGTTCCTCTGCTGTTGTATCACTTTGTATAACTATATAGATCCTGTGTATAGCAAACTCTTTATATGAAGCTTTTGTAACATGATTGATAGATTGATAGACATAACTTCTTACTATTTACAATAATATATACTGCTTCTAAGCTTCGATTGAGTCTCATGCACATGGATTTGCTAGTTTATATGATTATATGATTATCTGAAGGACTGATTCTGTCGTTTGTGATTGATATTTGATATACTGACTGCTATTAGACATATTACTTTGGTTTTTTTCTAATTTTATTATGTATTAATATTTTGCTTATACCATATATTAATTTATATTGTTGTAGGCTGTGATCAAGGTCCCGGGTGGACCGAAACGTTGGCCCTGAATTCATGCATTGACTGAGTTACTAAGTTGGTGTTGGCAAATGATCAATAAAAATATATACTACTGTGCAAATTTAAGAGAGTGCCGTGGATATAATTTTTTCTTTTGCCAGTATTAATAACAGCCCCCCATGTGCCAGTATTAATAACAGCCCCCCATGTGCCAGTATTAATAACAGCCCCCATGTGCCAGCAATAACAGCCCCCATGTGCCAGCAATAACAGCCCCCAGGTGCCAGCAATAACAGCCCCCCTGTGCCAGCAATAACAGCCCCCCCATGTGCCAGCAATAACAGCCCTCCCCCTGTGCCAGCAATAACAGCCCCCCCGTGCCAGTAATAACAGCCCCCCCCCGTGCCAGTAATAACAGCTCCCCCCTGTGCCAGTAATAACAGCCCCCCCCTGTGCCAGTAATAACAGCCCCCCCTGTGCCAGTAATAACAGCCCCCCTGTGCCAGTAATAACAGCCCCCCTCCCCCTGTGCCAGTAATAACAGCCCCCCCTCCCCCTGTGCCAGTAATAACAGCCCCCCTGTGCGAGTAATAGCCCCCCCTGTGCCAGTAATAACAGCCCCCCCTCCCCCCTGTGCCAGTGATAACAGCCCCCCCTCCCCCCCTGTGCCAGTAATAACAGCCCCCCTCCCCCCTGTGCCAGTAATAACAGCCCCCCTCCCCCCTGTGCCAGTAATAACAGCCCCCCTCCCCCCTGTGCCAGTAATAACAGACCCCCTCCCCCCTGTGCCAGTAATAACAGCCCCCCTGTGCGAGTAATAACAGCCCCCCTGTGCCAGTAAAAGTATTGTATATATAAAAAAAACAAAAAAAACACACATACTTACCTCCATGTCAGCGATGCGATGCAGGCCTCTTCCGGCCTGTGTCCAGTGCTGTATGGCTCAGGCGGCGCGATGACGTAATCGCGCTGCCTGCGCTGGCCTCTGATAGGCTGCAGGCACTAGGCCGGCAGCCTATCAGAGGAAGGGAAAGGGACACACCTCTCCCTCCCCTGCCGCACAGCCATCTGTATCGCTGTCCTGAGGACGGCAATACACATGACTGGAGATGAGCGCGGGGGGGGGGGGGGGCAATTGCCCCGTTGCCCCCCCCCGGATCCGCCACTGATGCCAGGCCGGGATACATGGCCGTGTGCATTTGGCCTTATGGGACAATATTCAGCAAAAAGCTGTAATTAGTACATTTATATTGCTGTTCTTTCTGAGCTCAGGATGGTCCATTCCAGTATTATCGCTGATTTATAGCATTCTCTGTGTTAGTGTATATACAGAGAATGCTATCAATCACTGATAAGATGCATCCATGTAAAAATGAGCTCAGAAAATGCAGAGATTTAAATGTACAAATTGCACATTTTGCTGAATATTTTCCCACAAAACTAGGGTTCATTTATCATGACGGAGGTACTGGTTAATACCACTCGACCCCTATAAACATACCTCCAACCCACCTCTAACCATCTACCTCCCTCCGCCCTCCCTTCCCCAATAAAGACACTGACACCGCTTCATTGGATTAATTTTGGCCACAGCAGCCTATTTATTACAAACATACATAAAATATTATATCAAGTATTATAACACTGTAACCTCATAAATGCCAACCAAAAACACATGTCCCTTTTTTCCGAAGGGGGAGGTCCTTGAAGCCCTAAAACCAAAACCGTGCCGAGGTGAGCCAACTTACCCCCAGCCGTTGACCACTAGCTCGGAGGCACCCCTGATGGCTCACCCTGACAGTTCCGCCACGTCCACCCAACAATCCTGGGAGTCCAGCCCCACCTGTAGGGCCCTCCCATCCTCATTACCATCAAATCACACCGACTCCAAGGACCTCCCACCGCCACAAATGCACAGGCTTGACTTCCCTCAAGCCCGTGCATCCCTCCACACCTGTACCGCAATCTCCATGCCCTCCTGTATCGCCAAGCTCCACATATCCAAACCCAGGGCGTTTAGGTGCACCCCGTCACTCCGCCAAAATCCCCCAACACCCCCTTCTAAATCCCTATGTCGCACCGCTAAACCCCCATTCCTCACCATAAACCTCCCAATAGCCCTATTAACCTTCACCCGGGCCTTGTTCAAACTCTCCACCGACCGAGCACCTCGCCAGACCGACCGCGGCACAATATCGGACCATACTGTGATCATACCCGGATACAACACCCACAACTTTAACAAATCTGATTTAACGTCTCTCACCAACTCCCTAAAGGGCCGAGCTCCCAAATCATTCCCCCCTACATGTAGCACCAACACATCAGGCGCCCTGTCTTGCCTAACAAATCTATTGAACTCCGGAAGAACCCCACTCCACATCATCCCCCTCCTGCCAATCCACCTTACCACCGCCACTTCACGAGCCAACCCAAGCTGCAAACCGTCCGGCCTAACCGCAGCCCTGGCAGCTCCCCACCACACATACGAGTGACCCAACAGCCAAACCAACGCTGGATCTGAACCTGCAACGACAAAGAAAACACAAGAAAACAGGAAGCAAACCAACCAACTGTAAATCCCTTCATTCAACCACACCTTCAGGTCTTACATATGACCTAAAACGAATCGATTCCCACCTACCGATCCTTTTTATTACTTCATCCCCCAACCCCCATCTAGCTGCCTCTGTTGCCGCCCCAATTCTAAATGAATGGCTGGAAAAACCTACCTCCCCCACACCTAACCCCGCCAAACACCGCCTAAAAACTGCCACAAACTGAAATCGAGAGAGAAAAGAACCATCATCATGAACTAATAACGGATTGAGCCCTTCACCCACCTTGTCCCCCATGAAATTCTCCGCACAACGCACCGGGCACATCAAGCAACCCGGAATTGCAAACAAAACCACCCGCCGCCCTTTTCCTTCCATATCAGTCTTGGATCGCCTGATCACGAATTCAACCCTATCTGGCCAAACATCAACGTCATCTCTAAACAACCCCCCTTTTCTACTCACCGTCGGGCTAACTAATTCACCCAGCCGCAACGCCCCAAAAAACGCCAATGAAAACGCCAACCTGAATAACTTTACCTCCCCCCCTGACCTGCACACCTCCCCCAACTGCTCCCCCATCCTAACCAGCAACGTAAATGACACCGGCCGCCGAGAGTCCACCCCTGCCTTCTCCCGCCGCCAACCCCTAATGGCCCGCGCCACCAAAAACGATTTAGTCACGTCCGTCACTTTCCTGAGCCTAAAACCAAAAGCCAGTCCCGCCAAACAACTATTCATCCTAGAAACGGACCAACCCTCATCCCTGCAATGCCCAATGAACAACAACATCGGTATCTCTAAATCCTCATTGCCCACCCCCAAACTCCCCATCCACTGCTCCCAACATTCCCAGGCCTTTGCATACCGCTCCCACGTACCAGGTGCCAGAGATGACCGAATCAGGCCTGCCACCGCTACTCCAGAACGTTCCACAGCAAGGCTGGACACTCCACCCCCACCTCCGCCGCACCAGGAGCTAGCTGACGGAAACGGTCCCACTGTGAACGAGAGAGGGCATCAGCAATACAGTTGTCAACCCCAGGCACATGCACAGCCACCACCCACGCGTTGAGTACAAGGCACTCCAACACCAACCTCTGTAACAACCTAACCACCAACGGCGATGAGGCCGACAAACCGTTAATCGCCTGCACTACCCCCAAGTTGTCACAATGAAAACGGACTTTCTTGTCCCTGAAACACTCACCCCACAACATTACCGCCGCTACAATTGGGAAAAGTTCCAATAAGGCCAAGTTCCGTACCCAACCCCTGTGCACCCAACTATCCGGCCACTCTCCTGCGCACCACTGCCCCCCATAATACACGCCGAACCCGCACCCCCCAGCCGCATCCGAAAATAACTCAAAATCCACTGCATTAACAACCTCCCCCATAAACAAAGACCTCCCGTTATACTTTACTAAAAACGAACCCCAAACCGCTAGATCAGCCTTTAACTCCCGCCCCAACCTAATGAAATGATGTGGGGCCCGCACCCCTGATGTTGCCCCAGCCAATCGCCTGCAAAAGATCCTGCCCATAGGCATGATCCTGCAAGCGAAGTTCAGCTTACCAAGGAGCGACTGAAGTTCCCTAAGCTTTATCTTTTCCAACCTCCCCGCCCTAGCCACCTCCTCCCTCAAATCCTCCAATTTATCCAATGGCAGCCTACACTCCATCCGCTCTGAATCAATCACAATTCCCAAAAAACTCAATTCAGCTGTAGGCCACACCGTCTTCTCCCCCGCCAATGGAACTCCAAAACGCCCAAACACCCCGCACAGCGTATTCAGCAAAACTGAACAAACCCTCGAACCCGCTGGGCCCACACACAGGAAGTCATCCAGGTAATGGATGACGGAGTCACAACCTGCCGCATCCCTAACTGCCCATTCCAAGAAAGAGCTAAAGGCCTCGAAATACGCACACGACAGGGAGCAACCCATCGGCAAACAACGGTCCACAAAAAACCCCCCCATCCAAAAACACCCCAACAAATGTAAACAATCCGGATGCACCGGCAACAGACGGAACGCTGCCTCAATATCCGTCTTGGCCATAAGCGCCCCTCTCCCAAGCCGCTTCACCAATGTCACTGCCGCGTCAAATGACGTATAAACCACGGAACACAAAGCCGGGTCTATGCCATCATTGACCGACGTTCCCCTAGGGAAGGACAGGTGGTGAATCAGCCGGAATTTATTGGGCTCCTTCTTCGGGACCACCCCCAGCGGAGACAGGCGCAGGTCCGCTAAAGGCGGCTCCGAAAAGGGGCCGGCCATCCTTCCTAACATAACCTCCTTCCCCAACTTATCCGTAACAACACCCTGATGTTCCAATGCCGAACGCAAATTCTTCTTAACCAAACGAGCCCCTGACTGAACAAACGGAATCCGAAAACCTTCCGCAAATCCCGTTTCCAACAAAACCGCCGCCTGCCTATCCGGGTACCTATCGAGGTAAGGCCGCATCTTTTCCAGCCGCACTGGCGTCACCCCCTTTTCCAAAACCATCCCCACCTCTCTGCCTACCTCCCCGGAAACAACGCGAGGCTCCGTGTGACCCGCCGCAGGTAGAGCATTCGTGCTTGAACTTGCACTTTGCCCCAAACTTGCAGCTCCCTTCGTTAAAAAGGAAGCACAGCCCCTTTGCGGATGCCACCGCGAATCCGGACTGGCCCCCACCACTAGATTCCCCCCGAAAGGACTGCCCGGCCCTAGCTGGCGCTGTCACCTTCAACCACAAAGCAATGTCTTTGTGGTCCCATTTGATCCCTGGACGCACTGCCTTCCGCTGCCTAAACTGCTCGTCGTACCGCAGCCACGCAATCCCTCCGTACACCCTATACGCTTCACCTATCGCATCCAGATAACAAAAAAGCGCGGAGCAGCACTCCGGCTCTTTTTCCCCGATAACACTGGCTAAAATCGCGAACGCCTGCAACCAATTGGCAAACGTCCGCGGAATCAGCCTGTGTCTCCGCCTCTCCTCTTCCTCTTTCTTGCCCTCATCCCGTTTCGCCCTATCCAGATTAAATTTTTCCAAGGGGAGCAGGGAAAAAATATCCACATACTCCCCTTTCCATATTTTTTCCCTCAAATCCTGTTTTAAATGAGCGCCCAACGGTCCCTCAAAACAGACATACACTTCCCCCTTAGCCCTGTCATCCAACCTTGCCACCTCTTCCTCCCCGGCACCCCCCGCCTGCGTTTCCACCGAGACCGAACTCGCCCGCGCCTCTGGGGCCCCCGATCCGACCGCCCCTACCCCGCCGAGGCCCCCAACACCCCAAGCCGGTAACGGGGACATCCCCCCCCTACCTAACCCCGCAACCAAACCCGCCAAACCCCCCCAGCAACTGGCCCAAACCCCTACCTAAATCCAGCTGGGACCCCCCCACCTACAACCGACTGGGACCCCCCATCCCTACCAGCTAACTCAACCCCCAACTGTACTAGAGAACCCCAGGATGCCTCACCTGGCTGCGTGGGTGCTGTGACCCCACCAGCCGCAGATCCTGAATCCTGACGCTCTGGTCTCCTCAGATCTTCTTCAGCCAGGTGTCCCCTGACCACGCTGGAGCCAGGGACGTCGCTGGCAGGCTGCCCTCGTCCATCTTCAGAGGAGGCGGAGCCACCCTCCTCCTCTCTCCCTGTTCCCGCCGAGGGCCTGCTGGCGGTGGCCTCCACACTCACAGCAGCCCCGTACCGACCGCCAACCTTCTTCTGCAGGGGGCCCCCAGCCACCGATCCGTGGGCTGGAGCCGCCGAACCCGGTCCTGAATCCAAACGCCGCGTCAACCGCCGGGCAGACCTGGCCTGGCCTGCAGGTGAGCTCCGCCGCATCCTAGGATTCCTCCCACGCCCGGGGGTACAGGGAGGACCAGTATCAGCTGTCCCCCGGCGTGAAGGGTCCCTGGTGGGGCTCCTTTTCCGGCGCTGAGCCCGAGGGGACGCCATGTCAGGGCTGGGGCGCGCCGGCGGCCTGGCCCGCCGCGGCCGGGATGCCACAGGCGGAGGAACAGCTGGGACCTCCGCCTCCCCTCTCAACAGCTGCTGCACTCGCTCCTGCAGCCACTCTTCTCCTCTCTCCTCCGCCGCCCTCCGCAGCTCCTGAATTAAAGCCTCCATGCCGGTGAGTTTTAGACCTGGCGCTCGTCCGTTTGTCACACAAAATGGCCCCTGACCGGCTGCTGCTCGCCTCACTTAACCCCTTGACCACCCCCACTAGCCCAAATTGACCAATCCCCCACCCCGGGGGAAAGGAAAGGAGGAGAGGGGGTCTCGCTAACCACCCCCCCGTCATGGTCGCCTCCCCTCAAGGCTACCGCCCCCCAGTCCGGCTCTACTAACTGGTGTAAAGTAGAACTGGCTTAGTTGCCCATAGCAACCAATCAGATTCCACCTTTCATTTCTCACAGCTCCTCACAGCTCACAGCTCCTTTGAAAAATGAAATGTGGAATCTGATTGGTTGCTGTGGACGACTAAGGCAGTTCTACTTTACACCAGTTTGATAAATTACCCCATATGTATCAATCTTTTCAGCTCCTCCCGCTCTATAACATGCTGCCTGCAGATTGCACTTCCTTTCTTGGTGAAAGGTTCTCTTTACATGGAACCTGTTAGGAGCTTCACAAATACGGAGAGATGAAGTTGAGCAGGTAGAACCTGCTGGTGAACCAGACCAGCTTTCTCTGCTGCAGCTATTCAGAATAATACATATTAGTTTGTAACCAGGGCGCCTGTCAGTATTTCACGCCGCCTGAGGTTAGGGTAGCATGAAGCTCCTGACAGGTTCCCGTTAAATAGGACAGCATATTGTGATGATAGATAATGCCACAGATTGTACTACTCATTCCAATCTCAGAATTTAGAAACCTTCTACTGACAACTCCAGGGTAGGTGTACATGGAGAGTAAAATCAGCAAATGTCCTGGTGCCTCCACTATTTTCGGGCCCTCTCCAGATGATTCAAGGTTTTTTCTCCCTGGCTGTGACGCTCTGTGCTGCAATTGGATAGCACTACAGCCAGGAAGAAGAGAAAGACTGCGTCTCTGCCTCATTGCTCCAGAGATGGAAAATCTGAAATCAATGTAATAATTGAAATAACCTACCCATATGGATTCACAGACTCTGTGCTATTTTGTATTCTAAAGTCAAACCCTTAGAGTATAAAGAATCCGATATGTAAATCCATGTAACATCTTCTATCTCCTCCCCTCTTCAAAACTGGCACGTGATCTATAACTCTGAGTCTCAGCTGACTCAAAGTGTATTTCTTCTCAGTAAAATGCTGAATAGGTAATTCCACCTTTCTGTCCTGATCATTTCTGTGTATTAATCCTTGCATTTACTGGCATTGTTGTGTCCCCCATATAAATGAGAGAACAAGGGCACTAAATATACTGTATTACATACTCTAACTTGCATGTAAAATGATGTTGAATCCTGTATAGGTGTGGTTAGAAGGATCACTTTTCATGATTACCACAATTACAGCATTTGACACAAGGAAAATTACCTTCTCCTTGTGCACTTAAAAACCTGTGTCTTCTTCTTCTTACTACTCACATCCAAATTTACAAGACTTCCACTCCTTTACACCTTTTCCATACCCAGGCTTGTGCTGCTCCTTTTACCTTGCCATTGGACCATCCTTGAGATAGGTCATCAATATCCGATTGGTGGGGGACCAACCCCAGCACCTCTGCCAATCAGATGTTTCAAATGGCTGCAGCTCTCGGGCCTGAGCTGCAATGCCAGGCGCAGCCGCAATACAATTTAGAGCACAGTGCCTGGTGTACAATGAATTGGCTGCGCGGTGACCCCTTGAAACAGCTGATTGGCAGACCCCTACTAATCTGACATTGATCACCTACAGTGGGGCAAAAAAGAATTTAGTCAGTCACCAATTGTGCAAGTTCTCCCACTTAAAAAGATGAGAGAGGCCTGTAATTTTCATCATAGGTATACCTCAACTATGAGAGACATAATGAGAAAAAAAAATCCAGAAAATCACATTGTCAGATTTTTTAAGAATTTATTTTCAAATTATGGTGGAAAATAAGTATTTGGTCAATACCAAAAGTTCATCTCAATACTTTTTTATATACCCTTTGTTGGCAATGACAGAGGTCAAAAGTTTTCTGTAAGTCTTCACAAGGTTTTCACACACTGTTGCTGGTATTTTGGCCCATTCCTCCATGCAGATCTCCTCTAGAGTAGTGATGTTTTGTGGCTGTCACTGGGCAACAACTTTCAACTCCCTCCAAAGGTTTTCAATGGGGTTGAGATCTGGAGACTGGTTAGGCCACTCCAGGACCTTGAAATGCTTCTTACGAAGCCACTCCTTCGTTGTCCGGGCAATGTGTTTGAGATCATTGTCATGCTGAAAGACCCAGCCACGTTTCATCTTCAATGCCCTTGCTGATGGAAAGAGGTTTTCACAAAAAATCTCACGATATATGGCCCCATTCATTCTTTCCTTTACACGGATCAGCTGTCCTGGTCCCTTTGCAGAAAAACAGCCCCAAAGCATGATGTTTCCACCCCCATGCTTCACAGTAGGTATGGTGTTCTTTGGATGCAACTCAGCATTCTTTCTCCTCTAAACACGATGAATTGAGTTTTTACCAAAAAGTTCTACTTTGGTTTTATCTGACCATATGACATTATCCCAATACTCTTCTGGATCATCCAAATGCTCTCTAGCAAACTTCAGACGGGCCCGGACATGTACTGGCTTAAGCAGGGGGACACGTCTGGCACTGCAGGATTTGAGTCCCTGGCGGCGTAGTGTGTTACTGATGGTAGCCTTTGTTACTTTGGTCCCAGCTCTCTGCAGGTCATTCCCACTGGGTGAGATCTTGCGTGAAGCCCCAGATCGAGGGAGATTATCAGTGGTCTTGTATGTCTTCCATTTTCTAATAATTGCTCCGCCTCCCACAGTTGATTTCTTCACACCAAGCTGCTTGCCTATTGCAGACTCAGTCTTCCCAGCCTGGTGCAGGTCTACTTCTACAATTTTGTTTCTGGTGTCCTTCAACAGCTCTTTGGTCTTGGCCATAGTGGAGTTTGGAGTGTGACTGTTCGAGGTTGTGGACAGGTGTCTTTTATACTGATAACAAGTTCAAACAGGTGCCATTAATACAGGTAACAAGTGGAGGACAGAGGATCCTCCTAAAGAAGAAGTTACAGGTCTGTGAGAGCCAGTAATCTTGCTTTTTTGTGGGTGACCAAATACTTTTTTTTACAGAGGAATTTACCAATTCATTCATTAGAAATCCTACAATGCGATTTCCTGTATTCTTTCCCCCCATCCTGTCTCGCATAGTTGAAGTGTACCTATGATGAAAATTACAGGCCTCTCTCTTTTTTTTTAAGTGGGAGAACTTGCACAATTGGTGGCTGACGTTTTTGCCTCACTGTATCTTGTCACCCATAATACAGTTCCTACAATAAAATGTTAGAATCTCCTCTACTTTACAACTTGTTCAACATATAGTAGTATATTACAGTTCAGGGATAAGGTTTATTCGAGGGGGTAGTTAAGTGCTCCGACGCTCCCTTTTAAGTATGAATAGGGAATGAATCTATGGGGAAATTAAAGGGATTGTGTGGTTTAGAAACCCTATTTTTAAATACCCTAGTCAGGGTTTACTCTCATCTGTTATCCAGAGTGGAGAACTGGAGAACTGCAAACTGAAGACATCCAATAGGCCTCATGTGCAGAACCATATATTTTCTTCCGCATCCGATCCACGTTTTGAGACGGGGCTCGCGGTAATTGCGGGATGCACACAGCAGGTATCCGTATTTTGCAGATACACGGTTTTCAGACTGCAAAATCCTTATGGCTACGTGCATGAGACCTTAATTACATGGAACACCTACTTACCTCAGTGGGTACTCATGAACACAACCGTAATTTTGGTCTTCATCGGATGTGCATTTTCTGTGGATCAGATCTAGACCTATTCATTTCAATGAGGCCGAATATAATTTGCAGATAAGGAAAGGACATTACTACAGACGTAGAAAAAAAAATGTCAGCATGCACATGGCTAGGATCCAGGTTTTGCAGATTTGCGGTTTGTGAACCATAAAACACATACGTTTGTTTGCATGAGGTCATGCAAATGCTTAGTTTTCTCTGGTGTGACTCTCCTGATTGCCAGAAACACCCACTAATGACCACACCGATTAATATTTGGCTCATGATTAGTTCTGGGCATAAATTATGACACATCTGCCTCCAGAGCTGCCATCATATTTTTGATGCACTTCTTTGGTCCCTCGTCAGCTACAAATGCATCAAGTCAATTAGATATTCAGTCTCTTACTACTACTTTGTCATATATTTGAGATGGCTTCACTTTAAACAGAAATGTTATGCCTTCCATTAGGTATATTATTTCAGATGAACATCAGTTTCATGGGTAATGCTATTTACTCAGTGGGCCCACCAGCAACCTCCTGATTGTTCCCTGCAGGCACCTCTGTAGCACTGCTTGTCCACTCCATGCAGATTGTGGCCTGCCTATTACTGCTGTGCCTTCTTCTGCCCATAGTGACAACATACACCGTCTCTGCTCTTAGAGGACTAGTGTGCGCACACCCTAATCAGTCCCAGCCTACGGCAAACCTTCCTGGGGTATTTATTTTCTAAAGTGAGAGGGTTCCTGAGCAATAGGTTTTAATACACTAGTTTTCCTGAGTAGGTGCATTATATTCGTTCTGATGTTCCCTGTACTAACTTCTGCTTTTTTCACATTTTGATCCTTTGCTGCCAGACGTCTGTCTGACTATTGTATTGACCCTGTGCTGCCTGCCCTAACCTTTGGACTGATTATCAGATTGAACATACTCTCTCTGCCCTGACCTTGGCTTGTTTCCTGACTACGGTTTTGCCTGATCCCTCACTGCTCTGCTCCAGTGTCTCTTGATCCTGGGGAAATAATGGAAACCATACTTAAGAAGAGGATTGTGGAACATCTAAAATCCCATGGATTGAAAGATGAAAAACAGCATGGGTTTACTTCAGGGAGATCATGTGAAACTAATCTTATTGATTTTTTTTGATTGGGTGACTAAAATAATAGATGGCGGAGGTGCAGTAGACATCGCTTATCTAGACTTTAGTAAGGCTTTTGATACTGTCCCACATAGAAGGCTAATCAATAAATTAGAGTCTTTGGGCTTGGACTCCCATATTGTTGAATGGATTAGGCAGTGGCTGAGGGACAGGCAACAGAGGGTTGTAGTCAATGGAGTATATTCAGACCTGGTCTTGTTATCAGTGGGGCACCTCAGGGATCTGTTCTGGGACCCATATTGTTTAATATCTTTATCAGCAAAATTGCAGAAGGCCTCGATGGTAAGGTGTGTCTTTTTGCTGATAACACAAAGATTTATAACAGGGTTGATGTTCCTGGAGGGATACACCAAATGGAAAAGGATTTAGGAAGACTAGAGGAATGGTCAAAAATCTGGCAACTAAAATTTAATGTTGATAAGTGCAAGATAATGCACTTGGGGCGTAAAAACCCAAGAGCAGAATATAAAATCAGTGATACAGTCCTAACCTCAGTATCTGAGGAAAGGGATTTAGGGGTCATTATTTCAGAAGACTTAAAGGTAGGCAGACAATGTCATAGAGCAGCAGGAAATGCTAGCAGAATGCTTGGGTGTATAGGGAGAGGCATTACTAGTAGAAAGAGGGAGGTGCTCATGCCGCTCTACAGAGCACTAGTGAGACCTCATTTGGAGTATTGTGCTCAGTACTGGAGACCATATCTCCAGAAGGATATTGATACTTTGGAGAGAGTTCAGAGAAGAGCTACTAAACTAGTACATAGATTGCAGGATAAAACTTACCAGGAAAGATTAAAGGACCTTAACATGTATAGCTTGGAAGAAAGACGAGACAGAGGGGATATGATAGAAACTTTTAATTACATAAAGGGAATCAACAAGATAAAAGAGGAGAGAATATTTAAAAGAAGAAAAACTGCTACAAGAGGACATAGTTTTAAATTAGAGGGGCAAAGGTTTAAAAGTAATATCAGGAAGTATTACTTTACTGAGAGAGTAGTGGATGCATGGAATAGCCTTCCTGCAGAAGTGGTAGCTGCAAATACAGTGAAGGAGTTTAAGCATGCATGGGATAGGCATAAGGCCATCCTTCATATAAAATAGTGCCAGGGGCTATTCATAGTATTCAGTATATTGGGCAGACTAGATGGGCCAAATGGTTCTTATCTGCCGACACATTCTATCCTATGGGTCAGCAGCCAACTACTCCAGGACGTAGCGGCCTGGTGGTTTCTCTGCAGTAAAATCCAGATCCCTCTACAGGGGATAAAGAGAAATATCAAGGGGCTGCCAGGATAACGCCCTGAGGAGTAGACCCAAGCCTAATCAGTTCAGTAGCACAGTAGATCCACATCAGCTTTTGTAACAGTGCCTTCAACCTAAATAGAACATATATCGGATTTGGATAGGTTCCTACCACAGAGCACCATACCTAACCAATGTGCCAATCATAAATAAGTATTAAATAGTGCACTGTGAGAGGTCCGAAGAGGACAAGACAGTAATCTTTCCAAAAGTAGTAATACCAGTCTACATTGTTTGTGGTTAGTGTGTGGGGTGTGTGCTGTGTAAAAATGGAGCAGCTATATATATAACATATACCTTAGGTTTAGTTGGGCTTTATGTATTGTAAGGCCATTCACTTAACAGTCATGGTCTTGGAAAACAGATAGTGCTCCTATTCATTCCTCAAACTACTGCCACCAAGTCTGAAGAATGCAATTCTCCAGAACAGCCATGTACACTGTAGATTTCCAGTCCAAACCACAAGAACAGCCACAGGCCATTAACCCTTCACTACCAGTCTTACAGCTGTCATTAAGTACTTTGACACTTAGTGTTTCTGTCAACAGCCAAATGCAAATTCATCTTTCCAGCTGCCAAGTGGTGGCGTGTCATTAATAAATCCGAAGAACGCAATTGCACTGCTCCAGAGTCCAGCAGTAGAGGGCTTTACATAACCTTAACCAATGCCTGAAAATGTACATGTGAATCTCTAGACAATGCTCAGCCATGGAAATTCAATGCAAGCTTTGTATGAACAGTTGCTGTTTACCAATCCCTACTACCGCTTCCAGGGAAAGTATTGTCAGAAAATGACCAGTTGATTAAATTGAGTTTTTATGTTCAAAATACAAAAAATTGTTTGGTAGTGTAGTGGAAGTTTCTCTGTCATGAACAATTTTGTAAATGAATCCTGAAATCTTGCATTTTCATATTGATCACTGAACTTCATAATAGGTGGAAACTTCCTGTGCTGTTGATATCACCTTTCAGCAGTCATCTCATTATGATCACAGGCAGGATTGCAGTGAAAGATAACACATCTGTATAGATCACTGAGGAACCATTCTTTACAACAGGGGATGATCACAGATAATCTCCTATCCTCCCTGCACAAGGACCCCTGCACAGGTCAAGAGCATGTGAAAGATGGTAGTCCAATAATTGTACCGCAAGGCAGGATGGACTTGGCTGCTAGGAACCCAGGATAAATCTGCGGAGCTGGTAACAGAATAATGATGCGGTCACACAAGTAGTAGACCTTCCTGAATGACCATGGAGGAAAAGAAAAGTCAGTAAGCAGGGTTAAAACCAGAACAAACACAATGAATGCAGTATGGAGGGGTAATATCCAAAAACTAGTCAGAGATTACCAGCAGAGTAGATGTTAGTAGAATCAGGAGCCACAAGGATCATCCAAAAACAAGCTAGACGTAAAAAAAAACCCTGAGAAGTCTGTAGTAAGTCGCATAGTACAGAGCCTAGAGTACACAAACCAAATCACAGGCAATGATATGAATCAGCCCACCTAGCTCTAGCACCGGACACAGAGACAGAAACCTGATGGGCACCGTTTCCAGTCACACTGACATGATCAGAAGCCAGGGCTTTTCAGGTCAGCATGGGAAGCCTCCCAGTACAGACCTGCATAGTGATTTGAGGTGAACCCCTTACAATTTTATTTAGCAGAATTCTGACAAAATGGCAGGGGTCCGACACCCGGGACCCCCGCCGATCAGCTGTTTGAGAAGGCAGCTGCACTCCAGCAGCGCCGCAGCCTTCTCACTGTTTACGGCCGGCCCAGTGACGTCACAACTTGTATCAACTTGCCTGGGCGCGGCTAAGCTCTGTTCACTTCAATGGAGCTTAGCCCCGCCCAGGCCAGTGATACTAGTCGTGACGTCACTGGGCCTGCGGTAAACAGTGAGAAGGCCGCGGCGCTGCTGGAGCACCGCTGCCTTCTCAAACAGCTGATCGGCGGGGGTCCCGGGTGTCGGACCCCCGCCGATCAGATGCTGATGATCTATCCAGAGGATAGATCATCAGTTTAAACAAAGTGCAGAACCCCTTTAACATTAAAACAGACATTATCATCTTTCCTCCATGCCACTCAGCCCCCCTACCTGACCTATCCATTCCGGTAACAACACCATGCTTTCTCCAGTGTCACAGGTCCACTGCCTGGAGATAAGATTTGATTTTACCCTGTCCTTCAAGCCACAAATCCAAACCCTCACCTCCATCTGTTGCTGTAAATCACAAGAACATATCTAGTTTTTTCTCCTTCCTCACTCATGTTTCAACTAAGATGCTAGTGCATGCCTTGGTCATCTCCCATCTGGACTACTGCAGCAATCTCCTCTGCGGACTCCCGTCTAGCACTCTCACACGTCTCTAATCTATTCTCAACTGGCTCCCCATTGTCTAGCGAATTCAGCTTAAAATACTAACAAATACATATGAGGCCGTCCACAACCTGTCCCCTCCTTACATCTCTGACTTGCTTTCTAGATACATCCCCACATTTAATCTCTGATCCTCACAAGACCTTCTTTTTTACACAATTATCTGCAAAATATCTTGTGTGCATACCCCGGACTCTGGAACTCACTGTCCCAGCATCTTCTTTGTTTGGATGGGTTGTTTTGGCAGGAAGCACATGGATTTCTACTAGTTCCATTCAAGTCAATGTGCCACGTACTCTAAATGGCACGCTCAGTAGGAGGACACAGCAAACTGCAGTGTGAATGTACCCTAACCCAACTAATCTTCTGAATTTTTATCTTAGGTCTATAATTCACATTATTATGAAGTTATACAGTAGAGATATAGTTAAAAAAAAACAACAAAAAGTACACTGCAAAAAGAAATACAACTGTAGATATTTTATATAAATGCCTATACTTTCAAATATGGTCAGAAAAGTATACACAGATAATATTTGTCAAATGTTTGGACCACTGAGCCTCTGCCACAGGGACAGGTAGTTTATTCTTCTCATCAGTCTCACAAACATGAGGAGATCTCAGCCAAAGGGCTCATGCACACGAATGTATTATTTCTGCGTCCATTCAATTTTTTTTGCTGCACGTATGCGGAACCAAAACAAAGGAAATGACTCTGCGTGCGTATGTCTGTTCCGCAAAAAAATAAAACATGTCCTATTATTGTCCGCATTACGGACAAGGATAGGACTGTTCTATTATGGGCGGCTGGTGTGTTCCGTAATATGTGGAATGCGCATGGCTGGCATCCATGTTTTGAGGATCTGCAATTTGCCAAAACTGGTGCGAAGGAAAACTGGCATAATTGCCCATTTAATCAGATTGACCCTTTAATTTTTCAAAGACCAAACCGGAACTAAGGCAGTTTTCCTTTGCACCAGTTTTGATAAGGCTACCTGCACACAACAGTGAAAAAAACTGCCGTGAAAACTGGACACACTGGCCAGTTTTAAACCATTTGTGCATCCATTTTCTGTCCGTCTGTCCGTTTTTTAATTGGCGTTTTGCAAGGTTCTATAATACCCTAGTATATATATTACGTCCCCCACAGTAAAATCCTCCCAGTAGTGCCCCTGTATATAAAATGCCCTCAGCTATAGGGGGTGCAGAGGTAGCAGTCGCTACCAGGCCCAGGAGCCTGAGGGGGCCCAAAGACCCTTGTGCTGCATCAGAAGACACCGGTATTATAGAGAGTGCATGCTGGTCAAGTTAGGGTACTTTCACACTAGATGCAAGAAACTCACACTAGATGCAAGAAACGCGTGCACTAGCGGCATCATGGATCCGACAGGCTGTTCACCCGCCAGTACAGCCTGCCGGAGTTCCTTGCCACTAGTGAGAAACTAGCCTCACACCTCTGGCTGGAGGGAAGGGGTTAGGTCAAGAATTTGGCATTGGGAGGTAGGTGGGTGCCATATGAACTTTTGCCTCAGGCAGCACAAAGGCAATGTGGTCCCCTGCCCCCTGACCACAAATCCCTGAAGGAAGGCGGGCCCAAGCTGAACTCTTGCACCAGGGCCCATAAGCCTTTAGCTATGCCCCTGCCCAATAGTATTCCCCCAATATAAAATACACCCCAATAGTGCCACCTTATGTATGAAATCCCCCCAGCAGTGTCCCCTGTATATAAAATGCCCCCAACAGTGCCTCCAGTGTAAATTACTAACTTTTTCTTGGTGCCCAAAATAAAAAACTTTCTTTATCCACTTAAACGCGCTGACACTCGCTCTGCACTGGAAAGATCTGATGCTCTCAACGTTGTGACGTCATGATATGAGAGTAGTCAAGTATTCCTGTTTAGAAGAGGTGAGTGCAGACTTGAAGTTGAGAACAGCTTGTTTGTATGAGATGAAGTCTTCCATGGAGTGGGTTTTCTTCCAGAATTGTTCTGCGTCTCTGGCAGCTTGTCTCACTTTTTTGGTCTGGTGAGTGTGTCAGGGCTGACGACTGATTTAATAGGTTCTTGGTGTGTGAGAAGGGTGTGATTGAGCCAAGAGCTGAAGTAATTGTGATGTAGCCATAGCGCCATAATCTCGCGATGCGCAAGCTAGCGCATGCGCAGTTCCTTCCCTGAGGCTGATGCCAGCACAGGGAAGGAACACTATGAGGACACTGCACATGCGCTAGCTCGCGCATCGCGAGGTTACGGCACTCTGGCTGTCTGACGTCGGGGAGCAGAAAAATGAGTGGAGCACGTTTACTAAGGCTACATGCTACGGGCATTTTTAATGGATGTTTATTTCACTGATGCCTTTAAGAAACAAACGTTAAAAATTGACCCATTCAATTATATGGGGGCAGTCTGTCAGTAAACAACGGACAAAATAGAACATGTCCTATTTTTTGACATCTGTTTTTCACTGACAGTCAAAAAAACTGCTGTGTGAATAACCCCATAGACTTCCGATGCAGTGTGGTCGCAGGACCTACGATCACATGTTACCCCACGTGACCATGACGTTGCGGTCACGTGATGGATCATGTGATCGGAAGGATGGGCGGTCTCTGGACAGCGCGGGCTGCTTTAAATAGTGCAGCCGTGCCGGCTGTCGGAGCGGTACTGCCATACGCGGGATCCAGCTGTCAGGCCAGCAGGAAATACGATGCGAGGCCTGCAATCTTGGGAACATGTCCACTGACTGTCTCTCCTAAAGATAAGTAATCCTTTTGTTCAAACCGCCCTATGTAGTTTTGGCATAATGGTATACTGCTGCAGCTAATACATTGGGAGGTTGTGAAGTGACATTTATATTGAGACAGTTTTCGCTACTGATTACTGTGTATCTTGTTGTGATGCTTGTATTGACCCCCTCCAGTAGAGGGACAGTCCATTTTTGTTGCTGACATCAATGTGTCAAGGCCCCTGATGAACCGGTAAGACCAGAGAAACGCGTCGGGCTGTCATATGGTGTCTTTTAAGCATATATTCCAGCATCGATTTCACACTATTGAAATTGGGTGTCTACTGTACATGAATTGTGACGCCTGAGTGCCTGGATATGCAGGACGCAGGGTTTATTAATGAAAAGCGCTGTATAGATTGGTTGTGTCCCAGGGACCTGGGTACACAACATCTTGTGTAGGTGGTCTTGTGATTTAGGGTCTCCTGCCCCCCTCTTTCCTCCCCCTTCAGGACGAAGCTGGGCAGTCATTGCACTGTTTAGGGAAGGACATAGGCACGGTATAGGAGGTGTAACGGTCACGTACACACACACACAGGGGGGAGGATAGTGACCACTGCGCTCCACCCTCACCCCTGGCCCTGCCTACTTGCCTCACGAGTCCTGATGACAGGGGACAACTGGACGGCAGTCCCTAACTTAGTATACGTGCGGGAAGGACAGACAAGACAAATAACGGATAGTGAACGGACCAGGTCAAAACCAAGAGGACAACACAGTACAGAGGGATAAGCAAAGAAAGGTCAGGAGAAGCCGGGGTCATAAATACCAGGAGAGTTGATAAGTACCAAAGGAGTCCGCAAAGAATAGTCAGGTGGAAGCCGAGGTCAATATACCAGGAAGGATGCGCAGTACAGGAGGAGCAGGCAAAGGATCGTCAGGGAACAGGATCAGGTAAGTACACAGGTATCCAACAACTGCCAGGAACCTAAATTAACAGGCAACCTGTGGCCAGCAGGCTGCCTGTATTTATAGTGGGGAGTGAGGGTCATGTGACGTGACAAGTAACTTACCGCAGAGGACGCAACATACGGGATCATGTGGTACATAGCCACTACTCTGGGACAACTACAGCACAAACTACTTGGCTGAGACCACCTTGGGGCTCGTACCATTGTAGTGGATGCATCGCATGCCCGTATATCAGGCAGGGCCACACCTTCAAGAGTCATGTGACTAACAAAACGTATGACATTAAACAATTTGTGAATTGCCGCACAAGAGGGGTAATATATCGGGCGCAATGTGGCTGTGGCCTTGAATATGTTGGCAAGACAAGACGGGAGCTGCGCAGGAGGATAGGGGAACACCTGGGGGATCTACGTCAAGGAAGAGATACCCCGTGGCGCGCCATGTGACATTGGCCCATGGGGGGACTACTCACGGGTCCGGTTTATGGGCATTGAAGCTGTCCTACCCCCTTCCAGGGGGGGAGATTGGGACCAAAAAAATCCTTCAAAGAGAAACTTGCTGGATTTTTTAATTAAAAAGTGTCCAACCAAGGGGTCTAAATGAACAGCTTTCCTTTGGCTGTTTCATTTGAAATAACCCCAAGCCTCCTGCGCAGCTCTCAATATAGGTCTAGTTTACTCTGCCTATCTTGCTGTGGAGACATACTTTCTTTCTTGGAATTTCTCATGACTAGTGAATGCATTAGCAAGATCCCTATGTGATGGGTAGGGGACGATGTGAATGATTTCAGTTCATAGCCTTTGAATCCTCCACTGGCATCTAAATACTCTGGGCAACGTTTCTGGCACTACTAGGTAAAGAACAGCTCCCCCTATATATGGATTTGATTTCCTAGTCTAATATAAGGTGTGGGGATACATTGCCCTTTAAGTTAACCCCCGCACATTAGTTGCCGCTCTACTCCCACGGGGGTTAATATCTAATACCTCCATAGGGTACTCTTGTACATGGGAGAGGTGGGCGGGGTTCGAACATTTCTTGCCCGCCCCCTACCTGGCTGCCTCCCCACGTACCTCATTCCGATGCAGTGTGGTAGCAGGACCTACGATCACATGTTACCGCACGTGACCATGACGTTGCGGTCACGTGATGGATCATGTGATCGGAAGGATGGGCGGTCTCTGGACAGCGCGGGCGGCTTTAAATAGTGCGGCCGTGCCGGCTGTCGGAGCGGTACTGCCATACGCGGGATCCAGCTGTCAGGCCAGCAGGAAATACGTTGCGAGGCCTGCAATCTTGGGAACATGTCCACTGACTGTCTCTCCTAAAGATAAGTAATCCTTTTGTTCAAACCGCCCTATGTAGTTTTGGCATAATGGTATACTGCTAATCAGGGCTTTTTTTCTGGCGGAACGCACCGGAACGGCGTTCCGCCACCTTTTGACATCGCAGCCTGCGATGTATCAGCGGGGAGGGACTGGGAGGAGGAGCTGGGGGCCGGTACGTTCACTGTGCTCCGGCCCCGCAGCTCCAGTAGAGACTTATAAAATGTGTAATTAAATGAATAATGATTCATGCTGCCCCCTCAGTAGTATAACTTTCAATATATTGTACTCACAGGGCTACTGTTATCGTAATGCAGGCCGGCCGGGCAGACGAGCGGCAGCGTCACTGACTGACGTCACGTGCCTGCGCCGCCTACTTGATTCATAAAGTAGGCGGCGCAGGCACGTGACGTCAGTCAGTGACGCTGCCGCTCGTCTGCCCGGCCGGACTGCATTACGATAACAGTAGCCCTGTGAGTACAATATATTGAAAGTTATACTACTGAGGGGGCAGCATGAATCATTATTCATTTAATTACACATTTTATAACTGTACTGGAGCGGCAATGGGGGGTCTGTGGATGACACTGTTATGGGGTGGGGGTCTGTGGCTGACACTGTTATGGGGTGGGGGGGTCTGTGGATGGCACTGTTATGGGGTGGGGGGGGGTCTGTGGATGGCACTGTTATGGGGTGGAGGGGGGTCTGTGGATGGCACTTTTATGGGGTGGGGGGGGGTCTGTGGATTGCACTGTTATGGGGTGGAGGGGGGTCTGTGGATGGCACTGTTATGGGGTGGGGGGGTCTGTGGGTGGCACTGTTATGGGGTGGAGGGGGGTCTGTGGATGGCACTGTTATGGGGTGGGGGGGGTCTGTGGATGGCACTGTTATGGGGTGGGGGGTCTTAGGGGCGGGTAGGGGGCGGTCCTAGGGTTGGGTAGGGGCGTGGCCAGGGGAGGGGGGGTGAGTTCCACCACTTTTTCTCTGAGAAAAAAAGCCCTGCTGCTAATACATTGGGAGGGTGTGAAGTGACATTTATATTGAGACAGTTTTCGCTACTGATTACTGTGTATCTTGTTGTGATGCTTGTATTGACCCCCTCCAGTGGAGGGACAGTCCATTTTTGTTGCTGACATCAATGTGTCAAGGCCCCTGATGAACCGGTAAGACCAGAGAAACGCGTCGGGCTGTCATATGGTGTCTTTTAAGCATATATTCCAGCATCGATCTCACACTATTGAAATTGGGTGTCTACATGAATTGTGACGCCTGAGTGCCGGGATATGCAGGACGCAGGGTTTATTAATCCAAGCGCTGTATAGATTGGTTGTGTCCCAGGGACCTGGGTACACAACATCTTGTGTCGGTGGTCTTGTGATTTAGGGTCTCCTGCCCCCCTCTTTCCTCCCCCTTCAGGACGAAGCTGGGCAGTCATTGCACTGTTTAGGGAAGGACATAGGGACGGTATAGGAGGTGTGCGGTGGTTAGGACAGGGACTCTACAATTAGGGTGCGTAGTAGGGGCAGAGACCCAGCAGCCCCCTCCCCCACTATCCTTTCCCCTAGACAACCACAAACCTACCCAAATCGGGGTAAATTATATCCCGCTCATTTAATTTGCACTATTCACATATGGGCGTTTTATATACATATATCATTAAAAGTTATATTTTAAAGGTAACCCACTGTTTTCTTGGTTTATGTGACGGAATTATAGGGTACCTGAATTTGATATCTAAGAATACCAGCTATTTGAAAGTTTTTTTGTAATAACCCCATAGACTACCATTGGTCTTAAAACAGACTTGTGATGGGCGTTAAAAAAATGTACATCGCATGTCCGTTTTTCACTGTCGTGTGCATGTAGCGTTAGACCGGCTTTTACGCCAGTCTTGTCTACCCTGCGCTGCTGTAGTATATGACTAATTTATTATGAGACTTGCACCTGTATTAAAAACTATGGCTGGCGCGGTTTTTTGTCTTCTTTTACACCTGTTTCCAGGCGAAAAAGTATTAAATTTTCTGGGGCCAGAGCTCCAGCTCGAACATACCCTGCTCTGCCCCATCTGTGCGCCAAAATACTGACAAGTGCCGGTCTTCTTCTTTGAAATGCGCCAAAATACTGTCACACAGGCGTTAAACTAGTCCCAAAAATGCTCTTTACAACTATTTTTACTCCAGAGGAACGTAATAAATGACCCCCAGTAAACAGGTCGCTTTTGGTGGTGGTCGTAGAACAGTTTTTGGTTGAAGTTTCTCCGCTTCTCCAATGAATTCTATAGAATCCACAATCTAATGCAGTCAGCTACAAGGTGTGCACAAGGGGAGGGAGATTTTTTTATTTTTTGCATTGAAGTCAATGGGAAATTGTTGATTGTGTTTTGAACGTGGACTCAGCAGTGGACAATGGCAATTTTCTGCTGCTGAATCAGCGGCACATTTTAGCTGTGTGAACATGAAGGAGTCCTGCGTCAGAGAAACGGAAGCACAATATCAACGGCCGCAATGTACAAAAAGTGCAGTTTGGGGACGTGAACATGGCGCTAAATGCGTTTATCCTGAGGGCGGGCTGCATTTGTATGGGTAGACTGGCATGGAGGTGAGTACCACAGGAGCAGTGGCTCCGCCCGGGTACCCGGCGCACACCACGTGTCAGGTGAAGCTCGCCCTGCCCTTGTGATGCCGGGGAGCACTGCCTCTTTACCTGCGGGCAGGAGGAGACTAGCAGGCTACCGCACTGGCCAATCAGAGCGCTGGAAGGAAAAGCGGACCAATCACAGAGCCGCCCTGACAGAACCCGCGACTGACAGCCAATAGCGGCGCGGGCAGCAGTGACAGACACCAATAGCAGGGCGGAGCTGTAGGAGACGAGCGGCCACTTCCTAGGACGCTGCAGTGAGTGAGAGAGGGGGTCATCCCGGCGCACCTGACAGGAGGAGTTGCCGGTGTTGTAGTCCTAGTGCCGGCCGGGAGCTCTGCCCGCACAGGACTGCTGTACTGACGGAGACCCGCTCCCGCTGACAGCAGGGCACGGCGGGCCCTCAGCCATGGCCAGCCAGGAGAGACAGGTGCAGACAACAGGTGAAGAGAGAGCAGCTGCAGAAGGCCCCGACCCTGGAGGGGCCAAGGCTCTAGGCCCGGGGGTGCCGATAAGGGGCATCCGTATGAAGTTCGCCGTGCTCAGCGGACTGCTGGAGGTCGGGGAGGTGACCACTAGAGACCTGGTGGACACGGTCTTCAACCTGGTGAGTAGCTGGTGGAGCCTCAGTGACGCCTCCTGGCACTGCCCCGTGCTGCACGGCTCATAGGAGTTGTCCCCTCCTGTCTGCAGTTACCTGTGCTTAGTTCTCTCTGTTCCTGGGAAAGCTGGGTGACCACCAATACAGCAGTCACTGCAGCTTCTTCAGGGGCCTGGCTGTGCCAGGTGATGTATGACTGCTGTCAGTGCTCAGTGGAGGTGGTCACGTCAGCCATGTTGGTAGTCACCCAGCTTTTCCAGGAAGTGACTTGTATTTGCTGTGGTACCCCCATGGATTAACCGCTGCCGCACCTTCCTGCTATCTTATCAGTCGTTGCCTGGCACTGGCGGTATCTGTCGTACAGCGGAGCAGATGATGTCTAGTATGTTCCTCAGCTGTATGATGGCAGGAAGCAAGAGTGTTCCTGTCCACTGACAGCAAGCCCAGGTCTTATAATAGTCAGGTTCTGACTTTTTATAGCAGGTATTGTCCCCCATGTGTGATGTCACATGAGGGACACAGCACCGTAGTGGGCAGTCATTGGCTGCAGCGGCCAAGCGACCTCTGTCAAACAGGAAATACAACAGTGGGGGCCCCTTTAAAATGAGGCCTTATTGCCTGTGATCTTTTCTCTACAGACCCCAGATATCCAGAGTACAAGACGGTGTGACCCAGTGATTTGTTTATTAGGGTGAGGAGCTCTAGACCTCCTCTGTGAGCAGTATGGCTGGGCAGCCTCGCCTGAACATTGCCTCAGGGTGACGGGATCAGCAGGTGCACACGTTCCCGCTCTCTTATCCATAGTCATTGGGCTGCTGTTATCAGCGGCCGCCTCTGTAGTGTCATGTCCAGGAAGTGGTTCCTCTCTGCTGCTTGTGGGCACATCTTGCAGCTCAAGACTTCTTGGCCTGGAAATCCTCTTTCCATTTTTATATCTATGTCATGTGTTCTGACTGTAGAAACCAGGGGTACTCTCCTGCGGATGCTTCCATTGTTCCTTGGTCTCTGCGAGACGGTGCAGTGTCTTATCGCCTCATGAAAGACAACACAAGCCGCTGGAAGAGTGTATTTAATGCGCCATTGTCATGTAGGAAGATACGAAATAAGAACGCATACATCTGTAGTTGTAGGTGAAGTCTGATGTGAAGGGCTGAACAGCAAAGATGTCGTCTTCACGTTCTGCTCATTTATTTCTATCAATATGCAGACCAGACCCAGTCAAAATGCATTTCCACAGACCCCCCAAGGTCATTACAGGAGAAAAGACATAAACTACCGTTCCTAGGTTGTCTGCACTTCCAGATGTCATTTACAGACCACATAGGGAAGGAAAGCAGACCAGACCTCAAAATA
The DNA here is from genome assembly GCF_905171765.1 of Bufo bufo. NCBI lineage: Eukaryota > Metazoa > Chordata > Amphibia > Anura > Bufonidae > Bufo > Bufo bufo. The sequence goes on along the minus strand of NC_053390.1, from coordinate 652,393,037 downwards.
CATTACCCTAGTCCCCCCCCAGACCAGGTCGCTTGTAGCTGCAGGCCCCCGGACCTGACAAGATATATAAGCTACCGTTCCTGGGTTGTCTGCACTTCCAGGTACCATTTACAGACAGTAGGACTTTATCTGGGGGCTGCTGATAGTGTGAAACTGGCCTTAGAATAAAGTTGATCAAAACAAATGATTTCAACCAAAATAATCGTTCCTCGGGTGAAACAATTAACGACCGTTTTATCCAACTGATGACAGACCATCGTCTGAAAAGAAATTGGGTGTGTTTTATATTTTAGTTTGATAATCTTTGAACAAAAGGTCTTTTATGGGACTGTCTGTGGATGAAGGATCTTGAGAGAATGTTCCCGGAAAGATCTTCCGTCCTTCCCCCGGTTTCGTTGAACATAATATGGCGACTCTAAACAACTATAACGGCCAATGTAAAATGTGTATGGCCGTGTCTGCGAAACGAACCTTCACCAAATTGCTCAACCAGCAACCATTTTCTATCTAAGGGCTTATTCGTGCGACCATATGGTCGCCATGCCTGTGCATCGGCCGCGTGAATCACGTATTGCAGTGCGGACCTGTTGACTTGAATTGGTCCGCGATCCGCAAAAGATAGGACATGTCTTTATTTTTGTGGTGTGGAGGCATGGAACTGAAAGCCCACGGAAGCGCTTCGTAGTGTTTCCACGGGCTTCCGATCCGTGCCCCCGGCCACTTCCCATGTCTTGCGTACCCTCCATTTCCATTCTGCAATACGGGCATGGAGCCCTTACTGTTGCTTGAATAGGCCCTAATGTGTATAGTCAGCTGAGACCCTCGACCCTAGACCAAAACATATAACAATCTTCTCAGCCATAGTTCTATCAGCTTACCAGTGTAGCCACACAACTTTCCAAAGCTCCTGTAGGTCACCTCACAAACAGAACTGTGGAGGTATTGACCTAGAACCATGGCCACTTGACAGCATTGCCTCCTGCCGGACAGCAGTGCGGGGGCAGAGCAGCAGGATGTTTTAACTTTGAACTTAAAGGGGTTGTCCGGGTTCAGAGCTGAACCCGGACATATCCCCATTTTCACCCAGACAGCCCCCCTGAATTGAGCATTAGAGCAGTTCATGCTCCGATGCTCTCCTTTGCCCTGCACTCAATCGGGCAGGGAAAAGGCATTTTCTGGAGTTCCGGTGATGAACCGGGCTCTCCATAGGGCTGCCAGGCAGAGGCTTTTGCCCAGCAGTGAGCCTGGAGACGTCACCGGCACTGATGGGCGGGCTTTAGCGCTGCCCTAGCCTGTAAAACGGCTAGGGCAGCGCTAAAGCCCGCCCATCAGAGCTGGTCACATCACCAAACACACTGCTGGGCAGAAGCCTCCACCCGGCAGTATGTTATTGTAAATAAAAGAGCCCTTGCCCTGCGCAGGGCAAGGCAAGGGAGAGCATCGGAGCATGAAATGCTCTGATGCTAACATCAGGGGGGCTGCCTGGGTGAAATTATGGGTATGTTCGGGTTCAGCTCTGAACCCGGACAACCCCTTTAAGGTGTGAAATGCAGCAGAGGATGTACACCTTCCCAGTCTACTTACCTTTAGGGCTCATGCACACAGTCGTGCGGCCGTTCCGTGCATTGGGGACCGCAATTTGTGGTCCCCAATGCACTGGAAAAATCTGTGATCCGTCCGCACAGTAAAAAAATAGAACATTTTCTAGTGAATGCGGGGTACACACAGCCGGTGCCCGTGTATTGCAGACCTGCCGTATGCGGGCCGCAATACGGCCACGGCCGGGCAACGGCCGTGTGCATGAGCCCTTACTGTGGGGGTGGCCCGATCTCATTGGTAGTTCCATTCTCCAATTAATCTCACACAGGTCTGTGGGGTCTGTACAGCTGGTGTTTGTAGGTCATCAGTAGGGAAACATCCGAAGTCGATTTGCATAAAACTTTGTTCTAATACTGTATGGAGCAGTAGCTAGTACAGTATTAGAATGTATTGGCTCCGATGAGCCAAAGTTATTGTTTGCGTGAGACTTTGCGAAATAACTTCATAAATTTCTACTGTAAAAAAACTATTTCCCGAACTTGGGTTCGGTTCCAAGGTACCACTTGGAACCGAATCTGAGTTTGTGAAATCGTTTTTTTCCAGTACAAATGCTATATTAGAACAAAGTTTTATGCGAATTGACTTTGGATGTTTTATCCGAAGTCGATTCGCTCATCCCTAGTCATCAGTATCAGATTGGTGGGAGTCTGACTCCCGTCACCCACTTTATTAGGGGGCGTTCACATTACAGCTATATTTTTGGAACAGAAAATAACATCCTGGGAAAAAAAAACGTATTCTCTGCATCCGTTATGCACATTTGCCACCCGTTTTAGCAATTTCCGTCACGGATCCATGTAAAAAAAATCAAACAATGTTGCACTTAAAATCCACTCCCCGTTGTTGTTGGTGGAAAATTTGCACCAGAAACAGAATAGGCATGCCACTTCTTGCCGTTAAAACCAGTGTGGGTGGCCACACGTGCCCTGCGCACATTAGGCTGGATTATCATTTTTCTGCACTTTTAGTCATGTGTTTAGTCATTGTTTTTGCCAAAAATGCTGCAGCTCATTGTGACTATAAAGAAATATACCCCCACCAAGTCACTTACAGAGCATCTGTCAGCATGATCAACCCTAGTAAACCAGGTGTACTGCCTGGTCGGGTTGATCACGCTGAGTGTGGCAATCCAGTCTGTCATTTTCGAGAAAATACCACTTTTATGCTAATGAGGTGCTCCGAACATCGCTTCCCGTTAGTCACTGATTGACAGGGTAATTACAGCTTCCTCCCCTTTCATTTGTACGGGACAAAGAGTTGTAGTGCACCACCACCACTACTATGTAGACCTCCACCGGTGTGAAATTGATTATCTTTACCCCTTAGTGACAAATCAGTATTGGCCCTAATGACCAAGGAAACATAAATTATTTTGTTTTTTTTCCATAACTTTTGTGTTTGACACAGGTTTTTTTTTTTTTTTTTTTTTTTTACAATATATATTTCCGTTTTTGTCGGTTGTAGTTTTTGGAACCAATTTGAGGTGCATATTGTGTAATAATACAGAGCTGTATGAATTTTTATTTTTTTTGCAGGGTGAGTTGAAGTTTCCATTGGTACCATTTCAGGGTAGACAAGACTTTTTGATTGCTTTTTATTCTGTTCTTGTGAAGTTGATGAACAAAAGTAATAATTCAAGCTTTTAAAAAAAAAAATATATATCTTACTACATTTTTTTTGCACCCTTTCTCATGTAATAAACCCGCTTCTTCTGTACGGCAGTGTAGTATGCCTGTGCTGTTTCTCTGGCAGGGCCCAGTAGGCTTCTGTATGGGACAGTTCTTAGGTCTGTGGCTGCCATACCAACCATCAGCATCCAGTAATAGCAAATAGTAATCTATGGCAGATGTGAACACAGCCTTAGACCTTCTTCCCATTGCAGCTATTTCAGCTACAGATGACTAAACTCTTACAATTTTGTACACTGCTTGGGTATACTGCCCTCCATACACAGTGATTTTTTAAATAATGGCTTGTCTGAGAGTTTTAAAAATTAAACTGTCAAATGTTCTAAAATGAAAAAAACAAACAAAACAAAACCAATGGTTACTCACCTGTTGAATCTCTTGTCGATCTCTGGTGTTCCCTGCTGGTTTTTCTTTACCTGTCCTGCAGTGATTAGGTCGAGTACATTGGTGTCTGCTGCAGCCAGTCACTGGCCTCAGTGGTCATGTGTTGTATACACATCACCACTAAAAAGCGATTGGCTGCAGCAGTCGTGGTTGTACTACTGCATGGCATTGTTGCAGAAAAAGTGACCGAAGACCGGCAGGGAGCATTGGAGATTTAACCAGTTAGGCCTCTTCCAAGTCTGCACAGAAAACCCGTGCATAATCCGCATTGTACTTTGTGAAGGGTGAAGACGTTCAAAGGCCGCGTTCACATCTCCATTAGAGATGATCCGGCATCAATGCCAGCTGTCACCCAGACAAAAAACATATTTGTCTGGCCGAAACAGGCATTTATGTCGGAAAGTTCACTCTCTTCAGCAACAGCCTGCCAGAAACTGGAGATGTGAATGTGGCCTAAGGGCATAGACATCGTCACAAAAGTAGATGTAGATATTCTTATACCATTGATTATTGCCTATATCTACATCCTTGTGGTGCTGTAGGCCATTTCAGTGTCGGTATGACATTGAACATTCCTACAGTTGGTGTGAATGGGCACAAACATTTCATGCTTCCAGCTCCTTCATCTACCCTGGTGCTGAGAACCTTGGAGGTGGAAGTAAAGCTTGGCTGTGGCCGCCGTTTACCGTCTTAGAAGAAGTGGTGTCTCCATGAGCCCCAGGATCAGTTACAGTTGGTGATCTACAGAAGAAGTGTGCTTTCTGCTCCGAGCTCGGTCTAAGGTTTCACTGCTCAGCATTGTGCCGAAGCCTCTGTTAATAATTCATCATCCCTCCCTCACTAATATATGCCGCTTTGTCCCTGGGTTGGATTGTTCTGAAATGACAGCGCTCATCCGCCCAAAAGCTGAAATTTAAGATAAAAGGCTCACCACTGAATTTCTGTTAGTGACTCACAAAGTGTAGGAAAGAAATACCTGTTTTACCGGTCGATGAAGGCCTTGGTGTCTTCCTGCCTTGTTTCAGTTCTGCAGCTTCTGGGACATATGTCGAGGACTGGACGCCTATTTTCTACAGCTCTCCAGGTGCATATTACAGTCCACATTGCTTCTTAGATCTGGCTACGGGCTTGAGATGAAGGCTACATTCCCACAATGTACTGGGAGACATTGATAAAAGCCTTTTTGTGGTGTAAAAAAAGTCGCAAATAATGGCGCACACCATACTTGTGCCATAATATTTGACTTTATAATCTTCAGGAAAGTGGCTGGGTTTAGTGTGGCCTGCTAGATTTACTATAAAATTCTCACCCCATCCACTTGAACGTGTGGAGACGCTCGCTCCTCAAACCTTCATTATTACCTGGATGCAGCAGGACCTGACATCACAAGGCTGGGAGTGCGGGTCCTCTGTATTCAGCAAATAGTAAGGGTTTGAGGAGCGAGTATCCCCACGCGTTCAAGTGGATGGGGTGAGAATTTTTTATTTTTTTTTAAAAATTCTTAAAAGACCCTTGTATCTGTTAGATGAGCGCACTCCTGTCTATATGGCTGTTAAAAACAGACCTGTCGTTTTTTTTTTGGATGGCTGCTATTCACTGTCCGCTGTAAAAAAATAAATAAAAAATTGTCCACATTACAGACAAGGATAGGACTGTTCTATTATGGGCCTGCCATTCCGTTATGCAAAATGCTGAACGCACACAGCTGGTAACCATGCTTTGCGGATCTGCAAAACCACAACTGTCGCGTGCATGAGCCTTAAAGGGCTTCTGTCACCCCACTAAAGTGATTTTTTTTTTTTGGGCTAGTTAAATTAGTTATATTGCGATCTATGAAAATATAATGGTGTTACTTACTTTGATCCAGCAGTTTCTTCCAAAAACGAAGTTTTATAATATGTAAATTAGGTCTCTACCAGCAAGTAGGGCGGCTACTTGCTGGTAGCTGCTGCAGAAAACCGCCCCCTCATCGTGTTGATTGACAGGGCCAGCCGCGATCTCCTCCTCCGGCCAGCCCTGTTGGCATTTCAAAAATCGCGCGCCTGTGTTCATTCGGCGCAGGCGCTCTGAGATGAGGAGCCTCGTCTCCTCAGCACTCCCTCAGTGCGCCTGCGCCGATGACATCACCTAAATAGAAGACGTCATCGGCACAGGCCTAATTTTCTGCAGCAGCTACCAGCAAGTAGCCGCCCTACTTGCTGGTAGAGACCTAATTTACATATTCTAAAACTTCGTTTTTGGAAGAAACTGCTGGATCAAAGTAAGTAACACCATTATATTTTCATAGATCGCAATATAACTAATTTAACTAGCCCAAAAAAAAAAAATCACTTTAGTGGGGTGACAGAAGCCCTTTAAGGCTAATTTCACATGAGCAAGTGCATGCTCTACTTTTTTGCGGAGCCACGGCCACAAACACCACGGAAGCACTCCGTAGTGCTTCCGTGGGGTTCTGATCCATGCCTCCATTCCGCATCTCCGTGATTGCGGACCCATTCAAGTGAATGGGTCTGCGATCCGTGATGCGGAATGCACACGGCCGGTGCCTGTGTATTGCAGACTCGCTGTATGCGGGCCGCAATACGGCCACGGGGAGCACACGGTCGTGTGCATGTAGCCTTATTCTGATTGTCTGTTCATTTGTGGTCTATAGTGTCCGTTTTTCACACAGCCCTGTCCCATAGAAATGAATGGAGGAGATGTCGTGTGTTCAGTTTTTCTTCACACAAGTGAAAAATTTATGCAATTTGCATGCAAAACCATCAGTGTTTCTCTGAATGGGCCCTGACTCATTCCGCATCGCTTGTGTGAAAGAGGCCTCAGTGGAACCTGAGGGGCATATTTATTAAGACCGGTGCTGGTCTTAATAAAGGCCCATAGCTGGCGGTGGATCCACCGAAGCTATGAAGTCGCAGGCCTCTCCATAACTTTGGCGCATCCAGCACCGGTTCTAAATGTAAGACGGCTTCCGAGCCGTCTTACATTTAGACCATTTTCTACGCCTAAAACAGGTGTAGAAAATGGTGAAAGAGACAGGCCTACCGGCCCGCCCACGCCACGACCACAATTTTAGAACTGCCGTGAGCGGGACGTAGTTGCAGATTAGGCTTATTTCAGGCACAGATAACAGCACAATGGTTAGTTGTCGCCATCTCCGCCTGAAATGAGCCTAATTTTATTTTCAGCATAGTAATTGACACCCTGAGTTTTTAGGTTTCATTGCAGACATGCTTCACTTCATTTCTGTATTAACGGCAAAAAAAAAACAATTGGGGTCATTTATCAAGGGACTTGCGACTATTGTAGACTATTTTAGTCGCAAGTCCCCTTTTTGACCAGCTGTGAGACAATATTAAGTTGCACTGCCGGTTTTAGGGTATGTTCACACAGGGCGTGAATGCAATTTGTGGTTTTATTGTACTAGAAAAGTGAATGAGATATAAGAGAGACCGCGCAACAGATTTTGAATTTGCAGAATGTTGATTAAGGCCTGATGCACACACCTGTCCCAGTTTTGTGGCCTGCAAATCATGGATCCCCAAAATACGGATACCGACCGCGTGCATCCCGCACGTTCCTTATTTTCCCTATTATATAAATACCTCTTCTTGGCAACAAAATGGACAGGAATAGGAAATGTTCTGTAATTTAGCAGAACGGGAGCACAAATGCAGTTAGCACAGTTAGGACATCGGTGTGCTGCCCGAATTTTTGCAAACGCATATAAATGAGTGGGGCCGCATGCGATACGCAAACATCGCATGTGGACCCAAAATACAGTCGTGTGCATAAGCCCTTATCTCGCTGATTTCCACAGTGGAAAGTCTGCCTCACGAGGCCGTACCCTAAGGCTACTTTCACACTTGCGGCAGTGTGATCCGGCGGGCAGGATCCGCCGATTTGGATGTGACTGAAAGCATTTGTGAGACGTATCCGGATGCGGATCCGTCTCACAAATGCATTGCAAGAACGGATCCGTCTCTCCGCTTGTCATGTGGACAGGCTGATTCGTCTTGTGTTTTTTTTCACATTTTTACCGGTCTGCGCAGGCCGGAAGGACTGATCCGGCATTCCGGTATTTTGAATGCTGTATCCGGCACTAATACATTCCTACAGTTTTTTTCGCCGGAGATAAAACTGTAGCATGCTATGGTTTTCTCTTTTGCCTGATCAGTCAAAACGACTGAACTGAAGACATCCTGATGCATCCTGAATGGATTACTCTCCATTCAGAATGCATGGGGATATGCCTGATCAGTTCTTTTCCGGTACAGAGCCCCTGTGATGGAACTCTATGCCGGAAAAGAAAAACGCTAGTGTGAAAGTACCCCAAGGCACCTTTCACACGAGCGTGACGGATTGGCTCTGGATGCGTTCAGTGAAACTTGCACCATTTTGCAAGCAAATTCAGTCAGTTTTGTCTGCGATTGCGTTCAGTTTTTTCTGTGTGAGTGCAATGTGTTTTTATGCGTTTTTCACTCGCGTGATAAAAAACTGAAGGTTTACAAACATCTCTTAGCAACCATCAGTGAAAAACGTATTGCACCCGCACCTGCTTCCGGATGCAATGCGTTTTTTACTGAAGCCCCATTCACTTCTATGGGGCCAGGTTCTGCGTGAAAAATGCAGAATATAGAACATGCTGCGTTTTTCACGCAACGCAGAACTGATGCGTAAAAAAAAAACGCTCATGTACACAGACCCATTGAAATGAATGGGTCAGGATTCAGTGCGGGTGCTGTGCGTTCACGTCACTCATTGCACCCGTGCGGAAAACTCGCTCGTGTGAAAGGGGCCTAAGAGTGGCTGCACACTGTGCGGATTACGTGTGTGTTGTGTTTTTTTTTAAATATTTTTTTCTCCTGCATGTAGAAAATCCGCAACAGAATACAGTGTCAGCAACGCGACTGAGAGTTGCCAAATCTCATGGACATGGTGGAAAGTTTTTACATGCGGAAATTTACCTGCGGTACGGCTTTTAAAATCTTCAGCATGCCGGTTTCCCCAAAGACTTCAACGGGGTTGTTAAAACACACCGAAAATGAGCCACACAAAAACTGCAATTACTGCGGATTTTCTGCATACAGATCTGCCTGGTGTTGCACACAGCAGTGTCATTTATGCTGATTTCCTGCACAGGTTTTATTGCATGCATGCTGGTTTTGATGTGAAATCTGCACTGAAAATCCACACAAACAATTGATTTGTGGCAGATTTTTAAATTTTCACATGGAAACTATCTGCGCTGTTTAGCTGCCATTTGAAAGTTTCCTGTACTTAAGGGCTGTTTTCAAACGAGCGGATGCCGTGCGTGTCATCCGCAGCGTGAAATAGAGCCAAGCCCCGCTCCGGACAGCAGAGACACGGAGCATTAACATGATTGATAATGCTCTTTGTCTCTCTGTGATCTTTTTACTACACAATCTGAGTGAGATAAAGTTGTCACCCTGATTTAGTAGTAAAAGGTCACAGGGAGGCACGGAGCATTAGCATTCATGTTAATGGTCCGTGTCTCTGCTGTATGGAACGGGGCTTGGCACTCTTTCACACTGCGGGTGACACGCATGGCATCCACTCGTGTGAAACAGCCCTAACTGTTACTGTATTGAGCTGTGTGAAATTGATAACATAATCTGCACTGTGTGCATGTGTCCTTAGGATATGGCCACACGTGGGTTGTCCATAGTGGAATTTCTTATGGAAAATCTACAGTAGCAGTGAAGTGGATGAGATTTTAGAAATGTCATCCACATGCTGCAGAGAAAACCCTCAGTGTGAACTGTCTCTCATGCGGTGGGTTTTCAGGGTGCAGCATGTCTATTTTATTTTTATCTTTTTCTCTGTGGGTTTTACCCGCAGCTTTAAACAATGGCAATGCAGCAGAAGACTTGCTGTGATGCCAACAGCGGGTTTTGCCCAGATCTGCTGTGAATCCACCGCATGTGGCCACACACACTTAGCAGCAAAACATTTTTATATGCTAGAAATGCTGTATGTGTTCACCCTTGGTCTTTGATCACTCGCCTACTATATGGGTTTCCTCCCCCTATCAGATACCTAAGAATTAAATTCTGCCTCCTGGCACCACCGCAAATCTGCTGTTTGAGGTTGTGGTGCTCTGGTGGCCTCCTCCACAAAATGCCAAGCGTGAGAATCGGCGCAGAAAACTAACATATGCAGGTACTAAGTGATAGAACTCAGAATGGGAAGTGGAACAGAGACTGTGGAGAGATTTTTGCATAGACCTCTAGCAGCTGCATTAGTCGCCATAGCCTCTTTACTTACGCCTTACTCTTAGGGCTCATGCACGCAAACGTATTTTCTTTCCATGTCCGTTCTGTTTATTTTGCGGAACCATTCACTTCAATGGGTCTGCAAAAAAAAAAAGAAAGAAAGTTACACTGTGTGCATTTCCGTTTCCGTATTTCCGTTCCGCAAAAAAATAGAACATGTCCTAATATTGTCCGCATTACGGATAAGGATAGTACTGTTCTATGAAGGGCCAGCTGTTCCATTCCGCAAAATATGGAATCCAAACGGATGTCATCCGTATTTTTTGCGGACCACAAAATACACATGATCGTGTGCATGAGGCCTTACACTGTGAATTCCTAATGCCCTGCAGATGAACAGCTTGTCATAAATTTCAGTATCTCGTGTATGTTCCATATGCAGTATGCATGTAATGAAAACTGTGTACATGAACAAATGCACATTCGTTGTGTTTAAGTGACAGTCGCAGAGGATCATAAACCCACGTCTTTTAAGAAAGTGATTAAACCAAGAGAGACCAGCAAATAATGCTGTGGTCTAGACTTGGCAGCAAGCATTTCATTAGGAACTAGAACAACATTTTGAGCTTTTTACAAACCACAAGAAAATCCCTTTGAAGCAGGAATCCTCTGTACACAGATGGGATCTCCTTCTTGACGTCACCTTGGTTCCTGGAGTAGGAGAACGCTGCAGCATGTGTAAGGGTGCCTTCACATACGGCAGATTTTGTGGCAGAAAATTCAGCGACTGAAAATCTGTTCCATTCATTTGAATGGGGAAGCAAGCACATGGATTACTGCAGGCTCCATTAAAGGGTTTGTCCTACAAAAAATATTCTACAGTTTTCAAACCAGCACCTGGATCTGAATGCATTTGTAATTGCATGTAATTAAAAATTTTGCATAGCCACTGAGTTATTAAATAAAATGTATATGTATAGCGCCACCTGATGTAAACTTTTTTTTATATATTTCTTTGACCTGCTCACTGAGATGGCCGCACATGCTCAGTTTCATCCTTTAACTGCCCCTGAGCTGTTATAGGGAGAACTGAGACACGCCCCCTGACCTGCAGTAGAGAAGACACTCCGCTTGAGCTGCCAGCTTGATATAGAGCAGAGCAATGAATGGGGAGATCTGTGGACCCATGTGAGGTACAGGGCTGGTTCTGGCTTTGTTAGAAATAGGTTGACATGTACTATATGATGTCCGATTTTTCATTTTTTACATTAGTCATGGGAGAACCCCTTTTACGGTGAATGGAACAGATTTTCAGTTGCAGGATTTTCAGCTGCAAAATCTACCACGTGTGAAGGTGACCTAATTCTCCGTTACCGTGCATCAGTAACCTGAACTTAAGAGAAAAGTCTAACTATGTTCAGAGAAAATAATTTTAGGTGGAATTTCATCACATAAAAGACAAAAATTCTTTCCATTACTCCCCATGACAGCACCTGTGAGATATCCTCCCCCATCCGGACAGGAAACAGGAACTTCCCAGATCTTTAAATAGGGTTCTCCACAGTCCATCCTCAGTTTCTTCCTGTTTCCTGTCCTTAGGACAGGGGGATGGATCTTTCCCGGATCGTTCAGGGGGCTGCAGGGCTTCTAGGGTTTACATCCCATACCTATTAGTGGTCCCTGACTGTGTAAGTCTCCACTAGGAGCCGCTGTAAAAGTCTGGTATTTCGCGGTCCTCTTTTTGTTGCCATGGGGGGGGGGGGGGGGGGGGGGAAGCCTGGCGGCCACCTCGTTATCTTTATGCCTGCAGCCGGGCGAAGTTCCGCAGGAAGGCTTTCTCTCCCTGGCTCGCCGGTACGGCGTGCTCCCGCAGGTCCTGTTTCTGGCGCACATCCACAGGCGCGCCGGAAATGACGTGTGCTTTCCACATGGGACAGGGAAGGGGAGGGGCTGAAAACATGGCGGGCGGTGCACGGCCCATAAAAAGAGGATGCCGGCCAGCAACATTGGAAGGCAAGGTGGATACAGCCTGGGCGAGTTTAGCAGACAACCAGACTTTCCTTCCAGTTCCCCTCCAGTGTATCAGCTACAGGCAGGAGGAAGGGAAAGCTCAGCAGCGCATGGAGAAACAGGAGCAGCACACAGAAACTAGCATGGTACTCCTGGGAGGGGTAAGAGGGGTTGTACCCCACAGTCACCCTTTGGGGAGATTATTTCTTTATAATATTCTCCAGTAACTTGTATGGGCTGTGTGTTGATGCAGGTTAAAGAGGATTAAATAAATAAGATATCGCACTAGAAGAAATAGAAACCAAAAGGTGCTGCTGTAAATTGAGACCACTCACTCAAATAGAAGGATTATGAGAAATATATAAGGTACAGGGCACTCAAGAGACCGTGACCATGTGGTTAACAAATATATAGTTTTATTTAGATTAAGTCAAATAAAATAAATGCAATAAAATACACAATAGATAAATGCTTCTATAATAATATCACTATATTCATGCTATTCAAAAGTCCGCTAACATATAGATTATCATCAAGGCGGACCTCAGTAGTATGACCAGCAGAAAAATGGTATCACAGGTTAAAGAGGCCCCCAGGAAGGCTACCCACAAGTCAAAAGGGAGAGAATGTGGGATATGTAAAAAGTTGAGCCCGTCTTATCCAAAAGCCTGTTGTCAACCCTGCCTGGACAAATTGGTAGCGGAAGAATCCCAGAATATACAGAATGTGGTCAGGATGGAAATCCGTTGCTCTGTGGAACAATTAAAAAAATCGCTTCCTGGTTCTTCTAGGAAGAGAGAGGCTCAAGAAACAGAATTAGACTTCTCAGAGGGAGTGGTAGAAAGTAGGGATCGACCGATTATCGGTTTGGCCGATATTATCGGCCGATATTGAGGATTTTGAACGTTATCGGTATCGGCATCTATTTTGCCGATATACCGATAACGTATTGGGAACACAGAACGCGCTGCTCTCAGCGCTCTCTGTGTTCCCTCCGCAGCACAGGGGAGAAGGAAGCAGTGTCTCCCTCCCCCTGTGCTGCTGCTGCCGCTGCCGCCAATTTGAGGAGAGAACATAAGAGGAGGGGAGGGGCTGTGGCCACTGCGCCACCAATGAAGATAAGCCTTTTATTCATTCATATACAGGAGGCGGGAGCTGGCTGCAGAATCACATAGCCGGCTCCCGACCTCTATGACAAGTAGCTGCGATCCGCGGTAGTTAACTCCTCAGGTGCCGCGGATCGGAGCTACCGCTCATAGAGGTCGGGAGCCGGCTATGTGATTCTGCAGCCAGCTCCCGCCTCCTGTATATGAATGATTGAGAGACTTTTATCTTCATTGGTGGCGCAGTGCGCCCCCCCCAAGCCCCCCAGTATTAATCATTGGTGGCGCAGTGCGCCCCCCACCCCCATCCCAATCCCGGCCAATAGTAAAAACATTGGTGGCGCAGTGCGCCCCCCCCCCCCAGTATTACTCATTGGTGGCAGTGGCCACAGGATCCCCTCTCCCCTGCTCCTCCGATCGGAGCCCCAGCAGTGTAAGCCTGGGGCTCCAATCGGTTACCATGGCAGCCAGGACGCTAGTGAACCCCTGGCTGCCATGATAAGCTCCATGCTGCTGTGTGCACAAAGCACAGAGCAGCAGGGACAGTGTGAGCTCCTATTCACCCCGATAGAGATCTATCAGGGTGAATAGGACAAGGGTTCTAGTCCCTAAGGGGGCTAAAAGTTAGTAAAAAAAAAAAAAAAAAAAAAAAAAAAAAAAACACACACACAACACACCAAAATATTAAGTATAAATGAAAAATAAAGATTTACAAAAAAAAACCTACAAGTTAACAATAAACATTCATTTTCAGCAGATTTGTGTAGGAATTTTTTTTTTTCCAAAAATGAAAATTCCCAGAATATCGGTATAAATTATCGGCTATCGGCCTGAAAATTCACAAATTATTGGTATCGGCCCTAAAAAAAAAAAAAAAAAAAAAAAAAAAAAATCAATATCGGTCGATCCCTACTGGGAAGCAAATAGGTCTATTGATGGGGACCTCCAGAGATGCACTATCTGATCAAACACCTCCTGGCACAGGCACCACTCACCCTGACTGACCTTGTGCCTGCTCAGGAAGTCTGCCTGGAAGTTTTCTGACCCTTTTAGATGAACTCCTAAAATAGAACAGACTTCCCCTTCTAGCGACTAGAAGATCTTGGATGACAATTTTAGAAGTTGAGGAGAGCTGTGTAAGCCTGGGGCTCCGATCGGTTACCATGGCAGCCAGGACGCTATTGAAGCCCTGGCTGCCATGGTAAGCTCCATGCTGCTGTGTGCACTATGCACAGAGCAGCAGGGACAGTGTGAGCTCCTATTCACCCTGATAGAGATCTATCAGGGGGAATAGGACAAGGGTTCTAGTCCCTAAGGGGGCTAAAAGTTAGTAAAAAAACCCACAAAAATATTATACGGTGTGTATCTGTGGATGGCATTATGATGATATGGGGGGGGGGGGAATCTGTGGATGGCATTATGATGGGGGATCTGTGAATGCGTGATGGTGGGGGGGGGGGGGTCTGTGAATGGAATTATGATGTTGGGGGGGGGGGGGGGATCTGTGAATGGAATTATGATGATGGGGGGGGGGTCTGTGAATGGCATTATGATGGTGGGGGGGGGGGATCTGTGAATGGCATTATGATGGTGGGGGGGGGGGATCTGTGAATGGCATTATGATGGTGGGGGGGGGGGATCTGTGAATGGCATTATGATGGTGGGGGGGGGGGGGATCTGTGAATGGCATTATGATGGTGGGGGGGGGATCTGTGAATGGCATTATGATGGTGGGGGGGGGGGATCTGTGAATGGCATTATGATGGTGGGGGGGGGATCTGTGAATGGAATTATGATGGGGGATCTGTGAATGGCATGATGGGGGGGGGATCTGTGAATGGCATTATGATGGTGGGGGGGGGGTCTGTGAATGAAATTATGATGGTGGGGGGGGGGGATCTGTGAATGGAATTATGATGGGGGATCTGTGAATGGCATGATGGGGGGGGGGTCTGTGAATGGAATTATGATGGGGGGGGGGAAATCTGTGAATGGAATTATGATGGGGGATCTGTGAATGGAATTATGATGGGGGGATCTGTGAATGGAATTATGATGGGGGGATCTGTGAATGGAATTATGATGGGGGGATCTGTGAATGGAATTATGATGGGGGGATCTGTGAATGGAATTATGATGGGGGGATCTGTGAATGGAATTATGATGGGGGGATCTGTGAATGGCATTATGATGGTGGGGGGGGGATCTGTGAATGGCATTATGATGGTGGGGGGGGGGATCTGTGAATGGCATTATGATGGTGGGGGGGGGATCTGTGAATGGCATTATGATGGTGGGGGGGGGGATCTGTGAATGGCATTATGATGGTGGGGGGGGGATCTGTGAATGGCATTATGATGGTGGGGGGGGGATCTGTGAATGGCGTGATGGTGGGGGGGGGGATCTGTGAATGGCGTGATGGTGGGGGATCTGTGAATGGCATTATGATGGTGGGGGGGGGGGGGGAGGGGGATCTGTGAATGGAATTATGATGGGGGGGTGTGTATCTGTGGATGGCATTATGATGATATGGGGGGGGGGGGGATCTGTGGATGGCATTATGTTGGGGGATCTGTGAATGCGTGATGGTGGGGGGGGGGGGTCTGTGAATGGAATTATGATGTTGGGGGGGGGGGGGGTCTGTGAATGGAATTATGATGATGGGGGGGGGATCTGTGAATGGCATTATGATGGTGGGGGGGGGGGGATCTGTGAATGGCATTATGATGGTGGGGGGGGGGGATCTGTGAATGGCATTATGATGGTGGGGGGGGGGGGGATCTGTGAATGGCATTATGATGGTGGGGGGGGGATCTGTGAATGGCATTATGATGGTGGGGGGGGGGATCTGTGAATGGCATTATGATGGTGGGGGGGGGGATCTGTGAATGGAATTATGATGGGGGATCTGTGAATGGCATGATGGGGGGGGGATCTGTGAATGGCATTATGATGGTGGGGGGGGGATCTGTGAATGAAATTATGATGGTGGGGGGGGGGGATCTGTGAATGGAATTATGATGGGGGATCTGTGAATGGCATGATGGGGGGGGGATCTGTGAATGGAATTATGATGGGGGGGGGGAAATCTGTGAATGGAATTATGATGGGGGGATCTGTGAATGGAATTATGATGGGGGGATCTGTGAATGGAATTATGATGGGGGGATCTGTGAATGGAATTATGATGGGGGGATCTGTGAATGGAATTATGATGGGGGGATCTGTGAATGGAATTATGATGGGGGGATCTGTGAATGGAATTATGATGGGGGGATCTGTGAATGGCATTATGATGGTGGGGGGGGGGATCTGTGAATGGCATTATGATGGTGGGGGGGGGGATCTGTGAATGGCATTATGATGGTGGGGGGGGGATCTGTGAATGGCATTATGATGGTGGGGGGGGGATCTGTGAATGGCATTATGATGGTGGGGGGGGGATCTGTGAATGGCATTATGATGGTGGGGGGGGGGGTCTGTGAATGGCGTGATGGTGGGGGGGGGATCTGTGAATGGCGTGATGGTGGGGGATCTGTGAATGGCATTATGATGGTGGGGGGGGGGGGGGGGGGGTCTGTGAATGGAATTATGATGGGGGGGGGGGGGTCTGTGGATGGCATTATGATGGGGGGATCTGTGGATGGCATTATGATGGGGGGGAGATCTGTGAATGGAATTATGATGGTGGGGGGATCTGTGAATGGAATTATGATGGTGGGGGGGGGGGGGGGATCTGTGAATGGAATTATGATTGGGGGGGGGGGGGGGGTATCTGTGGATGGCATTATGATGGGGGGGGATCTGTGAATGGCATGATGGTGGGGGGGGATCTGTGGATGGCATTATGATGGGGGGGTTATCTGTGGATGGCATTATGATGGGGGGGAGATCTGTGAATGGAATTATGATGGTGGGGGGATCTGTGAATGGAATTATGATGGTGGGGGGGGGGGGTCTGTGAATGGAATTATGATGGGGGGGGGATCTGTGAATGGCATGATGGTGGGGGGGGATCTGTGGATGGCATGATGGGGGGATGTGTGATGGGGGGGGGGATTGGGGGATGTGTGATGGGGGGGGAATCTGTGAATGGTGTGATGGGGGGGGGGGGATCTGTGAATGGTGTGATGGGGGGGGGGATCTGTGAATGGTGTGATGGGGGGGGGGGGATCTGTGAATGGTGTGATGGGGGGGGGGGATCTGTGAATGGTGTGATGGGGGGGATCTGTGAATGGTGTGATGGGGGGGATATGTGAATGGTGTGATGGGGGGATATGTGAATGGTGTGATGGGGGGGATATGTGAATGGTGTGATGGGGGGGATCTGTGAATGGTGTGATGGGGGGGGGGGGGAATCTGTGAATGGCATGATGGGGGGGGGGGGGGGATCTGTGAATGGCATGATGGGGGGGGGGGGGGGGATCTGTGAATGGAATTATGATGGGGGGGGGGGATCTGTGAATGGAATTATGATGGTGGGGGGGGGGATCTGTGAATGGAATTATGATGGGGGGGGATCTGTGAATGGAATGATGATGGTGGGGGGGGGGATCTGTGAATGGAATGATGGTGGGGGGGGGGGATCTGTGAATGGAATGATGATGGTGGGGGGGGATCTGTGAATGGAATTATGATTTGGGATCTGTGAATGGCATTATGATGGTGGGGGGGGGGGGGGGGGGGGATCTGTGAATGCAATGATGATGATGGTGGGGGGGGGGGGATCTGTGAATGGAATTATGATGGTGGGGGGGGGATCTGTGAATGGAATGATGGTGGGGGGGGGGGGATCTGTGAATGGAATGATGGTGGGGGGGGGGGATCTGTGAATGGAATGATGGTGGGGGGGGGGATCTGTGAATGGAATGATGGTGGGGGGGGGGATCTGTGAATGGAATGATGGTGGGGGGGGGATCTGTGAATGGAATTATGATGGTGGGGGGGGGGGGATCTGTGAATGGAATTATGATGGTGGGGGGGGGGGGGGATCTGTGAATGGAATTATGATGGTGGGGGGGGGGGGGGATCTGTGAATGGAATGATGGTGGGGGGGGGGGGATCTGTGAATGGAATGATGGTGGGGGGGGGGATCTGTGAATGGAATTATGATGGTGGGGGGGGGGGGGGATCTGTGAATGGAATTATGATGGTGGGGGGGGGGGGATCTGTGAATGGAATTATGATGGTGGGGGGGGGGGATCTGTGAATGGAATTATGATGGTGGGGGGGGGGGATCTGTGAATGGAATTATGATGGTGGGGGGGGGGGGGATCTGTGAATGGAATTATGATGGTGGGGGGGATCTGTGAATGGAATTATGATGGTGGGGGGGGGATCTGTGAATGGAATTATGATGGGGGATCTGTGAATGGCGTGATGGGGGGGATCTGTGAATGGTATTATGATGGTGGGGGGGGGGGGGTCTGTGAATGGAATTATAATGGGGGGGGTATCTGGATGGCATTATGATGGGGGGGATCTGTGAATGGTGTGATTGGGGGGGGGGGGGTCTGTGAATGGTGTGATGGGGGGATATGTGAATGGTGTGATGGGGGGATCTGTGAATGGTGTGATGGGGGGGGGGTGGATCTGTGAATGGAATTATGATGGTGGGGGGGGGGGGTCTGTGAATGGAATGATGATGATGGTGGGGGGGGGGGGATCTGTGAATGGAATTATGATGGGGGGGTATCTGTGGATGGCATTATGATGGGGGGATGTGTGATGGGGGGGGGATGTGTGATGGGGGGGGGGGGGGTCGGGGGATGTGTGATGGGGGGATCTGTGAATGGTGTGATGGGGGGGATCTGTGAATGGCATTATGATGGTGGGGGGGGATCTGTGAATGGAATTATGATGGGGGGGGGAATCTGTGGATGGCATTATGATGGGGGATCTGTGAATGGAATTATGATGGGGGGGGGGAAATCTGTGGATGGCATTATGATGGGGGATCTGTGAATGGCATGATGGGGGGGGGGGGGATCTGTGAATGGAATTATGATGGGGGGGGGGATCTGTGAATGGAATTATGATGGGGGGGGATCTGTGAATGGAATGATGATGGTGGGGGGGGGGGGATCTGTGAATGGAATGATGATGGTGGGTGGGGGGGGGATCTGTGAATGGAATGATGATGGGGGGGGGGGGGGGATCTGTGAATGGAATGATGATGGTGGGGGGGGGGATCTGTGAATGGAATGATGGTGGGGGGGGGGGGATCTGTGAATGGAATGATGATGGTGGGGGGGGGGGGGGATCTGTGAATGGAATGATGGTGGGGGGGGGGGATCTGTGAATGGAATGATGGTGGGGGGGGGGATCTGTGAATGGAATGATGGTGGGGGGGGGGGGATCTGTGAATGGAATTATGATGGTGGGGGGGGGGGGGATCTGTGAATGGAATTATGATGGTGGGGGGGGGGATCTGTGAATGGAATTATGATGGTGGGGGGGGGGGATCTGTGAATGGAATGATGGTGGGGGGGGATCTGTGAATGGAATTATGATGGTTGGGGGGGTATCTGTGGATGGCATTATGATGGGGGGATCTGTGAATGGCGTGATGGGGGGGATCTGTGAATGGCATTATGATGGTGGGGGGGGGGGGGGATCTGTGAATGGAATTATAATGGGGGGGGTATCTGTGGATGGCATTATGATGGGGGGGATCTGTGAATGGTGTGATTGGGGGGGGGGGATCTGTGAATGGTGTGATGGGGGGGGATCTGTGAATGGTGTGATGGGGGGGGGGGAGGGGGGAATCTGTGAATGGTGTGATGGGGGGGGGGGGTGGATCTGTGAATGGTGTGATGGGGGGGGGGGTGGATCTGTGAATGGTGTGATGGGGGGGGGGGGGGATCTGTGAATGGCATTATGATGGTGGGGGGGGGGATCTGTGAATGGAATTATGATGGGGGGGGGGGGGTCTGTGGATGGCATTATGATGGGGGATCTGTGGATGGCATTATGATGGGGGATCTGTGGATGGCATTATGATGGGGGATCTGTGGATGGCATTATGATGGGGGATCTGTGGATGGCATTATGATGGGGGATCTGTGGATGGCATGATGGGGGGGGGGGATCTGTGAATGGAATTATGGTGGGGGGGGGGGGAATCTGTGAATGGAATTATGATGGTGGGGGTATCTGGATGGCATCATGATGGGGGGATCTGTGAATGGCGTGATGGGGGGGGGGGGGAAAATCTGTGAATGGAATTATGATGGGGGGGGAAAATCTGTGAATGGAATTATGATGGGGGGGGATCTGTGAATGGAATGATGATGGTGGGGGGGGGGGGGATCTGTGAATGGAATGATGGTGGGGGGGGGGGTCTGTGAATGGAATTATGGTGGGGGGGGGGGATCTGTGAATGGAATGATGGTGGGGGGGGGGGGGATCTGTGAATGGAATTATGATGGTGGGGGGGGGGGGATCTGTGAATGGAATTATGATGGTGGGGGGGGGGGATCTGTGAATGGAATTATGATGGTGGGGGGGGGGGATCTGTGAATGGAATGATGGTGGGGGGGGATCTGTGAATGGAATTATGATGGTTGGGGGGGTATCTGTGGATGGCATTATGATGGGGGATCTGTGAATGGCGTGATGGGGGGGATCTGTGAATGGCATTATGATGGTGGGGGGGGGGGGGGTCTGTGAATGGAATTATAATGGGGGGGGTATCTGTGGATGGCATTATGATGGGGGGGATCTGTGAATGGTGTGATTGGGGGGGGGGGGATCTGTGAATGGTGTGATGGGGGGGGGTCTGTGAATGGTGTGATGGGGGGGGGGGGGGGGGGAATCTGTGAATGGTGTGATGGGGGGGGGGGGTGGATCTGTGAATGGTGTGATGGGGGGGGGGTGGATCTGTGAATGGCATTATGATGGTGGGGGGGGGGATCTGTGAATGGAATTATGATGGTGGGGGGGGGATCTGTGGATGGCATTATGATGGGGGATCTGTGGATGGCATTATGATGGGGGATCTGTGGATGGCATTATGATGGGGGATCTGTGGATGGCATTATGATGGGGGATCTGTGGATGGCATTATGATGGGGGATCTGTGGATGGCATGATGGGGGGGGGGGATCTGTGAATGGAATTATGGTGGGGGGGGGGGCTGTGAATGGAATTATGATGGGGGGGGGGGGATCTGTGAATGGAATTATGATGGTGGGGGGGGGGGGGATCTGTGAATGGAATTATGATGGTGGGGGGGGGGATCTGTGAATGGAATTATGATGGTGGGGGGGGGGGGGATCTGTGAATGGAATTATGATGGTGGGGGGGGGGAATCTGTGAATGGAATTATGATGGTGGGGGTATCTGGATGGCATCATGATGGGGGGATCTGTGAATGGCGTGATGGGGGGGGGGGGAAAAATCTGTGAATGGAATTATGATGGGGGGGGAAAATCTGTGAATGGAATTATGATGGGGGGGGATCTGTGAATGGAATTATGATGGTGGTGGGGGGGCATCTGTGAATGGAATTGTGGTGGGGGGGCATCTGTGAATGGAATTATGGTGGTGGTGGGATCTGTGAATGGAATTATGATGGTGTGTGTGGGGGGGGGGATCTGTAAATGGCATTATGATGGTGGGGGGGGGGGGTCTGTAAATGGCATTATGATGGTGGGGGGGGGATCTGTAAATGGCATTATGATGGTGGGGGGGGGGATCTGTAAATGGCATTATGATGGGGGGGGATCTGTAAATGGCATTATGATGGGGGGGGGAATCTGTGAATGGTATTATGATGGTGGGGGGGGGATCTGTGAATGGCATTATGTTGGTGGGGGTGGGGGATCTGTGAATGGCATTATGGTGGGGGGGGGATCTGTGAATGGCATTATGGTGGGGGGGGATCTGTGAATGGCATTATGGTGGGGGGGGGGTCTGTGAATGGCATTATGGTGGGGGGGGGATCTGTGAATGGCATTATGGTGGGGGGGGGGGGATCTGTGAATGGCATTATGGTGGGGGGGGGATCTGTGAATGGCATGGTGGGGGGGGGGATCTGTGAATGGCATTATGATGGTGGGGGGGGGGGGATCTGCGAAAAATACTGTATATCTAACATACCAAAATTTTTTCATGGAATCGATATCATCGACAATTCTACATTTGTTTCCCAATTGCGTAATTTCCTCATTAGAGATCAAGGACGCCTATTACCATGTACCCATTCACCCCTTGGATATCTCAGGGTGGCAGTACAGGTGTAACAATCAGTTGTCCAGCTTCAATTTAGGGCCCTCCCCTTTGGAATATCGCAGGCACCCAGAATTTTTACAAAATTGATGGGGGAAGTGATGGCACAAATAAGGAGGTCAGACATTATAATTATTCCTTATCTAGAAGACCTGCTAGTGGTGGGGCAATCTCCAGAATCCCTTTCAGCTCAAGTTCAGGAAGTATTGAAGACATTAATGAACTTGGGCTGAATTATAAATTGGGAAAAATCGTGTCTTGACGTTTAGTTTCCAATGCACCTTTCTGGGAATTCAACTAGATTCCTTATCCCAAAAGTCATACCTCCCAAGGGGGAAGCTTCTGTCAATTCAACAAAGGATAGAGGAATTCAGCAGGTCCAGAATGACCACTCTAAGGGAGGCCATGTCAATCCTAGGATCAATGACATCCTGTATAGCGGCAGTAAAATGGACACAGTTCAGATTTAGAATTCTTCAGATGCACATGCTTTCTCTCTGGGACAAGGAACTAGTTTCTCTAGATCTCAAAGTTCCGCTGCCCTTGTCGGTAAGAGACTCCCTGATATGGTGGACAAGGTCAGAGAACCTAAGTGAAGGGGTGGAATGGATAAAGGACTCTAATCATCACAACCGACACCAGCCCCCAATGGTGGGGTACTCATTCAGTTTTGGGGTTTTCCCAGGGGCAGTGGTCAGTGTTTCAAAGCCAACAATCTGAAAACTACACATAGCTAAGGACGATATACTGTGCCCTGATGGAATGGTTTTCCTCTCTAAAAAACAGACATGTCAGGATTCTGCCAGACATTGCGACAGCGGTAGCCTAAATCAACAGGCAGAGGGGGACGAGATCTCCTCAACTTCTAAAATTGTCATCCAAGATCTTCTAGTCGCTAGAAGGGGAAGTCTGTTCTATTTTAGGAGTTCATCTAAAAGGGTCAGAAAACTTCCAGGCAGACTTCCTGAGCAGGCACAAGGTCAGTCAGGGTGAGTGGTGCCTGTGCCAGGAGGTGTTTGATCAGATAGTGCATCTCTGGAGGTCCCCATCAATAGTCCTATTTGCTTCCCAGTAGGGATCGACTGATATTGATTTTTTTTTTTTTTTTAGGGCCGATACCAATAATTTGTGAATTTTCAGGCCGATAGCCGATAATTTATACCGATATTCTGGGAATTTTCATTTTTGGAAAAAAAAAAATTCCTACACAAATCTGCTGAAAATGAATGTTTATTGTTAACTTGTAGTTTTTTTTTTGTAAATCTTTATTTTTCATTTATACTTAATATTTTGGTGTGTTGTGTGTGTGTGTTTTTTTTTTTTTTTTTTTTTTTTTTACTAACTTTTAGCCCCCTTAGGGACTAGAACCCTTGTCCTATTCACCCTGATAGATCTCTATCGGGGTGAATAGGAGCTCACACTGTCCCTGCTGCTCTGTGCTTTGTGCACACAGCAGCATGGAGCTTATCATGGCAGCCAGGGGTTCACTAGCGTCCTGGCTGCCATGGTAACCGATTGGAGCCCCAGGCTTACACTGCTGGGGCTCCGATCGGAGGAGCAGGGGAGAGGGGATCCTGTGGCCACTGCCACCAATTTTTAAAACTGGGGGGCTTGGGTGGGGGGCGCACTGCGCCACCAATGTTTTTAATACTGGGGTGGGTGGCGCACTGCGCCACCAATGAAGAGAAATCTCTCATTCATTCATATACAGGAGGCGGGAGCTGGCTGCAGAATCACATAGCCGGCTCCCGACCTCCTATGAGCGGTAGCTGCGATCCGCGGCACCTGAGGGGTTAACTACCACAGATCGCAGCTATTGCTCATAGAGGTCGGGAGCCGGCTATGTGATTCTGCAGCCAGCTCCCGCCTCCTGTATATGAATTAATGAGAGAGGTATCTTCATTGGTGGCGCAGTGGCCATAACCCCTCCCCTTCTCTTGTCCTCCTTCCTCTCATTGGCGGCAGCGGCAGCACAGGGGGAGGAGACACGGCTTCCTTCTCCCCTGTGCTGCTGAGGGAACACGGAGAGCGATGAGAGCAGCGCGATCTGTGTTCCCAATACGTTATCGATATATTCGTCAAAATAGATGCCGATACCGATAACTGTCAAAATCCTGAATATCGCCGATAATATCGGTAAAACCGATAATCTGTCGATCCCTACTTCCCAGACAAACAAGAAATGAAAGGGTTCCCCCCCCCCCCCTGAACTCAAGGGATCAGGCCCAAGGGATCGATGGGCTGTCACAACCTTGGGGCAAGAATCAAGTGTATGCATTCCCACTTCTCACACTTTTATCCAGAGTGATCCAGAAAATAAGGAGGGAGGAGGCAACGGTAATTTTAACAGCCCCCTATTGGCCAAAGAGAGTATAGTTTACTTGGTTAAGGAAGCTGTCTCTTGCGGATCCCTGGATACTACCAGGGTGGGAGGATTTGTTGTATTAGGGGCCTCTTCTTCATCCCGAGATAGGGAATCTACACTTCCTTAGAGCCAGGGGATTATCAGATCAGGTAGTAGAGACATTACTAGCCAGTAGGAATAAAGTTACCACTGACATTTATTTGGAAAACCTTTATTAGGTTTGCAGGCACGGATTTGGATCTAGAGATCCCTCTAATTTTAAATTTCTTGCAAGAAGGTCTAAATAAGAAATGAAGGCCTAGTACACTTAAAGTTCAGGTCTCTGCCCTTAGTGTATTGTTCGACTGTACTTTGGCATCTCATCCTTGGATCAAAAGATTCATGAAGGTGTCAATTAGATTAAATCCATTCCCTAACGCTGCGCTCTGTATGCGCGATTTTATGCGCGTTTACAGACGCGGCTCCGGAACAAGTGAACGCCCATTGTCGCGCGTTCCCGGAAGTCTATGTACGGGAACGCGCGACAAGACGCCCCAAAGAAGCTCCTGTACTTCTTGGGGCGTCGGGTGTTTTACAGCACGATCGTACGCGCTGTGAAACGCTCACGTGAGAACCTTTCCCATAGGGAAACATTGGTTCTTGCCTGTTGAGCGTTTTACAGCACGTAGGAAAGCGTTGTAAAACGCTCAGGTGTGAACCCAGCCTTAACCCAGATCATCTCACTGGGATTTAAATATTGTCCTTTCCATGCTCACGCAAAGTCCTTTTGAACCATTGGACTCAATCTCCCTGAAGATGCTGTCTTACAAGACGGTCTTTCTTGTAGCTATTACATCAGCCAGGCGAGTAAGGGAGAATTCAGCCTTATCTGTCTCCGCTCCTTATACCTTGATTTTGCCGGACAGAATTGTGTTGAGACCGGACCCAGCCTTTCTCCCTAAAGTAGTTTCCGAAATCCACAGGTCCCAAGGAATCAATTTGCCCGCCTTCTGCCAGAATCCCAAAAATGAAGGGGAGTAAAAATTCCATGCACTAGATGTAAGGAGATGCGTGTGTAAATACTTAGACGCAACAAAAGGGTGGAGAAAAACCCCTCAATTATTTGTTCAATTCCAGGGCCCAAACAAAGGTCTAAAAGTTACTAGCCGTACAATTGCCAGATGGATAATGAGAAGTCTAGCCTACTCCTCTGCAGATCTTCAGGTACCTTCAGGATTCTCGGCCCATTCTACAAGGGCAATAGCAGCTTCCTGGGCAGAAAAAGGCTGTGCCACAATTGACCAAATATGTAGAGCAGCTACGTGGAGCTCTCCAAGCACGTTTTATAGACATTATAGATTAGATCTATCTGCTGCTCTTGGCCTTTGCAGGCAGTAATCCAACCCTTAAGTTATCTAGTCTATTCTCTCACAGGTGCTGTCATGGGGCGTAATGGAAATACATTTATTACTCTTACGGTAATCTGTTTTCCATGAGCCCATGACACCACCTACTACCTACACACATAGTGTTAAAAGTAGTCTTAAAGAAGAAATATGCGGTCAGTCATATATTTAAGATGCTTTCTTTATGTATAGTATGTTCGTTTCTTTGTATTCAGAAAATGGAAGGTCCTAGGACAAACTGAGGATGGAGTAGTAGAATGGAGAACCGCACTCAATTCAGTAGTCTCTGGTGCCAATCAAGGGCTGAGAACAGCCAATGTACATATAGCGAAAATTGAGGCACACAGATTTAAAGTGTTGCAATCAAACTTTATTTTTTAAGTTTTGCAGTAGTTTCATACAATAGCCCAAAATTTATCCTTGGTACAAACAGTGTATTTTGACCAGACGTTTCGGTCATTTCAGACCTTCATCAGTGGTCACATTTTTTATCTGTTCTGGTGGGGAGATTCGGTCATCAGGGCTCGGATGTGTTGATTGCAACACTTTAAATCTGTGTGCCTCAATTTTTGCTATACAAACTGAGGATGGACTGTGGAGAACCCTATTTAAAGATCTGGGAAGTTCCTGTTTCCTGTCCGGAAGGGGGAGGATATCTCACAGGTGCTGTCATGGGGCGTAATGGAAAACAGATTAACGGTTAGAGTAATATATGTATTTTGCAACAAAATGGGCACTCATGACCCGGAGGCTTAATTGAGGGAGGTCCCCCTCTGCCACCTCCTCTTTCTCATTCACCATTCCTTGCGGTTTTTTTTCTTCTTTCTGTCTTTCCCTTTATTGCTTGTACTGAGACATGAATGATATTGATTCCTGGTGACAATTTCTCTGTAATATGGCACCTTTATAGTGTTATACATGGCACATAGAGTGCTGCAGGGACTCTGTGTGCCGCCATGTATACTCTGCTAGCCTAAAGCAGCGCTGTCCTGTAATCACAAACCCTTCTCTTAACCCCTGTGTTGTATATTTCTCCTTACCGGAGTTTAAGGGTTAATTCTGCATTAAAAATATACATCAAATGCATATTTTGTTTCTGTAAAATATAGAAGATATTAAAAATAGAGGTTATGTTGTCATCTGCGGGCAGAGATTATTGGAGAAAATCTTCTCTGTATAAATTTGCATGGCTTTATAGAGTCTGTCAGTATTTTTTGACCATACAAAACTGCTGACAGCACTGGGTAGGTGCTGGAGAAAGCAGTACAAACATACCCTTTGTACAGGGCTGGACAGTTCATCAAATTAATTTGCCCAGCAATATAAAAATTTTTTTTTTATTGTTAAATCAAATTTTTGGTCTGGAGCGGTTGTGTGTTAGTACAACCAGTGTACAGTCTCTTCAGTCCCTGCTGTATGGCACAGGCGGAAGGGACTGGAAGACCCTAGACAGACTGTACTTCTACATCGCTCTGGATCACCTTGGAAGCGAGCGCCCAGTGTAAGGGCTGGGATCGGAGATGACTCCCTAGATATCGTGGCTCCCTCTGTCCCCATTGGCCCCCTGCTGAAGTAATTGTGTGGTGTAGATGTGTTGCCATGGTAGTCAGTGGCCTAACAGAAGCCATGACTATGCCACAGGCATGTTCTAATAAACTGCCTGGCACTGATACCTCATAGGCTCTAGTGCATTGGTATGCAAGATACACCAACACATTATAAACTCAAGAAGACTTCGCATTTCTAAAGTCAAAAGTTTTATAAATAAAAATATATTTTTTCCCTTAAAGAACAAAACACAACACACGGTATCACAGTGTTCGCCACAACCTGTATAATAAAGATGACATGGGAACAACTTACACCATCTGCAGAAAAAAACAATGGAATTGTATTGTTTCTATCCCCCCTTAAAAAAAAAAAGTTAAATGTTAACCAAGGAGTCCAATGTGTCCTAAAATGTTAATATCAAATATATATATATATTTTTTACTATCGCCATAATTGCGCTGACCCATAGCATAAAAGTAACATACAAGGTACGCCACACGGTGAACATTATACATTTATAGTGCAAAAAAACAATGGCAATAATGCTTTTTTTTTTTTTTTCCTTTACAACCCAAAACAGTTAATAAGGTATATGTACCCCAGAATGGTGTCACTCAAAAATACAATTGGTCCCACAAAAAACAAGCACTCATGTAAAAATTGATATTTGTCCTTAAGGAGTTACTCCCATTTTGGACATTGGGGTCATATCACCAGGATATGCCCCTAATGTCCGATAGGTACGAGTCCCACTTCTGGTACCTGCACCTGTACTTAGAATAGAGCCTGCAAAGTCCCAGAGGCCAGCCTCCATTCATTCCTATGGGAGTGCTGAAAATAGCCAAGCAGTGCGCTCTGCTATTTTCAGAAGTCCCATTTAACCACCTCAGCCCCCTTAGCTTAAACACCCTTAATGACCAGGCCACTTTTTACACTTCTGACCTACACTACTTTAACAGTTTATTGCTCGGTCATGCAACTTACCACCCAAATGAATTTTACCTCCTTTTCTTCTCACTAATAGAGCTTTCATTTGGTGGTATTTCATTGCTGCTGACATTTTTTACTTTTTTTGTTATTAATTGAAATTTAACGATTTTTTTTGCAAAAAAAATGACATTTTTCACTTTCAGTTTTAAAATTTTGCAAAAAAAACGACATCCATATATAAATTTTGCTCTAAATTTATTGTTCTACATGTCTTTGATTAAAAAAAAAATGTTTGGGTAAAAAAAAAAATGGTTTGGGTAAAAGTTATAGCGTTTACAAACTATGGTACAAAAATGTGAATTTCCGCTTTTTGAAGCAGCTCTGACTTTCTGAGCACCTGTCATGTTTCCTGAGGTTCTACAATGGCCAGACAGTACAAACACCCCACAAATGACCCCATTTCGGAAAGTAGACACCCTAAGGTATTCGCTGATGGGCATAGTGAGTTCATAGAACTTTTTATTTTTTGTCACAAGTTAGCGGAAAATGATTTTTTTTTTTATTTTTTTTTTTTTCTTACAAAGTCTCATATTCCACTAACTTGTGACAAAAAATAAAAACTTCTATGAACTCACTATGCCCATCAGCGAATACCTTGGGGTGTCTTCTTTCCAAAATGGTAGTTATACTGCCCTGGCATTCTAGGGGCCCAAATGTGTGGTAAGTAGTTTGAAATCAAAAAATGTAAAAAATGGCCGGTGAAATCCGAAAGGTGCTCTTTGGAATGTGGGCCCCTTTGCCCACCTAGGCTGCAAAAAAGTGTCACACATGTGGTATCTCTGTACTCAGGAGAAGTTGGGCAATGTGTTTTGGGGTGTCATTTTACATATACCCATGCTGGGTGAGAGAAATATCTTGGCAAAAGACAACTTTTCCAATTTTTTAATACAAAGTTGGCATTTGACCAAGATATTTATCTCACCCAGCATGGGTACATGTAAAATGACACCCCAAAACACATTGCCCAACTTCTCCTGAGTACGGCGATACCAGATGTGTGACACTTTTTTGCAGCCTAGATGCGCAAAGGGGCCCACATTCCTTTTATGAGGGCATTTTTAGACATTTGGATCCCAGACTTCTTCTCACGCTTTAGGGCCCCTAGAATGCCAGGGCAGTATAAATACCCTACATGTGACCCCATTTTGGAAAGAAGACACCCCAAGGTATTCAATGAGGGGCATGGCGAGTTCAAAGAAATTTTTTTTTTTTTTGGCACAAGGTAGCGGAAATTGATATTTTTTTATTTTTTTTCTAACAAAGTCTCCCTTTCCGCTAACTTGGGACAAAAATTTCAATCTTTCATGGACTCAATATGCCCCTCACGGAATACCTTGGGGTGTCTTCTTTCCGAAATGGGGTCACATGTGGGGTATTTATACTGCCATGGCATTCTAGGGGCCCTAAAGCGTGAGAAGAAGTCTGGAATATAAATGTCTAAAAAATTTTACGCATTTGGATTCCGTGAGGGGTATGGTGAGTTCATGTGAGATTTTATTTTTTGACACAAGTTAGTGCAGGGCTTGACAAATTTCCTTGGAATGTAGGAGCCAGCTAAAAAAGTTAGGAGCCAGGCGGAGCCGCGTCATAAAGCCCCTAGTAGGTGCGCCCATAGTGCCCCCCCCCCACTTCTCCATAGAGCCCCCCCCCAATAATGCTGTATACCATGTTACATATACCGCCGCTCCGTCCCCAGACCCTATTGACTATGATGGGGACGGGGGTGGAGCTCCGGCGCAGCATGGCAGTTCGCGGTTAGAGGCCGCCGGACTAAAAAGTTGGACATGCAGTACTTTTACCATGCACTGCCGTGCTGCGCCAGAGCTCTGCCCCCATTATAGTCAATGGGGACGGAGCGGTGGTCCGGCGAAACAACGGAAGGACGGATCCGACAGGGTGAACCGCCTGCCAGATCCATCCTGCCGCAAGTGTGAAAGTAGCCTTAGTTCTATAGCTACTGAATGAGACAGAAGAAGGGATGCCTTTAACATATATCTCCTTGAGAAGCCAATTTGATCCTAAAGGGTTAATTCAAACTGTAATCTAAACTGTGTCCTGTCACTTCTCTCATCTCTGCTCCTGTCCCTTAATCTTATCACTGCTGCAAAAGCATCAGCCTCAGTGTAACCTGTTCTAGAGTCTGACTGACTGTTCTTTTAACTCAAAGAATCGAATGAGTCACTAAGTCGGATCTTTAGATTCTTTTAACCTGAGACTCATTCGATTCTTTCTCCCTGTACTTGTGTCAGTGACTCAGAGCTGCTAGTGCTTGCCTTGCCTCAGCTCTGGTTGGTTGGTGGGCGGGGAGGGGAGGGGCTGGCAGAAGCAGCTTCCACTCTACGATCAGATTACACTCCTCCCGAGCCCCTCCCCTCCCTGCTGCCAGCGTCTCTGCTATTGTGTGCTGTGACGGAGCTGTTTCAAACGGTGCTGCCTCCGGACAGAACGGCAGCTCCGCACTCGTCGCCCGAGCACCTTTGAAAACGGGCTGACAAATACCCAAGCGCCAATACTAAATTCCTGGTCGCCATGGCGACCTGGCGCCTGGGATTTGTCGAGCCCTGAGTTAGTGGAATATGAGACTTTGTAAGAAAAAAAAAAATAATTTCCGCTAACTTGGGCCAAAAAAATGTCTGAATGGAGCCTTAGGCCTCATGCACACGACCGTATTTTCTTGCGGTCCGCAAAACGGGGTTCCGTTTTCCCGTGATCCGTGACCGTTTTTTCGTCCGTGGATCTTCCTTGAATTTTGGAGGATCCACGGACATGAGCCAAACGGATCCGTCCTGAATTACAATGCAAGTCAATGGGGACGGATCCGTTTGACGTTGACACAATATGGTGCCATTTCAAACGGATCCGTCCCCATTGACTTTCAATGTAAAGTCTGGAGTCCCTTTATACCATCGGATTGGAGTTTTCTCCAATCCGATGGTATATTTTAACTTGAAGCGTCCCCATCACCATGGGAACGCCTCTATGTTAGAATATACTGTCGGATATGAGTTAGATCGTGAAACCTCATTTCCGACAGTATATTCTAACACAGAGGCGTTCCCATGGTGATGGGGACGCTTCTAGTTAGAATATACTACAAACTGTGTACATGACTGCCCCCTGCTGCCTAGCAGTATCCGATCTCTTACAGGGGGCCGTGATCAGCACAATTACCCCTCAGGTGCCGCACCTGAAGGGGTTAATTGTACTATCATATCCCCCTGTAAGAGGTCAGGGCTGCCAGGCAGCAGGGGGCAGACCCCCCCCCCCCCCCAGTTTGAATATCATTGGTGGCCAGTGCGGCCCCCCCCCCCCTTCCTCCCTCTATTGTAATAATTCGTTGGTGGCACAGTGTGCGCCCCCCCCTTCCTCCCTCTATTGTAATAAATCGTTGGTGGCACAGTGTGCGCCCCCCCCCCCCTTCCTCCCTCTATTGTAATAAATCGTTGGTGGCACAGTGTGCGCCCCCCCCCCCTTCCTCCCTCTATTGTAATAATTCGTTGGTGGCACAGTGTGCCCCCCCCCCTTCCTCCCTCTATTGTAATAATTCGTTGGTGGCACAGTGTGCGCCCCCCCCCCCTTCCTCCCTCTATTGTAATAAATCGTTGGTGGCACAGTGTGCGCCCCCCCCCCCCTCCTCCCTCTATTGTAATAACTCGTTGGTGGCACAGTGTGCGCCCCCCATTGGTTCCCCCTCCCTCTATAGCATTAACAACATTGGTGGCCAGTGTGCGGCCCCCCCCCCCCCCCCCCCGGATCATTGGTGGCAGCGGGTTACTAGCAATAGTACAATAGTAAAAGATTCATACTTACCTGGGAGCTGCGATGTTCGTGTCCGGCCGGGAGCTCCTCCTACTGGTAAGTGACGGTTCATTTAGCAATGCGCCGCACAGACCTGTCACTTACCAGTAGGTGGAGCTCCCGGCCGGACACTAACATCGCAGCAGCAGGTAAGTATGAATCTTCTACTATTGTACTATTGCTAAGTAACCATGGCAACCAGGACTGTAGTAGCGTCCTGGTTGCCATGGTTACCGATCGGAGCCCCAGCGATTAAACTGGGACTCTGATCGGAACTCCGCTGCCACCAATGATGGGGGGGGGGGGGGGAGAGATGGGAGGCCGCACACTGGCCACCAATGTTGTTAATGCTATAGAGGGAGGGGGGGCCGATGGGGGGCGCACACTGTGCCACCAACGAATTATTACAAGGGAGGGAGGGGGGGGGGGGGCGCACACTGTGCCACCAACGAATTATTACAATAGAGGGAGGGGGGGGGGGCCGCACTGGCCACCAATGATATTCAAACTGGGGAGGGGGGGAGGGTCTGCCCCCTGCTGCCTGGCAGCCCTGATCTCTTACAGGGGGCCGTGATCAGCACAATTAACCCCTTCAGGTGCCGCACCTGAAGGGGTTAAATGTGCTGATCACGGCCCCCTGTAAGAGATCGGGTGCTGCCAGGCAGCAGGGGGCAGTCTTGTACACAGTTTGTAGTGTATTCTAACTAGAAGCGTCCCCATCACCATGGGAACGCCTCTGTGTTAGAATATACTGTCGGACTTGAGTTTTCACGAAGTGAAAACTCAGCTTTGAAAAAGCTTTTATGCAGACGGATCTTCGGATCCGTCTGTATAAAAACTAACCTACGGCCACGGATCACGGACACGGATGCCAATCTTGTGTGCATCAGTGTTCTTTCACGGATCCATTGACTTGAATGGGTCCGTGAACCGTTGGCTGTGAAAAAAATAGGACAGGTCATATTTTTTTCACGGCCAGGAAACACGGATCACGGATGCGGCTGCAAAACGGTGCATTTTCCGATTTTTCCACGGACCCATTGAAAGTCAATGGGTCTGCGAAAAAAAAACGGAAAACGGCACAACGGCCACGGGTGCACACAACGGTCGTGTGCATGAGGCCTTACAGGGGGGTGATCAATGACAGGGCGGTGATCAGGGAGTCTATATGGGGTGATCACCCCCCTGTCATTGATCACCCCCCTATAAGGCTCCATTCAGATGTCCGTATGTGTTTTGCGGATCCGATCCATGTATCAGTGGATCCGTAAAAATCATACGGACATCTGAATGCAGCCTTACAGGGCGGTGATCAATGACAGGGGGGTGATCAGGGAGTCTATCTGGGGTGATCAGGGGTGAATAAGGGGTTAATAAGTGACGGGGGGGGGGGGGGGGGTGTAGTGTAGTGGTGTTTGGTGCTACTTTACTGAGCTACCTGTGTCCTCTGGTGGTCAATCCAAACAAAAGGGACCATCAGAGGACCAGGTAGCAGGTATATTAGACGCTGTTATCATAACGGCGTCTAATAATCCTGTTAGGGGTTAAAAAAATCACATCTCCAGCCTGCCAGCGAACGATCGCCGCTGGCAGGCTGGAGATCCACTCTCTTACCTTCCGTTCCTGTGAGTGCGCGCGCCTGTGTGCGCGCGTTCACAGGAAATCTCGCGTCTCGCGAGATGACGCACGGATGCGTCCAGGAGGAATGAATCAACCACCTTCCGGACGCATCCGTGCGTTAGGCGGTCCGGAGGTGGTTAAACAAATGGGAAGCGCACTCTGTAAGCGCGGCCCAATTCTATTGAGCTTACGGACATAGATGAGCCAGCGCTCAGCTGTTTTCAGTACTCCCATAGGAATGAATGGAGGGCGGACGCGCCCTCTGGCACTTTGCAGGCTCTGTTCTAAGTATAGGTGCGGGTCCTAAAGGTGTGACCCGCACCTTTCCGACCTTGTAGGCATATCCTAGCGATATGACCCCAAACTCCAAGAACCCCATCAAGTTGATATCAAAATAATATATTTTTATTACTTTTTTTTTTTTTTTGCAAAATGAAACCGCCTTACCTTTTTGTGGAGCTATTAATAAATAAAAGCTCCACAAAAAGTACCGTATGTTTGTCCTGCTCTCCCCAGTCCCCACCTAGGGCTGTCAACAGTTCTGCATGGTTAACTTGCTTGAAAAGGCGGTGGGGCCTTGGAGGACCCATATAGTGCCAAAATTGTGCAACAGTTCTGGTGTAAAAATGTGTCTCAAAGTAAGCCAACTAATAGTTGGTGTAGAGTCAGCGAGAAGTGTCTATCCCTGCACCAGATGTGTCGTCCTGCCTGAGCCCCCTGTGATAAGTCTGATGCAGGTCTAGACACCCTGTCTGAGGTTACTCCATTTATAGAATTTGTAAATCGGGGTCAATAAATATGGTGCAGATAAGGTATGCCAGATTTTTATATTTTTTATTTTTTTTGCAAATTTAATTGAGAATTCTGACATTTTCTGTAATGTCTCTCCCCCAGTGTTGCTTGTGCTGATCAAGAATTTTGTAATTGCCTAGAAGAGTTTTCTGAATACGTGAGAATGTCGTTGCCCTTTTGCAGAATGCATGCCAAACTTTAACCCACGCCTGTATATCAGCAGAGCTTAATTGCATTTTAAGAGAACCTGTGTGCTTAAATACTTGCAGCCTCCATGGAGCATCTCTTCATGTATCTGTGTTGTGCCGTTACTCTATTATTCCTCCCATAAATGGGTGAAAAAATTGACAGCTGGGTGTTACCGTTCCTTGTCAAATGGTTGTGTCCCTACATAGTCTGATACTGGCTGTACAGATTGGACAGTGTCTGTGTGCAGGGACACACCCCTAACTGGTAATACCCAGTTGGCATTTTATTAATAAATTTCTAAGAGGAATAACAGAGGAATTACAGAACGCGAAGAGTTAGGCTACTTTTACACTTGCGGCAGTGGAATCCAGCAGGCAGTTGGGTCACCGGAACTGCCTGCTGGATCCGGCAAAACGTATGCCAACTGATTGCATTTTAAGACTGATCAGGATCCTGATCAGTCT
Organism: Bufo bufo; assembly: GCF_905171765.1. Lineage (NCBI taxonomy): Eukaryota > Metazoa > Chordata > Amphibia > Anura > Bufonidae > Bufo > Bufo bufo. Next base: position 652,357,635 of record NC_053390.1, on the reverse strand, counting down.
TACAAATGCATTGCAAGAACGGATCAGTCTGTCCGATTGTCATACAGACAAACAGATCCGTTTCGATTTTTTTATTTATTTATTTTTCTACATTTTTACCAGTCTGCGCATGCGCAGACCGGAAGGACTGATCCAGCGTTCCGGTATTTTGAATGCCGGATCCGGCACTAATACATTCCTATGGAAAAATTCGGCAAATGTTTAGTTTTTTTTTGGCCGGTGATAAAACTGTAGCATGCTGCGGTTTTATCTTTTGCCGGGTTCAGTCAAAAAGACTGAACTGAAGACATCCTGATGCATCCTGAACGGTATGCTCTCCATTCAGAATGCATAGGGATATGCCTGATCAGTTCTTTTTTGGTATAGAGCCCCTAGGACGGAACTCTGTGCCGGAAAAGAAAAACGCAAGTGTGAAAGTACCCTTAGAAGAAAAAATGCTCCAGAATTGATGGGATATGAGTATTTACTATAGCTGTCATGTCAGGAAAGGTAAGAGGTCACAAAAACAAGGAAACTTTTTAGTCTACATCCAGACGACACTAAAAAACTTGCTTAATAACAGCCGTTTTCAGAACCATTGCAGTCTATGGGGCTATTCACATGGCTATTTTTTAATGGCCATTCAATAGCGGCCGTCAAAAAATAGGATATGGCCTATTTTGGCTGTTTTCATGGCCAGACAGTGCCCATTGAAAACAATAGGACTGTTTAACGGCCACTTAGGCAAGAGTGCACGGGTACACTAGTAATAAAATTGACCCTTCAGGGGTTAAACGAAAATGGGGGAAAAAATATATAACTCATCCATTGGCACACGCTTGGACGCCTGCTCCTCACAGAATGCAGAAGAACCTGACACCCCCAACGTGTTGATGTCATTACAGGTCCTTTCAGGAGATATCCTGTGAGGAGTGAGTGTCCTCTTTACTGCATGTAGCAAGACCTGCGATGCGTCATCGCACTGGGAGCGCATCCAGTGAGGAGTGAGTGTCACCGCTCATTCAAGTGGATGAAGCAAGTATTTGTCGGCACTAGCGGGGATGTGGGGAAGGCCGGGGCACAACGGGGGGCCATTATAACTACAGGGGGTAGAAAGGGCATTATTTATATTAGGGGCATACAGTGAGGGAACTGCAGGGGGTGGCGTTTTAACTTAAAAACGCTATGAAAATCAGCTGTTAAAATGGAGGCAAACTATCTGTTAAAAACAAACAGACCAGATGCAAAAATAGGTGAAAAATGGCCATGAAAAACGGAGGGTGTCGTGTGAATGTAGCTCTGTGTACGTTTTATTACTTGGAGCACTACATTCCAGTAATATTCTATCCCTTCTGTGCAGCAAAGTGACCTTTGCGCTTTTATACTTAATGTGACTTTGTACAATGAAGCCTGTATAAACCAGATATAACGCGGGCAATTCGTGAATGCAGCATCTTCTCTGACCCAGTTTCCTTCACCTCATTCTTATCTGATAATGATCGTGGAGTCTGCTGTTCTAGACATGGAGCAGTCTAGCACCATCTGTACTGCCATATGCAAGGCTAAGCAAATAGAAAAGGAAATTGCTAAAGGCGGCAGTGAGGTAACCGTGGTAGTGGATGTATTTTCTCCTATTCTGAGAAACTCATATATATCACACATACACACAGTACAGACCAAAAGTTTGGACACACCTCATTCAAAGAGTTTTCTTTATTTTCATGACTATGAAGGCATCAAAACTATGAATTAACACATGTGGAATTATATACATAGCAAACAAGTGTGAAACAACTGAAAATATGTCATATTCTAGGTTCTTCAAAGTAGCCACCTTTTGCTTTGATTACTGCTTTGCACACTCTTGGCATTCTCTTGATGAGCTTCAAGAGATAGTCCCCTGAAATGGTCTTTCAACAGTCTTGAAGGAGTTCCCAGAGATGCTTAGCACTTGTTGGCCCTTTTGCCTTCACTCTGCGGTCCAGCTCACCCCAAACCATCTCGATTGGGTTCAGGTCCGGTGACTGTGGAGGTCAGGTCATCTGGCGCAGCACCCCATCACTCTCCTTCATGGTCAAATAGCCCTTACTTTCAAAGTTTTCCCAATTTTTCGGCTGACTGACTGACCTCCATTTCTTAAAGTAATGATGGCCACTCGTTTTTATTTACTTAGCTGCTTATTTACTGCCATAATACAAATTCTAACAGTCTATTCATTAGGACTATCAGCTGTGTATCCACCTGACTTCTCCTCAACGCAACTGATGGTCCCAACCCCATTTCTAAGGCAAGAAATCCCACTTATTAAACCTGACAGGGCATACCTGTGAAGTGAAAACCATTTCAGGGGACTACCTCTTGAAGCTCATCAAGAGAATGCCAAGAGTGTGCAAAGCAGTAATCAAAGCAAAAGGTGGCTACTTTGAAGAACCTAGAATATGACATATTTTCAGTTGTTTCACACTTGTTTGTTATGTATATAATTCCACATGTGTTAATTCATAGTTTTGATGCCTTCAGTGTGAATCTACAATTTTCATAGTTGTGAAAATAAAACTCTTTGAATGAGAAGGTGTCCAAACTTTTGGTCTGTTATATATATATATATATATATATATATATATATATATATATATATATATATATATTTAAATATTAATAATTCGGCGGCACCAGTCAGGGCTCAGGTGCAAGGTCCAAGGGAATTAGCTTCTCACCCTTAATATACGTATGAAATCGGACAGCACTCAAAGACTTGAAAAAACGTTGCTTGAGAGGCTCAGTTGTGAGCTGAAACGTTGCAATTGTTCCACATGGGTGAATAAAGACATCACGTTTTTTCAAGTCTTGGAGTGCTGTCCGATTTTTATATATATATATATATATATATATATATAAATAATTATTGCAACGTCTGGGAATTTTTCATATAAACGTTGTATGTCTATTGGATTATATAGGTCAGGCATGCTCAACCTGCGGCCCTCCAGCTGTTACAAAACTCCCAGCATGCCTGAACAGCCTACAGCAGGGCATTGTGGGAGTTGTAGTTTTACAACAGCTGGAGGGCCGCAGGTTGAGCGTGCCTGATGTAGGTGAGTGTAGGATTATTTGTAGTCACTAGTGTATATAATGGTGACCCTGGCATGTGCCGGCTGACTCCACTGTCAGGAGCTGGGAATGGCCCTGCTTTTTATCTATGGTTATCAAATAAATATGTGAATGTCTTTCTATGACTTTATTGACTGTATCCTTGTGTGTGGCCTCAATGTGCATTTTTGATTAAATCTGCGTGAAGCCTGCACTTTATACTTGTGGATTCTGCAGCACCATTCCCATGCGCTGGTGACTGTGGTCTGTGACTGTGTTTAATCTTTCCACCATTATATTACACTTTGGTCCTCCGGTACTAATTACCGCTTCCATAATGCAAGAGCTCATTAGTATTTGCCCCATAAGACGCATCTGACTGGCTACAGGTAGAATTGTATCTATGCTGTTTAGGTATTACCATTACCATCACATTTATACCATCCATGGCGTTCATGGGTAGGTGCACAGAAAGACCTAAGACCAGCAACCAGATGAGCATCCAGATAATCGTGTGGTCCTGGCACTCCATGGAAAAATACTTAAATAAATCATTTACTTCAAAACATTTTAAAAAGGGACGCGCAAGTACTGGGTCCAAGCGGATGCATATGAATCTTATACCCTTGGAATACGTACTTTCACGCTGCCCGCTCGATCCGGCAATCCGGATGCAAACTGATGGAATTTGGCAGACTAAACCGGATGCGGATCCGTCTGACAAATGCATTGAAATACCGGATCCGTCTCTCCGGTGTCACCCGGAAAAATTGATCTGGTATTCATTTTTTTTGCATTTTTAAAGGTCTGCCTATGCGTAGACAGGAAAGCCAGATTTGTTTTGCCGGAACACTTAGTGCCGGATCCGGCACTAATACACTTCAATGTAAATTTAATGCCAGATCCGGCATTCCAGCAAGTGTTCAGTATTTTTGACCAGAGATGAAACTGCAGCATGCTGCAGTATTTTCTCCGTCCAAAAAACGTAAAAGGGACTGAACTGATGCATCCTGAACGGATTGCTCTCCATTCAGAATGCATTAGGATAAAACTGATCAGTTCTTTTCCGGTATTGAGCCCCTAGGATGGAACTCTATGCCGGAAAAGAAAAACGCTTGTGTGAAAGTACCCTAAGTAATTGGTACTGTATTACAATATGCACATCTAGCACTTTACGGCTACCAGTCGGGAGCTACATACTCTAAGGGATTTTGTTATATCTTGGAGGTATATTCCCCGTATTAAGAGCCGTCTCCTGAGTCCTGTAGGATCATATCGGTTCAGGTACTTTATCAGATAGTGTTCTTGTCTCAACAGCATTTTTTTTTATTCTTGTAACCAACCTTTTCTCCTCTCTACCAACATTTTTTTTTACATAATATGATCTAGGGGGAACCTTCCTCGCATTCTCAAACCTTGATGAGCTGTGACTTTCGGGTACAGTAAAACGCGTTGGAGGTTTGGGACCTAAGCATTAGTAACAGAGATTAATTTGTAGTAACCCCCCTTTTTTGGTTAATTGGATCTGTAATATATTATCAAATTTTATTAACTATGTTATCAGTAGAGATGAGTGAATTTCATGTTTATGAAATTCGTTCACTCTTTGTTTGGTGGTAAAAGCAGAATTACATTATGGATTCCGTTACCACGGACCATAACGCAATTCTATGACTGAATGCATAATGGAATGCCTTTAGAGGCATTCCGTCATAATAGAAGTCTATAGGCTGCAAAATGGATCCGTCCCGTTTCTGTTATGCAGGAGAGGACTCCCCTGCATAACGGAAACAGGACAGATCCGTTTTGCAGCCTATAGACTTCTATTATGACGGAATGCCTCTAAAGGCATTCTGTTATGCATTCCGTCATTGCGTTATGGTCCGTGGTAATGGAATCCATAACGCAATTCTGCTTTTACCACCAAACGAAGCGTGAATGAATTTCCCAACATGTTATCAAGTTATTGGGATTTGATTTATAATGTATAATACATGACCCTTGAGGTCACATAAGGTAGTGACAAACCGTATCAGGGACATTTTAGGGTCACTCGGGATCGCCACCATCGCGGTGGCCATTCCGTATATAGGCAGGGCCTACAGTATAGGGGTAGACAGGGACACTATTCCTTTCTTCCCTAGTGCCCGTAAGTCCAACTATAGCATTTTAGGCACTTATGGAGATTTTTTAAATCCAAAAAATAAAGGTTATGTTTTAATGGTGGTGGTCTGTGACACCGTTTTATATTAGTAGGTGTTATACAGACACATTGATCAACAGGAGCCAGAAGTGGCCAACCCCTTTAAGGCTACTTTCACACTAGCGTTTCTATTTTCCGGTATTGAGATCCATCATAGGGTCTCAATACCGGAGAAAAATGCTTCTGTTTTTGTCCCATTCATTGTCGATGGGGACAAAACCTAACTGAACAGAATGCTCCAAAATGCATTCCGTTCTGTTTGGTCGCATTCCCATACCGGACATGGGATGCGGAGCAAGACTGATCCGTCATGACCCACAATGCAAGTCAATGGGGACGGATCCGTTTTCTCTGACACAATAGAAAACTGCACGGATCCGTCTTGGGTACGTTAAAGATAATACAACCAGATCCGTTCATAACGGATGCAGATGGTTGTATTATCAGTAACTGAAGCGTTTTTGCTGAACCCTGCCGGATCCAGTAAAAACGCTAGTGTGAAAGTATCCTAAGCCAGTTCTGGCCATGGTGGGGTTTCCTTTTCTTATGGACATATTCCATACTGAGTGGCAGTATAAAGGGAAACCTAAGAGAACATTCCAGACGTCTTGTGGCTTTAGGATTATTTTACTATGCCAGGCAAGTGTGTAACTGGTTAAAACATAAGGTATCATTAGCGTCTATTTTAATGCTATCTTTGTCCTGTTTCTATGACTACTAATTTCAGAGAACTTTATCACTATTTTATAGAATTTATCACTTGTATCTGGATTGCAGAGAAAATAACGGAGCAGAATCTACTGCGCGTCAGTCCATGTAATGAGAAACAACTGGTTTAGGAAATGTGACATCTTGTAAAGCCTGTCATGGTCACGGATGTCTTTACTGTAAATCACAAATTCTTAAGCTCTCGGCTGTCTACTCGTTTACTGTTGATGGCCTGTCCTCGGGGTAGTTCATCACTATCTGATCAGCGAGGATCCGACATCCCCCGCCAATCAGCCGTTTCAGTATAGCGCCAACTCTGGAACAAACAATTGTCTATTGTGTAGTGAAAGGAGCTGGATTCCGGAGCGCTGTTCCTATTGAAGTGAATGGGAGCAATAACGCTGCAGTTACAAGCTCTGTCCACCACACAATGGATGGAGCTGTGTAGTGCTGCTCTGGAGCTATTCTGAAACGGTGGATAGACCTACCGGACCCTCGCTGATCAGATGTTGATTGCCCATCCTTCGGACAGGCCATCGGTAGTAATGGCGTTGGCAACCCTTTTAAGACCCCCATACACATTAGACTACTGTTGGATGAACCTGCCATTTCCTTGGCGTGACCAATTTGACAAAGGGATTAATATATTAGAAACTCCGGCCTCCCCACTCCCGGCAATCCGTACTGAGGCAGAACTGTGGAGTTAGGCCCCTTGCAGACGAGCATGTCCGTATTAGGTTCGGAAGCATTGCGAATGCGTTCAGTGAAAAATGTGCGATTTGGCAGGCAAAGTCATTCAGTTTTGCCTGCGATCGTGTTCAGTTTTTATCGCGCAGGTGCAATGCGATTTTAATGCGTTTTGCACGCGCGTTATAAAAAACTGAAGCTATACAAACATCTCTTATCAACCATCCGTGAAAAAAGCATCAAATCCAAAGTTTAGTTTTACCTTGCTTTTTAAGTGTACAGTTTTTCTTGTATTATTTTTGCTTGTACTGAAGACCCATCAGTCTGTTCACGGAAGTAGGTGTCAGAGGTGAGTGCAGGCTTGCATCAGTCTGTTCACGGAAGTAGGTGTCAGAGGTGAGTGCAGGCTTGCATCAGTCTGTTCACGGAAGTAGGTGTCAGAGGTGAGTGCAGGCTTGCATCAGTCTGTTCACGGAAGTAGGTGTCAGAGGTGAGTGCAGGCTTGCATCAGTCTGTTCCCTGGACTCCTGTCTTTTGCATTTCTGCTTCCTGTAGCTTCAGCCAGGCATGTACAGAGAGTAAAGGAGCCCACAGTGTGCAGGCATGACTAAGCGAATACAGCAAAATCTAGTAAAGCATGCCTTTATTTCATACATCAACACATTAGGGGTCATATCCCCCTGCACCATGCCGCACCATGCCTCACCATAAGGTTATCCTGAAAAAGATAATGATGACATCCTTCCTCATGATAGGTTATCATTATCACATCAGGGGGGGTACAAGTCCCATCACCTCCGCCTATCAGCTGTTTCAGGGAACCAGTGAGCTCCCCGGAGCTCTGGTGTGTGATGGAGGCTCCCGCCAGCTTTCCAAGTACTGTGCCATACATCGTATTAGTGGCAGTGCTTGGTATTGCAGTTCAGCCCTATTGACTTGAATGGGGATGAGCTGCAACTATGCCATGTGACCAATGTGCAGTGATGTCACTGGCCTAGGAAGAGGCTGCCGTACTCCAGGCCTTCTCTAACAGCTGATCGGCACAGGTCCCGAGTGTCGCACCCCTGTAGATCTGATACCGATGACCTAGGATAAGTCAGAAGTATTTAAAGCTCATCCCCCTTTGGTCAGTGTGCATTTAATCAAATCGACGCCATCTTGTAACAAGTACATTTCATCATATAGACCACAAAACTGGCGTAAATGATAAGACATCTGCTGGGGCCCATGCCCCGCCTTCACCATGCCCCTTTTTCAGATATCGATGAGCACGTTCTTGAAACGCCAAGTGTGACTACATTTAGTCTAGTATTTTTTTTCTCTCCAGTTTTTGGCATAGGGGGCAAAGTAAATGGCCCGCATTGTTTGCTATTGAATTTTTTTATGCTGTTTACCATTCACCATAATTGACATGATATTAAATCTTTTGTTATTTTACAGTTCTTAAAGGGGTTGTCCAGTTCCTGTTAAAACTTCAGAAATTGTATAGATCTGTGTGCACTGGCTCGTGAGCTAGAAAGGTGTCCCCACCTTACCCTACACACTGATCCCCGACCACCCATGGGACCCTTGTGTAGTTGCTGAATGTAGAGGCGACCATCTCCTTTTCTGTGCAGGCTCTGAAAGTGTGTAGCGCATGCACAAATTAGTGTTCATGTGGGTAAGAGATCTGATCGCTGCCATCCTGTAAGCTATGGACGCAGCGGGGAGCTTTTCTTGCTAGTACTCAGCATTTGATGGCATTTTTGAAATTTTCCCAATAAGTTGCCGACTTCTTTACGTCGCACTCGCCATTCACTTCTATGGGGTTGAGTACGATACAAACCACAGCCGCTGAACAATGTATGGCGTTGTGCTTGGTAAGCATGGAGACTGCTTTCACAGGAGTGTCTGTGCCTTCTCAAACAGCTGATCGTGCCGGGTGTCAGACCCCCACTAATCAGATACTGATGACCTATCCTGAGGACGCTGGTTTTCGGCACCAAATTCACGCTGAAAGCTGTGCCAGAAATACTCAGTCTGAATATACCCTTATTGTTGGGGTACTGCTACACATTCAGGGTTTTTGAAGCTAAAACCAGGAGTGGATTCAAAAAAGGAGTAATCCACTCCTGATTTTGGCTTCAAAAACTGCTTCAGCTGCTGTCATATGGCAGTATTTGCTGTAATATTCCCAATATGGTGTCAGAAAGCTCAGTACTGACCACGACGTGATCTCTTGGCTTAGGTGCTGCATACCATACACACACCCACGCACCATCTGAGGGGTTGGCTGTCTGGTACTGCCACATTAAGGGAACCGGTCACATTGAATGTGGTGTCTGATCAGTAGACAGCAGGTCATAGAGCAGGAGGAGCTGAGCAGATTGATAAATAGTTTTATGGTAAAAGATTCCGTATAATTTATATCTCTGCTCTTTCAATACTTAGTAGCGGCAGGCAAGTGTCTTCTGGTTTGATTTTGGGCATGTTTACATGGGGTGTAAACCAGTTATTCTGTTGAGCCCCACGCCTACTGTACTGTATAGAGGTGCCCACTGTGATGTAGATGTAGTGAGTGCAGCACACGAGGAAATGTGTCCGTGTTCTCCTTCTGCAAGGCTTTCCCATGGAGACAGAATGATGTCCCTTTTTACTGTGATAATTGTCGGTTACTATACTAAGATTGTGGAATACATAAGGGAATGGGTTTAGATGATGCAATGACGAGGTCTATTCCCACACTGCTCTCTACAAGGTGTTAGCATATTGTGCCTTTATACTCATTAGTTTCCGGTTTTGCCTGTAGTATTTCTCTATATTAAAGAGAACCCATCCCCATAAAATGCAGTGCAATCTGCAGGCAGCATGTTATAGAGCAGGAGGAGCTGAGCAGATTGATATATAGATGTGTGGGAAAAGATTCAGTAAAACATGTAAAGGGGTTTTTCTGGGATCTGATTGGTGAATGTCCGACGCCCCCATTGATGAGCTGATTGAGAAGGCATCGGCACTTAAAGTACCGCCGCATCTTTCCCTCAGCATTGCCTAGGCCGAGTGACATCACGTTCGTTGGTCACATGGCCTAGGCACAGCTCAGCCTCATTGGAGTAAGTGGGGCTGAGCTGCAATACCAAGCACAGCCACTTTGCAATGTACAGCGCTGTGCTTGGTGAGCAGGGAGAAGGCCCTGCAGCTGATTGGTAGAGGTCCGACAGCCCCTCCAATCAGATACTGAGGACCTGTCCAGAGAATCTCAGAAAACCTCTTTAAACCTTTGCTCTTTTTTGCATCAGGGTCATGTGGGTGTTCCTACTTACTCATTGACAACCCTCCCTATATTTGTAGTCAAGCCGTTAGCTGTCAGTCACTGAGTGGCACCGCCTACATGACTCCATTGCATAGAAAGAGCAGATATATAAATGTAGAAAATACAAGTTTTACTGAATCCTTTCAAATAAAACTGTCAATCTGCTCAGCTCGGTCCTGCTCTGTAACATGCAGACTGCACTGCATTTCATGGTGTTTCCACCACATCGTGGCATGGAGGTTGAGACAAAGGTATAGTTACTTGCTGAACCGTCATATCGTTTGGTGTTTAATAAGATGCTAACATATAACTTAGAAATGAAAAAAGCGGACATGGTGCACACACGTGTATCAGGCCGAACATTTCCGGCTTCCGGGCTAGACCAACATGGCATTATAATAATTGTCACCCTGGGTGTAAATGGCTTCTGTCTTATTAGGAAAGGCTGCTGATTGGTGCAAATTGCACCAAAATTGATCAAAATGGCTTTGTGTTTGGATCCAGAAATGTGACTCCTCATTGCACCACCTGAAGGCCACCAATAGTCAGCCTATTTAATATATTTGTATAATGCATTCAGTTCTAATTCTTCTTTTTTCCATTGTATTTGCAGCTTGTAGGCGGGCAGTTTGACCTGGAGATGAATTTCATCATTCAAGAGGTAGAGAGCATTATTTGTATGGTTGAACTGTTGGACAAATGTGATGTCACCTGCCAAGCGGAGATCTGGAGCATCTTTACTGCCATCCTGAAGAAGAGCATTCGCAATCTTCTGATCTGTACTGAAGTTGGTTTGGTTGAACTGGTTTTGAACAGAATTAGTAAGGTTGACGGCATGATTGCAGGTAATTGAAGCATTACTTGTTTCTGTCCAGTGACCACTGGTATAGAGAATGTCTAAAAAAAAATTAAATAAAAACCTGCTAGTAATCACTTCTTCCTACTACTATGTTGGCTAAGGCCTCATGCACAAATCAGCCATGTGGTGGCAAAAAGGTCCGTATACTGTGGAGCTATGGGCTTTCAGTGTTCCTCCATATGGCACTGCATTACAGAGATTGCCCCCCCGGAAGAACTACCGTACTCCTTGGGGAAAATACCTTTGTAATACAGCGACCAATGGACATGGAGACAAACTGAGGTACTGTAAGACCCCATAGATTGGTATGGGTTCTGTGTTACATGAGATTTGTATATGATGTCATTTAAGGAAGTATTTCCCCATTAACTAGAGCAACTTTGACATTTATTTTCCCCAAGCAAGAGCTCCAGCAGGCCCATACTTTGCTGGTTGACAGTTAAGGTTGCTCCCTTGTTCGTTTATTTATAAAAAAAAATTCACTTCCATATTGCTTATGACGACTACACCCCTCATTTAGGCTTTGTTCACACCAGTGACATCGCTTTAGTGGAAACCGTTGCAATTAGGACCCATAGTTCGTGTGCATGCAGCCATGCTGGCACATCGTGCCCTTTAGAGGTCTGCGAACAAAGTTGATGCAGGCAAGTCGCAGAATGTGGTATGTAGGGCAGATGCCATCTCCTGACACTAAAGAGTTTCAGGATGCTAGTGTTTTTCTCTGGCCATGAGGTCTCCCTGGGATCTTCTGTCACCCAGCCATGCTAGACGGGTATCCTCCCTACAATATTGCCCCACCCCAGTAAGTGGTCAGTCTACAGGTCCTGTAGTATCTGCTTAGCATATTTTGATGTTCTGCAGAGGATGTGGCATGATTGATACTTCTTGATATAGAGGCTCTTGTGCTAGCTTATACAGTGTTCTGGGGCTGCTGGTGTCAGGACCTTTTTAAAGGGGTTCTCCTCAGGATAGTTAATATCAGATCAGCAGGGGTCCGATTCCCCGGCACCCCAGTCGATCAGTTATTTGAAGAGAAGACCTTCTCTTTGTTTACATGCTCGTGGTTGCAACCGCAGCGGTGAGCAGGTGCAATTACAGCTCTGCCGCTACATTCACTTCTATGGGACAGCTCCTTCCTGTTCAAATGAACCGGAAGGAGCTGTCCCATAAAAGTGAATGGGACGGCTTAGGTGTATTTACACCTGCTCACCACTGGGGTTGTGATGGTGAGCAAGAAAACAATTAAGAGAAGGCCGCAAAGCTGATTGACAGGGTTGCTGGGAGTTAGACCCCTGCTGATCTGATATCGATGACCTATCCTTGGGATGGACACTACATGGAGGCTGAATGATCGCTACTGCATACCCCATGCAGTTTACATTTTTGGCAGCACTTCGTTGGGTTAAAGGGGTCGATGTGCTACCAGCAAGTAAGCATTTTATTTTACTTTTTTTTTTGTACCCATTTACAACTCAATAACTGATCGCTGCCTTCTTTACACTGGGCAGTGATCAGCAACACCTTATGAATGCTCCCTTCCAGTCAGTTCATTTACGCCTTACTTTTCACACCTCCACTCGAGTATCTGATTCCATTAAGACAATCCCTGGTACCGGTAGTAACATTACTATTGTTCAGTGACTGCTCTTGTGAGAGCCATGTGACACAAACCTACTCTGCCAGTTATGTTTTATGAATTTTTGTGAGTATTAGGGCTCATGCACACGAACGTACTATCTTTCAGTGTCCGTCCCGTTTTTGTTTTTTTGCGGACTGTATGCGGAACCATTCAATTCAGGGAAGTTACTCCGTGTGCATTCTGTTTCCATATGTCCGTTTGTCCGTTCCGATTTATAATGTTGTATTTTCTGGCCTGACCTTGGCTGTTCTGAATTGTACTCTCATAAGACTGTCAGTACAATTCAGTGCAAGCATTATAATGCTGTAAGTTAGGGTCACAGGAACATCGTTCAGTCTGGGAAATACCGCTGTCACAGAGAGTGTACTTCCTGCACTGAAAAGCTTGTGTGAAATTGCCCTTAGATCAGTGGAGGTCCTACTGCTGGGCCCCTCACTGACCATGAGAATGGAGAGCCATACCCCTCAGAGACCCCTGAAATGAATGAAGCGACAGATCTCGTATGTACATTGCTACTCCATTCCTCTCTAAGGGAGACAGCAGAGTACAGTACAGTACTCTGCTGTTTCTGGAACTCCCATAGTCCTATTGAAATGACTGGGACTATGTTGTAGTTCCTGAACAGTGGGTGACTAGAAACACCTTTGTGCATGAGAAATCAGTGAAGAAACTGCACACTTGGCTAGCTCTGCAGCTCCTTTGCGGTTGCAGCGATATCTCATCGCTAACTTTAAAGAGGACCTTTCATGGGTCCAGACTTAATAAAATAACTACCCGGGAGAAGGAGACGCCCTTTGAGAAACAGGGTAGTCTCCTCCTCCCTGTACCGATGCTATTCATTAGCATTCCAGGCGGGAAAACTGCAGGGGGGCATAGCGGGCGAACGGAGCGGCGCCCAGACAAGCTAGTAAGCAATATTACATCCCTACATAACCTGCTACTTATTTTATAATGTCTGGACCCATAAAAAGGTTCTTTTTAATGAGAGAGAAGCAGTTTATACACAGAAACATGGGCAATCCCAATGAGGGAAATCCACAAATGGTACAAAAGGTTTATGCCGTACTTTGGTACGATTTATGTATAATGATTCCTATTGGTGAGAAAGAAAGTATTTTTTGATAGTGTCCTCAGTGGGGGAGCCTCTGTTAGGAATGCTATTTGCCACGTACATTCTTTCTAATTATTTTTTTTTTTTTTCCTTTTTATATAATTTTGCTGTAATATCCTCTAATTCTTTCATTTTTGTGTAGTTAAAAAAGAAAAAACGTTTTACCTCTTAATTATATTGAGTGGTTATTTGTGCTTCTCTCCATGGACTTTTTTCTGCATTTTTCTGAGCATCACTAAATGCTTTCTATACATTTTTTCATTTTTGTATAGGCTCTGTATAGAGTCCTTTATTACAGGTAATAATTTGTTTATAATGGGAATTACTGTACATTTTGTGTTTTTAGTCAAGAAGCATTCCCTAAAAAAGAAAAAAATTGGCTAAACTACCAAACCTCTTTTTCCTCTTGAAGTACTTATCAAGTGACTTTATTCTACTGTATTTTATTTGTTGCAGATTTGTTGGTGGACATGTTGGGGGTGCTAGCAAGTTACAGCATCACTGTCCGGGAGCTAAAGCTGTTTTTCAGTAACCTTCAGGGAGAAAAGGGACATTGGGTAAGTGAAAACTCTGTAACATACAAAGCATTTGCAAGGTCTTCAGTCCCTTTCCTTTTTTTCATGTTTTTGTTGTGTTGTGAAAAAATAAAAATCAAGTTTTCCCCCATCAGTCTGCACTGAATATCACAGAAATGGAAAATTTGAGAAATTGAGAATTGTTTGCAAATTTATTAAAGGAAAAACTAAAGTTTCACATGGACCTAATTATTCAGACCCTTTACTAAGACACTTGAAATTTTAGTTCTGGGGCCTTTCATTTCTCTTGATCATCTTTGAGATGTTTCTACAACTTGATTGAAGACCACCTGTGGTAAATTCAGTTGATTGGACATGATTTGGAAAGACACACCCATGTCTCACAGCTGACATTGCATATTGGAGCAAAAACCAAGCCATGAGGAGGAAAGAACTGTCAGTAGAGAAGGGTACAAGAGCACAGTGTCCTCCATAATTCTGAAATGGAAGAAGTTTAGAACAACCAGCTCTAGGAAGAGTTGTGGTCTTCCCAACAAACTAAGTAATCGGGAGAGCATGGCATTGGAAAGAGATGTGATCAAGAACCCCCCCCACTCTGGCCACTCTGAGCTCCAAAGATTCTTTGTACTGATGGTAGAGACCTCCAGAAGGTCAACCTTCACTATAGCATTCCACCAATCTGGGCTTTATGGCAGAGTGGCCAGACAAAGACTCTACTAAAAGACACGTGAAAGCCTGCTTGGAGCTTGCAAAAAAACACTTGAGGAAACCAAGATATAACTTTAGTCTCACTGCTAAGTGTCATATCTGGAGAAAACCAGGCACTGCTCATGACCTGCCCAATACCATCCCTACTTGAAAGCATCGTGGTGGCGTTTCTAAGTGGCTGGGACAGGGAGACTGGTCAGGATTGAGGGTAAGCTGACTGGAGCAAAGTATAGAGATTTTCTTAATGAAAATATGATCCAGAGTGCTCTGGACCTCAGGCTAGGCTGGAGGTACACCCTTCAACAAGACAATGACCCTAAGCACACAGCCTAGACAACGAAGGAGTGGCTTAGGAAGAACTCTGTGAATGTCCTTGAGTGGCCCAGCCAGAGCCCTGACTTGAACCCAAACTGACATCTCTGGAGAAATCTGAAAATGCCTGTCCACCAAGAGTCCCCATCTAACCTGACAGATCTTGTAGCTAAAAATCCCCAAATCCAGGTGTGCAAACCTTGTGGCATCATACTCGAGAAGACTGGGGCTGTAATCACTGCCAAAGGTCAACTAAATCCTGCGTCTGAATATGTATTTCAATGCAATATTATAGTTTTTTCTTCCTAATTGGCAAAGATTTTGAACATTCTGTTTTCACTTTATCATTAAAGAGTACTGAGTGCGGGGGTATTTTTTTTTTAGTTATTGCATTATACTTCTTTTTAGCTAAAAATCTTTTTTTCAATAGGTGTTAAACATTGAGATTCTGTAGTAGCAGTCTCTGTGTTTACTCTGTGTGAAGCCAAATCACTGATCTCCTGACAGCTCATAAACACACATCATAGCTCAGGTCTTATCTTACTGATAAGAATATAGCTTAAATAAGTGTTTATGAGCTGTTACAAATCCAGATATAAGGACTATACATAGCCGTCTAACAGCTCAAAGTGAAAGAAAAAGTAGGATGCTCACAATTGGGCTAAAACATAACGTTTTATGACAAACTGCTTTTTTTCTTTTTTTTTTTTTTTCAACTGCATTTTTATTTGATTTTTAACATATTTAATAAATAAGGAATACAGACTGGACACTTCTCCGATCTGGTAATATCAGCACAACATATGAATTAACATAAGGAAAGAACATTCAAACCCCCCTCCACCCACTTAAAGACCCCCTTTTCCCCAGTTCCTGAGCATTCGCCTGGCACTCCAGTCCTCTGCCGACAAGAATGACTACATCTACCTAATCGCCTGCTCTAGACGCCCTAATGTCCCTTTTAAGTGTTCCTGGAGGTACCATGTGGTTGAGCTGAAAGGCATTATGAAAGTTCTCAACTCATCATCTAGTACTGCACATATGTGCCCCTTCCATTTTTTCATTAGGCCTCATACAGAAGACTAATAAATAGTATGCTCAGCTCCCAAGCATTCCATCCGCAAACCGTGCTTAATTTGCTTTAAGATTTCCGAAGGCACAGGTATAGAGGCTGTTAGCCACTGTTTTAACAGGCATCGTTTGGCCGACCATTAAACCCATATGTACTATTTGAGGCAGTGGCTTTACCTCTGGGTGCCAATGGAACAGAATCTGTTTTGGGGACAATGGAATGTCTATCCTCATGAGTCTGCTGACTTGATTCCTCACCATCTCCTAATATATGGAGGCTTGCGGGCACGACCAGATACTATGTAGAAGATCTGTATTTGGTCTATGGCACTTCAGACAACTGGTTAACCTGTCAATATTTTGCTGAAAAGTTTTAATAAAGAGCAATTGAAAACATTATTTTAATCCCAAAATGAGTAAAATGCAATCATAAAAAATTGCCCTGAAGATGTTAATAGCTTTTTAAACTATTACCCCTAAGGCCTCATGCACACGACCGTTCCGTTTTTTGCGGTCCGTAAACCGCGGATCCGCAAAAAAACTGAAGCCGCTTGTGTGCCTTCCGCAATTTGCGGATCGGAACGGGCGGCCGTCAATATAAATGCCTATTCTTGTCCGCAAAGCGCGGACAAGAATAGGACATGTTATATTTTTTTAGCGGGGCCGCGGAACGGAGCAACGGATGCAGACGGCACACGGAGTGCTGTCTGCATCTTTTGCGACCCCATTGAAGTGAATGGGTCTGCATCCGAGCTGCCAAAACGGCGGCTCTGATGCGGACCCAAACAGCCGTGTGCATTAGGCCTAAGGCACTCTGGTTTTTACCATGTTTTATAAAATTTATTTAGTTTACCATTATTTCACATTTTGTCATTGCTTTTAAGGCTTTTTTATTTTATTTTTATAGATATATCTTTGTGTATTTATTTTATTCTCTTTACTATTTTTTAAGTGTAAAGCGATTTATCTTGCATATTTCATTTTTTTTTTTAGCCTCCTCATGCAGTAAAGCTGTTGTCGGTGTTAAAGCACATGCCTCAAAAGTTTGGTCCCAATGCCTTTTTCAACTTTCCTGGGAAGAGTGCTGCAGTAAGTAGGAAGAGATGGGTCTGCTTTGCATCTTTTAACATGTATGATTATCGCAATCCACTGATTTCACATGCAGTAGCTAAAAAGTGTGGGGTTTACCCTTTATTTCTTGGACTGTGTTCACATGTTGAAGCTGTACTGTAGATTTTGCTGCTGTGTGTGTGTGTGTAGATAGATAGATAGATAGATAGAGAGCAAAAAAGTTCAGTGGCAGCACCGTCAAAGAAAAAGAAAAAAATACGGGTGCAGCTGGCCCAGCGTGGATGAAAGCCAATCCAAATAGACAGAAATAACAAAAAGGGCAGCACTCCAAAAAGTAAAAGAAGAAAAAAAATCTTTAATTACCCATGCTGGACAAGCTTGTCCCGCATGGGTAATTAAAGATTTTTTCTTCTTTTACTTTTTGGAGTGCTGCCCTTTTTGATATAAATATAAATAAATATATATATATATATATATATATATATATATATATATATATATATATATATATATATATATATATATATATATATATATATATATATATATATATATATATATATATAATATATATTTATTTAGTAAAATACCCAACCTTTTCCATATGGATTTTAGAATATGTTGTGTATTTGCCTTTTTTGTAGATTTGTGTTTTCTTTGCATTGTAGTAGTTTCTATGATGAAGGAAAGTATGCCGCCGTGTACGGTGGCACAAGCAGTAAAATGACATTATTTTTACCACCTGCTGACTTTGTTTTTGAACCGCAGGCCATTGCCTTACCTCCAATAGCAAAATGGCCATATCAGAATGGCTTCACGTTCCACACTTGGCTAAGAATGGATCCAATAAACAACATCAACGTGGACACGGCAAAACCGTATTTATATTGGTAGGTGGATTCTTTCTCTCTGCCATGGACACATCTCTGTATGAGCAAAGTGTATTATGAGCTAGGAGTTGTAGGATTTAAGGGGACTCTGTCAGCTCCAGAACTATTTTCATACTCTTTCATGCCCACACTGTGCTTTGACAGACCATCAGTAAATTGCATTGTGAGTAGAGATGAGCGAACTTCTGTTTTAAGTTCGGCGTCTAAAGTTCGGCTTCCGGTAAGCGGAGGATCCCGATATGGATTCCGCATTCCGTTGTGGTCCGTGGTAGCGGAATCAATCATGGCCATTATTGATTCCGCTACCACGGACCACAACGGAATTCGGAATCCATATCGGGATCCTCCGCTAACCGGAAGCCGAACTTTAGACGCCGAACTTAAAACAGAAGTTCGCTCATCTCGAATTGTGAGGACTCCTCTCAGGAGTCCTTCTCAATGTATTTTACTGCTGGTTTGTGGGAGCACAGCGTCGAAATAAAAGTGAGTATGAAGATGACCATTACATAACTGGACTCTGCATCACTTACAATATACACCGCTTACTCTAGTTTGGGGGGTGTTTTGGAGCTAACAGATAATTAATTTTATGATCTGTATATTACAGTATTGTGCAGGATATCCAGCTGATTCATTTCTGAGCCTTTTAAAGAAAACCTGTCACCTCTCCTGATGTCTAAAATATTAAATACTTGTGTTCTCCATGAGATGATTTTGGATCGTCTTTTCTAGTAACTATGGGGGTCATTTACTATGCTGAAATATATATAAATTAGGTGCAATCTGCAACTTGGCCCCGCTCACGCCAAGTCTAAAATTGCAGGCTGGGAAGGGGTCGGGCCGGTAGGCTCATCTCTTTCACCATTTTCTAAGTCTGTTTTAGGCATAGTAGCGGTCTTGCATTTAGAACAGGCACTGAATGTGGCGAAGTTATGGAGAGGCCTGCGCCTATAACACCGGTCCCTTATGTGTTGTGCTGCTCCTCTGTTATGCACCTTAGAGAATGGTAACACCCAGTTTTTCAATTTATTCAAACACTTAAAGGGACTCTGTCACCACTTTCTAACCCCCCCTTTTCAAAGTATTGTTATCTGCATGGCGCCCCTGTGATTATAAATGTGTTGTTAGAAGTTAAATTCGCCGTCTCCTTTTGATAAAAAGAGCTTTTATCTAACCTGTCAATCTTCTTGATAAGGTGCCCAGGGCGTTTCTTTTCGTCTCAATCTGCCGCCCGCCGCCGCCACCGTTGGTGCCCAGCTCCTCCCCTCATGCTTTCAGCGCCGCCTGAATGTAATCAAATACGCCTCCGGCTCTCTCTGTGCCCCCTCCTCCTTTTCAAAGATCCCGCGCGTGCGCACAGGGCTGTGCCTGATGCGCCCGTGCGGACATTTACAATCAGCCTCATTGAGCGAAGTGCGCATGCGCGCACTTCGCTCAACCTCCTCATCAGACGAGCACTGCAGCAGGCTGCAGTGCTCGTCTGATGAGGAGGTTGAGCGAAGTGCGCGCATGCGCACTTCGCTCAATGAGGCTGATTGTAAATGTCCGCACGGGCGCATCAGGCACAGCCCTGTGCGCACGCGCGGGATCTTTGAAAAGGAGGAGGGGGCACAGAGAGAGCCGGAGGCGTATTTGATTACATTCAGGCGGCGCTGAAAGCATGAGGGGAGGAGCTGGGCACCAACGGTGGCGGCGGCGGGCGGCAGATTGAGACGAAAAGAAACGCCCTGGGCACCTTATCAAGAAGATTGACAGGTTAGATAAAAGCTCTTTTTATCAAAAGGAGACGGCGAATTTAACTTCTAACAACACATTTATAATCACAGGGGCGCCATGCAGATAACAATACTTTGAAAAGGGGGGGTTAGAAAGTGGTGACAGAGTCCCTTTAAGTCATAGTTGTGTGTCAAACTGTGTTGGGACATCCTCTCTCCCCCAACAGGTCACACCCAGTTGTCTGTTTATTCAGACATTTCTAAGATGCGTTACAGAGGAACACCCGAATGGAGAGTTATATGAATAGATAATCCAGAATGCAAGTAGTTTGTAAAACAGACCTGTCAGGAGAGGTGACAGATGCCCTTTTTAAGTGTCTAGTTTTCTTGTTATAGATATGCCATTGTATTACTGCCTAATATGTATATTTTTATTTTTAAGCTTTAGAACAAACAAAGGACTTGGTTATTCTGCTCATTTTGTTGGTGGCTGCTTAATTGTCACATCCATAAAGTCCAAAGGAAAGGGTTTCCAGCACTGCGTGAAGTACGATTTCAAGCCTCAGAAGGTATGATGTGTGGTGCTTATTGATTAGTTATTACTTTCATGTGCTTCCCTGTTGCTTAGTTTGTGTTTTCCCTTCCCATTTCATGTTGATGTTAGGACTTAAGCCTCATTCACACCTCAGTGTTCGGTCAGTGATTTCCATCAGTGATTGTGAGCCAAAACCAGGATTGGAGCCTCCACAGACATAAGGTATAAGGGAAAGATCTGCACCTGTTCTGTGTTTAGAGCTGCACCAGCTTTTGCCTCACAATAAGGCCTCATGCACACGGCCGTTGTGCGGCCCGTTCCGTGCATTGGGGACCGCAATTTGCTTTCCCCAATGCACGGGCAACGTCCGTGCAGCGACCGGGACGGATAGAGACCCATTCAACTTGAATGCGTCTGTGATCCATCCACACTGCAGAAAAATAGAACATGTTCTATTTTAATTATTTTTTTGCGCTGCGCAGGCATGGATAGAAACACCATGGAAGCACTCCTTAGTGCTTCTGTGGGGTTCCCTGCCTCCGTTCCACACCGCAGCTCTGGATTGCGGACCCTTTCAAGTGAATGGGTCCGCATCCGTGATGCGGGGAGCTCACAGCCAGTGCCCACATATTGCGGACCTGCTGTTTGCGGGCTGCAATACGGCCACGGTCGGGCATCGGTTGTGTGCATGAGGCCTAGCTGATGTAAATCACTGACCAAACACTGACATGTGAATGAGGCGTTAGAGCTATGCTTCTCACTTTAGCTATGTTAACAGTGTTTGAACGCTCTCTTGTCAATAGACCCCTATGGGCATGACAGATGCCAAAAAGAGCACCCACTTGGCATCTGCTAGATGATTTTTTTTTTTTTATTATTATTATTTTATAGGAGGCACAGCCTGCTGCATATTTGTAGAGTTAGGTACTGCAAAAAAGAAAAAAGTATCGTGCCTAATTCTCTCATCCAGTAGCCAAAGTCTAAGTCAACTTAAAAAAAACAAAAAAAAAAACAAGTATGTTAAAAAACTAAAACATCCAGCATATTAAAGAAACCCTCCTAGAATTTTTTTTCCCCTGGCCTGTAAGGTACATGTAAATTGTAGTGTCGGCAAGATTATCGGTGGCTGTAGTTGTGATTTATCCATTCCGTTCTGGTCTCAGCTTGTCAACTGACCGACACTGACTCTCCAGCTGACACAGCCTTTTACGTGAGGACAGGAAGCCAATTTCTATACTCATTCCTATGAGACTTACATCGAGGCTCCCATAGGAATGAACAGAGAAACTCGCTGACTCTCCAAATGTGTGGATAGCAAGAGTGTCGGTGACATGACACAGCTGAGTACTTGTAAATACAGTTCCCTGGTAATAAAAGATTACCCTAACTACAGTTCATACCTTTTCTAACAGTCCAAAGAATAAAATCATTGTAGGAATGCTCCTTTAACCCCTTCCTGACCGCCCCAACGTAAATTTGTCGGGTGTCAGGCATTTAAAAATGGTGACCTCTCGTGAGCGGAGCGGGCACTTTGGCTGACAGGTGCCTGTGGTTTTAAACAGCAGGCACCCGGGACTAATATATGTGATCAACTATAATGTCGATTGCATACATTAAACCCCTCCGGTGACGTGACCACGGAATCTGAGAAGCCGCAGACCCCCCCCCCCCCCCCCCCCCCCACCCCGTGAACATCATGGGCACTGTCGCGTGCAAAAACACTATACTGTTAAAATATAAAAATAGAATGGTATCAATGACAAGTACAGATCGTCCCGCAAAAAATAAGGCCTCGCTCAACTCGGACCACAGAAAAATAACTAAAGTTATGGGGGTCTGAATATGGCAATGCAAAGGAAAAATTTGTTTTACTGCATAGGAAACGGTGTAACACCCCCACCGCCATAAAACTGTGGCGGAATGGTGTTTTTCTTGTACTCCCACCCCAGTTTTTTCCCCTCTTCCCTCTACATTGTATGCAACTGTAAATGGTGCCATTAGAAGGTACACTTTATACTGCAAAAAACAAGCCCTCATACGGCTATGTGAATGAAAAATTTAAAAAGTTATGGCTGGGAGTAAAAAATGAAAACGAAAAAATAAAATAAAACTGAAAATCACCCGGTCTTGAAAGTAACTAAACTTTTGTTAAACTTTATTTCAAAATGGCCTAACAATCATTTGTCCAATATACTTTATTAATTGATTTAGAAACAGGCACCCACCCCCTGAGTGCCTATTGTGCTTTTATATTGTCCCTAGACTAGTACGGTGTACAGGTTCCAATGAGGGGCCGGAGCGATCGCTGCATGGGCAGCAGCACACATCTTGGTACCCTGTACAGATGTGGTATCCCAGGATTTAGAGGAGAGGACTCCTGCCTGTGCCTACTCTGCTCACTCCTGAGATGGCATATCAGAACAGGTTACGGATGTAATGAGCCAGAATTTAGCCTGGCATAGGGAGCATCGGCAAGGGCAAACGCTGCGGCCCCGCACTGGAATCCGTGCACCAGTTCATTGCTGACATGTCAGTGATGTACGAGTGTAATGCACAATAGGCACCCGGGATCTCTGATATCATAACCTGACCTAGTCATCGAGGCAGAACAGACCATGAAGTGAGGACAGCAGGGCTGACCAGGACCAAAGGATTACGTCTTCTATTTCTTACTTCTCTGTTAGCCGTATTATTGTAAAATCTAGTCAAGAACATTTTGTACTTTTTGGAAAAATCCTCTGCAGTAGTAAGTGGGATCATGCCCTGGCTGGGCATTTCACCTGGTCTGAACTCAGTGGTTGAACAAATTTGATGTGAATTATCCAGGATTTTTGACACCTCATAACAAATGATTTTTAACCATTTTGTTCCAACCAAGACATAACATCTGTTTTATTAAGAATTTATGTCAAACTATAATGTTTAATGGCCATTTATAATTATTTTTTTTTCCCCCTCGTTTATATGGTGCTACTGGTTGGCCACGAAACAAAAGTGTGCCTAAGAATGTGGGACTCGATCAATATCAATCCAATGTAGTCGGCGTGTAAATGGGCTTCGTGGTTGGTCATCAGCCTGCGTTTTCATGCCGATAATATTGTTTGTTTAAATTGGTTGTGTTCATGGAAAGATTTTTATTTTTGTCAGCTACATTTGTGAACTATTCCTTGTGTTTTTTTTCTTCCTTTCCCTTTCAGTGGTACATGGTGTCAATCGTCCACATTTACAATAGATGGAAGAACAGTGAACTGCGATGCTATGTGAATGGGGAACTGGCCTCCTATGGCGAGATAACCTGGCTTGTCAATACGAGCGATGTGAGTGGATTGCCTGCTTCCATTTTCATGGTTTAGTACATATATTGAGCTCTTTATAGCTTGTGGTTTTGTACATTCCACTAATACATGTTTATACTTTTTGTTTTCAAATTTGAAAACCTTCACTTTTAAGGGCTCATGCACACAAACGTATTTTCTTTCCGTGTCCGTTCAGTTTTCTTGCGGACCGTATGTGGAACCATTCATTTCAATGGGTCAGCAAAAAAAACCCGACAAGGATAGGACTGTTCTATTAGGGTCCAGCTGTTCGTTCCGCAATGCACACGGACGTCATCTGTGTTTTTTTGCAGACCGCAAAATACATACGGTCATGTGCATGAGCCCTAACACTGACATTTTATATACGGTATGACCAGAGGAATAGTAATCAATCTGCATTTATTGTTCCGAATGTTTTTCAGATTTGTATTTATACTAAAATATTTCCTGTGGTAGATTATGATATTGAACCTGTAACATACAACCAGTGTTTTCACTTCAATGCCTCATGCAATGGAAGTTCGGGCTTGGGATCGGTGTTCTGTAGATTGTATTATTTTCCCTTATAACATGGTTATAAGGGAAAATAATAGCATTCTGAATACAGAATGCAGGGTAAAATAGCACTGGAGGGGTTAAAAAAATAAAATAAAAATTTAACTCGCCTTAGTCCACTTGATTGCGATGCTGACATCTCCTTCTGTCTCCTTTGCTGAACAGGACCTGTGGTAAGCATTCATTACAGGTAAAGGACCTGTGGTGATGTCACTCTGGTCATTACATGATCCATCACCATGGTAAAAGATCGTGTGATGGATCATGTGATGACCGGAGTGACGTCACCACAGGTCCTTTACCTGTAATGAATGCTCACCACAGGTCCTGTTCAGCAAAGGAGACAGAAGGCAATGCCGGCATCGCGATCAAGTGGACTAAGGTGAGTTAATTTTTTTTTTTAACCCCTCCAGCGCTATTTTACTATGCATTCTGTATTCAGAATGCTATTATTTTCCCTTATAACCATGTTATAAGGGAAAATTAATAATGATCGGGTCTCCATCCCGATCGTCTCCTAGCAACCGTGCGTGAAAATCGCACCGCATCCGCACTTGCTTGCGGATGCTTGCAATTTTCACGCAACCCCATTCACTTCTATGGGGCCTGCGTTGCGTGAAAAACAATATAGAGCAAACAATATAGAGCTTGCTGCGATTTTCACGCAACGCACAAGTGATGCGTGAAAATAACCGCTCATGTGAACAGCGCCATAGAAATGAATGGGTCGGTATTCAGTGCAATGCGTTCAACTCATGCATCGCATCCGCGCGGAATACTCGCCCGTGTGAAAGGGGCCTTAGATTGGTGGAAGTCCAGCTCTGTGGAGCTTATGCAACCTCTTCAATGTTGACACGATGTTCTTCATGTCCTGGAGGTAGGCCGTCAATTTTAGAAAGCTGGATAACCCCTTCAGGTTTCCGCTTGTCTGGTACATTCTCACAGGTGCAGATATTCCACCGCAAAATTGCTTTTTTTACTGTTTGCAATGCCGAGGGTGAAATTTGTAGCAAAATGATCTTGTAACTCAACATGCACCTTGCTGTGTATTGATTTCCAATTATTTTCTGCTGCAGATAGGGTTCTGTTTTGGAGAGAAGGTTTTGTCTACCCTTCAGCTCTTCCTGTACATTGATGTCTGCAAGTCATGTCTTTGATGGGTGAAAGTATTTTAACTGTTGTCGTTTGTACCATTGTCACACTTCTCTTCCTTCAGACTTTTGACAAGTGTTTTTTGGGCTCATCTGAAACGGCCGATGCCAACAGAGTGTTTTGTGGACAAATGGCCGCCGTCTACCTTTTCAGTGAAGCGCTCAACGCAGCTCAGATATTTGCAATTTATCAGCTTGGTCCTTCATACAAGGTAATGGTTTCTGTAGTTAAGTATTTAGTTGGGGATGGCTGCCATGCTTATAGACTTAGACCATTGTGTTCTTCAGTGTTTATGTATCAACACAGAGTTTCATTGTCAAATAAAAAGAATTATACATTAACTTTATAATTTATTTTTATTTTTTTTTGGACTGAAAAGCGCCGTATACCATGCTTTTGAACAAAAACGTGATGGAAATAACCCATAACATTTTCTTATTTAAAATAAAAATGAACCCCATAATGACTGCCAATTTTGGGCAGTCATTAAAGGGGTTATCTAAACCCTATAATGCCTGGGACCCTCATGCAGGTTGTACATCCTGGCTCCCTGGTACCTGCTTTGCTCCTAATGCCCACACGGCCGCCGCTGTATCTCCGGGACGAGCCTAGCTAGCGTCACCCTATGCCGTGTGGGCATCGGGAGTGACGTGGGTGCCAGGGAGCGGGGCAAGTACAACCTGTATGAGGGGCCCGGGCATTAGAGGGGGCATTGTAGGGGTTGGATAACCCCTTTTAAGAGATCTTATTCTAGGCCACCACCTTTTTTTACAGCGGCCCAGTCCAAGTTTTGCACACGTCTTCTGTGCAGTCAGGAGCAGGAGCTGGACTGTTATGACAGCTGAGCTCCTGCTGTAATAGCCCGAATAGGCTGAAGTGCCGATCCCAGCCGTTTAGCCCCTCGGATGCCGTGGATAATAGCAGCTTTGGCATCTAAGTGGTATCAGAGGAAGTTAATCAGTGATTATGTGTACTCCAAAAGGCTGCCATTAAAAACAACTTGTCCTGCAAAAAACAAGCCCTCATGTGGCTACATCGAAGGAAAAATAAAAATGTTATAGCTCTTGGAAAATGGCTCACGAAGGCATAAAATGAATGCAGGGGGAAGGTTAATATAAATGTATTCTTATATAATACAATTATATATTATTGTATCAATATATCTAATGTTTAAAAGTAGATGATTTCACATTAGCATAATTATTCCATTCACATTTACACAAACTATTAATGCCAGTTAGTTGCTTCATTATATTATCTGGAATATCAACTGCATGAGAAATATGTACGTCGTGTTCTAATAATAATGTGCTGTTCATTGTTCTGTGACACGTAACATGATCCTCTTTTTTTTAGGGTACGTTTAAATTCAAGGCAGAAAGTGACCTCTTTCTTCCAGAACATCACAAGTTGCTGCTGTATGATGGAAAGCTGTCCAGTTCAATTGCATTCACATACAACCCACGAGCCACAGACGCTCAGCTCTGCCTGGAATCTTCTCCCAAAGATAACGCCTCCATATTCATCCATTCTCCCCATGCCTTGATGCTCCAGGTACGGTTATGTAAGCTGTTGTATTCTGTTTTGTAACGGAACATCTTGTGTATTCCATCGCGGGGCGCAATTGTCATTGCACCACATCTCATTACCAACCACTGTTACCATCTGATGGATCAGGACCCTTTTCCTTGGGCCAATGATTGAGCTTTCGTACATCTATTCCCGATCATTGTCCAGCGTAAACATGTCCGTCCGATGTGCAACCGCTTGTTTGTCAATGGATCCTATGTTTTATATGGACATAAACATCATTGTGTAACCAGGGATGTGCCCGCTGACCAGAATAAAAACTGCATATGAGCAAGCAATCACATTAAGGGTCCATTCACACGTCCTTAGTGTATTGCTGATCCACCGGCACTCCCCTAGAACTGCCTATTCTTTTCCGCAATTGTGGACAAGAATAGGACATGTTCTATATTATTTTTTTTTTCCAGAGGCGTGGACCGGAAGTTCGGGGCCGCACTCCGGAAATGTGGATGCAGACAGCACACTGTGTGCTGTCCGCATCCATTCCTGCCCCCTTGAGAATGAATGGATAATTGCAGAACGGGTGCGGACACGTTCTACGGACATCTGAATGGACCCTTAACGATTGGTCACCTACAGTAATTATGATTGCTCCATGCAAATAAAGCTAAAAGACTGTTGGTAATCATGCTATATCATCTGCCAGTTTAGGGTGTCGTTTAAATTTCCATTTTTCACTGATGTGTACTGTCTACAGTTACTGTGGACAGCACATGTACTCATTGATTTTAATGTGTTTGTTCACATATCATCATTATTATAATTTTTTTTTTTTTACTGACTGTGGGTCAGTAAAAAAATCACGGAGACATGAACTACTCTGATTCATAATGCAGACCAAACAAGCCCAGTATAGTCTATGGGTCCTTAACCACCTCCGGACCGCCTAACGCACGGATGCGTCCGGAAGGTGGCTGATTCATTCCTCCTGGATGCATCCGTGCGTCATCTCGTGAGACGCAAGATTTCGGTCAGAGCCGGCCCGCGCATGCGCATCGCGGGTCGGCAAAAGTTAAAGTACAAGTTCGTCACCAGCCTGCCAGCAACGATCATTGGCTGGCAGGCTGGCGATTTTCAAAAAAACGAATCACAAGCCGTATAACAGATCATATTAGTAAATATGATCTGTTATATGGCTTGTCTGCTCCTCTGTTGGTCCTTTTCGTCGGTTGGATCCAGCAGAGGAGCAGAGATCACAGTGAGTAGCACCAACACTACACTTTAGCCCCAGATCACCCCCCTGCACCCCAGTTAACCCTTTGATCGCCCCTGTCAATCACTAGTGAAAGGAAAAAAGTGATCGGTGTAAACTGTCACTTTTTTTTCCCACTGGTATTGACTGTTAGGTTTTAGGGATAGTTTAGGCCCCTTGGTTGGGTAGTTTAGGGATCAATTAGCGCCCAGCCCAACGCACCGCAGTCACTTATTCGCTGTTTAGCGTATCGCTAATCAGCATTTGTACTTTTATAGTATCTGTAAGTGATCAAAACTGATTACGGTCAGATCTATAATAGTATTAGTGTCACCTTAGCTCGCCCTCCACCCAAAACGCAGTGTTTGCCCGATCAGGCCTGATCGGTCGCCCACACGTGCGTTCACCCACGCCCGCCCCACCGCAGTGACAAAAAATTATTATTTTTTGATCACTGCACATTCACTTTACACGCGCTGCGGTTGATAAAAAATATCAAAACTGATTTTTTTTATCAACCGCAGCGGCCTCCGGTACTTCGCTAGCCTCCCATTTGTAAGACAGGCTTGCTTTTTTTCTTGGGTAGTCTCAGGGAATACCCCTAAATTTAGTTGCCCAAATGTCAAACAGGGGGTAGTCTTCTGAAGAGGCCTACAGGATTCTGACCCAGTCGGATGAGGAGTGGGAACCCTCATCTGATGAATCTAGCGGGTCAGAATATGAACCTGTAGAAAGCAGTGGCGCTCTGACCCAAAGTTCGGACGAGGAGGCTGAGGTCCCTGATAGCACCAGGCGTACCCGGCCCCGTGTCGCTAGACCACAGGTTGCGCAGGATCCGCTTCAAGAGCAGCACAGTGGGGCTGGCGCTGCCGGATCACGTGGTGAGGCATACACCCAGCAGCGCAGCCCTTCCTGGACCTAGTACCAGCACTGCCGTACAACATGGTGAAGTAGCGAGCACCAGAAGGGCAGTTGAAGCTGGTACGGTGGCACGTGCAGTAGTTACCCCGTCGCAGCCACCGCACAGACAGGCCCGTAGAGCCCCTAGAGTCCCTGAGGTGCTGGCAAACCCTGATTGGCAGTCACCAACTTCAGCCGCACCATTAGTACCCCCTTTCACCGCCCAGTCTGGAATTCGGGTTGAGACGGCTCAGATCGGTTCGGCCCTGGAATTTTTTGAGCTGTTCTTGACTGCGGAGCTCTTAGACTTAGTTGTGGCAGAAACAAATCGGTATGCCACACAATTTATAACCGCCAACCCGGGAAGCTTTTATGCCTAGCCTTTCCGGTGGAAACCAGTCCAAGTTTCCGAAATTAACATTTTTCTGGGCCTTCTCCTCAACATGGGTCTAACTAGAAAGCATGAATTGCGGTCATATTGGTCCACGAACCCAATTCATCACATGCCCATGTTCTCTGCTGCTATGTCCAGGACACGATTTGAGACCATCCTGTGTTTCCTGCATTTTAGCGACACCACCACCTCCCGTCCCAGAGGCCACCCAGCTTTTGACCGGCTCCACAAAATTCGGCCCCTCATAGACCATTTCAACCAGAAATTTGCAGATTTGTATACCCTAGAGCAAAACATCTGCATAGACGAGTCCCTAATACATTTTACCGGGCGCCTTGGCTTCAAACAATACATCCCAAGCAAGCGTGCCCGGTATGGGGTCAAATTGTATAAGCTCTGTGAAAGGGCCACAGGCTATACCCACAAATTTCGTGTCCATGAGGGAAAAGATCAGACCCTGGAGCCGGTCGGTTGCCCTGACTACCTGGGGAGCAGTGGGAAGACAGTCTGGGACTTGGTGTCACCCTTATTCGCCAAGGGGTACCATCTTTATGTGGAAAATTTCTACACAAGTGTGGCCCTCTTTGCCTGTGGCACCGTGCGACCTAGTCGCCGGGGCTTCCCCCAACGCCTCGTTACCACCCGTCTTGCAAGGGGGGAGAGGGCTGCCTTGTGTAACGAAGAACTGCTCGCGGTGAAATGGAGAGACAAGCGTGACGTTTACATGCTCTCCTCCATTCACGCAGACACGACAATCCAAATTGAGCGAGCAACCCGTGTCATTGAAAAGCCCCTCTCAGTCCACGACTATAATGCGCTCATGGGAGGGGTGGACTTCAATGACCAGATGTTGTCTCCGTATTTAGTGTCCCGCAGAACCAGACGCTGGTATAAGAAGGTGTCTGTATATTTGATTCAATTGGCTCTGTATAATAGTTTTGTTCTCTACAGTAAGGCTGGGAGAACACGATCCTTCCTAAAATTCCCGGAAGAGATTATCGAGAACCTCCTGTATCCAGAAGGTTCCGTGGCCCCATCCACCAGTGTAGTTAGCCGTCTACACGAGCGACATTTCCCCAATGTCGTTGCCGGTACCTCAACCCAACCGTCACCCCGAAAAAGATGTCGTGTCTGTAGCAGGAGTGGAATAAGGCGTGACACCCGCTATTTCTGTCCTGACTGTCCTGACCACCCTGCCCTATGCTTAGGGGAGTGTTTCCGGAAGTACCACACACAGGTACACCTAGCATAGGGATCACATCTCACCAGGACAGGCACACAGGGCTATTAGGGCCCATTCACTCACAGCTGCTGCAAACGTCTCCTTTCACATGGGACAAAGTGCATAACGTACTTCGCCACATCTTTGGGCGATTTGCGCTTTGCACATTGTCCCATGGGGAAGGAGAGGCTTGTTCTATAAAGGTTAAAAAAAAACAAAAAAAACAAAAACAAACAGTAAGCAAAAAGGTTAATGTTCAGTTCAAAAAGTTAAAGTTTATATGTTCTGTTCCAAAGTTAATAAAATTATTGCGTTGCGGCCTGTTTTTATTTATTTATTTATTTTATTTATTTATTTATTTTTTTTTTTTTTATACCTTCCAGGTGGACCAACCGATCGACTAGCTGCAGCACTGATGTGCATTCTTACAGAAGCATTGCGCTGCTGTCAGATTACACGCAAGTCGGTGTATGCGGCTCTGCAAGATGAGATTTCTCCTCTGCAGTAAAAGATACGTTTGCCAAGGCATATGAGCTGAGGAGGTGGCGGTGTTCCTATGCTTTGGCAAACACTTTGTATATAAAAAAAAATCCCGGCAATCATTTATTCATCCCCATCGATTGATGTGAATGGAGAAATCTGGTTTGCCAGGGCATACGAGCTAAGTGGGTATGGATGTTGGGCGGAGCTCCTATGTCCTGGCAGACGCCTTTCCCCTCCTTTTTTTTTTTTTTGGCAGAGATTTTTTCATCACACATTGATCGATGCCAATGAAGAAATCTGTGCCGTTCATTTTTTTCTTTCAGCCCAGAGGCTGAACGGAAAAAAAAAATCTCATTACGTGTATGCTCAATATAAGGAGAATAGCAGAAACTCCTAATGCTGGCCATACATGTAATGATTGCCGAGACCCTCAAATGCCAGGGCAGTACAAACAACTGACCCCATTTTGGAAAGAAGACACCCCAAGGTATTCTCTGAGGGGCATATTGAGTCCATGAAAGATTTAAATTTTTGTCCCAAGTTAGCGGAAAGTGAGACTTTGTGAGGAAAAAAAAATAAAAAATCAATTTCCGCTAACTTATGCAAAAAAAAATAATTCTATGAACTCGCCAGGCCCCTCATTGAATACCTTGGGGTGTCTTCTTTCCAAAATAGGGTCACATGTGGGGTATTTATACTGTCCTGGCTTTTTAGGGGCCCTAAAGCGTGAGAAGAAGTCTGGGATCCAAATGTCTAAAAATGCCCTCCTAAAAGGAATTTGGGCACCTTTGCGCATCTAGGCTTCAAAAAAGTGTCACACATGTGGTATCTCCGTACTCAGGAGAAGTTGGGCAATGTGTTTTGGGGTGTCATTTTACATATACCCATGCTGGGTGAGAGAAATATCTTGGTCAAATGCCAACTTTGTATAAAAAAAATGGGAAAAGTTGTCTTTTGCCGAGATATTTCTCTCACCCAGCATGGGTATATGTAAAATAACACCCCAAAACACATTGCCCAACTTCTCCTGAGTACGGAGATACCCCATGTGTGACACTTTTTTGCAGCCTAGGTGGGCAAAGGGGCCCACATTCCAAAGAGCACCTTTCGGATTTCACAGGTCATTTACCTACTTACCACACATTTGGGCCCCTAGAATGCCAGGGCAGTATAACTTCCCCACAAGTGACCCCATTTTGGAAAGAAGACACCCCAAGGTATTCCGTGAGGGGCATGGCGAGTTCCTAGAATTTTTTATTTTTTGTCACACGTTATCGGAAAATGATTTTTTTTTTTTTCTTACAAATTCTCATATTCCACTAACTTGTGACAAAAAATAAAAACTTCCATGAACTCACTATGCCCATCAGCGAATACCTTGGGGTGTCTTCTTTCCAAAATGGGGTCACTTGTGGGGTAGTTATACTGCCCTGGCATTCTAGGGGCCCAAATGTGTGGTAAGAAGTTTGAAATCAAAATGTGTAAAAAATGACCGGTGAAATCCGAAAGGTGTTCTTTGGAATGTGGGCCCCTTTGCCCACCTAGGCTGCAAAAAAGTGCCACACGTGGTATCGCCGTACTCAGGAGAAGTTGGGGAATGTGTTTTGGGGTGTCATTTTACATATACCCATGCTGGGTGAGAGAAATATCTTGGCAAAAGACAACTTTTCCCATTTTGTTTATACAAAGTTGGCATTTGACCAAGATATTTATCTCACCCAGCATGGGTATATGTAAAATGACACCCCAAAACACATTCCCCAACTTCTCCTGAGTACGGCGATACCACATGTGTGGCACTTTTTTGCAGCCTAGGTGGGCAAAGGGGCCCACATTCCAAAGAGCACCTTTCGGATTTCACCGGTCATTTTTTACACATTTTGATTTCAAACTTCTTACCACACATTTGGGCCCCTAGAATGCCAGGGCAGTATAACTACCCCACAAGTGACCCCATTTTGGAAAGAAGACACCCCAAGGTATTCGCTGATGGGCATAGTGAGTTCATAGAAGTTTTTATTTTTTGTCACAAGTTAGTGGAATATGAGACTTTGTAAGAAAAAATCAAATAAAAAAAAAATCATCATTTTCCACTAACTTGTGACAAAAAATAAAAAGTTCTATGAACTCACTATGGCTATCAGCGAATACCTTAGGGTGTCTACTTTCCGAAATGGGGTCATTTGTGGGGTGTTTGTACTGTCTGGGCATTGTAGAACCTCAGGAAACATGACAGGTGCTCAGAAAGTCAGAGCTGCTTCAAAAAGTGGAAATTCACATTTTTGTACCATAGTTTGTAAACGCTATAACTTTTACCCAAACCATTTTTTTTTTTACCCAAACATTTTTTTTTTTTTATCAAAGACATGTAGAACAATAAATTTAGAGAAAAATTTATATATGGATCTCGTTAAATTTCGATTAATAACAAAAAAAGTAAAAATGTCAGCAGCAATGAAATACCACCAAATAAAAGCTCTATTAGTGAGAAGAAAAGGAGGTAAAATTCATTTGGGTGGTAAGTTGCATGACCGAGCAATAAACGGTGAAAGTAGTGTAGGTCAGAAGTGTAAAAAGTTGCCTGGTCATTAAGGGTGTTTAAGCTATAGGGGCTGAGGTGGTTAAAAAAAAACCAAAAAAAAAAACACATCAGTTGTGTTTTGTCTGTGTTTGGTCCATTTTTCACTGACCATTGGTAGGATATTATTTTGAAATAAATTTTTAGCTGAGCATTGTCCGTTGAATAGAAAAAAACAGACACACGGATCCTTCACAGACCTCTTCACAAATGATTTTTTCAGGGATGCGGAAATTAGAACGAGTCTTAAATGTGCCCCTGGATACTCCAGCACTTACTTAGAAGTTATAAGCCTTCTTATTGGGCAACAGACAGAGATTTCTTAGAAAAATTATATATTTATGCAGGTTTACAATGATCATTGCTCTTAAAAATTACTAATTTGTATTTGACAGGGTTAAATTTGAGCCTCTGTAAGCTGGTTAATGGCTCTTTAAAGGGCTGTACCCTTCTTCCTGAATACTCTAAAGCAGGGATGCTCAACCTGCGGCCCCCCAGATGTTTCAAAACTACA
The DNA here is from genome assembly GCF_905171765.1 of Bufo bufo. Classification (NCBI taxonomy): domain Eukaryota; kingdom Metazoa; phylum Chordata; class Amphibia; order Anura; family Bufonidae; genus Bufo; species Bufo bufo. Next base: position 652,323,335 of record NC_053390.1, on the reverse strand, counting down.
ACTCCCAGCATGCCATGATAGCTGTAGGCTGCCCAGGCATTATGGAAGTTGTCGTTTTGCAACAGCTGAATGACCGCACATATCGCATCCCTGCTCTAAAGAGTCTTAGATACTGACTGCATTTTGTATTTGTTTTGTTTTTCCCGAGATAAAATATTTTTTACTATAAAATATTTTTTTGCTATTTGTTGTCTTTTTAAGGATGTGAAGGCTGTTTTAACACACTCAATTCAAAGTGCAATGCATTCTATTGGAGGCGTGCAGGTTCTCTTTCCACTTTTTGCTCAGCTGGACTATAAGCAATACGGGTCTGATCACATTGACACTTCTGTCTGGTAAGAGACTTCTTGAATGTCTGTGGTATTCTGGGATGATTTTATGTCAATGGTTGACTTCATTACATGGATAGTTAGATATCTTGTCTGCGTTCATTAGAAGTTAACTTTACCTGCAATGTAAAAATTTAATTAATTTGGATTATAATTACTTAAAGATGACCTGCCAGCTCTCCTGACGTGTTTTAATAAATATGTATTCTCCAATAAGTAATCGTTCTGGCGCGTCTTTTCTTAGACCTCTGCGTTGTGGTGTTCGTCGGTTATTCATCCTAAAAACTGCCAGGATAAACTAACCACTGATTACCATTATTCTCCCTTCTATGTCCTAGGGGTGGGCGTTTAAACTTTTTTTTTTAAGGGCTAGAAACCTTGTCATATTCACCCTAATAGAGCTCTATTAGGGTGAATAGGACTTTACACTCTCCCTGCTGCCCTGTGCTTTGTGCACACAACAGCAGGAAGCTGACCATGGCAGCCAGCCACTCATGTGCCCCCCCAGCCACTCATGTGCCCCCCCAGCCACTCATGTGCCCCCTCAGCCACTCATGTGCCCCCCCCCCCTCCTTAGTATTAATCATTGGTGGCAGTGGCCACAGGGTCCCCCCCCCCCATCATTGGCAGTGGGCAGTTCCAATCGGAGTCCCAGCAGTGTAATGCTGGGACTCCGATCGGTTACCATGGCAGCCAGGATGCTACTGAAGTCCTGGCTGCCATGGTATGTTAGTGAGCAGCATTATACTCGCGTGCGCCGTGGCTGCCGGGCGCTCCTTCTTCTCATAGGTCTGTGCGGCGCATTGCTAATGCTATAAGCATTAGCAATGCGCCGCACAGACAGAAGGAGTGACCGGCGGTCACGGCGCACGTGAGTATAATGCTGATCACTAACATACCATGGCAGCCAGGACTTCAGTAGCGTGACTCCTGGCTGCCATAGTAACCTATTACTGCCATAGTAACATTACACTGCTGGGACTCCGATCGGAACTGACCACTGCCACCAATGCAGAGACTGAAGAACATTCCCGGCACCCGACCTCTGACAGGACGCTGTGATCCGCGCGATTAACCCCTCAACTGAGGGGTTAATTGCGGCGGATCGCAGCGTGCAGTCATAGGGGCTGGTATATGGCTGGCACATGAACGCTACGTTGGTATTCAGGCATTCATTGGTGGCACAGTGGCCACTGTGCCTCCCCTCCTCCTCTGTTCTTATTAGTGGCCAGCGGCAGCCGCGCACAGTGGGGAGGGAGGGACTCTCTCCTCCACTGTGTCGGCTCAGGAGAACATGGTGCGCGCCGAGAGCGCGATCATTCACTACCGCTCCGTGGTCATATCGCGGTCTGGCGATATGCACAAAATCCATATTGTGGCACAAATTTATATCGCCTATATCGCCCACCCCTACTATGTCCCTGAATTCTGCATCTGCCCACACTGACTGGGCAGTGTCTGTGTAGGGACACCCTTTTCCCTCAGCTGGTAGTTCCTAGTTGTCAATTCATGCATTTCCAGAAGGAATAACAGAGGAAGTGCTGAATGCATTACTCTAAGAATTTGCTCTGATTACTCTGTGTTCCTGAGTTATTTCATGGTGTGTAACATTTAGGGCTGTTTCACACGAGCGAGTCCATTGCGGGAATCACGCTCTGTGTGCGAGTGTGGTCCTCCGCTCTGGACTTGCAGAAACACACGGCATTATGATTATGTATAATGCTATGTGCCTCTGCTTGACCTTATTTCTACAGAATCATACTGACAGCTTTTGTCACTATGATTCTGTGGAAAAAAGGCCATGCAGATACACAAAGCATTATAAATCATGATAATGCCGTGCGCTCCTGCAAGTCCATAGCAGAGGATCGCACTCACACGGAGCGCGATTCCCGCAATGGACTCGCTCGTGTGAAACGGACAAGTCTGAGGATCTGACAGATCATCATTATGCATCTTAAAACAGTATGCAGGCTACTAGCAAAGCTGGCTAATGATAGAGGGACTTCAGTGGCCTCTATGTCAGTGGAGGAGCTTATTCGCTATTGGTGACTAATGCGTTTCTTGTTGCGATTCACTATATGGTTTTCATTCTTAAAAAAAAATTCTATTTTGTGTTTTTACTCCCAAGCTCTACTCTTTTGGCCTTCATTTTGGAGTTGCTGAAAAACTCTCTCGCTATGCAAGAACAGATGCTCTCCTCAAAAGGCTTCCTTGTAATAGGGTATAGCCTTGAGAAGGTAAGTAGTTTCTGACATGATGTACAGTAATTGTGGTAAGCCGGCCATGCACATTAGATAAATATCAGTCGAAACCCTGAAATTTTGACTGGCCAACCAGTTGTTGGTGCCCTGACGATGGATGTGGAGGATCTAACCGAAATCCAACTGCTTGATCCTTTTGTTTTCAGAGGAGATGCGCCACCACCATCCGTGTCTGGCAGGGGCTTTTTACCTTCTCTCTGTTAAAGGGGTTATCCAAGACCTATAATGCCCTACCATATGCCCGGGCCCCTCACACAGATTGTACTTGCCCCGCTTGCCGACACCCACTTCGCTTTTGAATCTTTCTCCGTCCCATCGCCATATGTTTTCACCCGCACAATGGGGAGATGCAGTGGCGGCCGTGCGGGCTTCAGAAGCGACGCAGGGAGCGAGGTAAGTACAATCTGTGTGAGGGGCCTGGGCATATGGGGGGACATTATAGGTCTTGGATTGCCCCTTTAAGCACACTAGGGCAATTGTACATTTGAGGGTAAGAGAAGGGTCAGCAAGATAGGGGTCTGCCAAATACGTGTTCAGTCGACAGCTATCTAATGTGTATGGCCAGCCTTCGCTTCAGTGGGAAAATGCTGATTTGCAACTTTAACATCAGCAGAGATGCCTTTTTATCTTTGAAACTCATTTGCACTACAAGGATATTTTCACATGTGACTGCCCCATGTATCCAAAGGAAGCTGGAATAAATCCATGCACATAGTGTGGAAACAACCCCTTTCAGGTGTATGGAATGTGTTTCTGCGATGTGTTAACATACCTGTATAATACCGCAACCCAGTCATTGGTTTCCATAAAGATCAAAGGCGATCTGGCCTGTTCTTGACAAATCTGGCAGATATCATGTGCCGTGGACGTTGGATTTGTCGGCTTAGATCAGTTGCAACTTTTTCCAGAAAACAACATGAAAGTAACAAGGGAGGTCAATTACAATTCTTCCACACATTCTTACTGGTTGTGTTCTCTGCCGGGTCTTTTCTGTGTGATGTTTTACATCATGTGTTCTGTTGCATGCTTTATGTGCTTTTTAGCTGGGTTTAATACGGCTTTTGTGGGTTTCTGAAAGATTTTACATTTGAGTGACTTTGACCTAGTTGTACGTGATGTATGCATCTTCCAGGCTTATGTGCATGTTGACGTAAGATATTGGAGTTTGTAGTATCTTATTATATGACAATAGGAGTTCATGTATTGTGAATAAACTAGATGGGACTTTTCATGGTCGGATTTATTCTCTGCGCTTTTTTTTTTCTTTTCTTGCTCTATAGTCTTCCAAAACGCACGTCACTAAATCTGTGCTAGAACTTAGCCTGGCATTCTCCAAATACCTGAGCACTTTGCATAATGGGATCCCCCTACTGAAACAGTTGTGTGACCACATTTTACTCAACCCAGCAATATGGATTCATACACCTGCAAAGGTAAGTGGAGGAACATTAGCTACACTATGGACACTGGGCTCGCCAAAGCAACAGGGGCTTTTATAGTAGCTCATTCCTCTGGTTAATAGAAGGGCCTCTTGAACTGACGACCTCCTTCTAGAAGGCTGCAAAGATAACTTTTCTAACCAGCTGTTGGTTTTTTTTTTTTTAACAAAACTTTATTTTATTTCAATACAGTAACAAAATATATTGATTCATCATTACAGTATCTTGATGTCTTATTTAGATACATGAAAATTGACATAATAGAGAATAAAGCAAGTACAGTAAATAGAATAAAGTAAAGACACTGGTCACCTAGTCTGCAAATAGGGAATAATTTTAAATCTTTGCACAACCCCTTTGATCCTTTCTACTGTTTTTCGATCAATAGGTACAGTTGGCTTTGTACACCTACATGTCTACTGACTTCATCAGCACAGTTAACATATACAATGCAGTGCGGAGAATCGGGACCGTCCTCCTGGTGATGCACACTCTGAAATATTTCTACTGGGTTGTAAATCCCCAGGACCGGAGTGGAATCGTCCCAAAAGGATTGGGTTAGTGGTGTTTTAACAGATTATTGTGACAAAGCTAGACATGTATGTACATGTAAAGTGTATCTTTATGTGTAATCTGTATTCTGGTTTTGTTACCCAAGATGGACCTCGTCCTACCCAGAAGGAGATACTGACACTCAGAGCGTTCCTGCTCATCTTCATCAAGCAGTTGGTAATGAAGGTAATAGATGATAGATTCCTTTTCATTGTGGCCTGTAAAGCCTCATTCACACAGGCAGATGATCGGGGCGATTATTGGGAATGAACCTTCGTACTCTTGTTTCGTACTGTCCTGTGTAAGTGTGTTACAGCTCAGCCGTCAAAGCAGAAAGGAGATATTTTGTAGTTTCTGATCAGTTATGCAGCACAAAGAAATCTTCATGTGTTGGCATTTCCCCACCCTGTAAATAAGCAATTGCTACTAACAATTCAATGGTGGGGGGGCGGCGGCGGCGAATGATCACAGTATTGATCATCCCCATGCAGCAGTGACAATTGCTACCTGTAAATGCAGCTAACAGCAGGTAGGGAGTGATCAGGAGTGAACATGCCTATGTATGTTCATTCTGGAACATTGTCTGCTCTGTTGGCCCAGATCAAGTGGCCCTATGGTTGGATTCACACATGCATCAGATGCCGCCATAGGGTGCTGTTCACCCAACAGAGGCCAAAAGAGTGCTGTTTTTGCAGTGTAGAGTAGCATTATAACTACCTTAGTCTATACAGAGGCATCTATTATTGAGATGTATACTGCACAGAATTTTTATTTTTAGGAGCCTGTGGTTGACCTGTATGGCCATACAGGTCCATAAATTAGAAGCATCCTAGAGGTCCTCCTGACATACCTCCAGCGTAAACATATGCGTCCATTTGCTATATTCAAAGGTTTACGTAGAAAGAAAATGCTGCTGTGTAGTTATTAAGACACATTTCATTTATTACAGTCTCATGGAAGGTGGTGCCATTAGACAAAACAGGAATCCGAAATAGATTGGGAAAACAATCAAAAAGATTTGTGTGACTTTGACAAACCTACAAAAATGCAATTGTTTTCATTGGCAAAATTATTATATATTTTTTTTGTCAATCACTATTTTATAGGACTATGGCGTGAAAGAAGACGAGTTGCAGGCAATTCTGAATTATCTTCTGACAATCCATGAAGTAAGTAAAGGTTCTGTGAGAATAACGGGGTAAAGAATCTTGGTGTGCTGTTTTGCCACTAGGTGGCGATGTTGGCTTAAAGAGTTGCCTTTCCCCTTTACTTCAGTTATTATGAGCTACAGTTTTCTGTCTTCTGTGATTTAGATTTATTGGTTGCCTTAATAAAAACCAGCTAACGTGCCGTTAATTTTGTACAAGTTTATAAATTGTGTCATCACTTTGCACCTTTTGCTTTTCTCATTTGATTTACAACCCACTTAGGACGACAACTTGATGGATGTTCTGCAGTTACTTGTTGCACTGATGTCTGAACACCCAAACTCCATGATTCCAGCTTTTGATCAAAGAAACGGATTAAGGTGTAAAATCATTCTTCACTTGTATTATATTAATTATCTGAGAACCTTCTATCCCTAACATATTGGTGTATTCTTTAACCATAAAAGGGTCATTTATAAACTGCTGGCATCAAAGAGTGAAGGAATTCGAGTCCAAGCTTTGAAAGTCCTGGGGTATTTTTTGAAGCACTTGTCACCAAAGTAAGTGAGATGGTTTCCATAACTTATTGTGGGGAATAATACAACACAGGATAATTGTAGAGTACAGTGGCCTCCTTGCTTCAAGTCAAGGTAACCATGCCCCCTCTTGCCTTTGAGTGACAGCCCGCAATTCGGCTTTGCTTGCTCTAATCTCGCGCATGCGCGGTGCCCTCCATTTTACTGCGCGATCCCATGCCCTGACATGGTATCATGCAGTAAAACAGGGCACCGCACATGCGCAAGACTTGGGAAAGTGAAGCTGAATTCCGGGCTGTCACTCAAAGGCAAGAGGGACGTGGTTACCTTGACTTGAAGCAAGGAGGCCGCTGCGCCCTTGTCTTCAAGCTGACATGCAAATTAGCGCGGACGAAGGATAAAAGATTGTTTTCTGACCTTATGCAGCATCGGACTGCAGGATGAAAAGTATGATTACTATCACACTGCGAGCTACCCTGAGGTACTGCTGGCGGGTTTACATGCAGTTAGGAGGTGACAGGTTCCCTTTAAAGGACAGGTTAACATCAAGCGATGCAGGACAATGTGCATATAATTAATGTGCTAGTTTCCAGAAACAAAATATTGTTGCTGGCGCTTACAATTTTACATATTATTTTTATTATCAGTGACTGACAGCTATCTCTGTATACATACTTATACAAAGAATGCTATCAATCACTGATAACACCTCCCTCCTGTACAGCTATCAGTGACTTACAGCTTTGGATGCACACTGAAAGGGAACCTGTTGCAGCATCCCACTCCAAACAATCCCAAAACTTGTAATTTGTACTTTTTCAAATCCTCCTCTTTCTGGTCATTGAAGACAAAGAGACGGTCCTATCAGGGATTGACAGCCTTCCCTTCATCTCTGTGTTTACACAGATAGCTGGCAATCGCTGATAGGACCGTCTCCTTGACTTTACAGCCCAGAATGAGCAGGAGTTATATACAGGTTATACTGACTAGTTTGCTCCAAAGCCACATATCAATCCTGCTCTCTAACATGCTGCTGGCAGATTACACTGTATTTTCATGGTGACAAGTTCCCTTTAAAATAATACATTTCTCCTTTGTTGCTTTGGTCCTCCTCCCTCTGTATGTATACATAGCAGCAGTGTCATGCAGGTGTGTATGGTGTGTGACCACTGCAGCCAATCACTGTCATTAGTCGGATTGTGTTGTATGCTGCTGAGGACAGTGATTGGCTGCAGCAGTCAAGTGCCGTATACCTGCATGACACTGCCCCAACTTTGTAGAAAAACAACAAGAGGAGGACCAGAGCTGCGGCGCCTCCCATGGAGCAAGGCACAGTGGATTATTCGTTTTGCAGCATTTGCTTGATAAATATTTCTAAAATTTGAAGTGATTGTGAGCCAATGTGTCAGATTTGTGTTAAGTATTTTCTCCTTTTATCTTTTTTGTTTTTCTCCAGGAGGAAAGTGGAGGTTATGCAGGGCCATGGATTGTTCTCTCTGTTGGCTGAGAGGTTGATGCTGGAGGCAAAACCAATCACAATTACAACGTACAATGGTTTGTTCGAGGTAACGTTAAGTGTTCTCTTCCAAGCAGCTTTACTTTTACATGGAGTTGTGTGTTTTACTAACTTTCTGACGGTTGGTTTTTCAGATTCTTATAGAGCAGATTAACACGCAGGTGATACATAAGCAGCACCCTGACCCAGACTCCTCAGTCAAGATCCAAAATCCCTGTAAGTAAAGAACATTGTATAAGGTTTGCTGCCTAAATGTATAATGGCTTTTACTCTGGATCAACTTGCAGGATAACAGGCCGAACTGGATGGACAAATGTCTTTTTTCGGCTATGCCATAGGGTATGGCTTCCCAAGCTCTCGCCTTACTTGTGCCCTACCCCTTTGTTGATGGGGGCAGATGGGGAAGTAGTTTTGGCTGAAGTGATCACACACACTGCCCATTCTCTGGTTTAGGCTATGTCTACATCTGCCTTCATATTTCTATGTTTCTGACACTAGTGGCGTCCAATGGGCCCTCTGACAAAAATAGGGGCTATTGGGCTTGCCTTATATTGCCTGTCAAACTACATGTTGCCTTTTTATGGAATAAATGAACAATATGTATATGGCGTAATATTCCGTTCAGTCTAGACTGGTATCACTGTGACATTTCTTTCAAGGAATTGAATCCTGCAACTTCTGTAGCCATCCCAAGAGGTATTACTGATCTGACCCCCTTCCTTTCACTTCTCCTGTACGTTTTAGTAGTTATGTGTCTTCCCCATGGAATAATAATTCTGAAACATCCCGTGTTGTGCTATCATTCCTCCTAGAAATGTATGAATAAGTTGACAACTGGGTGTTGTCTGGGTTTCTGCCTAAACAGTCTGACATTGTCTGTTTAGACCCCCCCACTTGTTAAACCAACACGGACCTATATTAATAATTTGCTAGGAGGAATAACTGAATAGTATAATATATAGTTCTCAGAAAAGATACTCCAGATTTCATATTTTAGAACGGTCATGTCAGGAGGGGTGACAGGTCCTCCACAAGAGCTCTTTGGCACTGAGATTTGGTATTTCCATCAAATGCAGTAAGTAGTCCTCCCTGCTATGCGTAGCATAAGATCTAATCTCTGTTGCAGAATTGCTAGTGTACCAAGAACCTTTGTCTTGTCTGTTTTCTTTCACTCTTCACCTTTTGTTGTTGCTGGTGATTGTCCGGTTTTGTAGTATTCAGGGATGCTGTAGGGCATCTGTTCACATTACAGACTGATTTGTTGATTTGGCTTCTTTTTTTTCTATCGCTCTTCTATCCAGTTTACCATGTTCTCACAAGATAGTAGTGTGTGTTTTTGTGATTTAATTTTTTTTTTCCTCTTGCCACAGCACTACAGTAGGATGATTTTTTTTCTTGAGGCAGATGTTTTATTTGGGTCATCTCCCAACACAATAGAGCGGTTAGATTTGTTGGTACTTTGCATACCTGCAATTGTGGGGTATATAGACACATGGGATGGTCATTTAACACTACCCAGATCACACAAAAATGTAACATTTATGAAGGTGTTTTAATTTTTCTTATTATGGAAGTTGTCCAGAATTTTTTATTTTTTATTAAGAGGATTAAAGGTGTTGTCCAGGTTCAGAGCTGAACCCGGACATACCCTTATTTTCACCCAGTTAGCCTCTCTGAGGCTAGCATCGGAGCATCTAATGCTCCGATGTGCTCCCTTGCCCTTCGCTAGATCGCACAGGGCACGGCCTCTTTTGTTTATCATAACACACTGCCGGGCAGAAGCTTCCGCCCGACAGTGTGTTCGGTGACGTCTTTATTGGTGGAGGTCCCAGCAAGTAGACCATCACAGGCAGAAAATTGTGGCCTATCCTCTCAATGTGACAGCACTTTCTGTGGTGGGGAAACCCTAAGGCTCTTTCACACGGGCGAGTATTCCGCGCGATTGCGATGCGTGAGTTGAACGCATTGCACCCGCACTAAATACCGACCCATTCATTTCTATGGGGCTGTTCACATGAGTGGTGATTTTCACGCATCACTTGTGCGTTGCGTGAAAATCGCAGCAAGCTCTATATTGTGTGTTTTTCAACGCAGGCCCCATAGAAGTGAATGGGGTCACGTGAAAATCGCACCGCACCACTTGCTTGCGGATGCGGTGCGATTTTCACGCACGATTGCTAGGAGACGATCGGGATGGAGACCCGATCATTATTTTCCCTTATAACATGGTTATAAGGGAAAATAATAGCATTCTGAATACAGAATGCATAGTAAAATAGCACTGGAGGGGATAAAAAAATAATTATTATTTAACGCCCCTTAATCCACTTGCTCGCGCTGCCGGCATCTCGTCTGTCTCCTTTTTTGCTGAACAGGACCTGTGGTGAGCATTCATTGCAGGAACAGGACCTGTGGTGACGTCACTCCGGTCATCACATGATCTTTTACCATGGTGATGGATCATGTGATGACCGGAGTGACATCACCACAGGTCCTGTTCCTGCAATGAATGCTCACCACAGGTCCTGTTCAGCAAAGGAGACAGAAGGAAATGCCGGGCTGCGCGATCAAGTGACTAAGGTGAGTTAAATTATTTTATTTATTTTTTCAACCCCTCCAGTGCTATTTTACTATGCATTCTGTATTCAGAATGCTATTATTTTCCCTTATAACCATGTTATAAGGGAAAATAATACAATCTACACAACCCCGATCCCAAGCCCGAACTTCTGTGAAGAAGAACATGCATGCTTGGCTCTGCTACGTGTTCATGTGTTCTCAGTAGAAGTGGCTCCCTATGAGTCAAAGACTTTTTATATAAGCCTTGAGATATGACAATGGAATGTTGCCAAGCCAAATATCCATCCATATACAGCTGTTTTGGGGTGCTTGCCCCTCCTCAGTACAGAATAGGATTCCAGCTGGTTGGGTCTTGAATGCAGCTTAGGCAGAGTACTGGTTGTCCTTAAAGAGATTCACTGGAAGAGCTCCATCCCAAGCTTTAGTTAAAGTCAGATTTTGACTCGGGCAGCCACTTCCACAAGGTGGCGCTAGTGAGATGATTTGCTTTTCTTGGGAGATACCTCTTTGCAATTGATTTCCCATGGAGCATTGCCAATAAGCCTCCATACCATGAAGCATTTCCAGTGAGGACACAGGCTTTAGAATCTCTTCTGTACTATTGGCTTACACAATTCTAAGTATCTGAGATTATGCAGTAGCCAGATTTATATGGCTGCAAAGTTTGCGATGGAAATGATTAATTCCCTCTCTTTTTTATTTTTATTTTTTTATCCTGGATTTTCCTTGGCAATATCCTCGTGTTCACAGGATTCAGCGGAGTGTTTGGAATGAATCGGCATGTTATGTGGCAGAAACTTTCTGTGGGATTTTATTTTCTTTTAATCTTGGATCCTCGCATATAGGAAGCATCTGTCTGATAGACTGACAACCCCGCTCTCTGTGAACTGGGACAATATTTGTGATTCACTGCGTGCTGGGCGCCTGCTCTTCGTCTTGTGCAGTTTTGATAGTTACAAAAAGATGCAAATATTGACCCAGCGCTCTGCGATTCGGATGTCTGCACAGCATAAATAATACTTTGCCGTTTTTTCACAGACATCTGTCGGTTGCAGGCAATTCTTTATTATTGTGACTTTTAGTTGCTGAAGAAATGTCTGTAAATTCCCTATAGTTTATGTCCGGGTATTACGGTGTTTTCACATACTAGTTGGCTGTATTGATACTTTTGTTGCACAGGGACAGTAAGGATGGTTGGCATATTATAGTATATATGCCTAGAACACATTTAATCATAAGTGTTAGTAATAAATTGCCAGCCGATGTCGGTCCTACGTTCTATATAGAAGACTTGTTTTAAGGACAGATATTCCTCCCAGAACAGATGCATGCTTGGCTCGGCTACGTGTTCATGTGTTCTCATTAGGGAGAGGGGAGGAATCTGGTGGTGGCAGCTTATCTTCCTCGAGTACATGCACAAACCTTCTTTCACCCAACATCTGTCCCATTGTTGGAGACCCAGGATACCTCCATACACATAAGATGGTCTAATGGTCACGCTGATATAGGTGGGATAAGCTAGCAGTAATCTAATGTATATGGCCACCTTCACTGCCTTTTAGAAGCCACAATCAAGATGCTTATGCATGGAAGCATAGATTCACATGCCATAAAACAGCCTAAGTCTACTTTCGCGTTTTGGCTTTCCGTTTGTGAGATCCGTTCCAAAACGGATCGGTTTTGCCCTAATGCCCTCTGAATGGAAAAGGATCTGCTCAGAATGCATCAGTTTGCATCATTCCACTTTGGAGACTGACACCAAAACACGGGTTTCAGCGTTTTGGTGTCCGTCTGATGATATGGAGCCAAACAGATCCGTTCTGACACACAATGTAAGTCAATGGGGACGGATCCGTTTTCTATAACACAATCTGGCACAATAGAAAACTGATCCGTCCTCCATTGACATTCAGTGGTGTTCAAGACTGCTATGTTAAAGATAATACAAATGTACGGTATCCGTTCTGAACGGATACAAACGGTTTTATTATCTGAATGGATCCGTCCATGACGGATCCGCACAAAACGCGAGTGTGAAAGTAGCCTAAAACAGGTGTAGAAAATGGTAAATGAGACAGGTCTCCTGACCCGTCCCCTTCTGCACCCACTTTTTTTTTTTACACCTGACATGAGTGGGGAGAAGTCGCAGTTTGCGGTGCAAAGGACTTTTGCGACAGAAACATGCCTAATTTAGGTGTGTTTTGGTTTCATAAATGACCCTCGTTGTTTTTTGTTTTTTTTCTTTCTTTATTTTTTATTGTTGGAACCAGTGAATTGTGTTCCCAAAAAGAGGTTTTATTCTTTGCATAGTTCTTCTAAATGTAAAGACCTTGTTATCTGATATGTCTCTAATGGCCAAGGACCAAGATCTCAAAATGCATGCATAGTGTCCTCATATCAGTGTTTTGTAACTGTTTGATTCTGGTATTTTCATCCAGTGATCCTTAAAGTTATTGCTACCCTCCTGAGGAATTCTCCTCCATCTCAAGAGGTGATGGAGGTGAGGAGGGTGTTCCTCTCGGACATGATAAAACTATTTAATAACAGCAGAGAAAACAGAAGGTATGTTATTTGGCTTATATGTTATATACATGGTAGAAATCAATCTGTTGGTTAGAACGGTTGCGTAATCCTGGCAGCCAGAAGCCCAGTTCCCAGTGTTTTGTATTCATTTGTATCTTCTACCTGCAGGAGTTTGCTGCAGTGTTCTGTTTGGCAAGAGTGGATGCTGTCTTTGTGCTATTTCAGCCCCCAAAACACAGAAGAGCAGAAGATTACAGAAATGGTGTATGCGATCTTCCGCATCCTTCTCTACCATGCAATTAAATATGAGTGGGGTGGCTGGCGCGTTTGGGTGGATACAATCTCTATCACGCACTCAAAGGTAACTATATGGATCCCTTTTTATTATTAATTCGTATAAATGTTGAATATGTTGTTTTTGCAATGGCTTTACTGCACATATGTTATTCAGATACTGGCAAGGAAAACAGAACTCTGTTGGTGCAATGTAATCACAGCCTCCTCTCTCTCATTCATTTGATCGGACCCCCCACCGATCTGATATTGAAGACCTCTCCTGAGGACAGGTCATCAATATCATCACACTGCACAACCCCTTTAAAGACGCACTCCTGCAAGATCTCTTTTGACCATAGAATGCTACCAGTACAGATCATGCTCTAGTGTATAGCCAAAATGTCAGCCTCACCAATGTGAATGACTTCCTGTTAACTATAGGATTGAGCGATCTATCAAATCCTCCCCATCCAGCTCCACCCTCCTTGTTCCTCTTTATTTTGCCCCATGTATAATGTTCTGCCTTATGTAAGGGATATCATGGTTGAGTCTCTGCAGTGGTTAGCTGTACAGTTATAAAATCTCCCTTACTCACACCTGACTCTGCTTTCTGAGAGTACTGTGTACAGAGTCTCCTGTGTATCCTATGATGCCACCGTGTGCTGCTGCTGATCACTTCCTCCTCCTTGTAAGAGGTAACAAGGGGAGACTTATCATAAGAAGGAGACAGAGGAAAGCAGTGTGAAATTGTATCAGATAAGAATACACTGGAAGGTCTGTGGTTTCTGTTAGGGGAGTTTATTAATTAAAGGAGAATAGCTACATGTCACTGAGCATAGGATGTGCAGTTTGATACTCCATGCCTCTGAAGAGCCTAATGGGAATGGTAGGCTGCAGGACTGCACATGAGACTGCATTAGAAGGCTTAGATGGCTTCTAAATGGCTTATCAGCTAAAATAGGCATTCACAAGCCTCTACCGTGTTCTTAAAAAACAAAAAATAACACTCCAGCAGTTTTATGCCTATTTGGTGCAGCATAAGCTACTATTAAAGACAGTGAATCTTTATATCATGACTTTTTTGTCCTGTATGCGAGCAAGAAAATTTCTACTGATGTCTAAGTTTTTGCTTTCTTTATTGATATCCGATGCGGATGTTCTTGTCTGGCTACTAAAACAATCAGAATGGTTCCCCAATTATAAAGTGATTTGTGTTGTCCCATTCTTAAAGGGGTCTCCGGGCTTTTTCATGTTGATGACCTATCCTCAGGACCTGAGAGCAGCGTATTCTAGAGCGAGAGAAGTTGAGCTCTGCGATTATATAGGTTTTTATGATTTGGAGCAGGTTTTAAGAGTACAAAGCATAGTAAATCCTGACAGGACTCCTAGGATAGATGGTAGGAGTCCGGATTACCCTGCCCACACACTGATTGAGGGCCGCCAGGATTCACTGTTGCTTCATACTCAAAAATCCTGCTCCAAATGACCTAAATCTAGACATATCAGAGCTCTGCTTCTCTCCATCTACCTTATGGTGTCCTCATATAGGGCGGCAGAAATCACCTGGCAGGTTTCCTTTTAATAATGCCACAGTAGTTTCCATGCCCTATACCAGGGGTACTCAACTGGCGGACCGCGGTCCAAATACGGACCGCGGCCGCCAGTTGTCCGGACCCCGGCCATCCTTCAGAGCGCTGCTCCTCTCCTGCACACTGTGCCGTGCAGGAGGAGGAGCTTACTGGCGCACTTCCACCTGTCCCACAGTGCAGTGAGACAGGGCTTCCTCCACATGTAGCGCTCCTCCTCCTGCACACTCTGGCAGCTCTGCTCCATACAGCGGCGGGCACAGGAGCTGATAGTTCTCAGCAGCGCAGGAGGAGTCTCTCCCTCCCCCTGTGCTGCTGCTGTCCCCACCGCTGCCAATAAGAAGAGGCAGGAGGAGGAGGGGAGGGGCTGTGGCCACTGCGCCACCAATGAAGATAACTGACCTGTATTACAAATACAGGAGGCGGGTGCTGGAATCAAATAGCCGGCACCCGACCTCTGTGACAGGGAGCTGCGATCAGCTGCAGTTGAGTTAACCCTTCAGGTGCGGTACCTGAGGGGTTAATTGTAGCTGTTCGCAGCCCCCTGTCACAAAGGTCGGGTGCCGGCTATTTGATTCCGGCACCCGCCTTCTGTATTTGTATAAGAAACGTTGGTGGCACAGTGCGCCCCCCCCCTAGTATAATAAACATTGGTGGCGCAGTGCGCCCCCCCCCCCCCCCCCCCCCCTTCCCCATTATAATAAACATTGGTGGCTCAGTGGGAAGTGCCAATGAGGGTTAAAAATAATAAAAGAAAATTAACTCACCTCCTCCAGTTCATCGCGTAACTGCCGGTCTCCAGTTCTTACTTCTTTCTTCAGGACCTGTGGTGACGTCACTGAGCTCATCACATGGCCCATTACCATGGTGATGGATCATGTGATGAGCTCAGTGATGTCACCACAGGTCCTGAAGAAAGAAGTAAGAACTGGAGACCGGCAGTTAAGCGATCAACTGGAGGAGGTGAGTAAATTATTTTTTAACCCTCATTGGCACTGCCCACTGCACCACCAATGTTTATTATATTGGGGGGGGGGGGGGGGGGGGGGGGGGGGCGCACTGCGCCACCTATGTTTATTATATTGGGGGGGGGGGAGGCGCACTGCGCCACCAATGTTTATTATACTGGGGTGATGGGGGGGCGCACTGCGCCACCAATGTTTATTATTTTGAGGGGGGGCGCACTGCGCCACCAATGTTTATTATATTGAGGGGCAAACTGCGCCACCAATGTTTATTATATTGGGGGGCACACTGCGCCACCAATGTTTATTATATTGGGGGGCACACTGCGCCACCAATGTTTATTATACTGGGGTGATGGGGGGGCACACTGCGCCACCAATGTTTATTATTTTGAGGGGGGGTGCACTGCGCCACCAATGTTTATTATACTGGGGTGATGGGGGGCACACTGCGCCACCAATGTTTATTATACTGGGGTGATGGGGGGGCGCACTGCGCCACCAATGTTTATTATATTGAGGGGGGGCGCACTGCGCCACCAATGTTTATTGTGATGGGGGGGTGCACTGCGCCACCAATGTTTATTATTTTGAGGGGGGGCGCACTGCTCCACCAATGTTTATTATATTGAGGGGGCCGCCAGACGAAAAAGTCGGACATGTAGTACTTTTAGTCTGGCGGCCTCTCACCGTGCTGCGCCGTAACTCTTCCCCCATCCCCATTATAGTCGATGGGCACAGAGCAGCGGCACGGCGAAGTAGTGGCAAGATGGATCGGACAGGGTGAGCAGCCTGTCGGATCCATCCTGCTGCAAGTGTGAAAGTACCCTTACTAATGAGCGCTTCCATCATGGAACGCCCATTAGTACAGCCTTTACCTCCACCGCTACTTGTGCTAGTAAAAAAATATATATATTACGGCAGTGTTTCCCAACCAGTGTGCCTCCAGCTGTTGCAAAACTACAACTCCCAGAATGCCTGGACAGCCTTTGGCTGTGCGGGCATGCTGGGAGTTGTAGTTTTGCAACAGCTGGAGGCACACTGGTTGGAAAACACTGTATAACGGTACCTCCACCTCCATTTGCTCACGCTGTGGAGAACACTCCCTGCTGACTAGAAGCTCAGGACAGGACCTACAAGACTTCATCACGTTGGAGCACCGGTCCTGAGCTTGCAGTCAGCAGCGAATGTTCACCGCAGCCAGGTGAATGCTAATTTTTTATTTTTTTTTGCAAAAGCAGAGAAGGGGGGCAATACTCTTACTGGGGGCACTAATGGGGACATTAATCTTACTGGGGCACTAATGTGGCCATTACTAATTCTGGGACTTACCCGGGGCGCTCCACTATAACGTCAGAGCGCCCCACGCGCATGTATCACATGATCGCATGGCATCTTTACTGTTGGCGTTCAGCTCGGAGCTTCACCTGACTGCAGACCCTGGTATGTGGACCTTTAATAAAACTAGTTGAGTACCCCTGCCCTATACAGTATATGGTCACAGTTCTATGCAAATTGGTGTCGTCTATGGAAAGCTGTAACGTCACTTTTTGGAAAAACTTAGCAGGAAGTCATAGGTATGACTAAAAACAACTGGAATTTATATTTCTAAGTAGGTATTTTTTCTAATTATGAAATATAACAGGTATTTATAGATCTAATTGAATAAAGGAACTGTTAAGCTGATGTATATGCCTATTCTTTTGGGTGGTGTATTCCTTGGATTGTGTTTAGCTTGTGTAATCTGAGATAAAAAATAAAAAAAATGTATATGATTCTGTTTTAATATGCATTGAACTGTTTGGTAGAACAGTAAAAATGGACCAGGAATTACAGTGTGCAGTATATTCCACTAGGTGGCACCGCTGTGCTAAAAATGAATAGGTTGACAGCTTTGCCTGGCAGTGCAGAGCTCTGTGTTCAGCATTTATTTTAGCGTGGGTTTAACTCTGAATGTTCTTGTTTAGAATAGCGTTTAGATCATTGTAACGTGTGCTATACACTTACCGCTTTGTATAGTTACTACATGGAATTTTTTTTTAAACTTTTTTCCATAGCCCTTTAAGTGGAGTAGCAGCCCAGCTGTCCAGCACTCATTACCAGCACAGCCACATCTGCAATTAGCTCCTTTTATTGTGCTAGACTGATAAACTACCACAAACGCCTTTCTTTGATAAAAGAACAAAATGACCCCAAATTGGAAGAGGGTTGCAGTGCTACCTATCAGTATACGTGCGCCTGCTATAAAAAGCCAAAGAAACTCAATTGCAATTTTATTGTCCGGTTTGATAGATTTGCTGCCACCTTTGTAGCAGGGTGGCTGTTTGTCAATGTAGCCCTCTCCTCCCGCAGCTGCACCACACTTTATAAGCAGTAACTGCCGCTCCAGCAGAATCGCTGCGCCCGATTTTTTTTATGGATTTTTCTTACTTTTTCTTATTTTATGTGCTAAATTAGCTATAATTTATTCCCATGGGCAGCATCCGCCTATGTTTGAGATAGATATAGATATATAGATATATATAGAATATCTCATACATTTTTAATTTTTTTATCATTTGCTCATGTTTTCACTTGTGCGACAATTGTAAAATAGAAATGATACATACATGTGATTACATAGGTGTCCACAATACGGCCAGCTTGTGAAAATGTGTGTATTTGTGGTGTGTAAATGTTGCTCTAAATGCACAATTTGTCTTTCGGTTCTTATTTGTTTAGCATGCTTTAAACATATGTGCCCTTTGACATTGGAATACCAAGGCGTTGGATACATGCCCCCTGGCCGTCTTTTAAACGAGCGCTTTTTAAATGGCATCCTTATGATATATATGGTAATCTATGTAGTGTGTGATTAACGTGATAACATGCATGATAATCGTTTAATAGCCAAAAAATAAATAAAAAAAACCCTGCCCCAATGTAAGACTGTGAAATTGTCTGGAAGCGTTTTATTCCCCCTCCTTAGCCGATATCTATATGGACTGTTTCATTTTCATCTGCGTTGTTGAAGTCTTTTTGTTTGACATCTCCGCACAGCATCCATGTCAGCAGATTTCAGTACAATGTGTGGAAGGTAAGAACGGTTGTGTTTAGTGTATGGCCCTAGCCGGTTCCAGCGGTGGGGTAAGGTTGGGAAGTTAAGTGAGCTATCATTATCCAAGCATCTGTAAGGCTTTGACTAGCTCAATTATTTCCAGCCCTCTTCTGCACAATGCCCTTGTGGCACGAACTGAAAACATGGCTTGCTCCAAAAAAAAAGAAAAAAACATAATTTGCATTCATATCAGAAAAGATCCCGCTACGTCATAGCTTTATGCTAGGCGGACATTGACAGCTTGGTATCTATTCATATTGCAGTAACTAAAGGATGAGCTGGTGCCTTTTGTAGTTTTACTTAAATTTCCTGGAAATGATATTTTCCTTCCATGTTCCCTACTTCCAACAATCCCTTCAGGAAAGCAAATGGTAACGGCACAGTTTCCTTCAGGCGTTCTCGGCAGTGGCTTTGTCTGCCCATGCAGATCACAGCGGATATTTCGTAGTATTTTATAGAGCGCATTTAATATCGTGAAATGGAAAAGTTGTGCCATTGCTACACTGCTGTGAGCGTTCATCCCTCCTGCTTATCACAAGGTATTTTTACATGCATTAACCCCTTTGTTGCTACTGTAGAGTTACTGTATTGAGTAGAGCAGCTGAGACCCTTCAGTAATCCACTCGGTTAGTATACAGAGCCAGGTTCACCCGTCTAACGTTGCGTCTCCTGGAGGGGCATTGTCTTTAGTCTTTCCTACCTGATCTTGTAGTTGATATCCATAGGGAAGGATAATTCTAGTCGACGGTTGTTTCCATCTGCTTCATGAGAAGCTGCCGAATCAACAAATACATTTTGATCAGTGGGTTTGTGGAAATGTTAGCTTAGGCGCCCCCCCCCCCCTCCTTTTTTTATTCTTAAATACCTATCCAGCTGGCTTGCACAAAAATAGGGAGGAAAAATATTTATCATGGTCCGCTTCCAGAGTTGGAATAATTATGGATTTAAAAAAACAGCCTGGTCTTCCGGTATTTTTTTCTTTTCCTTTTACACAGAGACCCGTTGATTTTTTTTAAAATTATTATTATTATTATTATTATTATTATTATTATTATTTTTTTTTTTTTTTTAAGTAAGTTCATTCTTCTACCCTTTTTTTCCCAGTGGTATTGATTGGTAGTGTTTTTGTTACTCTGCAGCTTTGAAGCTAGCACTCCTTGTTTGTTACTTTTCCTCTAGTAGCCATAATCATATTGCATACATGTGGAATAACTGAACCGTGTTCCTCTAATTGGTGGCTACGCAGCGATCTGTAACACCGTGTGGTGTAGCATTGTACTGCACAAATGCTCAAGTTTACTACAGAAAAACGTAAAGTTGCTAAAATTTGTATAAATATTTAAATAAAACATTAAAAGTTTTAAAAAGCCTTTTTCCATTAATGTAAAATAAGCTAAACAGTAAAATAAACAATTGATTACATTAGTAAAAGTCCAAGCAATTCAATTATGAAAATCAAAGAATTGCTTCCCCCCCCCCCCCCCTCTTCTTTGTCACTGTGATTGCTGATTCAAGTTCCCTAGGGGGACTGAAAACTAAAACAAAAAAAAGTAAAAAATGTTTAACATTTTATTAAAAGTATAAAAGATTCCCTACAAATATTTACTACAGCTCAGTTGACTAAGAATAAAAAAAAAAATAAAAAAAATATAAATAATATATATATATATCTATATCTCTATCAGAATATAAGAATTTTACGATACAAAGCAACAATTTTTTTATCTACAAATATTTTTTTATTAAATGTAGTAAAACATAACAATTATATAAATTTTTAGTGTCACCATAATTGTGCTGCCCCAAAGAATAAAGTTGGTGTGTCAGTTTTTCCCTGCATGTTTAGTGCCCTAAGGACAAAACCCTGTATACCATGATGAAATTACAGGATCTTCTTAAGTTCCCCCAAAAATGTTTAAACCTTTTTCAATACATTGTATTGATTTAAATAATGAATACTAGGCAAGATTAAATAATGAATACTAGCTTTGGCAGAAGGCCTCCTTAGCTTTCTTGAAGCACTATTTTTTAGATATAATTTTTTTATATAGAATTTTTTTTTTACTAGAAATTAATACAGCTTTTGTTACATCAATAAATGTTAAAACAGGATTGCCTTGAATTTGCTGAAATACTGCCTGGAAAATGTTATTTCAGTAGTAATGAATTCTGATCGGAGAAAGTGGTATTTTTAAGTTGACTGCTCAACAACTATTCTATATGCAGTGGTTTTTACACTTGGCAATTGCTGGAGAGTCACTAGTGTTACTTCTATGCCGTGGCACGTAAAATGTCCTTCTCTAAAGCTTCATCGAAGGCCAATTATATCACCAGCATTGTTAAAACAAATGTGTATGCTGAGCCGTGAGTTGACCAATCATTTGGTAATGGTTAGTTGCTGACCAAAATAATCCAATATGGGAGACCAACATTTCATTAAAGGGGTTATCCAATGATTAATGTAAAAATGAAAATTGGATGTGATGTAGTGCATTACAATCTTTCTAACAAAGCTCGAACCAGCCCTGTACCTCACATGAATCCACAGATCTCCCTATTCATACCTTTAATTGTTCTGCTAGATTTATATCAAGATGCCAGCTCTAGAGGAGTGTCCTTTCTGCAGCAGCTCAGGGGATGTGCCCTCCCTGCTGCAGCTCTCGTCTCTATCACAGCTCAGGAGGCAGTTGAAGGACAAAACTGAGCATGTCCAACCATCTTAGTGAGCCGGCCAAAGAAATAAGAAAAAAAGAAACAGCAGGTAGTGCTGTACAGATACATTTTATTGAATAACTCAGTGGCTATGCAAAAATTTTTAATTACGGTGCATGCAATTACAAAAGAATTCAGATCCAGGTGCTGGTTTGAAAACTGAAGAAAAAAAATAAAATATAGTCCCACAAATTTTTTTCTACAGTTTTATGTTAATTGGTCACTTTGGCAAAGGAACAAGGCTGAGTAATGGTTGAAGGCCTTTTCATACCTAATGTGTATGGTTATGGTGTGGTTTAGTGTAAAAAGGTGTCTAGATTTAGAAACTATGATTTTTTTTTTTTTTTTTTTTCCTGTTGTGTTTGATCCCTTAAAGTCCCGGATTGTAAGGCTTGATGGCTTGTTGTTGCTTACTGGTTTATTCACCATTTGAGGTAATCTAGAGCTGACATTAGTAGCCCGGACTATTTATTTCCAGACCATGTCCATTTATAGATTTACTTTCCAATCACCATGAAGATTAATGACTGGTCTTTTAGCTGGCTAATTTAGAACAAAACCTAGTAATTAATTGCACACTATCAGCTTTTCCTTTACATATGCAAGTAGCAAGAGAAATAACAACCATTAGATTGACTAGTTGGATAGTGATTTGGCCTCTTACTAAGGGCTCATTCACACGACAGTATGTATTTTGCAGTCTGAAAAAAAAACGATCCGCAAAAAAAAGATAAAATCCGTGTGCATTCCGTATTTTGCAGAATGGAACAGCTGGCCCCTAATAGAACAGTCCTATCCTTGTCCGTAATGCAGACAATAATAGGACATGTTCTATTTTTCTGCGGAATGGAAATACGGACATACAGAAACGGAATGTACACAGAGTTGCTTCTATTTATTTATTTTTTTATTTTTTCTCCCGGACCCATTGAAATGATTCCACATACGGTCCGCAAAAAAACCTGAACAGCCATGGAAAGAAGATATGTTTGTGTGTAATGCTGAAAACAATTGCCGAAACTAGGGTATGCTTAGCATATTTTATTGTAGGGATGTCCCGATACCAGTATCTGTATCGGGACCGATACCGGACATTTGCACGAGTACATGTACTCGTGCAAATGTCCCCGATACCACTGCCGATACCTGTGTGCCGCTTCTAAATGTGTCTGTGTCCGTCCGCGGCCTGCCCCTGCATCTCGCACAGCAAATACAGCTTCTTCTTGCTCCCAGTCTCTGCCCCTCGCCCTGATTACCAGCGGCCTCCGCTATCCCCGGCTCCACGTATGTTTAAGACTCTGCCCACAGCCATCCGACGTGACCAGTTCAGCATGTGGTGTTAGGAGGTTGTCTGGAAAGAGACTTTTCCCGCAGCTGCTCTGATTAACACTTTCCGCAGCGGCCGCCACCGTCCCCGGCTCCTCCCCCCATGTTCCTGATGACTCCACCCACAGACATCTGATCTCCGAATCGGAGCACAGGGAAAAGCCTCTCCAGAGTCCAGACACCCTCAAACAGAGTTCGCCTGCCAGTAGTTTTAAGTTATAGGAACCGACCCTAGTAAGTGTATAAAGCTTAGTTAGAAGATTATAACCAGCCCAAGTGGTCACAGACAGAGAAATAAAGGTGTTGTGTCTGTCTTTTATGGCCCTGGTCCTTCCCTTCCTGCCTGCAAGCTGCATATTGATCTCTAAAAGCAGGCATTAGGGCAAGAAGAAATATACATTACTGTATGATGGCCACAAGACTATTATACTGAGGAGGGGCTTTAAAAATTGTTGTCCTGACTCCTTACAGTAGCATCTCCTTGTGGCTGGCCCTCATACAGTATAACGTCTCCTTGTGGCTGGCCCCATACAGTATAACGTCTCCTTGTGGCTGCCCCCATACAGTATAATGTCTCTTTGTGGCCCCCATACAGTGTAATGTCTCCTAACTCTCCTTGGCATGTTATAGTTCTGTTTTTGGGCCTTTTGGTTGGTCAGTGGTCACAAAATACGTGTGTGTGTGTGTGTGTGTATTTTATTGTTAAAATTGGTATCGGTGAGTACTTAAATAAAAGTATGGGTTCTCGTACTCAGTCTTAATAAAATGGTATTGGGACATCCCTATTTTATTGTATCCGGAGATAGATGGAGCAGGATCTATCAGAAATGATCGGGGAATTGTATTGCTAACAAAGCACAAACACATGCAATTAAAGTGTACCTAAACGTTTACTATATACTATATTTTATTAAAACCTATTGTAAATGTCATAAAAAATAAAGCATATTAGAAATATTCATTTTATGTTTTCCCTTGTGAAATTGTCGCCTGAAATCAGGTGCCTATAGAGCTTTGGAATCAGTACACCGCTGACACTGTGCTGCAGTGAATGTTGTACAGGTAGAAGCACTTCACTGCTCCTGCCTGTACCAGCTCCACTCACTAAAAGCATAGCACATCAGTGGGGTACAAGTGTGCGGATTCCAAAACTCTATAGGCATATGAACTTCAGGTGTCTATTTCACAATGAAAAAAATAAAAAAAATGAAAGTATATTTGTAGTATTCATTTTATGACCTTTTTTTATAATAGGTTTACATATGTCTAGGTACACTATCTGTTTGAGGCATGCTTGAGATTTCACCATACCTCAAATTTTTTTTTTTTATCATTCAACTTAATGTTTCACAAACATTTCAAAATATGAAATCAGCTAAAAATATTATAAGCTCAGCACTTCCTCTCTTCATACTCTCCTTCTCATCCTAATATGTCTTATATTACAATTAATAATAACAAATCTATGTAAAACTCTTCTCCATCTGTCGCAGCAGCTTAGCCATGCCCCACTCGCCTTCTTACTTACAATCTGGATGTGACTGTAAGACAACTGGCTGGAGCAGCAGCCTGCAGCAGAAAAAAAGCTTGACGATTTAAGCCCCGTCTCTTGGATGAGCCCCACCCTTTCAGCCATTTAAAATTAAAAGCAAAACCTAACGTAAAATTAACCCTGTGTTTTCCTTAGGATTTCTTTAAAGTAGCACTCCCCAAAAATTTATTCTCTGACCTGTTAGAAAGATACATAATGTAATCAGTAGAGAATGTTCTCCTCTTTCCAGTGTCTAAGCCTTAGCTGTGTCATGTGACCAACACTTTGATCTCCAGCTGACACAAGACAGGAAGTCAGTTACTTCTCTATTCATTCTTTTGAGACTGACATTGAGACTCGCATCGGAATACATAGAGAAACTGGCTTCCTGTCCACTAATAAGATACTGTTATTTGGAAGTGGAGAGTGTTGGTCACATGACACAGCTGAGGGTCAGAAGGGAGGTTATAACTCACAAATACAATCGCTGGTAGGAAGATGACACTTCAGATTACATCTACCTTTCTAACAGGTCCGATGATAAAAAATAAAAAAATAATTGTGGGAGTGCTTCTTTAAGAGTAAAGCATTTTCTACAACACTGACAAACAATAAAGACACTGTCAAATACCATGGGCAAGATTATCTCCCATTTACTTTTATTTATTTCAAGTTTAGTGTTTGCTTAAGGTCCCTTTCACATGATGCATGAGACATTTTTTTACATTTAAATGAGCAGAACAAAGAGGATCAGATCACTGCATTAGAGAGAAACTATTAGAGAATGATTCCCCTCTCCTTGTGCTTTGTCTTGATTGGAAAAGATGTACAGAAGACTGGATCTTCCATATGTGGTGTGAACAGCTTTAGGATATATTTGCTGCTAATAATCGTATACCCACAGCAAAACCGTATAGTTATAGGATTACTATTTGTTGTTTTTTTTTAAAATGCTGTGCTGCATATATTGACGTTTTTATGAAGAAGATGACAACTAATTATGTCAATGTGATTTTAGGTTACCTATGAAATGCACAGAGAGAGACTGGCTAAAGCTTTCAGGGACTATGAGGACCACGTAGATGGGGAAATAGAACCTGGACCATCAAGTCCTGTAAGAACTGTCTCAGGGTACAGCAGGCAGCCAGAGACGACTCTTCAAACACCAAGTTTGGAATTGACTAGAACAACATTAAATTATAGTGAAAATACTGAGTCTAGAAGAACTGTCGAGGAAGAGCATAACGTGGGGAGTATGGGGAATCTTCCCACTGTAGACAACCAGGAGAAAAAGGAATCTGAAACTGCTCTAGTTACTGATGAGATTTCGGAAAATGAAACTGAAGTTAATGTAGAAACACCAGAAAATCGCCAAGATACAGCGGAATCTCCAGGCACAGAGCCTATAACCACTGTCTCGAATGATAGCCAGGATGTTGAATCTACCTCTACACCAGGTGCTAATGGTAATGAAATTGATGTTGTGAAGTCATCAAGCATATCCGAAACCTTAGACCCGATGGAAAAGGAAATCAACGGGGACATTAATGCAGTTGATGGGAAGGATTTCACAACTGAAACAGATATTTCCAACAAAACTGAGAAATTGGTTTTGGAGGAACCACACATAGAAAGTAATAGTGAGGGACGGTCCACAGAGGAGGCTTGTACAGATGCTGCTGATGCCACAAGTGGACACTCCGAAAGCCGATCAGTAGATGATGTTCCACAAGATGCAAGTGTCTTGCCTGAGGCGGCAGCATCTTCCACCGAAGTAGTAACCAACTTGGGGGAAGGAGTCAAAGCTGTTTCAGAGAATGTAGGTCAAGACATGGCTTCTAGCCCCAATGGTACAGGAGAACCAAACGCGACCACCTCAGATGTTCAGAATTCTGAAAAGAAAATTGCTAAGCTTGATGTGTCGAGCATTGCATCTGATACTGAAAACTTGGAATTGAAGGCCAGCACAAGTAGTGAACCAGAACAGTCACAGAGAGCTGCTCCTGAGGTATAGTAATTTACTTAAGGCTTTTTAGGATTCATTATTGTTAACCAGAATGAAGAAAAAAACCAAGGTGTCTCCTAAATTACTGGTCAGTAAAGATTCAGTCAGTGAGTGCTGCGAGGGTGGTATTATTTACTTACTGTCTCTGCATGCAGGCTTATCTTTGAGTTACTGTTGGCATATTTCTGGCATCTGTTCTGTACAGGATGGTCCCTATGGACAATCTTTAGAGGTTGCATGTTAACATAAGGCCTCGATCAGTGTAATAAAGTAAGCATTCTCTTAATGAACTGAGAAAATGGGCATTAGAACGAGATTGTGCTTTCTGTTTAAAAATGGAGTCTGTGTTCTGCTGATTGGCTGCAGATGCCCTGCTCTGTTTCCCAAATTGCTCTCACTGGTAACCGTTCCCGAGTGATACATTTACTGCTGCCATGAAGGTGGGAGCAGAATGCAAACTATATAACTTTATTGAACGAACGTTTATTTAAAGAGGACTATTGCGTGGTTACGTAGGCTAGATTTCTTCCACAGGTATTGCAGTGGACGTCAAGGGACAACTAGGATCTATATACACACAGAAATATAAGGGTGCCCATGTAATACACCAGTTCACCTCTCTGACTTTTACCTTTTTAGTCTGGATTCACATCATGCAGTGTACCAAAACTAGATAAGGCTACTCTCACACTGGCGTTTCTGGGTCCGCCTGTGAGATCAGTTTCAAGGCTCTCGCAATCGGCCCAAAACGGATCAGTTCAGCCCCAATGCATTCTGAATGGATAAGGATCCGTTCAGAATGCATCCGTTTACCTCCGTTCAGCCTCCATTCCGCTCTGGAGGCGGACACCAAAACGCTGCTTGCAGCGTTTTGATGTCCGTCTGACTAAACTGAGCCAAACGGATCCGTCCTGACTAAGGGCTCTTTCACACCTGCGTTCTTGTCTTCCGGCATAGAGTTCCGTCGTCGGGGCTCTATGCCGGAAGAATCCTGATCAGGATTATCCTAATGCATTCTGAATGGAGAGAAATCCGTTCAGGATGCATCAGGATGTCTTCAGTTCCGGAACGGAACGTTTTTTGGCCGGAGAAAATACCGCAGCATGCTGCGCTTTTTGCTCCGGCCAAAAATCCGGAACACTTGCCGCAAGGCCGGATCCGGAATTAATGCCCATTGAAAGGCATTGATCCGGATCCGGCCTTAAGCTAAACGTCGTTTCGGCGCATTACCGGATCCGACATTTAGCTTTTTCAGAGTGGTTACCATGGCTGCCGGGACGCTAAAGTCCTGACAGCCATGGTAAGTGTAGTGGGGAGCGGGGGAGCAGTGTACTTACCGTCCGTGCGGCTCCCCGGGCGCTTCAGAGTGACGTCAGGGCGCCCCAAGCGCATGGATCATGTGATCACATAGGCACGTCATCCATGCGCATGGGGCGCTCTGACGTCATTCTGGAGCGCCCCGGGAGCCGCACGGACTGTAAGTATACCGCTCCCCCGCTCCCCGCTCCTACTATGGCAACCAGGACTTTAATAGCGTCCTGGGTGCCATAGTAACACTGAACGCATTTGGAAGACGGTTCCGTCTTCAAATGCTTTCAGTACACTTGCGTTTTTCCGGATCCGGCGTGTAATTCCGGCAAGTGGAGTACACGCCGGATCCGGACAACGCAAGTGTGAAAGAGGCCTTACAATGTAAGTCAATGGGGACGGATCCGTTTTTACTGACACAATATGGTAATGCAAACGATCCGTTCTGAACGGATACAAGCGTTTGCATTATAGGTGCGGATCCGTCTGTGCAGATACCAGACGGATCCACACCTAAACGCAGGTGTGAAAGTAGCCTTAAATATATAAAAAGATAAAAAACAGAAACAAAAAATTAAATTTTACTGCTCATATGCTGGCTACTTATTTATGATTATTTTTATGAATAGCTAATGCACTGCTTCATATTTCAAGGGATTATCCCACAAAGAATATTATTTTGGTGAATTCAGACCAGATGAGAATTGTGTATTAATTATATTCCGATATTTCAGAAATAATGGTAAAATAGTACTATCTACTGTTTCAATTGAACAGCCTTTTTGTGTCCACCTCAGTTTGTGCTGAGGTAGTCACACATGCAGCATTACTGTAATTGTACTTACTCAGACTCTCTGAGAAACAGTTGGCTCACCACTAGGGATGAGCAAATTTCATATTTTGAAATTCGTTTTCGGTTTGTGTTGTGGTATTTACTGAATTGCGGACTCCAGCATAACGTAAACCGGACGGATCTGTTATGCAGGCCATAGACTTCAATTATGACGGAATGAATAACTGCCTCTAAAGGCATTCCTTTTTGAATTCTGTCATGAAATTGCGTTATGGTCCGTGGTAACGGAATCCATGACGCAATTCAGTAAATACCACAACACGAACAGAGAACGAATTTCAAAATATGAATTTCGCTCATCCCTACTCACCACACCAGGGATCCTTCTGTATACCTGAAGGAGCAAGACTGAGCATGTGTGTCCACCCCAGCGCAGTTACTAAGGTGGACACGGTGAGGGCTGCTCAATACAAACAGCAGGTGGCACGATTCTAACATTATTCCTGGTTAGTCTGTAAATGTAGACATTTTTTAGACATAGAAATGCAAAAACTGATCACAATTCTGGTCTGGATTTAAAGGGGATTTCTGAGATTGGATTCTCCTTTTGATATTGCCAGTCAGGGTGGCTTTCGGTCCCCACTGGAGAGTGGATGTTGGGATTTTTTTATATATATTTTTTTAATTACTGCATCCTGCCTGGGAATATCAAAAGGGATTGTCTTAGAGAACCCCTTTAACTATAATCTATGTTCTCTATGGAACACATTGTGCAGCTCATCTCTCTGAGCGTCTTCATAAAGCAGGTTGTTATACTTTTTTCCTTAGATGTATATAATATAAAGTTTATTACTTGCTGTTCATAGTCACGTTTCCTCTATTTCTGTTTGTAATGCGTAGCCTGTAAAACAGACAGATGTACATAAGGGGGAACAAGCGGCTCCATCAGAGGGGCAGAGGAGAGACTCCAGATCGACTATGTTTCGTATTCCTGAGTTCAAATGGTCGATGATGCATCAGCGGCTGCTAACAGACCTTTTGTTTTCAATTGAAACTGACATCCAAATGTGGCGAAGGTGAGCCTATAGCATGAGTTTATATCTTGTTACTTTTCTGGGAACTACAATGTGATGATGAGGTTTACGGTGAAGGTAAGGCTGACCATTGGCAGACATAATACAGAAATCGCATAGCGGTTATGAAATAAAATGCTACATGTTATGTAAGTTGGATTGGTGGTTCTAAAGTTAGGAACACAAATGTAGCAGCTAATGCAGTGCCAAATGTTACTACTTTGTTTTAGTTTTTTTCTGCGTTGCTATTTTTTGTGTTTTGCAATTCTCTTTCCCGTTGCAGCCACTCTACAAAGACGATAATGGATTTTGTGAACAGCAGCGACAATGTCATTTTTGTGCACAACACAATCCACCTGGTCTCTCAGATCACAGACAACATGATAATGGCTTGTGGTGGTATACTGCCATTACTCTCTGCAGCAACATCTGCCACGGTGAGGATTCAACTTTTGTGTCTACTGATTAATTTAGAGCTGTGCACTAAAAGCGGAATGTCCAAGTCATGTAAAAATAAAATAATAAAGCACTGTAAGTTCAGTTCAGTTCTCGCCCTTTGTTCACATGCAGCTGCAGAGCTGTTAGGGGCATGTAATAACAATCTTTTGAGGGTTTCCTGATGAATATTTGTGGGTGTCAACCAGGGTGGATTTGATTTAAATCACTAGTCAGTAAGGCTTGATTTAAATCATAGTTTTCTACATAAAGACTAATTCTTGCTGGTATAACTTATAATATGCAAGTAGATGAAGATTTAAACAACTTTTCATATTAGTTTGATTAGGTTGATTCTGCATTTATAGGTTTGTAGAAGTTAGGATTAAGGTATTTTTCTCAACTCTGTTCATGTTATAACATTTTTGCTGTGAAGAAGAGGCATGTGATCTCTGCTGAGTCAAATTCAGTTTTGAGAACTGCAAAAGTAAACCAAGCATCTGTGATAATATCTTGTAGGCAGAGAAACTGCCCAATAATCTTACAAAAACCTCTGGAAGAGCATGACATTGTGAATGGATTAATGGAATTTATTTACCAAAAAAATTACACATATAGAAACATAGAATGTGTTGGCAGATAAGAACCATTCGGTCCATCTAGTCTGCCCAAAATACTAAATACTATGACCCTATCTTATATGAAGGATGGCCTTATTCCTATCCCATGCATGCTTAAACTCCTTCACTGTATTTGCAGCTACCACTTCTGCAGGAAGGCTATTCCATGCATCCACTACTCTCTCAGTAAAGTAATACTTCCTGATATTACTTTTAAACCTTTGCCCCTCTAATTTAAAACTATGTCCTCTTGTTGCAGTTTTTCTTCTTTTAAATATTCTCTCCTCTTTTACCTTGTTGATTCCCTTTATGTATTTGGCAGTTTCTATCATATCCCCTCTGTCTCATCTTTCTTCCAAGCTATACATGTTAAGGTCCTTTAATCTTTCCTGGTAAGTTTTATCCTGCAATCCATGTACCAGTTTAGTAGCTCTTCTCTGAACTCTCTCCAAAGTATCAATATCCTTCTGGAGATATGGTCTCCAGTACTGAGCACAATACTCCAAATGAGGTCTCACTTGTGCTCTGTAGAGCGGCATGAGCACCTCCCTCTTTCTACTGGTAATTCCTCTCCCTATACACCCAAGCATTCTGCTAGCATTTCCTGCTGCTCTATGACATTGTCTGCCTACCTTTAAGTCTTCTGAAATAATGTCCCCTAAATCCCTTTCCTCAGATACTGAGGTTAGGACTGTATCACTGATTTTATATTCTGCTCTTGGCTTTTTACGCCCCATGTGCATTATCTTGCACTTATCAACATTAAATTTTAGTTGCCAGATTTTTGACCATTCCTCTAGTTTTCTTAAATCCTTTTCCATTTGGTGTATCCATCCAGGAACATCAACCCTGTTACAAATCTTTGTGTCATCAGAAAAAAGACACACCTTACCATGGAGGCCTTCTGCAATTTCGCTGATAAAGATATTAAACAATATGGGTCCCAGAACAGATCCCTGAGGTACCCCACTGGTAACAAGACCATGGTCTGAATATACTCCATTGACTACAACCCTCTGTTGTCTATCCCTCAGCCACTGCCTAATCCATTCAACAATATGGAAGTCTACGTACAGCCTTATTCTACATAATTAAAAAACTAATCTTTATTTCATGATGGAATAACCTTTGGATGGTAATATATTTTCCTCAAAAAGCATTTTATATAAAAAAAAAAAAATCTGATTTAAATAAAAGAAAATCCGATTTAAATAAAAAAATCTTTTTTTTTTTTTTAGATTTTTAAAAAAAAAGGAAAAAAAAGATTTTTATCCGCCCTGCAAAGAGAGTGAATATAATTTCTGCAATCTGAATACTGGGATACTCATGTAGTATGTTTGGGACTACATGTACCAGATGTACAGCACAATGACACTACTGATGCACAGAATTTTTTCCCTACCTGTTCTCATGCAATGCTTTGCAGACACTTCACAGCCTGCAAAAGAGTACAGAGGAGAGAACTCTTGTAGTCTTTGTCAGCTCTATGTCTGCAGGGGGGGGGGGGGGGGAGTGAGGATCCTGTGCACAGCATTTGTCTCTTCAGTGACTAGAGAAGAGGATACCCTGCAGTTGCTCAGTATCTGAAGAAACCAGTGGGAAGGGAGACACAGGACAGACAGCTCGGCCAGCAGATCGGGCAGTGCAGGGGGCGTGGCTTGTCGCTCCAACCAGCACAACCTTCACAGTGACGTTCCGTGCACAGAGCCAGACCTGCTCCCTTAGGGTTGTGCACGGAACATCATCGGAGCAGGAAAAGAAGATGACCTCACAGGTCACGTGACACTCGGCTAACTAGGCGAACAAGGCCACTGTAGATGAAGGAAGTAAAGTGAAAATCTCCTTAAATTTGCTTAGTTAAAAACCTACAAAGAACAAAAAAATAACTTGGACAACCCATTTAAGTCCACAGTCCAGTATTAGTTCTGACTTTCTGGGTATTTTACACCAATTAGTTCTATTATCAGATGGTGGTCATTTAGGTGTACACAGTCTGGTTCATCAGGGATAGCTGCTAATTGCTAGACTGCACCTATACTTGAAACTTATACCATGGCATGTACAGGTGTTTTGCGGATCCACGTGCATCCGCAAAACACACACGGACGTGTGGATGGACCCTAATCATGCAGCTGCACATCAGGTTGCCCGCTGTCCTTGACAGCAGGGCAACCCTTAGAGAAGGCAGGGACAGTTCCCAGGTGTCCCTGCCTTCTAGATCGCTATATACACAGCGCTCACCGATCGCCGTTTATACAGAGCAGGAAGCGCTATTCGCTTCCTGTTCCAGCCCTGCGGTCATGTGACTGCTGGAGTCGGGTGAGTGCAGGAGCTGTCGGGTCTTTCACAGACCTCGATCAGCCCTGCACTGAGGCTGTACAGTGCAGTATACCGCTGTACTTCCTCTCTGGGGTGTATTTCCCCTGTAACTGGGGCTACTATGGCAGCCCCAGTTACAAGAGAAATCAATAGTGAAAAATCAGATGGTGGTCATTTAGGTGTACACAGTCTGGTTCATCAGGGATAGCTGCTAATTGCTAGACTGCACCTATACTTGAAACTTATACCATGGCATGTACAGGTGTTTTGCGGATCCACGTGCATCCGCAAAACACACACGGACGTGTGGATGGACCCTAATCATGCAGCTGCACATCAGGTTGCCCGCTGTCCTTGACAGCAGGGCAACCCTTAGAGAAGGCAGGGACAGTTCCCAGGTGTCCCTGCCTTCTAGATCGCTATATACACAGCGCTCACCGATCGCCGTTTATACAGAGCAGGAAGCGCTATTCGCTTCCTGTTCCAGCCCTGCGGTCATGTGACTGCTGGAGTCGGGTGAGTGCAGGAGCTGTCGGGTCTTTCACAGACCTCGATCAGCCCTGCACTGAGGCTGTACAGTGCAGTATACCGCTGTACTTCCTCTCTGGGGTGTATTTCCCCTGTAACTGGGGCTACTATGGCAGCCCCAGTTACAAGAGAAATCAATAGTGAAAAAAAAAAGTCAAGTTTAATGTCCCCCAGAGGTCTTGTATGACCTTATGGGGGGCGAAAAGTGTAAAATAAAAAATAAAAATTTAAAATTAAAAAAAGGTTTCACATGTAAAAATAAATAAATTCCCCAAGTAAGGAATAAAAAAATAATAATTAGAAAATTAGAATAAAATAAAATAGACCTATTTGGTATTGCCGCGTCCGTGACGGTCGGCTCTATAAGTATATCACATGATCCACCCAGTCCGATTAAACACCATAAAAAAATAAACTGTCAAAAAAAGCCATTTTTGTCACCTTACATCACAAAAAGTGCAACACCAAGTGATCAAAAAGGCGTATGCCCCACAAAATGGTACCAATAAAACAGTCACCTCATACCGCAAAGAATGAGCCCCTACATAAGAAAATCATTTAAAAATAATAAACTGTGCTAAAACGACCAATTTTTTTGGTCACCTTGCCCCATTGAGTGTTATAATGAATGATCAAAAAATCATATGTACCCAAAAATAGTACCAATAAAACTGGCACCTTATCCCCTAGTTTCCACTTTTTGGGAGTTTCTACTGTAAGGGTGCATCAGGGGCATGGCATCTATAAACCAGTTCAGCCATGTGGCGCTCCTTTTCTTCTGCTCCCTGCCGTGTGCCTATACAGCAGTTTATGACCACATGTGGGGTGTTTCTCTAAACCGCAGAATCAGGGTAATAAATATTGTTTTGTTTGGCTGTTTAATCCTCGATGTGTTAAAGAAAAAAATGGATTAAAATGGAAAATCTGCCAAAAAAGTGAATTTTTTTAAATTTCATCTCCTTTTTTCCTTTAATTCTTGTGAAACGCCTAAAGGGTTAACAAAGTTAGTAAAATCAGTTTTAAGTAACTTGAAGGGTGTAGTTTCTACAATGGGGTCATTTATGGGGGTATCCACTATGTAAGCCCCACAAAGTGACTTCAGACCTGAGCTGGTCCTTAAAAAGTGGGTTTTGGCAATTTTCTTACATTTTTTAATTGCTTCTAAAATTCTAAGCCTTCTAAATGTCCTAAAAAAATAAAATGACATTTCCAAAATGATGCCAACACAATGTAGACATATGGGGAATGTTAAGTAATTATGAGGTATCACTTTGTATTAAGCGGAGAAATTGAAATTTTGAAAATTGCAAATTTTTCTAACTTTTTGGGGAATTTGGGGATTTTTTCATAAATAAAGGTGAAATATATTGACTCGAATTTATGACTATCATGAAGTACAATGTGTCACGAGAAAACTGTCTCTGAATGGTTTGGATAAATAAAAGCGTTCCAAAGTTATTACCACATAAACTGATGTCAGATTTGCAAAATTAGGCCTGGTCAGGAAGTGGGCAAATGGCCCGGATATGAAGTGGTTAAATGTAGTAATGTATGTTCTCAAATGTTATTGTGCATTATTTGTCAGTTATTCACCTGTGATGTCCCTGTGTGTATGAAATGGGAATACCCCTTTAAATTACCCCCCTTCAGGGGTGAAAATCAGACACTCAGTGGCCCACATTTACTAATGAGTGTGTCTACATTTTGGCTTAAATTGTGCTAAAATGTGGTGCAGTTTGACACCTCTACTTTTAGAGAAATCTGTGAGTAAGAGTCCATTTACATGTCCGCAAAATGGGTCCACATCCGTTCTGCAATTTTGCGGAACGGGTGTGGACCCATTGGGGTGCTGTCCACATCCGCATTTCCGTTCCGCACCCCCGCAAAAAAATTAAATGGAGCATGTCCTATTCTTGTGCCGGCCATGTTTGTGCCGGCCATGTGCGGTCTGCAAAATGTGGAACGCACATGGCTGGTGTCCGTGTTTTGCGGTGAGTGTATCTTAACAGGAAATCTGTGCGCCACAATTGTGGTATAAAATTCTGTCTCATACTAAGCCACCCAATATCTGGTATAAAAGTTGTACATTTATCATTCAGCCTGAGCCACTGTGATAAATCCTGGGCCAGGTCTAGGCTGCCAGTCTGAGTTTATTCCATCTATAGGATTAGCAGGCCATAACAACTGATCATATGGGTCTGCTTGATTAAAATGTCTGGTCTAAAGTGGAGACCCCTTTTATATGCAAGACGTTTTGTTGAAGTTTCCTCTTGTGGTTGCATTTGTTTTACGTTTTTGAACCATGTAAATTATGTGGAATTCATTTTATTTCAGCACGAATTGGAAAATATTGAGCCCACCCAAGGTCTTTCAATCGAGGCATCTGTAACATTCCTTCAAAGGGCAATTAGCCTAGTGGATGTTCTCATTTTTGCAAGTTCATTGAGCTTTACAGACATTGAGGCTGAAAAGAACATGTCATCTGGAGGAGTGTTACGTCAATGCCTCAGACTAGGTGAGTAACAGTGAACATTTGCCAAGCATTTGTTGACCTTAAAGGCTGTGTACACCTCCGGAGGTAATTTTTGTTTATGATTGCATTTTACTTGTTTTTGGCAAAAACAATTCAATTGTCCTTTATTAAAAATATTGAGACGCTCTGTCACAAAGGGGTTAAACTGTTTTGCTAACTCTGACTGGTACTTTCACTTTCTAATTAACCTTTTCTCTAAACTAGTGAGAAGCCATAAACACTTATTTAAGCCACATTCTTATCAGTAAGATGAGAACTGAGCTATAATGAGTGTTTGGAAGGTCAGAGAGCAGAGATAAGGAGCCCCTCAGCTCCTGGTCTGACAGAAAATCCACAGGCAGCTACTACAGCAATGTAAACAAAAAAGGCAGCACATAACAAGAGGTACTGAGGGCACCGTCCTCCCACCTGGGAATTGAAGGAACGCAATCCTGGCCTAATCCGACCGTCCAAGAAATCGGAGTGCAGGGCTTGAACAGAATGAAATAGAGAACAAGATGCAAAGATAAGCCGCACTCACCATTCGTGTTCACGCTTCTTTATTGCAGGGCATGTTGCGGGGGCAGACTCACATGGAGTATCAATCCACAGCGACGGCCGTTTCGCGGTATGACCGCTTCCTCCGGCTGTTTAATCCCTGATTAAACAGCCGGAGGAAGCGGTCATACCGCGAAACGGCCGTCGCTGTGGATTGATACTCCATGTGAGTCTGCCCCCGCAACATGCCCTGCAATAAAGAAGCGTGAACACGAATGGTGAGTGCGGCTTATCTTTGCATCTTGTTCTCTAAACAAAAAAGGATTCCATATTTTTAATAACGACCAATTGATAATATTATTTTTAGCTTAAAATAAGTACAGTGCAATAATAATAAAAAAATCCCCCCCCAAAGGTGTACATAGCCTTTAGCACATGTAATTATATCTCTTAAAGTGCACCTTTCATTGCAAAATGAAAATCTCCCTTAATCTTTCAAGGGGTTGTCCAAGTAATATTAAAAGTCTGGGAGCAACATTAAATGTACTAAACTAACAAAAAAGTGTTACAATTTTTCTCCCTTGACACTTCCAGCGTCATGCTGCTTTTCTGCAAAGATTATGTCTGCTTCCTGGCTGCAATAGTGAAGTCCCGTACATACCACATCACCACTGCAGTCATGTTCTGTATACTGCTGATGACAGTGCCTGGTGACTTGTATACAGGATGTCACCACCATACCCAGGAAAACTAACTGCGGCAGGGAGGAGTGGAGCATGGGACAACAATTGGCAGGGGAGAAGAATGGCAGTTATCACTTCTTTTGTTTTTTCAGCACCTGTACTATTCCTGGGAGAGTATTAATTGTATTTGGGCAACCCCGTTAATAAGTGCAAATCCCCTGCAATGATAGAGATGTAAGGCATTCTGTATTTTCTGGTCCTGATAAGTGGAAGTCTGACATTGGGGAAACTTCCCTTGGTGGTTGGGTTAGGATATCTTGCAATAAGGTAAAGATAATATCTCTTGCAATCTTTCACATTGCTGTACTGTTCACAGCCTACATTGCTATTTAGAGACTGATAAATGTCCCAGGTGTAACCTAGTTTCTGCAGATTTTATACATTATCTGTGAAAATGCCCTGAACTGTATCCATATTGGAAGTATGTGACAGATTACCCTATTTTTAGACTATAAGACGCACCTGACCGTAAGATGCCCACCAGGTTTAGACAACAGTAAATTATAAAAAAAAAAGATTTTCTACTTACTAAACCTTCCCTGGTAGTTTAATGCAGTGGAGGGGTCAATGTCACTAACTTTAATGGTCTATGGTAGAGGGGTTAATAGTTTAGTCAGTTTAATTCTAGTTTATCATCTTTAGACCTTTGAAACAGCAAGAGTTCATGAGGTCACATGATAGGAGTTTAAACATCACAATAAGCATCAAAAGTTACAATATACATGTACAGCACAATACAGTACCCGCTTTGTAGTCTTCATCTTACTGCTCTGACTCCTCCCACTGGTGACATCATCAAAGGTCCTTTAGCTACACTAAGTCAGCTTTCATGTATTTGCTGCTTGCTGGCTGGGGACCTTCAGCTTGCAGGGCCGTGTTTCTCACAATCCTCTCCATGAGCTGAATAGTCATTCATCCTCTCCTGCCTGCACTGATCATACAAATTGGTTGCGGGCAAGGTGCAGGAGTACATATCTCTCATTGATCCAGAAAAGCGCTGTATCGTTAATAAAGCAGTCGGGGAGGTCTGGCACTGCTGAACTACTCTGCAGACTGTAAGACAACAGTACTTTTAAGCAAGATTTTTTTCCAGCTAAAAAGTGAGTCTTTTAGTCCAAAAATACTGTAATTAGCAAAGGTTATTTTTATCAGCTTTATCTCCACTTTTCCCCCATTTTATGTTTATTGTGGGGTGATGGGATATTGACTTAACTGGTGAATCAAGGTGACCACTAGGACCTTGGTAGTTGTAAAATGAATATTCTTAGATGTAGGATCAAGTAAAGGGCTAAGCCAGAGAGATTGGCAATGTATGTTAAATTTTATGATCATCAATGAAAAGGGTACTTATGGCAAGGACTTGAATAGATGAAAATTGGGACCCGTGGTTACAATATTTGTCTACTCTCGAACACAGGGTGATTACTCCTTTGTAAGTTATCTTTTCGGTATCTTTCTGAACTAATAAAGAAAATTCTGTTTGCATGTTCCCCTACTCGAGTGATCCTGTGGCATACTTCTGGCAAATATCTTGTCTGCATTGGAGGGTGTAGTCAAATAGGCAGTCCCCCCCCCCCCCCTCCCCAAGCATACCATACACATGCAAAAAAAGAAGTATCTCATACCGTCGCATTAGTCCAGGCATTCCATTTGGCATATACGCCTTACCATAAACCACGTTTTTGTGAGCAGAGCCCTGTCTGAGGGTTACGTTCCATCTTGAATTGAGAGTGCGTTTTGTGAAGCGTCTGATGGAGCTCCTGTAAACATGTCCATGTTTTCTGTTTTAGTTTGTGCTGTTGCTGTTAGGAGTTGTCTGGAGTGTCAGCAGCACTTGCAATTGAAATCCACAGGAGAAAATATGAAAAACCAGAAAGTAATTCATGGCCTGGTGGGAACAGCAAAGTCTGTTGCAAAGGTAATCTGTGCAAATCGTGCTATAATACGGTGTGTTTTTAGGTAATTCTCCAAAAAGACTGTGTATCTGAGAATTCATTGACCGTAAAACCTTCTGTATCACAAACTTCTCCTGTCTACTACTGGGCAGCCGTGGAGGCTTTGTTATCTACTAACTGCATTATATTGGAAGCTAGGTTTCATAGTCAGGTTTTCATGTGCATGAGTAGGTTTGGGGGTCTGTATAATCTATAATATTTGAGTTTAATCTTTTTGCTATCTTGGGGAAAATTTTGCCCAGTTACATTTGATGAGACTACTAAAAAAGTGAGTCTTCAGTGATTACCTTCTTGGGTAGAGGTGCTGCAAGCAAATACCTTAAATTTTCCTAAATCCTATAGACGAAGTACACAATACGTGGAAAATAGAAGTAAATGCAATAAGGAATAAAACTGTGCAACCCTGGAATTAGAGTTAAAGGGGGTGTCTGAGTTAATTCGAAATTGCAAATCATCATCCTATACTAACCCCTTTCTCTGCCCACCATTTTCAGCACTGCACCTTCGTCCTCCTCCACAGTACACAAGGTTGGGTATATGGTGCGTGACCACCGCAGTTAATCATTGGCCTCAGTGGTATATGGTACAAGACTTGGTATTGGCTGCAGCAGTCACGTGCCCTATACCTCTGTCATTGCTGCACTCTTGCATACAAGCTTTGGGAGGGGGACCAGTGTTGCGGTGCTCAGTACAGTATGGGTGAAACAGGCGAGTATAGGAGAATTATTTATTTTCTCGAAAAATTTTAAATAACTCTGAGAACCCTTTTAAATCAACCGATCCTTCCAATAGTCTATTGTCAGTGAAGGCCTCCATAAAAAATACTTCAGAGGAAACAAGGCTCTAACAGACTTCATTTTTGTCAGGTACTTTGTTTTATCTGGAAAGTGATTCCTGCTTCTCACTCCCATCCTGTTGAAATAATATGAAGGATTGGCCAATGTCCACGTGTGCATAAGGTTGTGATCACACAACTTTGTTAAAGTTTTTTTTTTGGGTATTACTATTGATGACTTATCCTCATCAATATCAGATCAGATATCCTCATCAACAGATTGGCTGGGGTCTGACAACTGGGACCCCCACTGATCAGCTGCCACTCTGACCGCCGTGGCCACTTCCTGGGCCATGTGACGTTACCATACGTTGGTCACATGGCCTAGTTGCAGCTCAGGCCCATTGAAGTTAATGGGGGTGAGCTGCAATACCAAGCACAGCCGCTATACTATGTATGGCGCTGTGCTTGGTGAGCTGGTGGGAGCTCTTTTGGCAAAAACTTAGCACTGAAAAATGTCAAATAACTTTGTAGAAAACTTTTACCGATTTGGATTGTAAGGTCATACAGTACTGGGTTGAAGAGTAGGGATCTCATTTTATGTCGTTAGTTTTCTTTTTCTACATCCCTTTTACAATGCTTTTAGCTTCACATGGCAGGGTTTCAACTCAGAATAAGTTATTTTGCTTTGTTGTCTTCAGAGTCCATTGGACATCACAACTGGAATAATGTCTCCTGTCCAAGACATAGACAGACTTCTGCAAGACATGGATATAAACCGTTTAAGAGCTGTGGTCTTCAGAGATGTGGTGAGCCGATAAATGTTTTACTTGACTGTGAATGTATTGTTGGTTGTTTTTAACTTTCTTTATTCCATACAGAGCCAAGATGGCTGTCAATATGAAGACACTATTCTGGACTAGGTCATGGAGCGTTTCCCTGCTGGGGTAGCTGTGACTTCTATGAGCACGGTCAGCCTGGCGCCGGTGCGTCCTCCCTTCCGACACTCACAGCAGCACCTGCCGGCAGCGGGCCTCCTGCTTTCTACTGAGGGCCGTGTCTCCCTTCATTAACCCCCGCTACGCCATCCGGCGCCGGGGGACATCCTTTTCATAAAGCGCGCTTCCTTCGCGCTTCTAGGGAGGCGGTGTGACGCGTCATGGGGGCGGAACTTCACGCGCTTCGCTCTGCTGTCTGCCGCGGCTTGCTGAGAAGCTCCTCACTCGCGTGGCTGCTCCCTGCTCCTCTGGTCGGTGCTGTTGCCTGGGTGGTAGGACTCTTTTAACTTGTACCGGTTGCTATCATGCCTAAGCCTGGGGCTCCCCCTAAGTCGGCCAAGACCTCTTCTTGGACCACATTTGGGTCCTGTAAGGAATGTCTTCTGCCCCTCTCGGTCTCTGGTATCTGTGCCTCCTGCCCTGCCATTGGACAGGATAGTCCTTCTCCTCCTGCACTTGCCCAGCCCAGTTCTCCCCCTGTCCCTGCGGTGCCTGCTTGGGCATCTGCCATGTCCAGCGCGGCCGCTGATTTGGCCTTAGTCGCCA
Organism: Bufo bufo; assembly: GCF_905171765.1. NCBI lineage: Eukaryota > Metazoa > Chordata > Amphibia > Anura > Bufonidae > Bufo > Bufo bufo. The sequence goes on along the minus strand of NC_053390.1, from coordinate 652,281,847 downwards.
AGGCAGCCATGTCCTTTATGGAACGTATGGCAGTTTCCAATCCTGCGGCACCAACCACGCCATCTCCTCACAGTGGTTCCCTCAGAGGACGCTCGACAGCTAAGAGGCAGCGTGAGCGGCAGCGGCCATCCTCGGATGACTCCGTTTCCCCCCCTCGCCTAGAGGCACGTTCGGACGACTCCACCCCCCCCTAGGGAGCGCAGGTCTGACGGGGAATTATCCGGCTCGGACGAGGTCATGGAGCGGGACCCCCCGCCTAAGCTCTCCACCATGGTGGCTGACTTAGTGGCGGCTGTCCGCGACACCTTTAATCTCCAAGGGGACTCTCCCCCCTCCACTAGTCGGGAGTTTGCCCTTTCCCCGCCCAAGAAGCCGGAGGCTGCCGTGTTTCCTGTCCATGAGGAATTTTCCACGGTATTATCCAGGGCCTGGGACCGTCCTAATCAAAAGTTCTCGGCCACCAAACGCATGGATACACTTTATCCTTTTCCGGCTGACAGTGGGGAGAAGTGGTCCTCTCCTCCTAAGGTGAATCCCCCGGTGGCCAGGTTAGCCAAGAACACGGCCCTCCCTGTTCTAGGCGGCTCCTCTTTGCAGGACGCTGTGGACAGACGCCTGGACTCTTTCCAAATCCATTTTCTCACTGGCGGGCACGTCCCTGCGACCTGCCTTTGCCTCGGCATGGGTGGCCAGAGCTCTCTCGGTGTGGTTGCAGCGCCACCTCCAAGACCTGGCGGAACAGGATGCGTCAACTGGATTTGGTTCTCCAGATGTCTCAGACTTCCAAGTTTCTATGCGAGGCTTCCATGGACATTGGTTCCATCTTTGCCCGCATTTCAGCCCTCTCGGTCATCCAGCGCAGAGAGGTCTGGTTGAAGGTGTGGGACGCTGACGCTTCTTCCAAGTGCTCTCTTGCGAACCTTCCCTTTGAGGGTTCCAGACTTTTTGGGGCTCAACTGGATGAGTTCATCTCTGCTGCTACAGGGGGCAAGAGCACTCATCTTCCTCAGCCTAGATCTAAGCTCCCCTTTCGGACCAGGTCTTCCGGTTCCCGGTACCAGTCCTTTCGCCGCTTCTCTTCTAGCAGAACATCGCCGGCTTTCTCTGCAGGGGGAAGTCACAGGACTCCCGCAAGAAGCCCTCCTTCAAGCGCCAGCCTTCCTGGCGCCCGAGGGCACAGTCGGCCCGCCATGCTGCTCCCAAGCAGTCTTCCGCATGAAGGGACGCCCCCACCCCTTGTGGTGGGGGGCCTCCTGCTCTCCTATCAGCAGGTTTGGAGGGCTCATGTTCAGGACGCGTGGGCTCTAGAAGTTGTAACGTCGGGTTACAAGATAGAATTCGCATCCAGACCACCGGAACGTTTTTTCCCTTCTCGCGTTCCGGGGAATCCGGCCCGAGCCTCAAATCTCTTGATGGCAGTTTCTTCCTCTGGGGGAACTGGGGTAATAACCCCCCGGTCCAGAAGGGAACAGGGCACAGGTTTCTATTCAAACCTGTTCGTGGTCCCAAAGGAGGAGGGTCGGTGCGTCCGATCCCTGGATCTGAAGCTGCTCAACAAGTTTCTGCGGGTGCGGAGGTTTCGTAATGAATCTCTCCACTCCGTTATTGTTTCTCTTCTTCCAGGGGAGTTCCTCGTGTCCGTAGACATCCAGGACGCTTATCTGCATGTCCCTATCGCAGAATCTCACCAACGATTCCTGCGCTTCGCCATTGGTGGCAGACACTTTCAGTTTGTCGCCCTTCCTTTCGGGTTAGCGACCGCCCCTCGGGTCTTTACCAAGATTCTAGCACCGCTCATGGCGCTTCTTCGCACCAGGGGCATTCCTTTGCTACCCTACCTGGTCGACATCCTGATAAAGGCCCCCTCGCTTCCGCAGGCCGAAGACAGCGTCCGGATCACTGTTCAAACTCTGGAACGGTTCGGCTGGCTGATCAACTTCCCAAAATCCTCTCTCCTCCCTTCCCAGAAGCTCTCCTTCCTGGGGATTGTCTTGGATACCTCGGCCGCCAAAGTCTTTCTTCCAGACTCCAAGTCCTCCCAGATCCAGGGGTCGTGTCGCACCTACTGCGCTCCCCGTGTCTCTCCATTCGGGAGTGCATGCGGGTCCTGGGTCTTATGGTAGCCTCTTTCGAGGCCGTTCCATATGCCCAGTTTCACACTCGTTCGCTACCTGGACGATCGTCACCACCGTTCTCCTGGACCATTGTCACCACCGATGCCAGCCTCCTGGGTTGGTGCGGCGTTCTCCAGTCACGCACGGTTCAAGGGGTTTGATCAGCGGCGGAATCTCGCCTCCTGATCAACATTCTGGAGCTGAGGGCGTTTTTCCACTCCCTCTCCCATTGGACTCCTCTCCTTGCGGGCTGCCCAGTGAGGATTCAGTCGGACAATGCCACGGCTGTGGCTTACATCAACCATCAAGGCGGGACCCGCAGCCGGATGGTGATGCAGGAGTTGACGAGAATTCTGCTGTAGGCGGAGTCGCACGTTCCAATGTTGTCAGCAGTATACATTCCAGGAGTAGACAACTGGACAGCGGACTTTCTAAGCGGCAACAAGGTGGATCCAGGCGAGTGGTCTCTGCATCCGGATGTATTCGAAGACGTCTGCCGCAGGTGGAGCCATCCGGATGTGGACTTGATGGCGTCAACAGCAAGCTCCCGGTGTTCCTGGCTCGCACCCGGGATCCGAAGGCATACGGGGTGGACGCGCTGGTGTCTCCGTGGAAGGACTTCAGCCTCCTCTGTCTTCCCTCCGCTTCCTCTGCTACCCAAAGTTCTACGCAAGATCGAGGCGGAAGGGATTCCGACCGGTCTCATCGCCCCAGATTGGCCTCGTCGCGCATGGTTCTCGGACGTGGCTCGGATGCCCCATGGCCTCTTCCCGACAGAGAGGATCTACTGTCTCAGGGGCTGCTCTTCCACCGGAATTTACAGTCTCTTCGTTTAACGGCGTGGCTGTTGAAACCACCATCCTGAGGAAGAAAGGGTTCTCTGATTCGGTGATTAGAACCATGATCAGAGCGAGGAAGCCGGCTTCCTCCCGGATTTACTATCGTACCTGGAAGGCCTTCCTGACCTTTTGTGAGAGCTCGGGTTCCCCCCCCCCCCCCTTCGTTTTTCCATTCCTATGGTGCTATCTTTTCTTCAGTCCGGACTTGAGATGGGACTGTCGCTGAGCTCCCTGAAGGGTCAAGTTTCGGCTTTGGCCGTCTTTTTTCAGAAGTCCCTTGCTCTTCTGGGTCCTGTGAGGACTTTTCTTCAAGGGGTGGCGCATTCGGTACCTCCGTACGTCCCCCCTTTGCCTCCTTGGGATCTCAATTTGGTCCTGCACGCTCTCCAGACGGCCGCCTTTGAGGGAGGTCTCCCTGACCTTTCTCTCCTGGAAAGTGGCCTTCCTTGTGGCCATAACTTCCATCAGGCGGGTATCGGAGCTGGCCTGCCAGGAGCCTTTTCTGTTTTTTCACCAGGATAAGGTGGTGCTCCATCCGGTTCCCTCCTTTTTGCCCAAGGTGGTCTCTTCCTTCCACCTTAATGAGGATCTTGTCCTGCCCTCCTTTTGTCCTTCTCCGACAAACCCCAAGGAACGGGCTCTCCATTCCCCGGATGTCGTCCGGGCCCTGAAGGTGTATCTGACGGCTACCGCCTCCGTCCGCCATTCAGATTCCCTCTTTGTGATTCCCGAGGGACCTCGTAAGGGTCTGGCGGCCTCCAAGGTCACTGTGGCGCGATGGATCCGCTTGGCTATCTCCGCAGCTTATCGCGCTTGTGGTAGGGTTCCCCCGGCTCGGATTACCGCTCACTCCACTAGGGTGGTGGGAGCTTCCTAGGCAAGGCGCAATCGTGCCTCTGCGTCTCAGCTGTGTAAGGAGGCCACCTGGTCGTCCTTACATACTTTTACGAAGTTTTATCAGTTGCATTCGCTGGCTTCGGCTGATGCTGTCTTTGGCCGCAGGGTTTTGCAGGCTGTGGTTCCTGTTTGACCGTTGGACGCTCCTCCTGGCAGTGTTGATATATTTTTACCATGGACTGCTTTGGGACGTCCCATGGTCTGTGTACCCCAATGGAAAAAAGTACGAGAAAAGGAGATTTTTTTTGTGAAACTCACCTGTAAAATCTTTTTCTCGTCTTTTCCATTGGGGGACACAGCTCCCACCCATTCTGCCTGTTGCAGGAGGGGTTTTTTCAGTTCAGTTCCGTTTGTGGTTGGACCTCATGGGCTTTGGTCCGATGGATTCCATTATTCTTTCTTGTTTCCTTCTCCTACTGCTTTTGCAACGCCTGAGTTCCTCCTGGTGGAGCCTGGGGGTATAGCCCGAGGAGGAGGAGCTCTCTTATATATTTGCATAGTGTCCCTCCTACTAATACCTCTAAGCTATACCATGGTCTGTGTCCCCCAATGGAAAAGACGAGAGAGATTTTGCAGGTGAGTTTCACAAAAAATCTCTTTTTTGTGCATTTGCCTCAAGTGTGAATAAACACTAAAGTTTTGCGTTAAGAACTTGTCTTTTGTCTCTGTACTGCGTCCGCTTACCCTATCTACCAGAGCCAAACCACACTCATTATTTATATATATATATATATATATATATATATATAAATAAATTTTTTTATTTATTAGAGGCAGGGTTACAAAGACAAGTAACATCTACTGTATATGTGGACAACTCAGGATCCACCATTCACAATACGTGATGTCACAGTTTATGTACTCCCCTTCCCTGCACAATGACCTCTGCACAGGTCACATGGCAGAAAAAAAAGAATATATGTTATGTACACATCTTTCTGAACTTGACAATTTTACTGTTACAACTCGCAACTAGGAATAGCTTGCTGGAATTTATTTGAAGGTGCAGTACAGGCACGTTCAAATGATCTTGAATTTGAGACACCGCTACCAGTGGTTTGCCAAAATGGCTTTTGGCCAGCATCATACATTCTAACATTGCACCTGATCAGTGGAAGAAATATCTCATTCATGACTGAGATGGGGCCTGCATTTGTCCACTAATATATTATTGCACAATTTTATACAAAATAATCAGTTAATTGTAGCAGTCCCATTGACTGAGTATATGTATATTCAAGTTATAATGAACCAGTCATAAGAACTATGCATAAGACAAAAATCTTGAATTCATTCTGCAACACTTTTTGTTTCCTGTAAATAGGAGGACAGCAAACAGTCTCAGTTTTTAGCTCTGGCTGTAGTTTACTTCATCTCTGTGCTCATGGTATCTAAATATCGAGACATCTTGGAGCCTCAAAACGAGAGGAAGCAGCCTCCAGTCAGCAGCCCCTCCAGACAAGTGGATAACGGCAGTGGAGATGCTGGAACATCAAACACACAAGATGGTAAAAATATTCCACAATGTACACATGGTTTTTGAAAGTCCTAGTCCTACTTTTGTAAATGGTTCCTGTTGGTTATTGCAGACTATGCCGTTCTTACCCTGAAAAATACCTAAACTGCTTCCTGAAAGCAAAAAACTTCTTTCAACAGACTAAAGCTGGCCATATACTTGAGATAATGATTGGCTGCATTGTGGCCGACCAGTCGTCAGATCATTCGTACAATTGATCTCTCCAGCAACATGCCAGACTAAACTGGATGACCATGGAGTAAGTTCCTGGTCATTGTGCACAATGGCAAATAATTGGCAGAGTTTGGCCAATCATGCGGTTTTGGTTGATGGCAGGCAGAATTTTCAAACATGGCCGATTATATTTTGCGCAGTCAAAAGTCGGCCACTGTGAATGTTTTGCTTTGTCTTTTTGTGCTAGATTTCCAAATAATAGTCTGCTGCAGTCGGCTGACTTTAGTCTTGTGTATGCCCAGCTTAAACCAATACACCTTTATCAACTGTTCAACCACTTTTTCCTCTCAACCCTCCTCTCCCATACACATGCATGCTCAGCCAGGCATATATGTGTTCTCAGTAGGGACAAGGGAATGATCTGCTGCCAGCCTCCTATGGCTGAGGCTCATCTCTCTTGAGATCAGAAGGATTGGGCACATTGAAATGTATATTACCTTCCTTCCCACTGACATCTGCTTGTTGTGGCAGAGTCTGAAACCCCCATCAAATTGGATGGTCGGCTGGTCAGCCGGCGGGTTCACCCAACGTTTTTGTCTCATCTATATGGCCACAGTTAGAGCCAAGCTGTTAGGCCACATGACTGACAGTGGAATGGAGATAAATCTGAGTGGCTCAGATGAAACCAGCAGAATGTTCTCAATATTGGAAGCTGTTATGTAAATGAATAGAGAACACTTCCTGCAAACTGATTGTTCATGGAAGCAATAAAAAGTAACTTTATTTACCTTTTCAAAGTAAAATTTAATAAAAAAGGTTAACATAACGTCTGACTTGTTTTAACTCGTTGCAAACTGAGCGTGAAAGTAGAGTGAAATGTACTTCTATTTATAAAATTAATATTTCTTTGTGTTTTGCGGCTATGCTTTAGGTTACCCTCTTTGTTAATCTCCTTTCCTAGATGTCGCACCAACTGAAGAACAAGCTGGCCCAAGTGACTCCGGCAGCGCCATGTCAGTAAGAAGACGAGACTCTGGTATTGGGGAGGAACCAGGTTTACCACCTAGCAGTAATTTGGAGACCGATGCCCCCAGAGCAGATTCTGTGAGTTCAGGTCCCGATGCCATCAGTGAAGTGTTACACACTTTGTCATCAGAAGTCAAAAAATCTCAGGAAAGTGGAACTGATGCTGTGAACGAGCAACCGACCATGAAAAATGTGAACGTAAAAGATATTCTCCGTAGCCTCGTCAGTACACCGGCTGAAGAGTCCCAGATGGATCCTGCTTTAATACCACCTCCTTTTCTTGGAGCTCTTGGGGATTCTGCTGTTGAACATGCAGTGCATTTTCGGTCTTTTGACAGGTAATTTCATCATGATAATTGTTTGCAATACATTACAAAATTGCTTTATATTAATCTTTGCGTTAGAGATTGCATCCCTTATTATAAAATGGGAGCAAAGAAAAAAGCATCTACTATCTGCATATAAAATATGTCTGGCTGAGCCAAAGCAGTGAAGTTTTGTTATGTTGTGGTAGCCTGGAGAAGTGCCATGGTCCTGTGATGGGTTTGGCTTCAGATGGTCAATTCTGAGGCTATGGTCTCATGGATAAAATCTGCTGCTGATTAAGCTGCAAAAAGTGGGCATTTTCTGCTGTCTGGTCCATATTCAAAATGCCATCAACAGCGTCCCTTTGCCTTCAATCTAAAATGTTCCACTCACTTATTTGAAAAACGCTTCAGAGGTGGCATGTTACGTCTCTAAAACGAATCTGATGGTAATTATGGGAGAGGATTAAAATACATTGGTGAGTAGGAGACATATCAGGGGTGTATTTGGCAGAAAAAAAGACCAGTTTTCATTTGAAGAGTCTACTACTGGTCTGGCACTGACTTTTCTGCAGTGGAATTTGGTGTGTGAACCTAGCCTGAAGGAGAATACACTAAGAGGGCTGACTAGCTTTAAGGGCTCATTCACACGACCGTGGTTTGGTTCCGCATCCGAGCTGCATTTTTTGTGGTTCGGATGCGGACCCGTTCACTTTAATGGTGCCGCAAAAGATGCGGACAGCACTCAGTGTGCTGTCCGCATCCGTTGCTCCGTTCCGTGGCCCTGCAAAAATTATGAGTTTGATCCTATTCTTGTCCGCTTTGTGGACAAGAATCGGCATTTCTATGAAGGGCCGTCTATTCTGTTCCGCAAATTGTGGAAGGCACAGGGCGGCATCAGTGTTTTGCGGATCTGCAATTTGTGGACCGCGAAGTACGGCACGTTCGTGTGAACAAGCCCTAAAATATATGGCTTTCATAATTTTTACCGTAAATTTAAGACCTTTTTCAAGAAAATGCCTGAAATGTGCAAGACTTGTACAACAACAAATCTGTAGTAAAACCGAGTATCTCCTAGTTTGTTCATTACGTGGTTAGTCAGACTAAGGCCTCATGCACACGGCCATTGTTTTGGTCCGCATCAGTGCCGCAGTTTTGGAGGCTTTGATGCGGACCCATTCACTTCAATGGGGACGCAAATGATGTGGACAGCACTCTGTGTGCTGTCAGCTCCGTTGCTCAGTTCCGTGGTCCACAAAAAAATAAAAATAATTACCTGTTCTATTCTTGTCTGCGTTTTGCGGACAAGAATAGGCAGTTATATCAATGGCTGTCCGTGTTTTGTGGATCCACGATTTGCACACCGCAAAACACACAACGGTCGTGTGCATGAGGCCTAAAAGAGAACTTGTCACCATGATGATGCTGTCTGGTATACCAGCAGCATGTTATGGAGCAGGAGGTGCTGAGCCGATATGTAATTCTGTGGACAAATATTCTGTATAATTTTCAGCAGTGTGTTAACAGTATAACTATATTTATAGCTGTATTTTTTTTTATATTTGTTTGTGGGTACTGTGGGGGATTAGCTCTTTTCCGGGGGGTTGCAATCACACACTTCTTCACAGACACCAGGATTTAGGGGCCAAACTGTGCTTTATTGTGGCACACGGCATAAAGAAAAACACACAAAGCCAAAATAAAATACCTTGCCCGTCTGGGCCCTATCTAAACACACAGGTTTCCCTGACTCACCTAAAGTGTAACACAGTTCACACCCGTGATGAGATGCGGCTTTCCCAGCCCAACCTCCAGCAGCCTCCAGGCTGCTCCCACACCAGTGTCTCTTGGGGGATAGTGGTCTCTCAGCCCTCCCGGCTCAGACCACACAGAGCCACTCCAGCCTTCTGTGTGCAAGTCCCCCAAAGTCCATGCTATTGCCTAGCCTTGTGGCCCCTCAGCCTTGCCTAGCTGAGACCACACTGACAGAGCCTCACCAGGCCTCTGTCTGCACACTCTCCAGAGTGAGACACACCCAAGATCCAGTAGCAGGATTAAATAGGATCCCTGGACATGAGCATGCCCTAAGTCCCGGACTGGAACCTGGGGAAACACCACCTCAATGTTCACATTGCCACATATCCCCCCCCTCTGTTCAAACCTGTGGGGGTGAACACATGTACTAACTGGATGCTCATGACAGGGCATCCACATTTTCTTGCCATCGCCTGGCTCAACCTTCCTCCTGGAAGATGTGGTGAGCGTCAGAGGCTTCCCTTTATTTTGCCAGACCCACGACAACAGCGCTTGGTTTGTCACCCTCATGAGTTTATTACAGAGCTGACAAGGCCTCTGGGATTTTCTTGCCCATCTCATGAGCAGGTACTGTCTTTTTAAATTTTCTGGCTTCTGCACAGGCCCCTCACGTCCTTTCTTGGACTGTAGCAACTCTTGACTGAACTGTTCCCAGTCATGGTCGTGTCCAGACCCTTTCTCTTTTGCCTTGCGGGGCTCCTTATGTCTCGCTCCTTTTCCACGCATCTGGACCCCTTTTCCATTATTCTCAGCAGGGGTTTCTTCGGGTTTGGAGCCAGCTTCAGAGTCTTCTGCATCTTCAGTGGCTGTTCCCACTTCAGCAGTCGCTCTTTCCACCCTAACCTTGGTCTCTGGGACATCCAAGGTTTTCTCCCATTTCAAGACCTCTGCCTTAGCTTCTTTGGCCTCTATTTCTTTGGAGTCTCCACTTACTTTATTATCCTTTTTATCGTTCACGGACTTGGCCTCATATCCTTGCCTTCTTAACTCCTCCTCCTTCTCATCAAGGTTGGAGGCACTGGGGACATCAGGATCTTCACCAGACTCGTTTCCTTCCGTTGCCTTCTCCAGCAGACCGCTGGCTTTCTGTAAGGCACTGACGGCAGAGGGAACATCTTTTATGACCAGGTCCTGGCTACTTATTGCCACGAGTCTCTTGGCCTCTGCATTCACATCAGCTGGGTGAGCAGAAAGATCTTCTGTCTTCTCCGCCTCGGTCGGCACCACGGCGCCACCATCTCCAGACCCATTCTTAACAGGCTCTGGCTTAGACTTCTTCAACTCATAGACGTTCTTCCTGACATCATCCTTTGAGCTCATGAGATCTTCCATCCCTGCTCTGAGTTGTCTGTTCAGCCTCTCACATTCATCTCGCTCCTCAAGCGCTTCTTCAAGGGATCGAGCCGAGGAGAGGGTCTCCTGTTCCAGATGCTCTTCACTTGGCTCTGCTGCAGCCGATGTAGGAGTATCACCATTACCCCCTGTGGGGGTTTCACGCAGGGTCTCTTTAAGCACTTTGTTTGTATCTACTGCAGTTTTCTTCGGTGACTCTGTGAAGACATCTAGTCCCTTCTCTATCATATCTAGGGACTGTGTGGAGAGAGAAAAATCTTCAGGATTGCAGCTGTACTGACGTGTCAGGTCATCTACCCCTGCCGGGATATGGGTCTCAGACACTAGGCTGCCATCTCCCCACTCAGCTCTCGTCACGTCATGTATAACTGTCGTCTGGTCGCTACTAGTGACCACCTGAATTTTGCAATACCTTGACTTGGTAGCTTCCTTCTCGGAGTTGCTAATGGTCACAGCGCATATATTGCCTATGTCACTGGTGTCATTATTAACACTGACTTCTAGAGGCACTGCCGAGTTAATCCCTACCTGGGACATTACTTTATTGACCATAAAACACTGTGGAGACTGCATGTCCACCTCTGGTACGTGTAATACTCCCTCTAGGACTGCTACCCTTTCTTGCACGTTCACCAGAGTAGGATTGCTCCACTCGGTGCTCACAACATTTATCTGCACTTCTGCATCATTCACATGTTTCTTATCAGCACCATTGTTTTCAATAGGCAATATTCTTTCCCCATGGCAGTCAATGTGCAGCTCCCTTAGACCTTCATTTACACGGGCAAGTACAGGTTCTGCAGGAGTTTCGTCACTATCTGCAGAAGTGTCTACCTTGCCCCATAACAACGAAACGTTATCACAACCCAACATCACATCATATAAGAACATATTTGTAACATCAGGTCCACAAGACCCAGTTCTTACTGGAGACTCCCTCAGTGAGAACCACCTGCACTTGCTCAGGCTCTCTTTCAGGTGCCTGGTTCACATTACTTATATGCAATTCTTCAAACACCCTGAAGATGTCATAAAGTTCTTCATGAAAAATAGCAGATGAAGAAAATAAAGCTTCATCATCATTTACATTTTTACCACCAGGGGGCGCTTCTCCCCTGACCACAGCCTGCAACGGAAAAGGCATGTTATCAACATCAGATATTTCACATGACATCCCACTTTCATTATGCATTTCCGCCAACCTGGCACAATCACCTTGCACCTTATCCGCACCATTGTCTCTAATGGTCACTTCACTTAAAGGATTAGGTACCAGTTCTGCAGGAGTGTTTCCACTTCCCCACAATTCACGGAACAACAGGAAATCATGGCCTAACAGTCCCTCCTGCATGAGCGTAGTTCTACCAGCAGGTCCATAAGTCCCAGTTCTCACGGTAGTCTCACACTCAGTGAGAATCATCGGACAATTCTTAACTGCATGACTGTCCCGTACACTTAGCATTATATTACTTTTCATATGGTCACACACTTTTGAGACAGTTTCTAGCCTCGGTGACATATCACCCACCGGCCCAGCGGGTAGCAACTGCCGCCTGCTCAATGTCACTGGTTCTGTTACACACGGGATAATTGGAACGATCTAACCGATTGTCGTCACGGATTCGGCACTCACGGGAGATGAGGGGAGTCCAGGAATATCTCCAGCACGGTCATCACCCCTCTCCTTAATACAGTAGTTGCCATGGGAAACGCCTTGGCCTTGACTCCAACCTTTATCCAGACAGTCACTCCATCCGCACCCTTTAGGACTTTGCGCACACGTGCAGGAAACATAGGATCTCCTGAGAGCTGCACCACTCTCCACCTCCTTTCCTTCCCGACGGTTGCCCTTGGCAACGGCATATCTTTGCTTTTTCTCTGGCGTTCCCAGCACACTGCCGACCTCTGGGAACTTTGTGCAGGGTCCATACAGCGTTGAGGACCCTCTATTCAGGGCTAGCTGCAGCTGCGCCTCCAGAGCCTCTCGCTCAGCATCAAATTTTGCCAACTCACGTGGGGTACAACCCATCTGTTTTACCAGTTTTTCCTGCCGTTTAATCTCCCACGTCCGTCGGACGTATTCTTCCCCGAGACCCATGGCAACAGTCAGTCTCGTAGCAGGAAAAACTTTTAGCAGCCAGTCCCCTTTTTCTGGGCTACTGGCCCTTTAATTCACTGCACAGTAACTCCTTTGCAACCCAGCAAAAAGTGTCCAGAACAGCACCTGCTCCTTTCAGTGAGGTCGTTGTCCCTAGCAACCACGTTGTTTTTTTTTTCTTTTCAGCACGGACATGTGCCCGCATCCGACACCAATTGTGGGGGATTAGCTCTTTTCCGGGGGGTTGCAATCACACACTTCTTCACAGACACCAGGATTTAGGGGCCAAACTGTGCTTTATTGTGGCACACGGCATAAAGAAAAACACACAAAGCCAAAATAAAATACCTTGCCCCTCTGGGCCCTATCTAAACACACAGGTTTCCCTGACTCACCTAAAGCGTACCACAGTTCACACCCGTGATGAGATGCAGCTTTCCCAGCCCAACCTCCAGCAGCCTCCAGGCTGCTCCCACACCAGTGTCTCTTGGGGGATAGTGGTCTCTCAGCCCTCCCGGCTCAGACCACACAGAGCCACTCCAGCCTTCTATGTGCAAGTCCCCCAAAGTCCATGCTATTGCCTAGCCTCGTGGCCCCTCAGCCTTGCCTAGCTGAGACCACACTGACAGAGCCTCACCAGGCCTCTGTCTGCACACTCTCCACAGTGAGCCACACCCAAGATCCAGTAGCAGGATTAAATAGGATCCCTGGACATGAGCATGCCCTAAGTCCTGGACTGGAACCTGGGGAAACACCACCTCAATGTTCACATTGCCACAGTACGTACAAAGTTAGCCGTCATTCACTAAATAGGACCACCCATTGGACTCCTAAGCATAGACAGAACACTTTAAATGAATAAAATAGTTATACTAAATGTTTCTCACTAAGAGTGGGTTCACATCACGTTTTTGCCATCTGTTTAATGTATCCAAAAAACATATATATGTATGCCTCCGACTGATGCCATAAAGTGGCATCTGTTCACTGTAGAGTTCCAGTGAAAAAAAAAAAAGTATTCATTAACGTACAAGTCCCCCCCCCAGACTCTGCAGGATAGAAAAACGGTGTGCTCCGTTTTTGTATCCCCCCCACCCCCCACCCAAACTGTATGTCAGTCTGCTCTGTCCCTCCTGCTTTATTTCATGATGCTTGCAGATCAGGCTTTATATTCCCTCATCAGGAGTAGTGTAAATATGAAGTTTTTGTTCTGCTAGACTCTGCTCTTTTAAGTGCACTAGAGGTGTAGCCTCACTGTGAAGAGCTCTCTGCATTGTGATGCTTCACAGCCCATTCTGCCTTGTACTGGTCTCCTGGTTGGATGCTACAGCTGTTACCTAGAGCAGCGGAGAGGGGCTGTGAAGCAGCTTAATGCAGAGAGCACTTCACAATGAAGCTCTCCCCTGGGCAGTGATTTAGCCAGGACAACATCTGCATGGAGTTTATATGTTTTCCCCATGTTTGCGTGGGTTTCCTCTGGGTACTCCAGTTTCCTCCCACACTCCAAAGACATAAGGATTTGGAACTGATTGTGAGCCCCATTGGGAACACTAATGTCTGTAAAGCGCAGCAGAATATAGTAGCGCTATATAGGTGAGTAAAAAAAATAATCTGTTGCAATAAAGCTTCATATTCACACCGCTCCTAATGAGAAACTCCACAAAAGGTATGTTTGTTCAGCTCTCCCGAGCCCCTCCCTGCTGCTGTCAGCATGGTCAAAAGTGCTAACAGAGTCCCCTTTTTCTCTTTAAAGAGAACCAAGCATAGTGCCAGATAGACTTAGCTCACCAACTGTGCCATTCTTATGGCGATTCGGGACTCCCTTGCAGATAAAAATGGCTTTTTTTTTTTTTTAAATATGCAAATGAAGCCTTTAGTGCAGCGAGGGCGGTGGTGTTGCTCTCATTGCACAGAAGCTCCACTCTATTCACTACTCAGCCCCTCTCTAATATTGATTGACAAGGCAGGCGAGATTACATACCTACTGCCTGGCCCTGCACAATGGGAGCAACGGTGCTGTCCTCATTGCCCTAAAGGCATCATTTGCATATAAAAAAAAACGACTTTATCTTTAAGAGGATCTCATATTGCTATAAGAATGGTACAGTTCAGATTACCTGATTCATTCTGGCACTTGCATAGAAATGTAGCTGACGGCAGACTCCCATTAAATCTTCTTGGTAGTTTTACTGTACTTAACTTTAACCCTACTTTGAATATCTCTGCTCACTTTATGATGTGCATTGGCCTTTCAGTCAGTTTGTAGGCCTTTTGTCGGCCATGTTTGTATTTGTGAAAGTAACTGCAAGTCGGTGTTCAGTAATAACTAGCATCTCCAGCAGCGTAGTGTTTTTTGAAGGAATAAAGCCCGAGTAGAAAAATTGAATGTTAAAAAGCTACTGTTTCTTGTCACCGATTTATCTTTCTTTAGAAGGCGCTCTGTTTCTTATTTAATGTTGGGTGCAGTGGCCGCATAGGCCTCAGCCACTTTACATTCTACATACAAAGACACCTTGTCTGAAAGATCTTCTCATGCATCCTTTTACCAGTGGGGTTTCCCTGGGAATTTCAAAGCATCCCTCTGATCCTGCATTTATCTCAGGAATGCTTTGTCAGAAATCAAAACTCTCCTCATATCTTAAGGATTATCATCTAGCCATAGCTGGAAAGTATACAGTAACAGCTAGACAAGTTTAGTTTCCCTGCAGTACTGCCAGGAGAGGGGCTGCTGCGTGCAAGGTGTGCAGAGAAGTTCCCATGCTAGTGATGGCGCTGCTATCCTCTTCGCATCCATCCTGTCGATTAGTGGGTGCCAGAAATGTATACAGATAAAGGTCAGGCTCTGGTTTCTTGTCTCGCGCTCTCTGCGGAAGAAAGACTTGCTGAAACATCTTGTATTTATTTATTTCTATGGCACTAAAATAATTTGCATTAAAATAAAGGGGTTGTCCAGCCTAGGAGCTGACAAAATCCATTAGTGGTAACCATGACCAGTTAAAAAAATATTAAAAAAAAAAGGTCACCAGTCCGCTGTCCTTGCTGGACCAGAGGTGGCTTGGTTCTGTGACTGCTGCGGCCATTCACTGGCCTTTGCAGTCACATGTCCCAAAATGGCATGTCACTGCCTGTTCTAGCATATATGACATCTGAGGCCAGTGAATGTCATTCATGCGACCACACTGGACCAGAAGCAGCTGGGAACTGCAATTGGCCACAGGTTACCGTTATGGAGCTGTCTGCTCTTAGTCAGACATCCCCTAGTGGTAAGTACTTGCATTCCCCATGTAATGACCATTCTTTTCATGTAACTCTCTGTTCTTCTGTTCATTGCTCAGTTATTTCTACTAGGACTTTATTATGATGAATCTGTCACCATTGGATCATTATCTCCAGTAATACATGAGTAGTACTGCAGATAAGTAGTGCAGATCACTATTCCTACTGCCCCCATTTCCCCGCCGTCTACTCTCAAAGCTGCAATGAAATGCGCAGTCCTGACCATGTATTTCACTGCAGCTCTGACACCGGGGGAGCAGTGCTGTTAGGAAAATAATAAATAGTAATGTGGACTCCATATCTGCAGTTCTACTCATATTACTGTAGATAATGGTCCAAAATCAGGGTGACAGATTCCATTTAATGCGGTGTGTCCCTGCTCAGTCTTAAAATGGCAGCACTGATTGGATAATGTCAGGCTGTGCAGCAACACCGCGCCAACTGGTGACACCCAGTTGCCGATTCATTAAACTTCTGGTAGCAATAACCAAGGAATGGAATAACATATAATGATGAGAATAGATGCTCCAGAATTGTTATTTCATGGAAAATGTAATTAGTTAATAAAACCGTCATGTCAGGATAGGTGACAGGTTCTCACGGACGTACCGAGACCTACGGACGTTCCCGCGACAGCTGGCAGGAGATCTGGGAGAATGGCAACACGTGGTTTGATCTGACATGTTTTCCTTTTGGATCAAATAACGTCTGTGTTTCTGGTGCTTGGCATACCTTCTTTTCCCAGATGTGGTTATTGTGGTCATTTAACCTTCTCTATTTATTGTTTCTCCCACTATGCTGTGCGGTTTATAGCTTCTGTTGGACTTGTGGTTAGCGTGTGTTTTGGTTCTCGGCTGAGTTCCTGATGCCACCAAAGCTTCATTGAAGAGAACTGTGTTCTTTCCCTTTTGTATTTTATTTGTTTATGTGTGTTGCCTTTCCCTGTTTGTCATTAGGCCTGAGGGAGACTCCTGTTCGTCCTTCCTTTTTAGAGTAACAGGTAGACTCAGTCCTGAAATTAGTTCCAGGGTCCTATAGGGTGAGATAGGGTACTAGGTATCCGGTGTATGAACTTGCCTACCTTTGGGACCTGTTCATACTGGTAGTCTGTCAGGACTAGAGTTAGGGTTTTCTCTAGGAGGTGTCCATCTTCCTTTCCTAGTTTCCAGGCCTTATTCCAGTATCCCCTTTCCCTCCTATGCTCGGTGTGGTGTTTTCCTCTCACACACGTGACACAGGTCCACTGTAAATAACAAAAAAACAACAACTTGACACCAAACCTTAGGTAAGTCTATAAACATTAATATCCTATAATAATCATGTCCATAAAATATGAGGAGACTGTCGGCATACAGTGGGTTGTCTTTGTATAGACTGTTAAAGAATAACTAAACTTTTCTAAAATCTTCTTTTGAAATGTTCTAAATGGCCTAAACGTTTTGTAATGTACTTTATTAATCAGTAATACTGTTTTCCTAATCAAATCGGCATCCAAAGTCCTGGGTGCCATCACATCTCAAAATGATTATCCTACTACAGCGCCGACGTCGTCGCTGTACCGGTGTA
This sequence comes from Bufo bufo, assembly GCF_905171765.1. Taxonomy (NCBI): domain Eukaryota; kingdom Metazoa; phylum Chordata; class Amphibia; order Anura; family Bufonidae; genus Bufo; species Bufo bufo. The sequence continues at coordinate 652,264,868 of NC_053390.1, read as the reverse complement.
CAGATTTTATTGGGGGATGCACAGTACTGGTATATCATTTTTTTTGGGCTATTTAGAACACTTTAAAAGAAGGTTTTAGAAAAGATAATCCTTAAACAAGGGGAAAAACGAAAGCCTCTTACACATGAGCATACAGTATATTTTCAGCCTTACAAATACAGAGCTAATAGGCAATACATGCAGCATGCGCTCCTTGGTATACTGACCGCACCCTTCATAGGCAGTGGCGCTGTATTCCTTATTAGTATCTGCAGCAGGCTGACAAACGCAGACTTACATTCCAAGATGATGTAGATTATCCTCCCACTTGTATATAATATTTGCTAAACATATATAACGCTGCGTTCTGAGGTCATCATGCCGAGAGGTTTTGTTCCCGTGGATGGCAGGCCTCATGTCAGGAGGACTGATTATGGTCATCTGTCATGTCTTTGATCCTAACCTGATTGATAAAAGGGCATATTTATTTCTAATGAGATTTTAACTGTTTCCATGATTCACATTAAACTATCATATTAAGAGGAATCAGCGTTTGATCCCACGTAAAGCATGTATTGTATCTACAGCCAGGTCATCAGTTTGCAGCGCTGTGCTTCCTGTAGACGGAGCCCTTTTTCCATAGGAAATGCAAAGTAGAGGAAGGTAAAAGGTTTTCCATTCACTGTGCATCCAGAGATTTTTATTTATAAAGCTAATAGTTTATCAGATGGCTATAATCTGTATATTACTTAAGTAGTATTACCTTAGATATCACATTTAGTCTCATTCTCTAATATCCGACATGTAGTCTAGTAATTAGAGGACTATTCCATACATGGACCTTTATGGCATATCCCCAGAATCGGACACCTACATATTTCACCTCTGACTGCCATAGAAGGGAATGGAGATATCCGTGCACGTGTGGCCACTTCTCTGCCAGGATGCAGCAGCCAGAGACCAGGCAGACCTGGGAACTAGTACCTCGGAACCGAGGCAGAGTTCAGTTTCCACTTTAAAAATCAATTACTGAAGTTATTTAACAAAGTTACCAGCGACTTCGTGCATACTCATTGGAGCCCATGCATTATAATACTGTATGGAGACGAATGTTTCAAATGAAACGACTTTGGATGAAGCATCCGAAGCTCGCTTCACTCAACACTAGTAGTGATCGCAATGTGAAGCGGCATAGCGACACCATTCATTCATTCATTCATTCATCCATCCATCCATAGTTCTAAATTCATAGAAGTGTATAGTCATGTCTCTCTCTATACTGTGGAGAAGGAAATTATGGGGGCGTCATATACAGTAGGCCTATTTTCTATGCAGGCAAGGAAAGGGGTAACAATTGCAGTGCTTTCTGGGTGATGCAGGTGTTTGAGCCACTGCCCACCCATAGAATCGTCATGTTGACCTTGTTGATCTCTCGTGTTGATCCCTTAGTAAATACCCACCAGGTTTGGTTTGCCATGGGCTCATCCGTGAACTGTGAACATACTCTAAAAAGCATAAGTTGGCTCCTTGGCTATATGCAGGTTTAAAATCCATCTAAAGAGGCAAATTAAGGCTACTTTCACACCTGCGTTCAGGTGTCCGCTCGTGAGCTCCGTTTGAAGGGGCTCACAAGCGGCCCTGAACGCAGCCGTCCAGCCCTGATGCATTCTCAGTGGAGGCGGATCCACTGAGAATGCATCCGCCTGCCAGCGCTCAGCCTCCGCTCCGCTCAGTGAGCGGACACCTGAACGTTGCTTGCAGCGTTCGGGTGTCCAACTGGCCCGGCGGAGGCAAGCGGATCCGTCCAGACTTTCAATGTAAGTCAATGGGGACGGGTCCGTTTGAAGATGACACTATATGGCTCAATCTTCAAATGGATCCGCCCCCATTGACTTTCAATGTAAAGTCTGAACGGATCCGCTCAGGCTACTTTCACACATAGAAATTTTTCTAAGTTATAATGCAGACGGATCCGTTCTGAACGGATGCAAACGTCTGCATTATAGGAGCGGATCCGTCTGATGAAACATCAGACGGACCCGCTCTGAACGCTAGTGTGAAAGTAGCCTTAGAATAGTGTCAGGTAATGTATAGTCTTGAGTTTAAGCACATATTGTGGAGCCAAGATGCAGTCAGGCCGGGTCTGGTGATCTGTGCTCATTTAACAGGCAATAATTATCTGCCCCACAAAGCCTTCTTACAGTTCAGCATAATTGGGACTAATAACACACTGACCTTATGCCTGAGAATATTTATGGTGGCTGGTCTTTTCACCCTTGTCCTGTCAGAAGTGATGTAAGCCCCTCTTTGAAATCCTTGCCGTCCTCACATTGGGCACTTAAGAGACACATTGCTTTTAAATATGACAGCGGAGGGATAAGTGTAGCTTAATTTTGAATTTTGTAGTCTGGTGGAACTCGGCTGGTGACATTGTATAGAAAGAGCTCTCTGATTTATGAGATGAAGTTCTTAATGGTCGCGAAGGTTTCTGCGCAATAATTGGCTATTGCTGTATTCACTTGTCATGGTACAATGACTTGTGTATTAAGGAAATGGAGTTGGTTAGACGGAAGGAAGCCTTGCATGTCATCAAGTATCAAGGTGTCTCAGAGGACAACGTTCTAATCAGCTTTGCTGGCCTTGAGAACAGATTTGATTTGCGATGTCTACCCATACCGATGTAGTTAGCGCCTAAGCAAAAAAATAATGAAAAATGTGTTCAAAGGAAGCAGCGGATGTCAAATTTGCTTCTCCATAATAATCTGTAGAAGTCTTTATCTATGTAAGAAAGTGCCAGCAAATTTATGCACGTCTAGATAATATGGTGGCATAATTAGACTGTACAAGGGAAACCTACCGCAATACCAGCTACGTCTTTATTCTGGTCTTCTAATTCACACTCTATAGAATCCATATCTAATGATTAACTGTTCTCTGTCCGTCCTATGTAGAAAAAAAAATATCTGTGGAAGACGCTCTGTAATGTGTGGTTTTTTTTAATTTATTTATTTTTTAAAAATTTTATATAGCCAATTTTCAAACGGTAATAGCCACTTCATTCTGTGTTGATGCTTTTTTTTTGCAGGAGTGTTGTAATAGCCCAGAAGAAGTCTGCTGCCCCCACGCCGTCATCTCTCGGTGCCGTGCCGCACGCCGTTAGTGTCGTGTCATCAATGGAAGCTTCCCAAACGGCAGAAACTGACAGAGACTCTTCAGGTATGTAAATACCAGTGAGAAGTTTCTGCTCGTTCACAGCATGGCCTTACGTTCTGTAAAGGGAGACAAGCAGGGAAAGGACGTGGTACCATTCTGGGACAGAATAGCTTTTACTGGAGTTGTATAGACTTTATTAGCTTAGAATGAATACCGCTAATAACATAAAAAGGCAGACTAAATGAAAGCGTGTTCTTTTTCTGCTGCCATGAGTCTTGGTTTAGTTTTATCTGCATACATGTATTTTTGGTGCATGAAAAGTCCTCTAATGTTTAGAAAACCCCTAAAAACACAAGTTTTGATGAAATTACGCTTGGTCAGTTTACTACCGCCGAGACTAGAAGCGAAGTTCAACTCCTGGCTATGCTAACATCTCATGGCTGTGGGAGTAATGTCCTGTCCAGTCATGGCCAGGGGCTTTCGTTTGGCTTTTTTTTAATTAATTTTTTTACAGCAGATCTGATACTATGCTATGCCGCCCTGTGTAACAGCATAGTATAGGGACAGAGCCGCTTTTCTCTCACCATTTGGCTATTGCAAGCTATCAAGGTGTACGTCAGACTTGCAGTTGCCTGCTTTATACATGATGGCGGCACCCTCCTGCTTTACATAACAGTGATGGACAGGATGCTGTATGGTTGCCTGTATAAATGCAGTGTGTCGCTCGCTGCGGTCATGGATGGGAGGTGTCCGCTGTATGCTATGATCTTCTCTTTTAGGCTGATAGAAGAGTGGACCTTACCTCATACTATGGAGCTTTCACATAGGGAAGCGTATTATAGTGACAAATTCTCTTTAATAATATCTCCAATCTTAGGCTAGTTTCACATCTGCTGCTAAGAACTCTGGCAGGTTGTTTTGTTCTCCGGATCCTGCATTGCCGGATACCCCTGCCGGACCCCATTGACTATAATGGGGTGTGGCAAAGGTCCGGCCGCTACTCGCCAAATATGCTGAGAATCGGCCGGACAAAAGACTCTGCATGCTAGAAGACATATGTCAAGTACTCGCTGTAAGTCTTCATGTTTTTCAGGACCGAATTCAGCTTTCAGTCTCCCCTTTTGTGTCTGTCTAATGGCTTACAATGAACACACGTCTAGTCCAGGCCTCTCTTCTAAGGGTCCTTTTCCCTGGACAGATTTCATATTTTTATTATTTTTTGCATTTCATGAGCTATTTTAATACACCATTTTCGGATGCAAAAAGCTCATTGCTAACTCTTTCTTGGGAATGGGGGAGGGGGAGAATAAAAAAATAAATGAAAAACGGCCATACTGCCATTTTCTTTTTCGTTGTAAATTTTATGACTGACTTTAATCTCTAGGTCTGGATTACTACCTTTGCACAATAAAAACGTAGAAAACAAATGAAAATGTTTTTGCATCGCCACATCCCAAGACCTCCTTAACTTTTTTTATTTTTATTTCTTTGGGGCATTGTGAGGGCTTGATTTTATTTTCTTTTTCATTTGTTTTCTTTAATAAGCATTTGTCAATGGAAAAGTGTGCAATTGTACTTTGACATGCAATCCTCCAATCACTTATGTAGTGCAATGTATTATGAAGAATACTGACAAGCAACCTATAGGCACAGCCTGATAGGAATTCAGAAGGGCAGGCCTGGAGGCCTTTTTTTGGACCCCCAGCTGCTGTGGACAGACATCAGCAACCCACAATCTCCTCTGCGGCAGTGCTGATGGGTGACAGAGGGATCCCTTTCCCTCTGAAACCACTTAGATGCCATGGTCAAAGGTAAATGCAGTATCAAAGAGTGTAAATGACCAAATCTGCCGATCCAGGCTGTTGGAGTAGGAGCTCAGCTGTAATAAAACAGCTGAGCTCCTGTTCTTTCCTGCACAGGAGTTTTGTGCAATGCTTAGACTCTGCCACCACACCCTTATTGACCACTGTAAAAAGACATATTGGAGTTTAAGACTTTGGAGACTGACTGACTCGGAGAATGTGATGTCTTAAAGCATGGGATTTGTGTCTGTCTCTTTCCATTTAATTTATTAAACCACTTCCCGACTGCCCATTGACTATAAATGCCCTGGGCGGTCGGCTTTCTCTGGACGTTTCTGAACGTACTTTCAGAGATGGCAGCTGCCGAGCAGGGGGCCCCACTGTCAGTGACAGCAGGGCACTCCAGGGACCGTTCCTGGGTTTCCCTGCCTTCTAGATCGCTGTATTCACAGCGCTCAATGAGCGCTGTGTTTACAGCTGAGGAAGCGATCTGCCGCTTCCTGTCCCGGCTCGGTGGTCATGTGATCGCCGTGGGAGTGCAGGAGCTGTCTGGTCTTCTATAGACCACGATCAGCCCTGCACTGAGGCTGTACAGCGCAGTATTCTGCTGTACAGCCTCTCTGGGGGCTGTATTTCCACTGACTATGTCAGCCCCAGTTATAGGAGAAATCAATAGTTAAAAAATTAAAATGAAGTTAAATGTCCCCCAGAAGTCTTGTATGACCTTACACCTCTTAAAAATTCCTTGGGTGGTGTCGTTTACAAAATGTGGACAGTTTTTTGGGGTTTTCACTGCGGGGATACCTTGGGGTCTCTTCAAATGCAACATGGTGCCCAAAGACCATTCCAGCAAAATCTGCCCTCCAAAAAACATATGGCGCTCCTTGTTTTCTGTGCCCTGTCGGTTGCCCATACGGCGTTATATGACCACATATGGGGTGTTTCTGTAAACTGCAGAATAGGGGTAATAAATATTGAGGTTTGTTTTGTTGTTAACCCTTTTAATGTGTTCCAGGAAAAGGATTAAAATGGAAAATCTGCAAAAAAAGTGAAATTTTGAAATTTCACCTCTATTTTAGCTTTAATTCCTGTGGAATACCTAAAGGGTTAACAATATTTCCAAAACCAGTTTTGAATAGTTTGAGGGGTGTCGTTTCTGAAATGGGGTCACTTATGGGTTGGTTCTATTATGTAAGCTCCAGACAGTGACTTCAGAACTGAACTGTTCCTTAAAGTTGACTTGGGAAATTTTCCAAAAAATGTCACAAATTTATTCTAAACTTCCTAACGTCCTAAAAGAATAAAATTACATTACCAAAGCGATACCAACATAAAGTAGACATATGGGGAATGTTGATTAATATTTTATGAGGCATCACTATCTGTCTTAAAAGCAGAGAGATTCAAATTTAGAAAGCAGTGAATTTTTTCACATTTTCGGTAACTTGTGGATTTTTTATTTTTTTTTAAATAAATAAAGGTAAAACATATTGACTCAAATTTACCATGAACATGAAGTACAATGTGTCTTGAGAAAACAGTCTTTGAATGGCTTGGATAAGCAAAAGCGTTCCAAAGTTATTACCACATAAAGTGACACATGTCAGATTTGCAAAATTAGGCCTGGTCAGGAAGGGGGTGTAAATGGCCCGGTCTGGAAGTGGTTAAAGGGAACCTATAACTAGGGTTGCATTGGGTATCGAATCGATACCCAATCGCTACTTTTGTACCCGGATCGACTCGATACCGGGATTTGCAATTTTACTGATGCTAGGCTGCGCTACTGCACAACCTGGTATCAGAGAACATGGCCCGCGCTGCTCTCAGCGAGCGCCATGTTCTCCTCAGCAGCACAGTGGAGAAGTCTCTCCCTCCCCACTGTGCTGCTGATGATCCCCACCGATCAGATGCTGATGACCAATCCTTAATCCAGAGGATAGGTCATCAGTATTAAAATCTTGGAGAACCCTTTTAAGTGTCTCCGTGTAGAAACTGGTGTAGGGAATCTTCAAGGCAAAGCAATACACATGACATGAAATGAATAAAATACATTTACACGTTGTGAACACTACCTGCAGGCTTTAGTATAGCTGACAGCTGAACACAATATAGAAAATATGCTAAATGGTCTCTACAAAGCCCTTGCCGTATGTCTAGTAAATCTGCAATAGTAATTTGCCCTGATGGGCTACAGAAGGAGGGGAGTGTGCATATTCTTACTGGTCAAATTGAAATCTCCAGACACACTGTGGCAAATAATTGACATAATTGTAGCCTAAATATAACGTAGCGGTGAGATCATTGCAAAATGAAAGAAAATGAATCCAAATGAGACATTTAAGAAAACAAGAAAGTTATTTATTATTGCCAGCTCCACATTCAACATTTAGACTAGTCATATACAAGCAATAATATAATTATGTGAAATGGTAACAATAACAATCATCTATTAGATAAAACACATAGCTAATAGTCCAAGGAAAACACTCGGTGATGCATGCAGAAACGCACATACGGCTCTGATGTCCATTCTCATTTCTTCATCTGCAGTACACTTATGGCACCATTTTTCTCCATGTTGGATGCTCCGGAGAACATGATTATGTTAATTTTTGTAGTTGTCACTGGCTTGTAAAAGTTAAAAAAAATGTTACTTATAATTGTTAAGGTGATTCTGACATATACAGTTTGGCCCATGAAAATGTAGCCTGCCTTCAGCGATAGTATAAAAAAACAAAAAATAACATAAAGCACTTCTTTTTAGAAATAAATGGTAAAAAAATACAAAGTATAAGAGAAGTGTACTAAAGGGAGTGAGGTAAGTAAACTTAATGCAGCCTTTCTACAGGGCGGCCCATGAAAAGTAGCCCGCCTCCAACGATAGTATGACAAGATGAACAAGCAAGTGGATTATTATTTTTATTTTTTTAACATGTACGGCGCTGGCCAGGTCTTGAAAGATGGTGCCCGCTCCTGAGCGCTGTGGGCGTCATAGCCGCAGGTGGCCGCCTGCTTCTAACAGCAGACACCCGCGGCTCATGTCCGCAACCAGCAGGAATGACGTTAGCGGACATTCAACCCCTCAGATGCTGTGGTCACTCCTGACCACGGCATCTGAGCGTGTGAAACACAGAAAGCGCGCGCTTCCGGTGATGCTCCTGCTCCCCCGTGGGACGATTGGAGGAGTCGGAGCGTGTGTGCAGCAGCCCCTGTCTTTGTGAATGACAGGAGGCTGCTGCATAGTATTTCCTATGGAGCCCTTACCTGTAATAGTGCTCTATAGGAAAGTAGTGAAATCATCATAGATTTCAATGCAAGTGCATTGGAGTCTATGATAATAGCAGTCTAATGATTGCATGTTATAGTTCCCTATGGGAACTATAGAAAAGTGTAAAAATAATAAAATAAAATAAAACATAAATTCAAATCGCCCCCTTTTTCCCAAAATAAAAATCAAAGAACTAAAAAAAATACCCATCATGGGTGTCGCGATGTACAAAAACGCCCATAGTATAAAAATATATTCCCCATACGGCAAACAGCAAAACGGGGAAAAAAAGCATCCAAATGTCCGATTCATTTTCTACAAAAAAATGAAATAAAAAGTGATCAAAAAGTCATACACACCCCAGAATGGCGATCAATGAAAAGTTGAGATTGGCCAGCAAAAAATGAGCCTGTACACAATTGCATAAATGCACATGAATACAGCTCCGTACACATAATTACAAAAGTTATAGGGGTCAAAATATGGCGACAAAAAAATAACTTTTTTCCCCCCCCACTTTTTTTTTTAAATCACTATCAGAACGCAAGAAAAACTATACATATAAGGTATCACCGGATTCGTACTGACCTGTAGAAAAAAAAGTTAAAATGTAATGGAATTGCTCTTCTTTTTTTTTTTTTTTTTTTTTTTGCAATTTCACCCTATTTTGATATTTTTTTTTTTTTCCGCTACCCACTACATCATCTGCAATATTAAATGGTGGCGTTGGAAAGTACAACTTGTCCTGCAAAAAACAAGCCCTCATATGGCTATGTGTACAGACAAATAAAAAAAGTTATGGCTCTGGGAAGGCAGGGAGCGCAAAACGAAAATGCAAAAAAACCACAGTCTCAAAAGATGCTGAAAGTGTTCCCCGTCCAGGTCTATGCATCTTTGGGCACCTCAGGTTATGTTGGCTGATACTGCTTGCAGCTCTTCAACAGTGATGCTGCAGAAGAAAAAAAATGTCCTGCTTTTTCCAACAAGATGGGGCAACATGCCACACCTCACGGAACTCACAGGTACGGGTTCATGAACGGTTTACAGAGGAGCGACCTGTGAGCAAGGGCTGACGGCCACCAAGTTCCTCAGACTTGTCCTCATGTGGTTTTTATCTGTGGGGAAATTTAAAACAGAAAGTGCGGTCTAACAATCCACATCCCCTGGATGAACGCAAGGAGAACATCACAAACACTATCCGCAGCATCACCAACATAATCCGACGTGCCCAAAGATGTGAACGGGGAACACTTTCAGCATCTTTTGTGACTTGTGGGCAATTAAAAAAAACATCTACTTGCTCGTTCATCTTGTCATACTATTGCTGGTGGCAGGCTACTTTTTCGTAGGCCGCCCTGTAGAAAGGTGGCGTTATGCTTGAGAACGCTACAGATAGAACACTGATTTACCTGACATCTGTTTCATCTAACTCCACCATAAACTGGCATGCTTTACTGAAAGTGTAGGTTTTTTCAGTGGTTAGAAGTGAAAAATTATCTTTTGTCCCTCAGCTTTAAGACTGCTTCACATAGGTCAAAGATCTGGGCAATTATTGGGAACCAGTGTTCCTAGGAATGCTCATTCTCGATAATTGCCTTCTCTCATTCATCAGGTGATCACATCTTTCCTGTGACACATTAAAGGGGTTCTCCGGGAATTATTTGAAATGGCCACAAGCAATCTGTCCTACTATGTGAGCAGGGCTGGTTACCTCCGCTTGCAGAGCTGTTTAGGGGTGTGAGGAGATGCGGCCTCACTATACTGCTCTACAATGGATGTAATGATGTGATCCTGCCTATGATATGCCAACGAGTGTTTCATTTGTTCATCGGGTGATCGGCTGCACCCTTTACACGAGTAGATAATAATCTGCCTCTTTAAATCTACCTTTAGGCTTTCTTTGTGTGTTTATTATTATTATATATTATTCATACTGAATAATGGCTAGAAAAAATGCATTTAATTGGTAGAGAATGGAATTCACACTGAAATGTTAAATATATAGGATCTCTGGCTGGAGTGAGATTAGCAGATTTCAATCACATCAGAGAACATACAAATACTTAAGTTCTTTTTATGAGGCATCAGAAGAGACAAAAAGGTCTTGAATGATACTTTATTTCATAAGACATTGCTTGTCTCAAGCCTTGGGGACTGTGAATGTTCAGGAGGCTGTGTGGAGAAGGGTGCTAGGCTGATGATCTATTTGCATCTTCTTTTATGTTCTTCTGAGTGTCTGTAAAACTGTCAGTTTGAAGGAGCCAGTTTATCAGTGAAGGGATGAGCGAGATAAGCTGGTTTGGTTCCAGATGTTTGGATGGCTACTGTACTTATTGCTTACATGTGTAGTGTTAGATTTATCATGTTGTATTAACACGTGCCACAGTGAAAATCAGATTTTTATCCATCTTGGAATGGAATGCTGATGTAGGTATGTGAAAGTTCCTGGAACTCTGTGACACATAGTTGTAAGTTTATACAGAGAGCATATGGCATAACTTTTACTGCATATACACCAGTTATGCCATGATTAATGGCATAACAATACATGACAATCTCTTTCTGACAAAGCTAGAACCTGCCCTGTACCTCAGGTGGATCCAGTGATCTCCGAATCATTGCTCCAGTTGCTCTGCTTGTTTCTCTTCAGGCTGGAGCTTAGGGGATGTGTCCTTTCTCAAGGGGCATGTCCTTTTTGCTGCAGCTCTTTCACTACCTCAGCTCAGGTGGTGTCCTTTCTTCTACAGCGCTCTCCTTGTAACTGTAGATAGGGCTGGTGGCAGTTGAAGAATGGGACTGAGCATGTGCGACCATAGTCATTCAGCTCAGTAGGTGGACATGCACGACATTACTATTGAGATTAAACATCAGGGGATGCCATCGTAATGAAGTAAAGAGAATATTAACTTTGTTTTTTAAAGGGAACCTGTCACCTCTACTATGCTACCCTCACTGAGCGTTTCTAAATGTTCATTGTGTTACCCTAAACATATAAATTACACTTTTATATTCATTTGCAGACGAATTCAATAAGTATTATGCATTTCTGTACTTCCCACCTTTTATGAAAATTAACATAAGAGTCATATCTTACTTGTGTGACCAGAGAAGAGTCATATCTTACTTGTGTGACCAGAGAAGAGTCATATCTTACTTGTGTGACCAGAGAAGAGTCATATCTTACTTGTGTGACCAGAGAAGAGTCATATCTTACTTGTGTGACCAGAGAAGAGTCATATCTTACTTGTGTGACCAGAGAAGAGTCATATCTTACTTGTGTGACCAGAGAAGAGTCATATCTTACTTGTGTGACCAGAGAAGAGTCATATCTTACTTGTGTGACCAGAGAAGAGTCATATCTTACTTGTGTGACCAGAGAAGAGTCCTATCTTACTTGTGTGACCAGAGAAGAGTCATATCTTCAAGCTCTGACTCATCTCAGGTTAATTTGCATATGTATCAAATCGTTATTTTCTTATACAATAAAAGCACACAGAGCTATGGGGACTGGGTATTGCTGATATGCTAGCGGCCATCTAGCAACCCATGTCCTCAGCTCTATACCCAAAATCCAGGTGACAGGTTCCCTTTAATGTTGAATTATATTAAGATACTATGTAATTGTGTCAGTACCTCTTTAACATCAGGGGTTTACGCAACAGGCCCTGTTCACATTACATTTTGAGCCTGCGTTTGGGATGTAGATATTTACACGGGCAGTATTTTATTTTTTATATATATATTTTTTATTATTTTACAGTGGGAGTCTATTAGTAATTTGTCTCACTGCATAAAGTGAGATGCTATATAGTTTTCTGCCAGTATACTCTGGAAGCTTTTTCCCAGGGTTCACAGCAAATGGAGACTCAGGGCCTAATCTGTCGCAACGATTCTGAACTATTATATGCAGTAATAAGTGTGTCCAGAACTCCCGGTTTTATTTTCTTACTGTCGGCAATCAAAGCTGCTCTGAAATACATGGTCACGACTGCTTTGCTAACATAATGGAGAGGACTACTGACAATGGATTTCAGTGCAGTTTTGAGTGCTGATAGTGGAGGAATGGAGGGCAGTAGAAACATAAAAAATTGTCACCTGGACGCCTAATCTCCAGTACTGCTCATGTATTACTGCAGATAATAGTCCGAGATCATGCTGACTAATTTCCTTTAAAGCGGTTGGTAAGAACTGGCTGACTATTTAATGTGCATAAGATAAAACAAATGGATGTGGGACTATTTTGGGGGGAGAATCGGGCATGTTGGATTTCAACATGCCCATACTTTGTTCTCAAGGGAAATAACCAGTTTGGTAACATTTGGCTGACGGGCATTACATGTGTCTGGCCATGTTTAGGGCTCAGGTGCACAGCCATATGAATTTTGTGATCCGCAAAATACGTATACCTTCTGTGTTGCATCCGCATCTTTTGCAGACTCATTGATTTCAGTGGTTTTGTGGGCAAGAATAGGACATGTTCTGTCTTTTGCGGAAAGCACACGGATGCACAGGGAGCCTGTCACCATGAAAATACAATGTAAGCTACAAGCAGTGTTATAGAGCAGGTGGAGCTGAGGAGATTGATATATACCGTAGTTTTATGGGAAATAATTCACTAGAACACGTAACTTAATCACTTTAATTCCTCTTCATGCTGGGCTTTGAAGAGGTAGTCCTATCAGTGACTGCGGGCTATCTCTGAATGCACATAGAGACCAGGCTATCAATCACTGATAGGACTTCCTCCATAATTTCAAAGACCGAAATGAGCAGAGATCTAAATGACATGTTTCGCTGAATCTTTTTTCACTAAACTATATATCAATCTGCTCAGCACCTCCTGCTCTATAACATGTTACCTGCACCTTAAACACAATGCTCAACATGACGGGTGTAGCGTGGGGCTACACCTTAGAGCATTATCTAAGTTCTTTCGGTCATCACCCTTTAACCCCTATACAGAAATCGGGACACCACTACAGGGGAACCACTAGGCCATTATCACTTGTGGAAGTCTCTGTTAAGTGGCTGCTGACAAACAACAGCGTGGAACTCTGATGGTTCAGGCAAAACCTCATTTGGGAGCAGGCATTCTTTTAATCCAACAAACAGTCCGAGGTCAGAGCAAGCAGCTCAGGTCCCATATGAGGAATAGGCAGAGGTTAGGAAAGGCTCAAAGGGGAAGGTGCCTTAAATATCCCAGGGTGGCTTGCCATAGGTTGTATGGATTGCATGCCTGCCCTAACTGCCGATGAAGAGCAGGCCAACATGGACTGGATTGAGTAGTGACCCCGACGGTCATGGACTGCCATAGCACAAGAGTAAGGAGCCAGAAACAGGAGGACAGCGGTGATCACAAAAGCCAGCATCACATCAGTATTGTTCCCCTCCCATATTTGTCTACATAAAATGTTGTATAATTTTGTAAATTCATTCATTTCTTTCATTTTTTTTTTTTTTGCTCCTGCTGAATTACATCCAGTATTATATCCTAGAGCTGCATTCACATATCTGCAAGCTTCAGAGCTCGTATCTCCCAGGAATCCTTTCTGTCTTGATGTCTGTGCAGAATTATCTGACCATTTGAATTCTGGGAAGTGTAGTCTTTATACTAGGCACTGTTCAATAATCTGATATAGGAGAAGTAAAGGTGGCCATGGACACTTCATGGCCATTTTATATAGGACTATTGTTCAGGCAGTTATGAGGAACAAACCAAACCATTCCTGATAAATTGCCTGATCATCGGGCAGGTGAAACTGTATTTAAATGCCACAATCGCCTCCCCTATACCGGGACAAGCCATGGCTGCTGCAGTCATGCCCAGACATATCCATTGTTGCTGGGCAGCAGATCCCTGTAAAAGGACCTTTAGATAAATTTGTAGCTAATCCTCCCAACTAGAGGAAATTATCTGGCATGTAGATTGTGAGGCACAGGCCTATTCAGAAAGGGTTTCCTGACTCCCCATAAACATGCATACTCTAATTAGGTAAGATTTTATTTCAGTGGGGTGAAAGGGTTAAGCTTCTAGGTAAGGCTACTTTCATACTAGCGGCGTTAGAATCCGGCAGGCAGTTCCATTGCCGGAACTGCCTGCCGGATCCGGAAATCCGTATGCAAACGGATATTTATATTATTATTATTTTTTTTTTGCATTTTCCCTTTTTAATTTTTTTTTTTTTTTGTCATTGTTTTACTGGGTGGGAATCCAACCTTGGGGGCCACCACCTGGTTTAGCTCTGCATCTCCTTCCGTGTTTTTATCCTGCACAGTGCACCAGCCACTGACCTGTATTGTGGCCCCATTAAAGGGAAATATTAGAAGGGAACGCAATGCTAAACCAGTTTCCTAAACGGTGAGGGTTCCAGAGGTTTTCTTCTCTCTAAAGCCATGGGGTACATTTGCTTCACAGAAGTATACCTGAAACAAAATGATTACTTGAACGTCTTCTTCCTTCTATAGGCAGCGGATCATCCAATGCAAAGCTACCATCTGTCCAGGCTGTTGATTCTGTACCAGAAGATTCTGCTTCCCACATGAGGTAAGCTTATTGATTTCCCTGTAGATACTGGTTAATCTGTGGTGGTTGGTTTACTGCTTGTCAAAACTGTTAAAGGGAGTCTGTCACCAACTTTTCAGGTTTTACACTGCTTTATATTGTGTTCTTGCACATGCACAAAACACACAATAATAATGGTACCTTTCTTGTTTTCGTCCAATTCTGTAAAGCTGCAAAAACAAGGTTATAATATGCCAATGAGGGCTCACACGTGGCCAGGGGCGGCGTTCTTGATGTAAGTGCCCAGGCCTCTAGGCGTTTTGCATGCCTAACTTTTCCCCAGTATATCGTCTGGTCAGCCCTTTCTTGTTACACCATCATAATTATTATAATAATCTTTATTTATATAGCGCCAACATATTCCGAAGCGCTTTACAGTTCTGGGGTTCATGTACAGACAGTCATAAATAAGTTGATAATTGGAACAATAAGGGCCCTGCTCGCAAGAGCTTACAATCTATGAGGAGATAGGGGTGACACAAAAGGTGAAAGCGCTTGTTTTGTATAATGGTCCAGCCATCTTGGGAGAGAAGGGGAGCAGATATAAATCTGCATGAGCCGGTCAGCAGCCAATATATGAAGTGCTTCTGGGTGTGGTGGAGGATCAGGTTCAGAAAATGATAAATGGGCTATGTGGAGAGGAGTTGATCAGGGGATGTGGAAAACTGTGTGTGTTATTTAGCCTGATTTCTTGGAGTAGGGCATTTCAGACCGGTCAATCCAATTTCCGAGTTCCCGCACGTGCACAGTTTGCCTCCAGGCATGCGCACTCCGATCGATCATCATTGAGGGCATCGGCTTCGTTTGCAGCAGTGCGCATGCGCTGGCTTCTGGTAAAGATGGAGGAGGCGGAGCGGGGAGAAACAGCAGTGAGCAGCGGCAATGTGGTTAATGGAGTGCGTATGCCAGGGCCCCGCGGCATACTGTGCACGCGAGGGCTCTCGGGAATTGGAAATGATGATGTAACATGAAAGGGCTGGCCAGACAATATTGGAGAGGAGTTAGGGCCTGCAAAACGCCTAGAAGCCTGGGCACTTACAGCAAGAACGCTATCCCTGGGCACTTGCGAACCCTCATTGGCATACCATTTATAACCTCGTTTTTGCAGCTTTACAGAATTGGACCAAAGAGTGTGGGAGGGCTACTTTAACCTTCCATAAGTCGGGCTCAGTTGCACCTAAAGATTTGAGCCTGATCTTTTTTTGATAGTTTAAGCTTTTAAACAAGACCAAGATCACAGTGCTAAGTGAGATACATGGAGAGATAGGAGATTGAAAGCTGCAGGTATATACAGCTTTCACCAGGATTCAGTTCCAAGGCTTGTAACTTGCAATGTATCAGGGCTAGTGCATTGGTCTTGTTTAACCCCTTAAGGACCCTCGCCGTGCGTGTACGGCGCTGGTGGACGTGACTTAAAGACCAGCGCTGTACATGTACGGTGGGCTGATTGGGCGGGCGCAACTCCTGCACCTGCCCTATCAGCAGCACGGACTCGACAGTCACGGACAGCCAGGCCCCTGCTGCATACGCCAGCATCAGTGAAGACACCGATGCCGGCGTATTATCCCTTGTATGCCGCGGTCAAAGCTGACTGACAGATGCTCATGTCCATCGGGTCCCCGCACTGCAGTGGTGGGGACCCAATGGCAGAGAAGGCAAGCCTGATGCCTTCCATAGGCATCGGGGCTTGGCTTCTACGGAAGCCTGAGAGATCCAGCTCTTAGGCTGTAAACTACAAAATCAGGGTAATAAATATTGAGTTTTGTTTGGCTGTTAACCCTTGCTTTGTTAGCTGATTTTTTTTTTTATTAAAATGGAAAATCTGCCAAAAAGTGAAATTCGGAAATTTCATCTACATTTTCCTTTAATTCTTGTGGAACACCTAAAGGGTTAACAAAGTTTGTAAAATCAGTTTTGAATACCATGAGGGGTGTAGTTTCTAAAAAGCCCCACAAAGTGACTTCAGACCTGAACTGGTCCTTAAAAATTGGGTTTTGGAAATTTTCGTAAAAATTTTAAGATTTGCTTCTAAACTTCTAAGTCTTCTAACATCCCAAAAAAGAAAATGTCATTTAAAAAAATGATCCAAACATGAAGTAGACTTATGGGAAATGTAAAGTAATAACTATTTTAGGAGGTATCGCTATCTGTTTTAAAAGCAGAGAATCTTAAATTCTGAAAAATGCTAATTTTTCCAAATTTTGGGTAAATTTGGTATTTTTTTTCTGTAGCCACACAGCCCCCAAACAGAGTTCGTTCGAAACAATATTGTCCTTTCCTGTCTGCACTAACATTGTTCGGGATGATCAGCGGGCTGTTAAACCACTGGCCTGATGCATTAGTATATGTACATATGTTATTAGACATGTAAGGTTTCACACCAGACTACAGCTGATTAGTAGAGGTCCCAGCAAGGGGACACTTTGTGATCATCTTATTGCCAAGGGACACTTCTAAGAAGTAGGGATTATTAAAAGCATGGGACACCTTCTAAGCATGGTGTGTATGCAAATGTTTCTTCTGTCTTTTTTTTAAATAAATGTTTTTCTTACTATTAGTATTACAGAGAGGTTGGAACATGCACTGGAAAAGGCCGCTCCACTCCTGAGGGAGATATTTGTGGACTTCGCCCCATTTCTTTCTCGTACCCTTTTAGGAAGTCATGGCCAAGAGTTACTTATTGAGGGGACGAGTAAGTATAATGCTGCTGTTAATGGAATGGCTCAATTCGATAATATTTATTGCTTTTTCTATGCTATTAGTTGCATGCTTTTATGCATGTAAATATTTGCAGGACCTCAGTGTGTGAGTGCTTGTATGTTGAAATGTGACTCTTGTATTTGCAGATATGAGGCCTTTATAGTGTGTTTTTAAATGCACAATGGTTTGCTTCATTTGTACATTTGTATCTTGAGGATTGAACGTTGGTATAATGGTTCCCTGTAGAGTGCAAAGCTAGTGTGAATACAGCGTTACCAAACGGCACGGCCCTGCCCACAGTGCACATGAAAATTATTTCGCAGAGAAGAGATTTCTCAAGATTAGCTTTTTTAAAATAAGAGTGTGTACGTTGCGGGGCACCCTACCCTACATGGAGGTATGCTTAGTCGCAAACTTATTTTTGACTGCTGTAAATTAGTATTACAGGATTGACTTACATTTTGACGCCCCCCCCCCCCCCCCCCTTCAGACCTGTAAACGGAAGCATACTTGCCTGCTCCTCGCTGCAAGGATCCACCTCCATAGGCTCACTGCTATCTTTACTGCTCTTCGGTCCCTGCATGTAATCTTTGGCCATGGACAGGGAGGAGTCCCCAAGAGTGGCAGATTCGAAATGGTTCAATCCTGGAATACCCCTTTAAAACCAAAATGAATGTATTACTGTTAGTTTATTTAGGGATGAGGGATTATCTCATCTCATCTCATCCCTGGTTACTATGGCGAGATGAGACACAGTCCCAACTTCCAGCTGGATGCGAGAAAGCAGAGTGTGCGCCACTCACTGTTTCAGTAGCTGCTATTGCGGTGCGTGAAACCACCTGAAACCATGTAGCACAGCAAGATATCATGTTTCCAAGTTAGGGAAACAATATAGCTTGCTGCGCTATATTTTTTCCATAGCTCCCATGCACCTCTGACAGAACAGCCTACCGGATTGCTTTAACGCCTTACTTTGCTACAGAATTTTGTGCCAAAATTTTTGTGCAAGTTGACGCCACTTAGGCCACACCCATTTCATCCCTTCCTCCCAAGTAAGTGAGTTAGGTGCACGGTAGGACTGCAGCTATCAATTATTTTAGTAATCAAGTATTCTATCGATTAATGGAGTACTCTTAATAAGAAATTCATTAAAATAACATTTTCCTTTATAAAAACTCATCAGCCCCCCCATTCCTTCATCATCCCCCGTAGCATGAGTCTTCAGCGCCATCAGCTCCCCCCCCCAGTGCCATCAGCTCCCCCCCCAGTGCCATCAGCTTCCCCCCCCCCCAGTGCCATCAGCTTTCTCCCCCCCCCCCCATTGCCATCAGCTTTCTCCCCCCCCCCCCCAGTGCCATCAGCTTTCTCCCCCCCCCCCCCAGTGCCATCAGCTTTCTCCCCCCCCCAGTGCCATCAGCTTTCTCCCCCCCCCCCCCCAGTGCCATCAGCTTCCCCCCCCCCCAGTGCCATCAGCTTTCTCCCCCCCCCCCCCCAGTGCCATCAGCTTTCTCCCCCCCCCCAGTGCCATCAGCTTCCCCCCCCCCCCCAGTGCCATCAGCTTTCTCCCCCCCCCCCCCCCAGTGCCATCAGCTCCCCCCCCCCCCAGTGCCATCAGCTTTCTCCCCCCCCAGTGCCATCAGCTTTCTCCCCCCCCAGTGCCATCAGCTTTCTCCCCCCCCAGTGCCATCAGCTTTCTCCCCCCCCCCCCCAGTGCCATCAGCTTTCTCCCCCCCCCCCCAGTGCCATCAGCTTTCTCCCCCCCCCCCCCCAGTGCCATCGGCCCCTCCATAACGCCGTGTCCCCCACTCCCCCAGCACCATCGGCCCCTCCATGCCATTGCCATCTGTATGTCCCCCAGCACCTTCAAATCATGGGTGCCCCACAACCCCGCCCACCTTTCCACCGCCAGCAGATTCGGGCCGCTGCTAATGAGAATACTTAACTTTCCTGGCGTGTGCGGCTATCTGACATGGAGTCCGCAGGAGAAGGACCACGTCTTCTTCTTCCCAGCGTCCACTGGGATGGACCTGACACGCACAGTGTCAGGCAGCGCTCTGACTATGTGTGCACGCAAGGCCCTGGTCAGTGCAGTGCGGTGCCCACGGGAGGCCAAGGAGCGGTGAGTGATAGCTGGCTTCACTTCACTCACGCTCCGTGGTCACATGATTAAGGGTCCATTCACATGTCCGCAGTGTTTTTCTGACCCGCAAAACACCGGGCCGGCACCCCAATAGAAATGCCTAATCTTGTCCGCAGCGGCACTTGTCCTTCTCATGTTGTATTATTTTTTTTGTGAAGCCGCGGACCAGAAGTGCGGATGCGGACAGCACACTGTGTGAAAATGAATGGGTCCGCACCTGTTCAGCAAAATTGCGGAATGTATCCGGACCCAAAGTGCAGACATGTGAATGGACCCTAAAACGAATCCTCGATGCAGGGAAATTGCATCGAGGATTTTTTTTGTATCGATTACATTGAGTAATCCTTGCAGCCCTAGTGCAGGGTTCTTTTCTTTTTGTTCCATTTGATTCATTAAAATGTCTAACACTATATGCACCAAATTTTAGCACATTTTACTCCCAGGTTAGGCTCGATTACATTACAGCTTCCTGTTGGGTGAATCATTTATGTAGTGTATATAAATTAGACTTCAGTTAGAATTTCAATATTCTGGCCATGTCTGTGCAAGGGTCCTCCCAGATCTAGTCCAACCATCTCACCTCGAGTATAAACAAGAAAAAATATCATATAGGTAACTACTTAAGTTCCTGCTTAGGTTTACCATGAGGCCAAGGGTCAAAGTAGTAATAAGAGCGGTTGGGATGTCTGCTGCCACTAAGCAAAATGGAAACTTGATTGATGGCTAGAGGGCTGAAGTAAAGGGAAGGTGGTGGAGAAAGCAAAGGTCAATGAACCATTTCCCTCCTCTGCATATATAATGAACATGTGGATATTAAGAATTCTCTCAACATATGTTTTACACTTCTTCAGGCGATGTGAAAAGGAACCATAACATGTCCGTGGATCATTTTTTATGTATGAATATTTTAGGTTATCCTCCTGTCTTTATGTATTGTTTGCTAGTCCGCACACTGGGTCGTTTCTACTTTTGTGCCGCTGTTAATGTTGACTTGCTTATTGTATGAGTGAAACACGCAAAATGACCTATGTCCTATATATAACGGTTGTTTTCAGCCCTTGTTTGTAATGTAACCCCTGGTCTGAAAATAATATAATCACTTCATTTTTGATCATTTAGGCGCGCAGACATTTCGACCTGCTTTCTAATGCTGCTCCGTGGTCTGAACTTTGTAATGTCTTTGCACTTTTCTTTTAGATTGTTAAAGGTTTTTTTTCCCGTCCTTTTTATGTTGATGGGTTATCTTCAGGATAGGTCATCAATATCCTTTTGGTTGGCGTCCAACACCACACACCTCTAGTAGCTCGGTGGCAGAACTACAGCGCCGTCCATTGTGTGTATTGAATAGAACTGGTTACTACAGCACTGCTCCCATTGAAATATTTGGGAGCAGTGCTGCAATAACCAGCTCCATCCACAGCACACTGGATGGAGCTTTGTACTTCCAGCTCTGACTTCCAACACCAGATCTACTGCAGAACAGCTGACTGATGGGGTGTGAGACCACCATTAATCAGATTCTGATAGCTTATCATAAGGGTCGGCCATAAATATTATAGGACCGGAAAACACTGGTTGCAAGAAATCCAACATGGCTAGATTTCTTGGAACTGTCGCTGTGATCCTATTAATTTCTATGGGATCACCGCTACTCAACTATCCTGGCCGTGACAGCTGTTGGGCAAGCAGTGATGCCATGTAGCCCTATCCTTAAGGGATCTTCTGTGCACAGTGCTGGTCATGTACCTGCAGTAGCTAAAGCATTTGCTGCCAGCTATGAACTTCACTATAAATACACAAGCTTGGTTGACCATGCATGGGGACTAAAGCTGGCCATAAATTTGAGATGATGATCGGCCATTCCTTTGAACGATCCCACCAACTAAACTGCCCGACCAGGGAGTAACGTTTTTTTTTTTTTTTTTTTATTAAAACAGACTCCTTGGTGCTTCAGCAAATGTCAAGTGATCGGCTGAATTCAGTCTATAATGTCATCAACATGCAGTTTCGGATGATGAATGGCCGAAGTTTTCCAGCATGGCGGATTGCATTTTCTGCAGACGAGAGTCTGTCATTGGAGATCGCAAACATTAGTTTGCGCTAGTTTTTCAAATGACAGTTGAAATCTGCCATTCCGGCCAACTTTAATCTTATGTGTATGGCCACCTTAAGAGTCTGCCAGGGCTTATCTACCATGGGAACTAATTGATTTTCCATAGGGACTTGCCTCTGACTGTTCCTTTTCATGTCTTGGGTGTTACTTTTGTGAACTTTAGTTCAGTTGCATGTATGCATTTGACTTATATTGGAAGATATAATTTCCCCTACGTTTACCAGGAGAAGTCAGAGGTGGGAACCCTGTCGGTAATTCTAGTTATGGTTCTGTAAGAGCACATGAACTTGGCCACCTCCCTGAGGAGGGACTTTGTCTCTGTTTATTGTTATTGTATTTGGATTACTTCAGAATAGGTTTAGGTTGTTATTATTGCTGATTAAAAATGCTTAAAGGGGGCGTCCGAGATAATTAAAAATTTTGGAGAACCCCTACAATGTTTTAAATGTTTTTTTTATAAAAAATAAATCATATATACACCCTTTTCTTCAGTGCCGTTCTCTGATGTGCTGATTTGGTCCTTCCGCCACTTTTCGTTTTCAAACGTCAAAGGTGAAGTGCCTAGATACGGATTGTGACCACTGCAACCAATCATTTTTCTCAGCGGTCTACACCAGAGGACAGTGATTAGCTTCCACGATGAGTTGCCGAATAAAGGCACACCTCTGTACACATCAGACTACTGTCACGGGCCCGAGTCTGTATGTGACCACTTCGATCAATCACTGTCCTCAGCTGTAGACCGC
The DNA here is from genome assembly GCF_905171765.1 of Bufo bufo. Classification (NCBI taxonomy): domain Eukaryota; kingdom Metazoa; phylum Chordata; class Amphibia; order Anura; family Bufonidae; genus Bufo; species Bufo bufo. The sequence goes on along the minus strand of NC_053390.1, from coordinate 652,242,405 downwards.
TGCAGCAGTCACGTGTTGTATCCAGGCACAGCACCAATGCTGTCTGAAGTCAGCGGAGGGAGTACCAGAGCAGCTCCGCAGGGAACGACACTTGGGAAACTAGCGAGTTTAGAAATGGGGTTGTCTGAGATTTACTTTTCCGCCTGGATACTGGCAGCATGCTTTTCCTAATAGAACTGCCTATTTGTGTTCACAAAACGAACAAGAATAGAACTCATTCTATCATTTGTGGAACAGCCGCATGAATGCGGACAGCACGCGAATGACTGTCCACGTTTTTTTGCAGACCTGTGGAAATGAATGGGTCCTTGTGCCAGCCGCAAAATATTCATTATATAGCACTTCATATTTGGGTAACAGATCTGCTTGTGTTTTGTCTAAAATTATCTTTCATTAAAGGAAACTACACCGTTAGGTATAATGAGTATATATTCTGTAAAAGGTCAGACAGGCTCAGTAAGTTTTTGGATGTGATTTATTAGATTCTTGGACCTTTTGGGTTGATGAGCTCCTTGTAATGGATTGTGACAGCTTTGCTTTCTTCGTTTCACCCATCCTAGACATATATTAAATGTTGTCTTTGTGTTATATGTAGCATACAGTACCAGAAACCCCTCTAAGCTAGAAGAATATAATAATAATATTCTGCATCTACAACATTTTTATAAAATATAATATTTGATCCGCTCTTTGTCATTTTACTGATGCTTTCTTCTCTGATGGTAAATGTTTTTTTTGTTTTTTTTAGGCCTGGTGTGCATGAAATCTAGTAGCTCAGTCGTGGAGTTGGTCATGCTTCTGTGCTCCCAGGTACGTATTATCATTATTATGTAGTTTTCTACAGGTTGTTGATGGAGGTGTCTGTCAGCGCCCTATTCTTTTTCCCCCATTGAAAACACATGTCCGCTCAGCCAGTTTGCACGTGTTTGGGGGCTCGGGAGAAATGGCGGTTATCGAAATGAGGGTTGTTCGGCAGTACACCTCCAGACGTGTACAGTGGGTAATCTTGTGGATTTTATGTGATGCCTAAATAAATGGAATATTTTAAAGTGTCCTCTGGTGCTGGAAATTCTATATTTTTTCACTGTTTATTTTGTACAAGGTGAGGTGTCATTAGCTGGAATAAAGAGAGATGATGATTGGGATATTGTGGATGGCTGAGGAGAGTCAACACTGAGAGGTGCCTCTGAGGATGCTCCTTAAAGGGGTTTTCCGAGACTTGACTACTGATGACCAATCCTCTGATCGTGGTGATCCGCCGATCAGCTGTTTGAGAAGGCATCTGTGCTCGCAGTAGTGCCGCAGTCTTCTTAGCTTTTCCTAGGCCGGTGACAACACATTCATTGGTCACGTGGCCTAGGTGCAGCCGAGCCCTATAGAAGTGAATGGGGCTGAGCTCAATACCAAGCAAGGCTGCTATACAATGTATAGCGCTGTGCATGGTGAGCTTCTTAAACAGCTGATCGGCGGGTCCCCACCGATCAGATACTTATGACCTATCCTGAGGATAAGTTATCAGTATTAAAGTCTTGGAAAACCCATATAAGGGTCCCCATACACATTAGTGTATTATTGGCAAAACATGCAGAGAATAGCAGGTTTGTATGTGCGGAGCTCCCCACTGACCCCTGACAGATGTCAGGACAGAGAAGGAATGAGCTAAATTAATATTATATATAATACAAGGGGTGCCCCCAATAGATTATTCTAGGTAAAATGTGTTATTTCTAAAACCTGTTTCTGGATTTCCAATGATAAATGTTATATTCCACATTATCACTGGACTGTATTTGTAATGGAGAACTGTACATGAAGCTGAGCGATAAACCCTGAATGACCTCTGTTTTTTCTCCCCTATAATTAATGAAAATGGGTTTATTGAGTTCTAGTATCTTTTAAAAATAAGCTGTTCCTCTACTATCATTTTGCTTGTAAATTGTCTCATTGGATGGGTTAGAATAGCCTTTCTTTAATGAGAAGAGTATCAGTCTGTAGGTCAAGGGTTCTGACCCACGGACAAACCTTTGACCTTCATTAGCGGCTAGCAAGGCCTTCTTGCCCAGTGGATAAGGATAATGCAAAATTAATGTTTCCTTGCATCGATTTGGTTCCTGTTACTGCGTATGCCACCAAATTTATTTAGACTGAACTGATAGACATTTCATGAATACAAATGAAGAAATCATAGAAGGTGAGAAGAATCAATGATGCACGTTGTCAATAAAGTGCAATAAGAACAATTACTTCAGGAGATTACACCAAATGGATTTTACAATAAAGTATCAAGAAGTGGTTATACTTCTAGTGAGCTTATTATTCTAGTCTCAGGTCACAGCGTAGCCTTTCATAGGGATAAAGGCATTTGTATCCTGACTATTGAAACAGTGGTGAAATGTGTGTCACTTACCAGCGGCATAGATAAGTATGGGTGCTACTTAGATCAGAATAAGTAGTAAAAATTACTAAAATGACATTGGAAAACAGCAGTAAGGCGAGGCTCATACACTGCAGCTGTGGCTTTTTTGCAGCTCCCGTTTTTAGGCCTCATTCACACATGTGGATTTTCACGGACCAGAGAGAGAGAACCGTCTAGCGAGGGCTGCTTGTTGGAAGTTTTTTTTAACAAGCCTTGGAACCAGACAATGAAAAATTGCCAAGCCATATAGCAATCCACAGACACCTGTTTTGAGGTGTTTGCCCCTCATCAGTACGAGTTAGGATTCTGACTGGCTGAGTAAGATGTCTTGTATGTAGTTTAGGGGAGTTACTGCTCCTTCTTTAGGAGACTCTGTATAGTGACTTAATGGCAATGCTTCATGGGGAAAGTAATATGCAAAGACATATCTCCTAGAGAAAGAGCAGTCTCTCTGGTGACAATGGATTACTTATCAAAGCTTCCAAATGTAGTAGGTTGAGATTTGAAGGCCAAAAGGAAAGCATGTTTAGCCTGATGCATTCCTAAGGCTAGCCGTGTCTGCTTATAATAAACACACATGCTGGGATCCGGATGAGCGTGCATGTGTTTTCAATCAGAAGGGACCAGTAAGCCACTGCCAAACACCTCTGATGGTGCTTATCTCTCCGGAGAACAAAGGATTGGTGATGCTGAAATCCTTCTCCCGTCATCTGCTGTCGGGGGAGAGTCTGGGAGACCAACATACACATTAGACCAATGTGCTCTTATGTGTATGACCAGCTTTACTTTAAATGTCCGGACTTTTTTCATCTTGTCATCAGTCAGATAATGGCCATTCTATTCACAATTCAGTCCAACAAAAGTGTTCAGTTCTTTATTACTGGTTATTAATGTCTCATGCTGCTAACATTCATTCATGAGAGCTAAAGGTTCTATCTGGTACTAAAGGGGCCCCTGATGAACACACAGACCTTGCACCTGCTATCCCACACTTATTGCCCAAACCTGTTGAAAGGCAGCTGTACACCATGCAGTTTTATTCTATTTCCTCTTTATTAATTGAGCGGTACTATTTAGGCAACTTTCTGGCAGTGTTATTTAGATATCGGTATTATATGGGCCCTGTGTCATCCATCATATTGTGGAAGGAGACTTCAATATAATATGCTCAGGCACCATCCAATTTAAAGACAAGTTTACTCCTCACGATGTTACAGCCGATTGTTAGGAAAGAAGCGTTCCTTCCCGACAGTCGGCTGTTCGTTCAGTGAAGGAGACGGCTGTATTTACATGCAGAGATCTCCTTCACAGTATGAGGTCGAGGGATCACTAATGCAATCGCTCAACCTCATTCAGCTGCATGGTTTCTTGGCAGCAGATCACTGTTTACGCAGCCCAATCTGCTGCCCAGAAGCCATGATTGGTGGTGCCAGCACGAACGACATGATCTCCTGATGAACAAGCGTTTCGCTCATTCATCGGGTGATCGGTGGCACTTTTAGATGAAGGCTGGTACTGTATTCTAGCCAAGAAATCTTGCGAGATCTCTGCCCAGAGGCCTGCAAAATGTATTAATCCAGTTCTGTACTGTAATGTAAGGCATGACTCTGGGTCAGTACAAAACTAAAGCATTGCATGTTAATATTTGACACATTTATCAAAGCATTTCCACCACCTTTAAGTGTGTAAGGGGGGGGGAGAGAGAGTCTTTATTATGATGCATGCCATATTTTCTCTATAATTAGTGTTGTTGTTTTTTTTTGTGCTACTCACTACTTTTCAAAAGTGACAATAAAATAGGCAGGAATTAGTGGGAAGAGATGGGGCCTCTTTCAGAGATGAAACTGGCACATTTCACTCCAGCGCACAGGGCAACAAGACTGGTATAGGAAACAGAAGCGCACATCTTAATAAATCTCCCCCATGATGTATTAATCTCCAAAAAGACTTCCATTCATTTAAAATAAGGGTAATATGGCAATGACCTTAAAAGTGAAAAATAGGAACTTGACATAAACAGCCGTGGTCATCAGTCGTTCATGGACATCATGAAGTTCCACCACTCCACAAAAAGCCAATGCTTCTACTGTATTTCACGGACCATTATAATTTCCTTAATTCATCACCCCTTTATTCAGAGGTATACATCGTGCAAAATCACATCATAACCTTGAAAAAGCCATACAAAACCCTAGTCCATAGTTTTCTTCCATCCGGATCACCTGCATGATCATGCATCCTGTCCATGTGCGCTCAGCTGCTGTCTGTTCACTAGTGTTAGGCAGCATACCTCTCTATGGATTAGGGTTTTAAATAGGGGCTTCACCCCAAGACTGCTTGGTTGGCAGCGACACTGCCATGCTTTACATTATTTTTCTGATGCAGTTTTGGTGCGTTTGGTGCCTGCAAAGTCAAGGACATTTTTAATGCACCAGTTTATCATGCATGCCCCTGTAAAAACGCCACGGATGGAACAATTATTATAGAAGAGTTGTATTGTAACTGGTTGTTTCCTTTAAGGGAAATTCTCTAATCAAGCTTTCCTAGTTGGCAGTTTGGAAGTGTGAATGATAAAAGCTATAGGCCTGGAATTGGCTCCAGATGCTTTTGGCTTGTTGTAGTGTGATAATTACATTTTTCACTTACAATTTTCCTTATTCAAGGAGGTCATAGTGGCAGTCACCAAAGTGATTCATTTTGTTAAGAAGTGAACTGTCTTTAGGCTGTATGAAACCTAGAGATATATGAAATTGAACGTCTGCTCAGTGGCTTGCAGATACTGGGAGGGGGCTGCTTGATTTTGATGGATTGGCTTTCTGCTTTTTTGGGAGGGGTGTGCTCAGATAAGGTAGGAAGTGATATTCGGCTGCTAAATTTCTAATTAATTTTTTTTAAAGTGATGGAAGGGTTTGAGTGCCAAAGATCGAGAGATCAGGTCAAAAACTGGATTTTAATCACGTAAATTATATGGTAGCTTTGCAAAGTTAACGTGTACAAATGTGCGAAACTTTTCACATTTGTCATGTCTTATGGATGTGATGAAGTGAAGGAATAAGCTCTGTTATCTTAACGTAATTAAATAATCTACGAAGACTGACTTGTGTTTATGGTGGTCTTAACCATTAAGGTCTGGTATGTATGTATGTATGTATATATGTATTGTGAATATATATATCTATATATATATCTATCTATCTATCTATCTATCTAATCACAGCAGTTGCGAAGATTCTTTAAATTGCGTTTATTTTGTGATATAGTGAAATGCGGTCACAATGTGTTAACGCATTTTTGGCTACATTGGCCTTCATCAGACACTGTGCCGCGTAGTAGTGAAGTAGAAAGACACACTCTTGGAGTAAGGTGCTGTCAGCACACACAGAACCACTGGTGCTGACAGCACCTTACTCCAAGAGTGTGTCTTTCTACTTCACTACTACGCGGCACAGTGTCTGATGAAGGCTAATGTAGCCGAAAACGCGTTAACACATTGTGACCGCATTTTAATATATCACAAAATAAACGCAATTTAAGTTATCTTCGCAACTGCTGTGATTTCTATTTTAATACGATTGGGGTGGGAACCCTATACACAGCATAGACAGCACCACCCAAAAAAAGGTAAGGGAAAAAAAGGCGGGTGCAATGTCCAAGTATGGCAACAGGTGCTTACCCACTTGTATAGAATGAAAAATCGGACTGCACTCCAGATGAATCTTCAATGAAACGGTATGTTTTTATTCACCCATAAAGTGGCAAAGAGCTTGAGAAAGGCTCATGTATGAGCCGAAACGTTGCTCTTTGCCACTTTATGGGTGAATAAAAACATACTGTTTCATTGAAGATTCATCTGGAGTGCAGTCCGATTTTTCGTTCTATATACAGTGGCGGAAATAATTATTTGACCCCTCACTGATTTTGTAAGTTTGTCCAATGACAAAGAAATGAAAAGTCTCAGAACAGTATCATTTCAATGGTAGGTTTATTGTAACAGTGGCAGATAGCACATCAAAAGGAAAATCGAAAAAATAACTTTAAATAAAAGATAGCAACTGATTTGCATTTCATTGAGTGAAATAAGTATTTGAACCCTCTAACAAAAAAAGACTTAATACTTGGTGGAAAAACCCTTGTTTGCAAGCACAGAGGTCAAACGTTTCTTGTAATTGATGACCAAGTTTGCGCACATTTTAGGAGGAATGTTGGTCCACTCCTCTTTGCAGATCATCTCTAAATCCCTAAGGTTTCGAGGCTGTCTCTGTGCAACTCTGAGCTTGAGCTCCCTCCATAGGTTTTCGATTGGATTAAGGTCCGGAGACTGACTAGGCCACTCCATGACCTTAATGTGCTTCTTCTTGAGCCACTCCTTTGTTGCCTTTGCTGTATGTTTTGGGTCATTGTCGTGCTGGAACACCCATCCACGACCCATTTTCAGTTTCCTGGCAGAGGGAAGGAGGTTGTCGCTCAGGATTTCACGATACATGGCTCCGTCCATTTTCCCGTTTATGCGAATAAGTTGTCCTGTGCCCTTAGCAGAAAAACACCCCCAAAGCAAAATGTTTCCACCCCCATGCTTGACGGTGGGGACGGTGTTTTGGGGGTCATAGGCAGCATTTTTCTTCCTCCAAACACAGCGAGTTGAGTTAATGCCAAAGAGCTCTATTTTGGTCTCATCAGACCACAGCACCTTCTCCCAGTCACTCTCTGAATCATTCAGGTGTTCATTGGCAAACTTCAGACGGGCCTGCACATGTGCCTTCCTGAGCAGGGGGACCTTGCGAGCCCTGCAGGATTTTAATCCATTGCGGTGTAATGTGTTTCCAATGGTTTTCTTGGTGACTGTGGTCCCTGCTAATTTGAGGTCATTAACTAACTCCTCCCGTGTAGTTCTAGGATGCTTTGTCACCTTTCTCAGAACCATTGACACCCCACGAGGTGAGATCTTGCGTGGAGCCCCAGAGCGAGGTCGATTGATGGTCATTTTGTGCTCCTTCCATTTTCGAACAATCGCACCAACAGTTGTCACCTTCTCTCCCAGCTTCTTGCTAATGGTTTTGTAGCCCATTCCAGCCTTGTGCAGGTCTACAATTTTGTCTCTGACATCCTTGGACAGCTCTTTGGTCTTTCCCATGTTGGAGAGTTTGGAGTCTGCTTGATTGATTGATTCTGTGGACAGGTGTCTTTTATACAGGTGACTAGTTAAGACAGGTGTCCTTAATGAGGGTGACTAATTGAGTAGAAGTGTCTAACCACTCTGTGGGAGCCAGAACTCTTAATGGTTGGTAGGGGTTCAAATACTTATTTCACTCAATGAAATGCAAATCAGTTGCTATCTTTTATTTAAAGTTATTTTTTCGATTTTCCTTTTGATGTGCTATCTGCCACTGTTACAATAAACCTACCATTGAAATGATACTGTTCTGAGACTTTTCATTTCTTTGTCATTGGACAAACTTACAAAATCAGTGAGGGGTCAAATAATTATTTCCGCCACTGTACAGTACAGACCAAAAGTTTTGGACACACCTTCTCATTCAAAGAGTTTTCTTTATTTTCAGGACTATGAAAATTGTAGATTCACACTGAAGGCATCAAAACTATGAATTAACACATGTGGAATTATATACATAACAAACAAGTGTGAAACAACTGAAAATATGTCATATTCTAGGTTCTTCAAAGTAGCCACCTTTTGCTTTGATTACTGCTTTGCACACTCTTGGCATTCTCTTGATGAGCTTCAAGAGGTAGTCCCCTGAAATGGTTTTCACTTCACAGGTGTGCCCTGTCAGGTTTAATAAGTGGGATTTCTTGACTTATGAATGGGGTTGGGACCATCAGTTGTGTTGAGGAGAAGTCAGGTGGATACACAGCTGATAGTCCTACTGAATAGACTGTTAGAATTTGTATTATGGCAAGAAAAAAGCAGCAAAGTAAAGAAAAACGAGTGGCCATCATTACTTTAAGAAATGAAGGTCAGTCAGTCAGCCGAAAAATTGGGAAAACTTTGAAAGTAAGGGCTATTTGACCATGAAGGAGAGTGATGGGGTGCTGCGCCAGATGACCGGTCCTCCAGTCACCGGACCTGAACCCAATCGAGATGGTTTGGGGTGAGCTGGACCGCAGAGTGAAGGCAAAAGGGCCAACAAGTGCTAAGCATCTCTGGGAACTCCTTCAAGACTGTTGGAAGACCATTTCAGGGGACTACCTCTTGAAGCTCATCAAGAGAATGCCAAGAGTGTGCAAAGCAGTAATCCAAGCAAAAGGTGGCTACTTTGAAGAACCTAGAATATGACATATTTTCAGTTGTTTCACACTTGTTTGTTATGTATATAATTCCACATGTGTTAATTCATAGTTTTGATGCCTTCATAGTCATGAAAATAAAGAAAACTCTTTGAATGAGAAGGTGTGTCCAAACTTTTGGTCTGTACTGTATATATAATATATTAGAAGAATGAGGCAGCACTCCAGATATGGTGAAAGGTTAGTGGATCTGCTTTATTCACCCCAAACCCAATGTTTCAGCCCAACACAATGAGGCCTTTCTTAAGTCAGGCTCTATTCTCTATCCAGTCAGTGCTGCCAGTATCAGACTGTGCAGGAGATATTATGGATTGACAGCAGAGACGTCAGGTCCTATAATTTTTTTTTAATATGGAATGATATTCAAAGGGTTTTCCTGTACTTCAATACACCTGCTCATATATGTGAACCTGTCCGTTTCTGTTGTACTCACTATTTAGAAGTACTGTGGATCAGCAGCTTTTTGAACCTGTTACATGATTTTTCCCTCCAGAAAATCTTCACGTAAGGTTCAATTCACACGTCCGCAAATGGGTCCGCATCCGTTCCTCAATTTTGCGGAACGGGTGCAGAACCATTCATTCTCTATGGGGACGGAATGGATGCGGACAGCACACAGTGTGCTGTCCACATCCGCATTTCCGGAGCGCGCCCCTGATCTTCCGTTCCGCAGCTCTGCAAGAAAATAGAGTTTGTCCTACTCTTGTCCGCAATTGCCGACAAGAATAGGCAGTTCTATGGGGGTGCCGGCCGGGTGTATTGTGGATCCGCAATACACTACGGACGTGTGAATGGACCCTAAAATGGTTTTTCGAGGTCTTTTTACTGATGACCTATAGGTCATCACTAACTGATCAGTGGGGGTCAGACACCCCCACAGATGAGCTATTTGAGTAGACACAAGTGTTTGCAGTAGCACTGAGGCCTTCTCTCTGCTCAGCAATGCACAGTGTTGTCCATTTGGTGTTTAATGTGTTTTAAAAAAATATAAATTCTTGTTGAATGAGAAACTTTGGCTAGCTCTTCCTTTGCTCTTCACTGCTATTACTTTTATGGGTTCTCACTATTTAATACATGAAAGCTTTAAGTTTTGAATGGGCAAGTGCTGATCTGTAGAAAAGTCTGCTTTGTTCCCTGTACATGGAAAAAAAAATATATATAGCTCCTTTGGTGTGAATCTGATTATTATCCAGTGGTTTTGTTTCTTTAATCCGTTATATTGTAAGGTTATTTTCCTGCTTGGGAAAAACTGCGATGTAATACGGTTCCAGCAAAGTGTATAAGATTGCACGAAAAGCATGTGCATTTTTTTTTTTCTTAAGTGTGGAAATTGACCTGCTGTGCGAATTTTAAAATCTGCAGCATGTCAATTATTGTTCCGTTTTTTTTTTTTGTTGTGCTTATTGCATATATATATTTTTTTCAATGAAAGGGTGAGATATGCCCAAAACCCCGCATCAAATCAGCAGAAAAAGCATCAGAACCGTAATAAATAGTGCAGCTTTATGTTAGTTTTTCTTTGAGTTTTTTTATGTAAATTTCATGCACGCAGGGACCCTTACCCTACCAGTGATGATACACTATTGGGGAATGTGCATGTAAGGGCTCTAGTGGTAAAGGGCTTCCTCTTACATTTTAATACAGCAGAAGCCTAAGAGGATTCTTTATTCCGGAGCACTGTTCTTCCCGAGCCTTGTTTTGACAGCTATGTTCCACTTAGGATTTAAGAAATATTTCACGTAATATTACTGCTGAGGATTTTTGTTTATTTGACGTGAATATAGTTTCTGAAACAATACACATCACGTTGAAGGCCACTTGATAAAAGCGTTGTTTTGCTCATCCTAATTCAGGTTGACATACATTCCAATAACACTACCTCCTTTCCAAGGCTTAAAGCTGAATTTATGGCTATGCATTGTGAAGTGCATCATTTAAAAATGGTTTCAACCCAAAACATCTAATAAATAAATAATGTGTATGGCTACCAGGTCGCAGACTTTCCAGACTAGAAATCATCCCATCGGATACTCAGCAGGCCACTATCGGAGGGGGCTGTCAGATAAATCTTGCAGTAGCTGCATTCATGTCCTGTAAATCACATGTTATTGTGTGAGCCTTCTGCCAGGTCATCTATTCTTCTCCCATTTATCAGAAATGCATAGGATGTGTTGGGAAAGGGAACATCATTGTGTCTGGCTCGCGTGTCCAAAGTAATTAATTAAATGAGGAAAAAATACTATTAAATGGGGATTTGGAACTTGGTGGTTTTTCAGACACCAGCTATAAAATGGAAAGGTCTTTGATGTTTTTAAGAGACTGTTAGCTGGTTAATTTGTAGATTTTTTTTTTTTTTTTTTTTCTTCTTGACTATATGATAAAATTGATTTGTGTCTGTTGATCGTGATGTATTTTTGTTACTAGAGCTTCTGGATTTGTTACTAGACACGCTTGTGTTTTAGTATATGTTGATGAGCTGGTAATCTGACTTGGGAGACACATGCCCAGTGTTGACTACTTCTGGGTGGCTCCCCAAAGCTGTGATAGTCAGGTGCCCATGGTTAAGTGCATCACTACTGGGTTCTCAATACTGTGACGGAAGGGATCAGTTATGGATCACATCTTGCAATCTTTGGATTGCGCTGTAGATAATTGGTTCCCAATCTTTTATAGAATTTTTATAGATCTCATTCCATGGACACACTGACTTCAATGGAAGCAGCGCTGCAGTAACAAGCTCAGTCCACTACAAACTTCTGATAACCAGGATTCCGGGTATTTGGGAGGCTAGGCCACCACTTAATAAAAGATGGACAACCTCTTTACGATTCTCAGCCTTGTAGAATGTTTAGTCTAGAAGTAGCACCATGCATCTCTTTGGCTCTGACAACCTGATACTCCAAATTATTATTTGCTTAGTTGTGCATGGGAAAACTCTTATTCAAAGTCCGTAGACACCTTTGGGACATTTTTTACAATTGCATTTTACTAGTTTTGGCGTAATATATATTTTCCCCTCCCCTCCATGACGGCACCTTACTTGGAGATTATCCTCCTCCTCCAGCCAGGCAGGGACAGGAAGGTTCAAAAGGGCCCGCCTCCTCACTTATCTTCAGTGTCTTCCTGTCCCTGCCAGGCGGAAGATAGGACTACGTTCGTGCTCCGGTCGGGAGCTGTCGCGGAGTAGCGGGTGCATTGTGCCAGCCACGGTCTTACCTTGGGCAAGTAAGGCCGTCCCATGGAGCCTGCCGCGGTCCTATCCATATTCAAAACTCGCGCGCGCCAGCGCGTAGTGACTAGCCGCGGCAACCGGACACTCAAAGGAGTACTTCCGGTTTCTAGGCTGCCTGCTGCCCGAGATTCTCGGCTCCGGCGGGTGACGTCATCTGGGGGCCTAATTGTGGTAGCCGGAGAGTTGCCGGGCCGGATGACGTCGGAGGTCCTGGGGAGACTTCCGGCCTACGTAGTTTTAAAAACTGGCGCCCTGGTCAAGTCGGATGTCGGCCTCTGACCAGAGAGTTTGCAAGTTTCCTGCAGCCTCAGATATCCGCACTTATGGATCAGGCGGAATCTATGGACCAACCTGTAGCTGTGAGTGACCTCCAGGTTGTGAGTTACGAATGCTGCTTGCACTGTTACTAAGTCTTTCTCATCTTTTCCCTTTTTTTCTGTATGGAAGAGTGACAAAGATAGCTCTGTAAAACCTAAAATATCGCCGAAATCTAAAATACCTAGATGTTGCGTATGTTCGACCAAACTCCCCGATAATTACGCTAAAAAACTGTGTGGAAAATGCATTGATAGCATTGTTAGGGAAGAAGTCCCATCCCTAAAACAGGAATTGCAGTGACTGATTAAGCAGGAAATAAAAGCCGCTTTTTCAGATTTTTCTGCAGCCGCTAGCGTTCCGTCAACATCAAAACAGGAGCCCAGGAAAAAATCCCCCATAAAAACCTCTTCATCCTCCTCTGATATCTCTTCAGATAGTGATGAGGATAGTAACAACTCTGACTCCGATGGCGATTTTAAAAATTATCTATTTTCATCTGACGATATAAACGATCTATTGAAAGCGGTCAGGGATACCATGGAAATTAAGGAAGAAAAAGTACATAGGTCCGCCCAGGATAGAATGTTTTCAGTATTAGAAACTAAGAAGAAAAGGGTATTTCCGGTACACAAAAATCTGCAGTCTCTTATCCTGAGGGAGTGGAAAAATCCTGACAGGAAGGTTTTCCTACCCCGAACAATTAGGAAAAGGCTTCCTTTTGACGAAGAAGAATTGTCCCCGTTCTTGAGTTGCCCTAAAATTGATGTTTCACTCTCCAAACTAGCTAAAGGTTCTTCTTTGCCATTCGAAGATACAGGATCATTGCGTGATCCTATGGACAAAAAAGTGGATGCTAATCTTAAAAGAACCTGGGATGCGGTCGCGGCTTTGTTTAAACCCAATATCGCGGCCACGTCCGTTGCTAGGTCCCTAAAAAGTTGGTTGGAACAACTAGATGTACTCTTAAAATCCAATACTCCATACGAAAACTTTGCAGACTCCTTCCCTCTTTTATTAAAGGCCGTAGATTTTTTGTCAGACACAACAGCGGATTCTGTCAGGCTGGCTGCAAGAGCTACGGCTTTAGCCAATAACTCTAGAAGGGCACTTTGGCTAAAAGCTTGGTCCGGAGACACAGGTTCCAAAGCAAAACTATGTAACATCCCGTTTTATGGTAATATTCTCTTTGGTCAGGACTTAGATAAAATTCTAGAGAAAGCTTCTGATTCCAAAAAGAACTTCCCAGAGGATAAAAAGAAGAGGAAAGCTCCCTTTTTTCATCCCCAAAAAAAGGTTAGTTTTCAAAATAAAAGGAGTAAAACGGAAAACTGGAGATCAGGAAGACAGAAAGGGAAGGGTTTTATGTTCTCTCCCCGTTCCGAGGAATCTTCCAAGAAATGACGCCAGAGCCCCAGTGGGGGGAAGACTGGGAAAATTTGTGGATTGCTGGGAAAAATACTCATGCAGCCACTGGTTACTAAATACCCTCCACAAAGGATACAGTATTCCCTTTGTCAAAAGTCCCCCCTCTTTATTTGTTCAGACTCCAGTTCAGAGCTCGGAACATCTCCAGCTTTGCATGGAACAAGAAATCGAACTGCTAGTTCAGATGAACATCTTAGTTCCGGTACCAACGAACCAAGTCGGTCTGGGCTGTTATTCCAGGGTGTTTTTAGTAAAAAAAAAACAAACGGGAAAATGCGTCTCATCATAAATATGAAAGCCCTGAACAGGTCCATAAAGTACGAAAAATTCAGGATGGAATCTATAAGAACCACGGTCAAAGTTCTACAAGAAGGGGTGTTTCTAGCATCCATAGATTTAAAAGATGCATATTTTCACGTACCCATTCATCCAGGGTCACAACCGTTCTTGAGAATAGCGGTATGGGTCCAAGGGCATCTAAAACATTTCCAGTTTCAAGCTCTACCCTTTGGGATAACGACTGCCCCCAGGCTTTTTACAAAAATTATGCTAGAGGCAATAATCCCTCTGAGGAGGAAAAAAATAATGATAGTCCCATACCTGGACGACCTTTTAATAGTGGGGGACTCCCAGAAAGACCTAGAGATCAATCTATCCAAAACGATAGACAGACTGGAGCAACTGGGTTGGATTTTAAATCGGGAAAAGTCCCACTTAGTTCCCACACAAAGAATAGTTTTTGGGGGAATTCTCATACACTCTGTGAGCCAAAAATGCTTTTTACCAGCAGAAAAGATCACAAAGATTCAATCCCAAGTAAAACAATTCAGGCAACAAAGATCCCACACCATAAGACAAACGATGGCCCTGATGGGATCCTTTACAGCTTGTATCCCGGCAGTGAAGTGGGCGCAAATACATTCCCGTCCTCTTCAGACGTTCATGTTAAAAATATGGAACCGAAGACAAGATTCTCTAGACAGTCTAATAACAATTCCGGATCCCATTCGGTCCTCACTAAAATGGTGGGAATCAAATTTAAATTTACAGAGGGGAGTTCCTTGGATAGTGAGAGATCAGTTGATCCTCACCACGGATGCCAGTCTATGGGGCTGGGGAGCACATCTCCAATCAGTGTCAGCCCAAGGGGAGTGGTCACAATCCCAGAAGAGGTACTCATCAAACCACCGGGAACTTCTGGGGGTGTGGGAGGCTCTGAGTTACTTCTCAGAAGAGTTAAAGAGGTCCAACGTACAAATAAGGTCCGACAACAAGACGGTGGTTGCATATATAAACCACCAGGGAGGAACAAAAAGCAAACAACTTCAAGTCCTAGCCAACAAGATTTTCTTGTGGGCGGAGGAGAATCTCCTCTCCCTATCAGCGATTTTTTTTAAAAGGGACGCAAAACATCCAAGCGGATTTTTTCAGCCGCAGGAAATTAGATCCGGGGGAGTGGAGTTTAAAAGAGGAAATTTTCCAGACCTTAACACAAAGGTGGGGTCTTCCCCAAATAGACCTCTTTGCAAACAAAATAAATGCAAAATTACCAACTTATTTTTCCCTAGATCCATGGGATCCGAGAAGTGCAGGAACAGATGCACTAGCTCTTCCTTGGAATTTCCAACTGGCATACTGTTTCCCACCTCTGCCTCTGATTCCAAGGGTTCTCAGGAAAATAAAAGAAGAGAGGGCCGAAGTAATCCTAATTGTTCCCAACTGGCCGAGGAGATCCTGGTTTCCTCTCCTGGCAAAGATGTCCAAGAAGGATCCATGGATTCTACCCTGGTCGGAAGACCTCCTCTGTCAAGGGCCAGTTTTCCACCCAAAGACGCAAAGTCTGCATCTCTCTGCTTGGATCCTGAAAGGGCAGTCTTAAAATCTAAGGGTTTATTGGACCGAGTAATTAATACCATGCTAGCCGGTAAAAAAGATGTCACTAATAAAATTTACTGCAAAATCTGGAATAGATATGTTTCCTGGTGTTCAGAAAATACTTCTAACTCCGTGGGGAGTATTCTGTCTATTCTAGATTTTCTTCAAGAAGGTTTTAATAAAGGGTTAAAACCTAGCACTCTGAGTCCAAATTTCAGCTTTAAGTGCCTATTTAGACAAAAAAATAGCTCTTAGTCCGTGGATCATTCGCTTCATGAAGGGAACCATCAGACTCAGACCCCGGAGTAGACCTCTGGTCGCCCCTTGGGATTTAAACTCTGTCCTCTCCGGTCTCACTAAACCCCCCTTTGAGCCCTTAGAGTCAGCAAATATCCGATATCTGACCCTTAAAACAGTATTTCTAGTGGCCATTACCTCTGCACGTAGGGTTAATGAGATACAGGCTTTCTCGGTTAAAAAACCCTTCATGACGATCAGGGACGACAGAATAATTCTAAGGTTCGACAATTCCTTTCTACCTAAGGTTGTCTCGGAGTTCCATAGGATGGAGGAGGTGGTTCTTCCTTCATTCTGTGAAAATCCCAGATCTAAAAAAGAAGAGGCTTTTCACACTTTGGATGTCAGAAGGTGTGTTCTGAAGTATATATCAGAAACTAAAGACTGGAGAAAATCTAATAACCTATTTGTCCAATTCTTAGGGGGTAGGAAAGGATTAAAAGCGTCCAAACCGTCTATTTCACGCTGGTTAAAATCGGCTATCTCAGAAGCCTACATAGCAATAGGGGAACGACCCCCGGTAAATATCAAGGCTCATTCAACAAGGGCAGTTTCGACTTCATGGGCGGAAGAAGCATCCGCTTCCTTGGATCAGATCTGTAGGGCAGCAACCTGGTCGAATCCTCATACCTTTGTAAAACACTATAGGATAGATATTGATTCTAAAAGAGACCTATCCTACGGTAGGAAAGTTTTACAAGCAGTTGTCCCTCCTTAATTGACTAATCTGTTAGTTCTCCAAGTAAGGTGCCGTCATGGAGGGGAGGGGAAAAGTTGAATTAGTCTTACCGGTAATTCCTTTTTCGCGAATCCTCCATGACGGCACCGCTTATATTCCCCCCCCCCCCCCCCCCAAAAAAAAGACTAGTTATAAAATTAAATAATTAGTCTAGAGTTACATGTATGAGATTTAATATGTATAACAGAGAATGGATAAATAACTGGTGAAGGTCACGAATGAGTGTGTAAGTTTAGGGCCTGTCAAGTCCAGAAGACACTGAAGATAAGTGAGGAGGCGGGCCCTTTTGAACCTTCCTGTCCCTGCCTGGCTGGAGGAGGAGGATAATCTCCAAGTAAGGTGCCGTCATGGAGGATTCGCGAAAAAGGAATTACCGGTAAGACTAATTCAACTTTTTCATTTGGTCTTTCTGAAGTTTTCAGCCGTTTTTTAGTTACAGTGGTTAAAAATCCGTCTGTTTGCAGATTATCTCTTTTTAGTCCCATCAGCTGATGGCTCATGTGAAGCCTGATCTCTGATCTGACACCATTATACCATTACACCATTATAGCTGAACTTTTATCAAACTGAGTATTTATGGCTTCAGGAGATCAGGCTTCACATGAGCCGTCAGCTTGCTGAGAAATGATACTCTGCAAGCTGACTGATTTTTAACAAATATAACTTTTAAACCCACTGAACGTTTTCAATAAAGACCAACAGAAAATTTGAGTTTAGCCCAGAATGAGTAAAATGCAATAATAAAAAAAAAAATTGCCCTGAAGGTGTCCATAGCCTTTAAAGGAGTCCAGGAGTCCTCTGATTTGAACAATCCTTATTTGTTTTAAGGGTTCCTTGGCAGTAAGCTGATCATTGTGTTCCAGCAAGGACTCCCAAGCAGTTAAGGCTACTTTCACACCAGCGTTTTTTGAAAGTCAATAAGGGATGGATCCTTTTTCTATGGTCAGAGAAAACTGATCCATCCCCATTGACTTACATTGTGTGTCAGAATCCGTCTTACTCCGCACCACATCGCAGACAGAAAAACGCAGCTTGCAGCGTTTTTCTGTCCGTGATTGGAATGCAACCGAACGGAATGCATTCTGGAGCGTTCCATTTCAGTCAGTTCAGTTTTGTCCCCATTGACAATGAATGGGGACAAAAAATAAGCGTTCCCCCTGCTATTGAGAGCGTATGACAGATCTCAATAGCACAAAGGGAAAGCACAGATGTGAAAGTAGCCTAGCTCTTATCTGTGGAGAAACATGGCAGTAAGTGTTCAATTTCACTGCAGTGACATTACAGGGTAAACTAGGCATTACACGGTGGCCATTTAAATCAATGTTTGTTGTTTTTTTTGGGCATGTGTGTTAGGCTACTTTCACACTAGCGTTTTAGTTTTCCTGTATTGAGATCCGTCATGGGGGCTCAATAGGAAAAAAAAGCTTCAGTTTTGTCCCCATTCACTGTCAATGGGGACAAAACTGAACTGAACAGAAGGGAATGCTCCAAAAGGCATTCCGTTCCGTTTAGTTGCGTTCCCATACCGTAGAGCAAACCGCAACATGTTGTAGTTTGCTTTCCGTCCTGGAATGCGGAGGAGTTCATAACTGATCCTTCTTCGCGATGTTAAAGATAATACAACCGGATCCATTCATAAAGGATGCAGATGGTTGTATTATCAGTAACGGAAGCGTTTTTGCTGAACCCAGCCGTATCCAGTAAAAACACTAGTGTGAAAGTAGCCTTATGCAGGACAGGTCCTCCAGAGCAAGAGTTTCTCTGTGGCAACTCTCCGCTCTGGCCAAGAGATTTTGCGGCCCGCACATCGCCGGCACTATAATAGAAAATGCCTAATCTTGTCCGCAATTGTGGACAAGAATAGGACATGTTCTATTTTTTTGGCGAACGGAGTTGCGGACCCGGAAGTGCGGATCAGGAAATATGGAACTGGACAGCACATAGTGTGGCCCAATAGAAATGAATGGGTCCGCAATTCCGTTCTGCAAAATGTGGAACAGAATTGCGGACATGTGAATGGACCCTTAGTATGATGTAAAGGTCTGGAAAATGGATAGTAACGTTTCAAATTGTGCAGGTCTCTTAATATTTACTGTATGATTGCACATAAACAACATATTGAGTAAAAAGGAGTGATGAATCATCAGGAGAAGATTGCTTTGCTTTGATTTTGACGTGACCTTTAAGAAGTCCAAACCTCCCAATACAATTACTGGAATCCATTTGCTTGTTGACATTTGTCATTTACAGCATGCTTTTTGTTTAGACATTGTTGGCATAATGTCTACTCAAGCATTACTGCTGTTCACATTCTACATTATATTATATACATTCCTGCGCATATTTATTTATTTATATTATTTTTTTACCGTTTTTATTTCCACGATAGGTCACCAGTATCGGAAATCGGACAGTCACTTTATAGGGGTTGTCAAGTTTGCTATATTAATGGATAGGTCATCAGTATCAGATCGGCGGGCACTGACTCCCGAAATTCCCGCTGATCAGCTGTTTGAAGAGAAAGCGCTTTACCTGCTTGCCGTTGACAGCGGCTAGCAGGTGTAATTACTGATCTTCCATCGCATATGCTTCAATGGGAAGGACCAGATAGTGTAACTGCTCCTTCCCTTTGAAGTGAATGGAGACAGCGGAGCTGTAATTACACCTGCTCACCGTTCCGATGTTGTTGATGGTGAGCAGGTGAATAGAATGTTCTGATTGGCGGGAGTGCCAGCAATCGGGCCCCTGCTGATCTGATATTGAAGACCAATCGTGAGGATAGGCCATCGATATAGGAAACTGGCAAACCCTTTTAAGGCCACATCCACACAGGACAGATATGCTGCAGGTTTCTGTGCAGCCTATCAGTAGCATTTTACAGTATTATCAAAGTGGAGGAGATTGAAACAAAACTCTACACACTGTGTAGAAATCTGCAGCTTCAATTGGAGTGTGGATTTGAAATCTGCCACATGTCAATTAATGCTGCGAATTTCCACCGTGGATATCATTCTTTGCAATGCAGATTGTGAAATCTGCAGCCAATTAGATAAGAATTGAAATCTGCCCCATATGGTTGTACCTTTATGGAACTTGAGGACCTGTAAACTCTCCTGGCATGTTTGTTATACCAGCTACTCGCAATCCCCATGTAATAATTCTAAAGCATCTATTCTTATGACTTTGTTGTGACATTAATTTATGGTTTCATGTAATACTAGCAGTTTGCAGTGAAGGTCCATTGGGTATTACTAGTTGGGTGTGTGTCCCTGCACAGTCTGACATTATGCATTAGTGCTGACAGGGACACATCCCCAACTGGTAACATCCAGCTGGAACTTCATTGCAGGCAATTCATTCATAACTTCTAGAAGATAAGCGAATAGCGCAACATAGGGGAATGCAAGTAGTTACTAAAACAAACCTGTCCAGAGAGGTCAAAGCCCCTCTTTTTTTTAATTATTTTCAATTTTTATTTTTTTTCCATTCTTTGTTGGATTGTTTATTGAAAGAATTAAGAACTCCATGATCCACGCTGGAAGGTTTCAGGTTTTTTTTTTTGGAGTTTTTTTTGGTCCCGTTAAAAGTAAAAAATAAAAAAAATAAAAAAATGAATTATATTCGCCAATCTTTTTTTCTTTGTTTTTTGACAAAAGACATGTATAAATGCTAGCATGTGCAGTAACTATAATAAATATATATAGTATTTGGGTGTCACCTATTTCTTTTTAATCAAAGGTCATAAGCCTGTATATGGTAGTATATGTTGTATAGTTTTGACGCGTCGTCATAAAACATATTTCAACTGCCTTTTAAAGCCTTGGGTTTAATGAGAAGAGACAGCTTTACCTTTCTGAAATCTAAGCTGTTTGGTACAGATGTTAAAGAGTTGGGATATCATAATGTAGGCATAAACCAGTCATTTTCTGAAATACAAAGCTTCCTGTGGCGACTTCGGCACACTAGGGTTCAAAAAACAGAAGTCTTTAAGGTGAAATTCGTAGAAAAAAGGAGCACACCCTGTGGCTCCGCAGTCTAGTCAGAAGGATGAGACCATGCTGACCTCTTAGCGAAGTCTTTGAACGTAATTCTCAAGGGTGGTTGACACAAAGCAAAGTAATATCAACTGGCACTTAATTCTTCAAGCTCCCTGCTGATTGGGCTATGCATTGAAATGCAACTCTTCCTGACAGGAAGCGAAGCTCACAAAGTGGAGACTTCTCCGAGAAATGTGCGCTTTAATTTGGCTCCCTACTGTTAGAACATATCTGTTCAGCTATGAACATCTGAGCGAGCTGGATGAAAAGTGAGGCCTACACAAAGCTTAATGTCTCTATGACCATGCATCATTACCTCCATTGGTCCTTTTATGCACCTTTATTTTGCATAGCTAGTATTCATAAATAGGATTGTCCCATGATTTAGTATTAATTTTCTATTTTAGCTCATCAAGAACTTTTTTATTTTTCAGTTGAAATCATTTAAAAATGTTCTTGTGGCTAAATTGTTATGGCGCCCCCTGCTGTTCTTTTTCTTTCCCAGAACATTCACCTAGTGTGCTGTGAGAGAAGATTGCTTCTCGTCCTCTGATTCTTAATGGCTGGCCTGCGCTATACAAGACGTCACTCCATGCCCTTTGTACAAGGGGATCTGGCAGGGGCAGGCTCGCCATAGACCCTACAGGGAAATTTCCCATTTGGCTGATACCCAGGGGGCCACCTAAGCCCATATTGGGTATGTACCCATCTGACGCTCAGAGTTAATTAACGAAGGGAGGATCGGGTACTTATGTCCCCTTTGCCCTCTTCAATTAAATTGTACCACATTATCAGGATGGCGATACAGTTGAATACTGCAGTGGCACAGGAGCCCATGGCTTCCTGCTTGCTGTTCACCCTCATAGGAAACAGACCACTAGGCTTGAAGCCATTATACAGATGACAAAGGGAAGCAGACATCTAAGGCTTCATGCTGTACTGCAGATGGTATGGCTGACCCCTGCCTACTTGTGTTGGCCTGCCTGCCTTCCTGAGTTACCCCACCTTCTGTCAATTTGCTTAGACCACGTTTAGGTATTTTCCAGGGCCACTTTAAGTTGCAAGTCCACTCCTCGGATCCGGACATTGTCACTGAGCATCGACTGAGCTTGTGTGATCCCCAATATTAAGCACAATAGGTGGATGTTCTAAGAGGAAATCTAAGGGAGGCACTATAACACCTTTGTAACAGCAGTATCTCGTTACAGGAACCCATTTTAAAATGATTACAGTTTAAAATGGTTTATGCACTTTAGGTAGACTGTCATCTCTAAAATTAGTTTAAAAGAAAACATACCACCATGTAGGGTAGGTGCCTTGAAGAATCAGGTCCTTATTCCTGAGAAATACTACTTTTAGTTTTATCCGAATTTTCAGTTTTCAGTGCACTGTGAGTGGGGGCAGTCGTTTTAGTGCAACATAGCTATGCCATATAGCGCCTCCCCTTCATATTTTTTAACGCCTCTGAGATTTCAGAGCTGATAGAGATGCTTCAGGAGAATGGCAGTATAGTTACTTTAAAACTGATTTTGGAGGTTGGCTCTCTTTAATATTTATGTATGAAACAACTTGTAATTTGCTGCTTGCTGATCTTTGTCCAGCACTACTATTGGTAGGAACCAGTTGACACAGAACCGTTTGGTACCATTTTGGTTACATTGGTGTGAATTTACGAATGTGATTGCGTCTAGACTTTGTTGTAAAATGCACCAAAATGTAGTGTTTTTCTGGTGCATGTCTTATCAGGTTTTAGACCTTTTGCTAAGCAAATGCACCAAACACCATAATCCATTGCAACAAACTCACTTATTTTGATTTTCCTGCTGGATGAGGGGGCTTGGTTTAGCCAACATTTTTGTGCACAGTAAGCCAACCAATAATTTGTGTAAAGTTAGATAAAAATGGCAAGACCTGCCAATTTATAGATGATCTGACCCAGTCATCTAGCCTTCACAATTTGGCCATTGTCAAAGTATCTCAGATAATTACACTTTTCTGCCTTTTAAAGGATAACTGTCACATTTAGACCCTAATTTAAATTTTCATATGTAGTTACTAATAACATGATATTCCAGAATCAGTTACTATTAGACTGACTTACCCCATATTTAATTAGATTCAGCCCTTAGCAACCAGTCTGCATAAAACTGCAATTTCACTATTTAGTTAAGATGGCCGCCACTGCCCTCACCCTGAGGCTAATCCCGCCTGCCCTCACTAGCCAGTAAAAAGTGTCAGTAACCAGAGCCCTCCCCCCTAAAGGGTTAATCTCCTGCAGCACAAAGGGGTCCTCTTACCACATGTTGCTTTCATTTATACACTGAGCAGATGGCAGATCTCCCTTCCCTTGTCTGCGCTGGTTCAACTCTGCATTCTCCAGCTCTACTGAGTGAGGGAGCGTCTGCCAAGCGCAGGGACAGGGAGAAGTGCACACAGCCCAGGCACTGTTATCAGCTGCTGGGGAGGACCTGGCTTTAATCATTTACTTACAGTCCCTGGCTGTCAGTAATGTGAGCCTGCACGCTGCGTGCTCTGTCTATCAACAGATAGACGGACCATGCCTAGCAACCCTATTTTAAGCACAGGTAAAAGTAGGGCAGTACAGGGAACAAAAATGTGGAATGAAGGGGTAATTGAATACACAGTGAAAAGTTGAAATAGGGCCACCAAGGTGATTATTAATCACCACAATCCAATACTCCAAAAAAATATATATACGACAGTTTATCCTTTAACACATTAAAGGGTTTCTATCACTTCGTATGACATAATTAGCTCTCAGACACTAGCGATCCGCTAGTGTCTGCTCTGGCCAACCATCCTAATATAACTGTTTATTGGGCAGCCGTTTTGCTAAAAAAATAACTTTTATAAATATGCTAATGAGCCTCTAGGTGCTATGTGGGCGTCATTAGCACCTAGAGGCTCCGTCTACCTTCATACACAGCCACCGCCCAGCGCGTCCCTCCAGCCCGCCCATCTCCTGCTGAATGCGATCCTCCGTGTGACGCAACGGACGAATTCTCGCGCGTGCGCGGCTGTATTCGGCGCATGCGCAGTGAATGTCTGACGCTTCCCTGCTCAGACATCTCCACTGCGCCTGCGCCGATGACGTCATAGTGCTCCAAGGAACAGGCGCAGTGGAGATGTCTGAGCAGGGAAGCGGTCAGACATTCACTGCGCATGCGCCGAATACAGCCGCGCACGGCGCATGCGCGAGAATTCGTCCGTTGCGTCACACGGAGGATCGCATTCAGCAGGAGATGGGCGGGCTGGAGGGACGTGCTGGGCGGTGGCTGTGTATGAAGGTAGACGGAGCCTCTAGGTGCTAATGACGCCCACATAGCACCTAGAGGCTCATTAGCATATTTATAAAAGTTATTTTTTTAGCAAAACGGCTGCCCAATAAACAGTTATATTAGGATGGTTGGCCAGAGCAGACACTAGCGGATCGCTAGTGTCTGAGAGCTAATTATGTCATACGAAGTGATAGAAACCCTTTAACTTAAAAGACTGACTTCACCTGCAGCCTACTATATCCCACATGTTTACTGGTCCCAATGTTATGATATAATCAATGTTATTCACATGACCACAGGTTTATCTGTACAACAGATTTATCTTACAGCCTGACCCACTGTGATAGATTTGGCTCATCTTTAGATGCCAGTCTATAGGCCCCCCATTAGTGTATGGTTGGCCAAACTTGTAGAGAATGGCGGGTTCAGCTGACAATCTAATGTGTATGGTGAGCTTCCGACTTATCCGTCAGTAGGAGTGAAGGATCGAGTGAAGTAAAAATTTTCACCCGATCCTTCTATTCTCCCGGGGGATGAGATGCCTCCAGAAGTTTCTGGCAGCGACTTTCTCTGCTCTCCTCATTGAATACACATTCGGCCAAACCAAAGGTGTATGTGTATGGGAAGGTCGGGAGAGATGGCTGTCAGCCAAACGATCATTTGGACGACAGCTATTGAATGTGTAGAAGTTGGTTGATGATTGAACAGTGATTTGGAGATTGATTAATTCACAGACACGACCATAAACATTATAGTCCATATTGGCCATTACAGTTGTTCAGACTGCCCATTCACGTTTAATAAAAATGGGTAAATGGGTGATAATTAGTAGAATTTGCCCAATACAACCTCAACTGGGGAAAAATAGTTTTTCCGAACCTCTTCTTCTTTTTTTTTAATTTTTTTATATAATAAAACACATGACTTTCTGGAGTGCATAATGTGTAAAATACAGCAAAATAAAATTAAGCCTAAGGCTACTTTCACACTAGTGTTCAGGGCTCCGCTCGTGAGCTCCGTTTGAAGGGGCTCACAAGCGGCCCCGAACGCATCCGTACTGCCCCAATGCATTCTGAGTGGATGCGGATCCGCTCAGAATGCATCAGTCTGGCAGCGTTCAGCCTCCGCTCCGCTCAGCAGGCGGACACCTGAACGCTGCTTGCAGCGTTCAGGTGTCCGCCTGGCCGTGCGGAGGCAAACGGATCCGTCCAGACTTACAATGTAAGTCAATGGGGACGGATCCGTTTGAGGTTGACACAATATGGCTCAATTTTTAAACGGATCCGTCCCCCATTGCCTTTCAATGTAAAGTCTGGACGGATCCGTCTGAAGCTACTTTCACACTTAGAATTTTTTTTATAATGCAGACGGATCGGTTCTGAACGGATCCAAACGTCTGCATTATAGGAGCGGATCCGTCTGTGAAGACACCAGACGGACCCGCTCTGAACGAAAGTGTGAAAGTAGCCTAAATTGTACTTGTGGCCCTGAAAACGCAAACTTTTTTACATTGCCCCTTACATATCGCCCCTCCAAAAAGAACAAACTTAAAATTAACATAAATATAATCCCTATGTATCATAAGACACACAAATTATTTAAATAATTCAGTTAGAGAAAAGTATGTAATGCTTTTAAAACTAATATTTACTAAAACAAGCGTAATTGTAGCAGGTTCTTAGGGGAAAATTGCTTATTTTTTTCCCCAAAACAAAAGACCATAAAGGAGTTTGCCCATCTCAGACATTGAGGGTATATTGCTAGGATAATGTCCGATAGAGTCCCACCTCTGTGACCCACTCCCATCTCCAAAACGAAGCCCATGAACTGAAGGTGAGCACAACACACATGCAGCTCTCCATTCACTTCTATGCCAGCTCCGTAAATATACGGATGTCCCTTAGTGGTGAAAGGAGTGTGGCTGCGATTTCTTTGATTTTTGAAGGGCCAGTTCTGGAGATAGGTGCAGATCTTACCTGTGACCTGCTCCTATCTGACATTGATGGCATAGCCTAACGATTTTCCATCAATGTCTGAGATGGCCACCTCTTTAACCTTTTCTGTAAGCACAGAAGGTTCAGCCGCACTTCTCAGAGTGCTCTGCACCTTTTGGCTTGTGTCGGCTCAGCTCTGCTTTTCCAGCATGCAGCGTATTTATCCTATATACTGAAAGTTTCTATGGATCTATACTTCGCATTCTGGAAAAGCAGAGCTGAGACGAAGTAAGCCAAAGGTGCAGGGCACTCAGAGAAGTGCTGCTGAACCTTCTGTGCCTTCAGTAGTGGTTTAGGTCTCCTTTAAATGGTATATTGACTGGATAAGCCATAAAAGTCTGAATGGGGAGGTATGGTTCAGTTATTATACCATGAGGTCTGTAATGGGAAAAACTATGGGGGTCATTTATCAAACTAGTGGAAAGTAGAACTGGCTTAGTTGCCTATAGCAACCAATCGGGTTTCATTTTTCATAGGAGCTGTCCAAAATTAAAGGTGGAATCTCGTTGCTATCTGCAACTAAGCCAGTTCTACTTTACACCAGTTTGATAAGTGACCCCCTATGCGTTTGTGTGTGTGTGTGTGTAGAGAGACGTATTTGGATGGGCAGTTTCAACCACAGGCACACCGCATATTGTCAGCCTATTAAACGCACATTGCAGATAGATCCATGCAATTTTTCCCCAGCTGAAGCCTTGCTTGGTCTTACTAAGGTAAAGGCCATGGAAAAGAAATCAGTTTGTTCTTGCACGTGTTCCTATTTGCTATGCACCTCATTCAAAGTCTGCACACTCCGTTTTTTTTGCATAAATTGCATGCTGTACAATAATAAAGAATTTAAGTAACTTGTAATTAACTTCCACAGAGAAAAATAGCAAATAAATCATCCTTAATCTGTTTTCTTTGCATTTTCATTCTGCACTGACTGGTTGAACATAGATCCCTTCTGTCATCTTTTTACATAAAGTATGGGGTTGTAATCGCTTTTTTTTGCATTAGGCTGTGACAAGCTAATGTGCATGTTGATCCAAGAATTGATTAAGGAAAAACTAATGAATTTTATATAACTCTTCGAGGATTTGTTAGTCATAAATATTCTACAGCAGTCTTTTTTTCTTTTGAAATCTGGAAACCCTGAGCTGTCATATTAACCATTGAGTTAAGCATTGTTAATGCGGGTTATGTTCCCCTTGTGTTTGATAAAGGGACCAATGTTACATACCGTAGCCATACTACTTGCAAATCTGTTGCATTATGTTGTACAATTTAATATATAGGCCATTGTCTGTAGATGGAAGAATCCACTATAAGCCATTGAAGAGGTGGATGAATTTGTCATGTGGCTTTGGCTTACAGTATATTAAGTATTGGCGCCCCTTGCTCCATGAAATAGATTGAATAGGACCTTTAGGGATAATGAGATAGAGGCAGGGTTCCAACTGGTATTTCTATTGATAGAATTACTAAGTTGGGTCCATCATAAAGGAAAACTAGAGGAACCTGGCCAAATGTACACACCAATCGGCCATAATTTTAAAGGGCGTCTGTCAGCAGATTTGTACCTGTGAAACTGACCAGTTGCATGTGCGCTTGGCAGCTGAAGGCATCTGTGTAGGTCCCATGTTCATAGGTGTCCACAATGCTGAGAAAAATTATGTTTAAATATATGCAAATGAGCCTCTAGGAGCAATGGAGTCGTTGCCCCTTTACACCTAGAGCCTCCACTTTTTCTGCAACTGCTACTCCCTCTGCACTTTGACAGGGCCAGGCATGATGATGTTTACACTGCCTAACCTTGTCAATCAAAGTGCAGAGTGCGCAGTAAGAGAGAGCCTGAATCACCGGACTAGGCCACCTTTTTCCATTGCTCCATTGTCCACTTCTATTGCCCATGTGTCCATTATGGGTGCTTTCAAGTGTCACCGTAGAGGATGGTGAAGCCCTGAACTCACCCGCACCACTGTCCGTACCTACTTGCAAGATCCATCCTAACGCGATGGCTCATAACTGGACGATGGGGACCAGCATCCAGTCAGGGATCGACTATCAGGAAAAATACAAACGGAGGAAATAATAAACATGACAGACTGGTAAAACCAGGACCAAAAAGCAAAGTCAAATCAGGCCAGAGAGATATGTCAGAACCAAAAAATACAAACACAAATACCAGATGGGGCCAGTACCAGCAGAGCACGTCGGGAAATTAACAGCAGTCATGGACAATCCAAAAGTCTGAATATCTGGTATCCGAACAACAGTGTAGTGCAGCGGCGACATGAAGTGCACGGCGTCATAGCAACCAATGACTCTGTGCGCTCCTGCTCTGAACAGGAATCCAGCCCGGCATACCACGGACCGCTCTCGGCCGCGGAACATGGCCGTGGGCATTCGGCCTAATACATACTAGTGAGGCTAAGAAAACCAATGACCGGCACCTGCCTGTGACGACGGAGCTGCGACTGATTGGTCTGACGCCTCTGCTCCCGATAGGCCAATCAGCTCCCATGCCAGTGGGGCTTGCTGCCACGGCAACAGAATGATTCCGGCAGTGCCGCCATTGAGTGACAGGGCCTGCCATGGGAGCACTGCCAGGTGAGTTCATGACATCAAGCAGTAACTTTTTTTTTTTTTTTTTTTTTTTTTTAATTGTGCCACAGTAGCTCTTCTGGAGGATTGGACCTGATGGGCTAGGCTTCATACCTTATGCACATAAGTGATCCTTGGGAGCCTATAATCTTGTCTCAGGTTTACCAGTTTATCTTCCTTGGATCGTACTTGGCAGGTACTAACCACTGCATACTAGTAACACCCCACAAGACCT
Source organism: Bufo bufo (assembly GCF_905171765.1). NCBI lineage: Eukaryota > Metazoa > Chordata > Amphibia > Anura > Bufonidae > Bufo > Bufo bufo. Next base: position 652,213,646 of record NC_053390.1, on the reverse strand, counting down.
GCCATCTTGGAGACAATCTGACCCAGTCATGAAGCAAAGAAAAGGGGGTTTATCAGCACATCCCAATGCGCAGGTGCACGCCGCCATGGGAAAAACCTAAAGAAAAAAAGACAATGCAACAGCACCCTGCAAATCAGATAAAGTACAATAATGCCATAGTCGCAAAAAAAAATTATAGTGCTAATGCTACGCTTATTTATAAAGTGAGATGCTTGGCCAATGCATTTTGTACAAAACCATCTGAGCCCATCTGCCGAACATCAAGGCGATCTCTATAAGATTGGTCCTAACACTAAATACTACCTGTTATGCGCCATAATGGCCGCTATAAAGTTCAGGAAGTGTTGGATCCACATGCATGCTGGGTCCACTCTGCCTTTTACCATTTTTGGTGCCATAATGGCCTCCAACACTTACAAGGGATGCAGGTACCAACATGCATGCCAAGCCCACTCTATACCTTTCCTTTTTCTTTTTTTTTTGCATGACAAATCACCCAGCCAGTAATACAGAATAAATCTTGCATCCTATCCTTTGTGGTTAGACTTACATTTGCATCCCATCAGACTCTATTGCAGCTGTCAAGCCTTCAATTGAAATGTTTAAGTGATCATTATACGGCTCTCACCATTAACCTTAGTGTAACAATATCTGGGTCAGTGTAGGAAAAGCTTGTGAAGAACACTACTTTTAGTGTTTGCATTGATCCGTAACCACAGTAAATGGCTGCTTAATTTTCAACTTATTCTTTCATATTGTGTATGTGACATAGACTTATGACATGAGCTTATACTATAGAAAGTTATTCCTGGTTAAGGGATAAGGGTAAGCCAAGATTGGTCAAAAATAACTAGACGTCAAGGGGGTTTTCCCAGAAACATTTTTACAATGCTGGAAATCCAGCATCAGACCTTCACAAGACCTGTGTGAGAAATTTGCCCACTTCTTCTCAGACAAAGTCTCCTCCATACGATCTGCCATTCAATTCACAGCACCAGAAACCAAAGCAAAGCCATATAATGGGTGCAAAAATAGCCTACCACCATGGTCTGATTTCAAGGTAATTACTGAAGATGATATCCTAGATAATCCTATTAAACCTTCGCCAAACTACCTGAGAACTAGACCCTGGCTCAACTGAGTTCATGTTGAAATGCCCTGAGCTATTTAGACCAGCATTCCACAAAATAATCAACTTTCCTTACAAGAAGGCAGGTTTCTCACCTGTCTGAAAGAGGCAATCGTCAGACCGCTACTCAAGAAACCATCCTTAAAACCCGATGCTCTAAACAGCTACAGACCTGTCTCCAACATCCCTTTTCTGGGGAAAGTTATTGAAAATGCTATCTCCAACTTGAAGCCAGGCTTTCAAGGAACAGCATCCTTGACCCTCTTCAATCTGGCTTCAGAAAACACAGCCCTCACCCAGATCTGCAATGATTTGCTCATGGCAAGAGACAAAGGTCAATGTTCCATCCTGATTTTGCTCGACCTCTCAGCGGCTTTTGACACAGTTGATCACAAAATCTTGCTTAACAGGCTACAAGAGTACTGTGGCATAGATGGCTTTGTTCTCCAGTGGTTCAACTCCTTCCTGGCTGGCAGAACTCAAAGGGTATCCTTGGGGACCTTCCTCTCAAACCCTATATCACTAAAGTACGGTGTACCCCAGGGCGCGATACTATCCCCTTTACTGTTCACCATATACATGCTGCCACTTGGAAAAATTTGTACAAAAACATGGCCTGACCTATCACTGCTATGCGGATGACACCCAGCTATATTTATTTTTCAAACCTGGCGTCACTGACCCTACCCCACAAATAAATGCGTGCTTAGCCGAGCTTCAGGAGTGGATGAAAGATAACTGGCTAAAACTAAATGCAGACATAACTGAGGTTCTTGTTATCAGAGGTCAGCGCTTGACGGCAAAGCAGCTCCAGTCTCAGCCAGCACCACTAAGGATAGGGAGCTCAGACCTGAACAAATCAGACTTTTGTGCGCAGCTTGGGCATCATGATTGATGGGGAATTAAGCTTCAGGAATCAAATCTCAGCTGTTGTTAAACTTTCCTTCTTTCACCTAAGGAACATTGCAAAAATTAAACACCTCATACCTCCAGCAGATTTCCCAAACCTTATTCATGCCTTCATCACATCACGGTTGGACTACTGCAATGTTCTCTATACAGGCCTTCCAAACAAAGACCTGCATCGCCTGCAATTGGTACAGAATGCCGCTGCAAGGCTGTTAACAAGCCAACCCCGCCATTGCCACATAACGCCAACCCTTCGCTCACCACACTGGCTACTGATAAAATGGAGAATTCTTAAGATTGGCTTATTGACATTCAAATCCTTGCACAATCAAGGCCCTGGATACCTGAAGGACTTGTTGCAACTGCATCACACACCCCACAATCTTAGATCAAAAGGATCTAATAACTTGATCACCCCCAGAGTCCACCTCAAAACCTTTGGAGACAGAGCCTTCTGTCATGCTGCCCCTACACTTTGGAACTCCTTGCCACACCCAAATAGGACATCCCCATCCCTGGAAGCATTTAAGTCCAAACTGAAAAGCCACCTCTTTAGTCTGGCATTTAGGCTGGGTTCAGACCTGAGCGTCTTTGATATGCGCATTTAACGCGCGTTTTTGACAAGCGTTTTTGACAAGCGTTTTTTGCAATAGTAAACGCGCGTTTGACGCGCGTTTGTGTGATTGACTGCAATGTCCTATGGCCACAAACGCGCGTCAAAACGCCCCAAAGAAGCTCAAGTACTTGTTTGAGCGTAGGGCGTTTTACAGCGCGTTTTTCAGCGCTGTAAAACGCTCAAGTGAGAACCAGGGCCATAGGGAAGCATTGGTTTTCATGTGTTGAGCGTTTTACAGCGCGTTTGAACGCGCTGTAAAACGCTCAAGTGTGAACCCAGCCTTATGAACACCTGACTATTTCCTCTGTAACACAGTCCAGCCTGCAACCCTGTATTGATCTGAGACATATATATATATATATGCGCTTTGAGTCCTATGGGAGTAAAGCGCTTTACAAATGTTATTGTTATTGTTACAATACAGTGAATATGGCATTTCAAATCCAAGTATTATTGCAATATACATGCCATAATATGCAACAGATTTAACTTTTCTCCAACCAGTAGCTAGAGTATATTAGCTAGAGTATATTTCAGGTGTAGTATGCTCCTTTAACCTCTTGCGGACACAGGGCGTACCTGTACCCCCGGACTACTGCGCTGTCCCCATTGACTATAATGGGGCGGAGGCACGGCAGCACACGGCGAGAGGCTGCCGGAATAAAACTACGACATGTCTGACATTTATTCCGGCAGCCTCTCTCCGTGCGCTGCCGGAACTCCACCCTGCCCCCATTATAGTCAATGGGGACAGAGCCGCAGTCCGGGGGCACACGTTCATTAGCGGTAGGACGGATTCAGAACAACCTGCCGGAGGTCTGTGCCGCTAGTGTGAAGGTAGCCTTAGCTGAGCGGAGATATATAATAATATAAATAAATATATATATATATATATATATATATATATATATATATATATATAATATATATATATGTGTTTTTTGTAAAAAGATTCAATAAAAGTTGTAATATCTCATATTAAATCCCTGCTTGCAGCGTTCGGGTCTGTTTAGTGATTGATGGTTATCTTTCTGCACATTCATACCACGTGGTCCACAGCAGCAGTGGTTTAAAGAGGCTCTGTCAGCATGATCAACCCTATTAAACCAGGCATACTGCCTGGTAGGGCTATCATGCTGATTAAAAATATACCTTTCTTTTGTCTGTATGCTAAACAGCTGAAAAGATATGTTTGTAATCATATGCAAATGACTGACTAGGCTACTTTCACACTTGCGTTCGGAGCGGATCTGTCTGGTGTCTGCACAGACGGATCCGCTCCTATAATGCAAACGATGGTATCAGTTCAGAACGGATCCGTCTGCATTATATGTCACAAAAAAAAACGAAGTGTGAAAGTTAGTCAGACGGATCCGTCCAGACTTTGCATTGAAAGTCAATGGGGGACGGATTCGTTTGAAATTGCACCATATTGTGTCATCTTCAAACGGATCCGTCCCTATTGACTTGCATTGTAAGTCTGGACGGATCAGTTTGGCTCCGCACGGCCAGGCGGACACCCGAACGCTGCAAGCTGCGTTCGGGTGTCCGCCTGCTGAGCGGAACGGAGGCCAAGCGGAGCCAGACTGAGGCATTCTGAGTGAATCCGCATCCACTCAGAATGCATTAGGGCTGTACGGATCCGTTCGGGGCCGCTTGTGAGAGCCTTCAAACAAAGCTCACAAGCGGAACCCCGAACGCAAGTGTGAAAGTAGCCTAAGAGCACCAGGGGTTGGGGCTGACTTATTGGAGCACTGCTTTGCTCTGTACACTCCCCCTTGATTAACAGGGCTAGACATTTAGTATGCGGAGGACAGAGCTGTGTCCTAGCTGTTAAATATATTAGGGATCGACCGATATTGATTTTTTAGGGCCGATACCGATACCGATAATTTGTCAACTTTCAGGCCAATAGCCGATAATTTATACCGATATTCTGGGTATTTTTATTTTTGAGGAAAAAAAAAAATTTCCTACACAAATCTGCTGAAAATTAATGTTTATTGTTAACGTGTATTATTATTTTATTTTTTTTTGTAAATCTTTTTCATTTATACTTAATATTTTTTTTTTTTTTACTAACTTTTAGCCCCCTTAGGGACTAGAACCCTTGTCCTATTCACCCTGATAGATCTCTATCAGAGTGAATAGGATCTCGCACTCTCCCTGCTGCCCTGTGCTCTGTGCACACAGCAGCATGGAGCTGACTATGGCAGCCAGGGCTTCAATAGCGTCCTGGCTGCCATGGTAACCGATCGGAGGAGCAGGGGAGAGGGGATCCTGTGGCCACTGCCACCAATGATTAGAACTGGGGGGGGGGGGGGGGGCGCACTGCGCCACCAATGTTTTTACTATTGGGATGGGGGGCGCACTGCGCCACCAATGTTTTTACTATTGGGGTGGGGGGCGCACTGCGCCACCAATGATTAAAGGGAATCTGTCACTAGCAATGTTTTAAAATTTTTTTTTTCATGGATGCATGTTTAATAAAGTACCTTTTTTCCATCTGTGTTCTTCTTTTCCATGTCAGTCTTGTCCTGTCTTCTAAAAATCGATTCTTAGGATATGCAAATGACGCTGTAAGGAGCCCAGAGGGGCGTTTTTCTTTCTCCACGGTGCCCAGGAACGCCCCTCTGAAGTGCCGTGCCCGCCTAAATATGAAAACTACTAACGCCTCCATGTTTAGCTGAATCGCCTCCCAGAGGCGCGGCTAAGTCCTCAACATTCACCCCCCCCTCCTCCTCCCTCCCCCTCCTCCTCCTCAGCGCCGCGCTCTGCGAACACCCGATCCTCCTCTCGTCGGCGTCCCAAATCCCGCGCAGGCGCAGTGCCGGCGATTGTCTGCGCTCTGATAATACGGCTGAGGGCAACAGCTTCAACATCGTCACTGGGCATGCGCCGAGCCCTGTGACGATGTTGAAGCTGTTGCCCTCAGCCGTATTATCAGAGCGCAGGCAATCGCCGGCACTGCGCCTGCGCAGGATTTGGGACGCCGACGAGAGGCGTATCGGGTGTTCGCAGAGCGCGGCGCTAAGGAGGGGGAGGGGGAGGGAGGAGGAGGAGGAGGGGGGGGTGAATGTTGAGGACTTAGCCGCGCCTCTGGGAGGCGATTCAGCTAAACATGGAGGCGTTAGTAGTTTTCATATTTAGGCGGGCACGGCACTTCAGAGGGGCGTTCCTGGGCACCGTGGAGAAAGAAAAACACCCCTCTGGGCTCCTTACAGCGTCATTTGCATATCCTAAGAATCGATTTTTAGAAGAAAGGACAAGACTGACATGGAAAAGAAGAACACAGATGGAAAAAAGGTACTTTATTAAACATGGATCCATGAAAAAAAAAATTTTAAACATTGCTAGTGACAGATTTTCTTTAATGCTGGGGGGCTTGGGGGGGGCGCACTGAGCCACCAATGATTAATACTAGGGGGCTTGAGGGGGGGGGGGGGGGGGGGGGGGGGGGGGGGGGGCGCACTGCGCCACCAATGAAGATACCTCTCTTTCACATACAGGAGGCGGGAGCTGGCTGCAGAATCACATAGCCGGCTCCCGACCTCTATGAGCGGTAGCTGCGATCCGCGGCACCTAAGAGGTTAACTACCGCGGACCGCAGCTGCCGTTCATAGAGGTCGGGAGCCGGCTATGTGATTCTGCAGCCAGCTCCCGCCTCCTGTATTTGAATTAATGAAAGACTCATCTTCATTGGTGGTGCAGCGGCCACAGCCCCTCCCCTCCTCTTGTCCCCTCTCCTGCCATTGGTGGCAGCGGCAGCAGCAGCACAGGGGGAGGAGACACTGCTTCCTTCTCCCCTGTGCTGCGGAGGGAACACAGAACGCGCTGAGAGCAGCGCGTTCTGTGTTCCCAATACGTTATCGGTATATCGGCAAAATAGATGCCGATAACGTTCAAAATCCTCAATATCGGCCGATAATATCGGCCAAACCGATAATCGGTCGATCCCTAAAATATATACACTACTTACTGTAGCCTTACCACATTGAGATATGTTCAGAAAGCTAATATACATAATGCTGCTTTATTCACAGGCACAATGTACTGTATGATTATAATGAAATCCATAATATGTAGCTTCTAAGCATAGAGAAACCAGTCTTCTCTATGTGAAAAGGCTATAGCGTAGTAATAAGTTATCAGCCTTGAATGTAGAGAGCCTAAGTTCAAGATTTTTCTGTTATTTTTGTTTCTCTCTCATTTAACACATAATAAAAGGCAATACTATAATAGAAGTCCTTACTATATTGAGAATAGTTTTTTTTTTTTCTTAGAAACCTGAAACCTATTACTAGTTTATTCACAGACACAATACATGATTATAAAGAAACCAGTCATATTTATTAGTTGTTTAAGCATAAAAAACATTACTCCCTAAATAAGGATATAGACTTTTATTACAGGTTAAATGAGAGAGAAACAAAAATAGCAGAAAGAACCTTGAACTTAGGATCTCTACATGCAAGGCTGACCACTTATCACTAAGCTATAGCCTTTTCACATAGAGAAGACTGTTTTTTCTATGCTCAGAAACCAAACACATATTACTGATTACTGGTGTCTTTATAATCATGTATTGTGCCTGTAAATAAAGCAGAATTTATGCAAGCGGGTGTGGCCCACTGCGCCACTGACTGACTATACTCTGGAGGGGCGTGACTAAGCAACTACCTGGTCTTCACTAAAGCCTCTGATGGTGAGGATAGGCTTGAGTCATTAGCGTAGATGCCAGGTGCCAGAGCAGTCTCCAAGTCAGTGGCAGCTGACCAGGTGGTCAGGGATACCGGTGCAAGCACCGAGGGGAAGTACGTGGTCAGGTACTCCGGGGTCAGGGCAGGCAGTGATCAAGCAAAGTCCGTAAAAAGTCCAAAGTCAGAGGCAGGCAGCAAAAAAGCAAAATCTGATAAATTCAAAAGCAGGCTCCAGTACACAGAAAAGCAGAACTTTAAAAACACCTTCACACAAGGAACTAGACAAGCTAGTGACCATGAGTTGCTCAGACATCTTCCTGTGGTAGGAAGCACCTTTAAATACTTCCTGCAATCCAACCATAGGCTGGTGAGACAGAGGGCGTGTACGTGCTGCCTCACAAGGGAGGAGAGACACATCCATACAAGTCCTGACAACCAGTACAAAGTAAGCTCTTGGATGGAGCACAGATACAAGAGTTAAGCTACCTGCTGTCTGTGCTTGTCAACAGGAAAGAGGGAGCCCAGCGCCCCTGCCCAGGGGCAGGGGCAGCAGTGCCGGCACGGACCGCTGGGCTAATTTGTATATTGGCTTTCTGAGCAGATCTCAATGTGGTAAAGCTACAGTAAGTTGTGTATATGATATGTAGATGCTAGGACACAGCTCTGGCCTCAGTATGCTGATGTTTGGCCTGTCAATCAAGGGGAGGGCGGAGTGTGCAGAGCACAGGGGGTGTTTACAAAGCAGTACTCAAAGGATTCATCCCTGTTCCCTGGTGCTCCAACTTGCTAATTTTCATATGAATAAAATGCAAATATCTCTGCAGCTGTTTAGCATTCAGGCAAAAGAAAGGTATAATTTTAATCAGCATGATAGCCCTACCAGGCAGTATGCCTGGTTAGTAGGGTTGATCATGCTGATAGAGCATCTTCAAGTTAATAAATGACGTACTGAATCTTTTTCTGCAAAACTGTATATCATATGTCACCATATTCAAAATGACAAGTTCCTTTTAAAAAGAGCATAGCTGGCTACATATTTAATAGAAATTTAGTAAAGTTTAGAAATGTTAATATCTAATTATGCTGTTCACGATCGATCTAAGACCTTGTAGTCGGGACCAGAGTCAGGGTGGAAAATTTGAGGAATCTGAAGTATGGCTTACCAACTCCACAAACCTGCCAAAAGCAGTTCTTCAGGGCAGAATACCTCCCTACAGACAACATTCGATTGAGTTATGCCCCTCTTCTGTCAGATTCATATGGAATTCCACAGAACCTCTGTATGATATTGGAAGCTTATGAGGGTAGAGTAGAAGCTCCATGCACCTCGTATTATGGCTCCATACAAACTGAGGCCATGTGTGAATGAATCCGTAAGCTACATGCACACGATCGTATGTGTTTTGCGGCCCGCAAATTGCGAATCCGCAAAAAAACCTGATGACCTCCGTATGCCATCCGTTTTTTCCCCCTGGATCCATTGTAGCAATGCATAAAACAGACAAGAATAGGACATGTTCTATTTCTTTTTTTGCGGGGCTACTGAACGGCCATACGGATGTGGATAGCACACGGTGTGCTGTCCACATTTTTTGCGGACCTATTGAAATGAATGGGTCTGCATCCCACCCGCAAGAGAAAAAAAAACGGAACGGACACGGAAACAAACAACGTTCGTGTGCATGAGGCCTTATTCTGTGTTTAGCCAGCATTTACCAAAATTCGTTAAACTGTGTTTTGTCAAGGGTAAAAATATTCCGGTCATTTGTCGGCGATTTAAATTTGTCTTTTCAGTAAAATGTTTGAACACAGTTGTAATATGTGTGTATATATGTATGTATATGTGTGTGTATATGTATATGTATGTATATGTATGTATATATATATATATATATATATATATATATATATATATATATATATATATATAATATACTGTTAGAAGGGATCCTTTGATGTGTTTCTTATGCCAGTGTTGCCATTTTGCTTGAAGCTGCATCTAATGAACAAGCAATACTTTCTTTTTTATATCCACATGGGACGTGACTTCAGACCTCGGAGGGCAGCAGCTGCCATTTGTCTTGGAGACTGCAGTTGTCAAACAGACTGACCATGCACTAATAGGATACATTTTGTACAGCTTTTCTATACAGGATTGTAACAGAACCCTAATGATGATCATCTGTTCAGAGCTTATAGCTGGTGGGTTTAAAGCAACTTTTATCACCCCCCTTTTGAGACCATTCTCTAGTATTGATTAGAAGAACTTGAACGGGTCACATGAAAGAATATTCCCCTTAGAGTACATTTTCCAATGACCTTCTGTGTCACACATTTGGTTACATTTTACTGTGTTAACACGACCGTTTAGTTATACAATTGCCCAGTGCTCTTAGCAGCTTATCTTCTGTGTTAATAGATGGCAACTGTATGAGTGCTCTTATTGAGAATCTAGATTGTGTGCAAGAAGGGTTCAGATACTTGTTCCCATTGAAACCTGTCAGATAAAATTATTACTAACTTATATTTACCAGAAATTTCCTTGTGACACATGAACAGGTAAACCAATGACACTCGTATATTATGAAAATGCATCCTAAAGAAAAGGTGCTCTGGTTTTCTACGTTTCGTGATATTTTAAATTCTTTAAACAAGGCATAAGCCCTCCAGTAAATTTCTAAGTGAGCCTCCCCCAAATAAAAAACTAAACTAAAAACTTAAGACACCAGCTCTTTTATCCATTTTTATCCCTCACCAGCGTATCATGTGAGATTGGAACTGATGCTGTCAGTGCATATCAAGAAGTTAGACACAACAGTCTTGGTTTTATGGTCCTTTCTTGGAACGATCATCGGGGCAACACTGGCATTTGTAGAAATTCTCGTTCTGATAATTGTTCTGGGTAAAAGGTGCTAGCGATCACCCGATGAACAAGCGGGGTGCAATGTATGGAGGTAGTGTCCTGAATATAGAGGGAGTGTACTGTATTTCTCTCTCACGTCTTGTAGGTGCCATCCACGCAGTCTTGGAGGTGTAGTAAGATGTGGCAGGCAGTAGTCTGTGACATGCGGCCCTGCAGTGGAGCTTTTGGTGTGTTCCGTGAAAGTCGGACTCGTGGTGATTCGCGGCACTATACCAGTGCAGTCTGTCTGTTCAGTCCCTGCTGCCCGCGGTAGGATAGGGGCTAAAAAGAACACAGCCTGTGCTGTTACAGTTCGCCAGAAGAAAAAATTTGCAGGTATTAAAAGGGTGAATTAATCAAAGGAATTAGTTTAATCGCCTAGCCCTGCTTAGAGCCTATATAATAAATTCCCCCATTGTCTATGATGATTTCAAGATGGTGGTTCTTGTGAGTGTAGCCCCTGGGATACTTGTGCCCTATATTTCTTTTCTTTGCTAATTGTTCTCTGTGGGTCCTGTCGCTTGGGTCGCAGGCTTTTACTATCTGCATGTCAACTATATCTACATTGCTTTGTACCCTATACTAAAATATTAAATGTACTATCACTTTTATATTAAAGGTGTGCGTACTCATCCGCACAGTTTACACGGCCACAGGCTCATGAACGGTGAAATGTGATCTAAAAAAAAAAAAAGTTTAAATGTGAACTTAATTATTATTTACATGCTTTATGTAAGAAAATTAACCCATCATTAAGAATAACCTTGAAGGCAACTGTTAAGTATAATTAATTTAAAAAAATTGTAAGAAGCTTAGAAAGGAGGCAGTCAGTGGCCATCCCTTGTCCTCTTTCTGTGGACTGAAAGGACAATCTAATGGGTTCTCAAACTGCTGATCCTATTATGTTTTGGCTGAGTACCTCCATTGATTTAAATGGATATCACCCTCTGGTTGCAGTGTGATCTGCCACTTTGGAGCAGATTGAATTACCCTCTAGAGGTGTTAAGATGTTAGATAGAGAAGGGGGGTAAAAACAGCTTGTATTTGACAGAGCAGCTGAGATAATGTCTGGTAAGTATGGCTGTTTGCGTTACATTGCTTTGTTCACCCGGTTCCTCTGGAGTGGTGCTGAGAGAGTGCTGACACTGAAGGCAAACACTGTTGAAATGTTCTTGATAGTTTAGCTTTAAGTACTTGTATATTACCATAACACCTCTCACCCTTTTTCTCTGATGAAGGACTCATTTGACCTTGTGTCATGTATGTTCTGTAGGATAAATTAATAAGGTTTGTTAAAAATAAGAAAAAAAAAATTCTTAGCACAAAATATTACATTACATAAACAATCCTCTGGACATGAGGTCAAGTTTATTTCATTTTTTGTTCCTCTTTTATGTGCCTGAATAGAGCAACAGAAATTGTGGAAATGTATTGGGGCTGCCTTGGAATATCTGGCATTGACCATTCTAGATAATGCTTGTGTCCTCTAAATAGCCAAACAGACACCTATAACTGTGAAAAAGTAGTATTAAGTTAAAGCCGTTCAAATGATGGGTTGACCATTTAATGCATAAATGGGCGAGGTTCAACAAGTGGGAAGCTGCTCCTTTTTGGTAGCTCTCTGCTAATGGAGGGGGCGTTTATGATGTTCATGTGCCCTAGGGCTCATGGCCATGAGCGTAGTTGCTCAGTGCCCATATTGCTATATATGAGCCCTGGCTGTGTGCACTCCATATCACAGATGGGGACCAGTTGACTTGGCTACGAAGCTCTTTTTTTGGCCATGTGTTGTGGATCGCTGACCCATTCATATCAATAGATCCACAAGCAGAGTGCACATGCCCGATGCCCATGCTTTGCGGACCGCAGCATGGGCACTGAGCAAGTACACTCGTCGGCATGAGCCCTTAGTAGGCTGAAGACAAAAAAAGGGAGGAAAGTCCAGCTCCAAATCTCAGTAGGAAAAATACTTTATTCACAGTTAAAATCTTCATATACAGGAGAGTTTGTCAACGCTTTTCAGACCATCTATCAATTGCGGTCCTTCCTTATGACATGAGGCCTAGTAGGCTGAAGGAATGATATGGTTATTTAGTGTCTTGTGAATATCATAGTTTCACCCAAGTCACTAATATCATCTTTTCTGAGCAGGAATTGACTGGCAATATTTTGGGCTATTTTTTTCTATTTTAGGAACTTTTCCAGAGGGTTTCATTATCTTGTATTTAATTTTGGATATATGACAGAAAGGTGGATTATTTTCAGATATAAACAATCAATTTACAAGTCAAGGAACAATGGTCAGTTGTGCAGCAGAGGAAGCAATCAATATTGCATAAAGGATCAGGCTTTAATGAGTTTACAGTGCTTTTTACTACTTATTGTAATATTAGTTTATTTTGTATGGTAAGGTTCCTTTTTTTTGTTACTTGTAGAAAGAATCTTACTTGTTAGAACGTGCGATTTTTCCTTTTTTGTGTTTTTATTTTTTGACAAAGGTTTTTCTTTTTATGGTGCCCTTTACTATGGCATACAATGTAGTGGGAAGTTGTGATAAAAATTCTAATGGGGTGGAATTGGAAATAAAAGCAATTCTGCCACAGTTTTATAGGTTTTGTTTTTTACAGTGTAACCTCTACGGTAAAACTCACCACTTATCTTCGTTCTCTGGGTCAGTATGATTACGGCGATACTACTTTTATATGGTTTTTCTGGGGTCTTAAGTCATCGCCATATTCCGATCCGCATAACTTTTTTTTTTTTTTTAATAGTTATGTCTTGGGAGCTGTGCGAGGGCTCGTGGTTTGTGGAACAATCTGTACTTCTTATTGATACCATTATGGAGTATGTATGATCATTAGATTGCATCTTGTATTCTGTAATGAATATCTCTGCATTGCAGAATACTGAATTTAGTATATTTCAATGCAGTGCTGCCACCTGCAGGCCAGCATTGGAATATATTAGTAATTGGCCTGGAAGCCTTGTACAGGCTCAGGCTCTTACCAGTATATTCCACCTTTCCCAATCTCAGCCAGGGCAAGGGAAGCCTGGGCCAGGAAGCACACAGCTCCCAGTTTTAATGTTTCCAGATGCCATGGTCACATTTGATCACAGCATCTGAAGGGTTAAATTGCTGTGATTGGCATTACTGCCAAACGCAGATCTTACCCATGGGTGTCGGACCCCCGCCCATCTGATATTGATGACCTATCCTGAGGATAGGTCATCAATATTAAAAGCCCAGAGAACCCCTTTAAAGACTAGACTTCTGCCATCGTGTATGGCAGTGGTTCGGAAAGGCTCGAAAGGATTCCCTGTAGTGGCAAGTAATCCCCTATCTTCGGGATAGCGGATCAGTGGAGCTCCTTCTACCAATCACTGGAACATGGACCCCATACCCTTTGGGGCCTCCAGAAATGAACAGGGAGGCAGGTTGGACATTCACACTCCCACTCATTCTCTTCAGGAAAAAGCCAAGTGCTAACTCCCCTGAGATGAATGGAGCGGCAGTGCGAATGCCCGACCTGTCAAACGTTATCACGTAATATAGATCCATGTATGGGATATGTGAAGTGAATATACAGACTACAAAGGTCTACAACAATTTGTCTCTTAAAGGGTTTATTTGGGATTAAGATTTGACATTTACTTTCTGAAGAGTAAATGTGTTCTTAGCGTTTTGAACTTGAATGTCCCTTTTTCTCCACAGTGTCTCACTTGTGACAACACTATTTTAAATTTTTATAATTTAATGAGAAATCGTAACACTTTGGGGGAATTTATCATGGGGGAATTTTAGAAGCTGGTCTGTTTTGCCAATATTGGCACCAAATTTATCAAACATGGCAAGTTATTTGATAGGTTTGATGGATCTTTAAACATGTTTATAGATGTTACTCCAGTCTTTATGCCCCATCCCCCTCGCTGGAGTGAACCTTAAGTTTTTTTTAAAGGGGTTTCATCTCAAACATTGATGCCATATTGCTAGGATATGTCATCAATGTCAGATGGCTGAGGATTCCACCTCTTGGACCCCTCCTATCTCCAAACGAGCACCGTGCATGCATGGTAAATGGAGAGCGCCCTGTGCATGCATAGCCAACTCCCCATTCACTGCTATGAGAATGCTGGAAATAGCATTTGCGCGGTGCACACTCCTCCACTTTTGGGGGCCCATTCTGGAGATTGGTGCAGATCCCACCTCAGGGACCCGCAGCTATCTGACCTTGGTGACATATCCTATCGATATGCCACCTATGTCCGAGATGAGACAACCCCTTTAAATTTATCCTACACCTTAGGCCAAGTTCACACTTCAGTTATTTGATCAGTTATTTCCATCAGGTATTGTGAGCCAAAACTAGGTGTGGATCAGAAACGCAGAACAGGGGAAAACCTTTCCATTGTACCTTATCTCTGTGTAGGCTACACAATCGCTGATGGAAATAACTGATCAAGTAACAGAAATGTGAACTCAACCTTATTAACATATCTAACCACATCTACTTTTCTAAACTAGAGTGGTGCAACTGCACAAAAAGTGACACATTTTTGAAGCCAGAATTCTAGAGTGCAGGGTTTTATTAAAGGGGTTATCCAATCCTTTAAAAAGCCCAACCATATGCTGCGCCCCCCCCCCCCCCCCCACTGAGAGAGTAGTGGATGCATGGAATATACAAACGCAAAATACAAATGCAATAGCACTCTGCAACCAGCATTCTGCCCTGCCTCTATGCTGGATGAGGCATTGGTGTACATTTTGGCCAAAGCGTAATAAGCCACTCACCACGTCAAGGTCGCCTCTATGGAGTGGTCCCTAACACTAGTTCCTACCTGTTTATGGGCCATGACAACCACACAAAGTCCAGCGAATGCAGGTGCAGCATGCATGCCAAGCACACTCTGCTTTTAACCGTTTCCGGTGCCATTACAACTTTCATCGGATCCAGGGATGCAAGTAGCAACATGCATGCTGAGCCCACTATATACTTCTCCTGGAGCCAAATGGCTACTGGTAGGTGCTATATAAGCAGACTCAGTTTTATACTGACTTTAAAACCAGCCTCCAGGACAGATTGACTGGCTCCAGGAGAAGTATATAGTGGGCTCAGCATGCATGTTGGTACTTCCCTGGATCCGATGAAAGCTGTAATCGCACCGGACGGGGTTAAAAGCAGAGTGTGCCTGACGTGCATGCTGCACCTGCATTCCCTGGACTTTGTGTGGCTGTCATGGCCCACTCCATAGAGGCGACCTTGACGTGGTGAGTGGTTTATTACGCTTTGGCCAAAATGTACACCAATGCCTCATCCAGCATAGAGGCAGGGCAGAATGCTGGTTGCAGAGTGCTATTGCATTTGTATTTTCCGTTTGTATATGTATTTCGCCATAGCGATGTGCACCTGCATACAGGGTTGTGCTGACTGAATCACCCACATTTTTTCTTTGGATGCATGGAATAGCCTTCCTGCAGAAGTGGTAGCTGCAAAAACAGTGAAGGAGTTTAAAGAGGACCTTTCACCGATTCTTACCCTATGAACTAACTATACAGACATGGAGAGCGGCACCCGGGGATCTCACTGCACTTACTATTATCCCCGGGCGCCGCTCCGTTCTGCTGCTATGCCCTCCGGTATCTCCGTTCCCTAAGTTATGGTAGGCGGAGTCTGCCCTTGTTCTTCTGTAGCGCTGGCCAATCGCATTGCAGAGCTCACAGCCTGGGAGAAAATAACCTCCCAGGCTGTGAGCTCTGCGCTGCGATTGGCTAGCTCTAGAGCAGAACAAGGGCAGACTCCGCCTACCATAACTTAGGGACTGGAATCTCCACCTACTATAACTTAGTGAGTGGAGATACCGGAGGGCATAATGGGAGAACGGAGCGGCGCCCGGGGATAATAGTAAGTGCAGTGAGATCCCCGGGTGCCGCTCCACATGTCTGTATTGTTAGTTCATAGGGTAAGAATCGGTGAAAGGTCCTCTTTAAGCATGCATGGGATAGGCATAAGGCCATCCTTCATATAAGATAGGGCCAGGGGCTATTCATAGTATTCAGTATATTGGGCAGACTAGATGGGCCAAATGGTTCTTATCTGTCGACACATTCTATGTTTCTATGTACCTGGGTCCCAACTCCCTGCGCCGCTCCTGGTCCCTGTACCGCTGCTGCTTCTCTGCGTGGATGAAAACTTCCAGTGTCGGAGGGGGGTGGGGTTAGGGGGTGCAGCCACCCCGACACCGCATGTTTTCATCCGCACACGGGGAGAATCGGCAGTGGCAGTGCGGGGGCACAGGTAATTATATTCAGTATTGGGGGGGGGACATTTTATTGGATAACCCTTTAACACAACGCCCCCCCCCCCCCCCCAAACACACGCATACACTTGGCAAATAGCCATCCAGTTCCCCATTGACTCACCTTGGAACTGACTTTTTCAATTTTCCTTCCATTACAAAATTGCATATTATGCTAGTTTTGGTCGGCATAGACATGCATTCACATTGCGTTTGTAGAGTTAGTCTAGAGCAGTGGTGGCGAACCTATGGCACAGGTGCCAGAGGTGGCACTCAGAGCCCTCTCTGTGGGCACCCACACCCTAGAAAAAGTCTATGGTGTACTAATATGCCTTAGACTTTTCCTTCCATTCATCAGCGCAGGGTACACTATGAGCAGCGCAGGCAGCGCACTGAATGTAGGCAGGGTGTTATAGCTACATGATAAAGTACATGGAAGATATACTATATTGGTATTCAGGTTAAATTGCCGTGTTGGCACTTTGCGATAAATAAGGGGGTTTTGGGTTGCAGTTTGGGCACTCAGTCTGTGAAAGGTTCACCATCACTGGTCTAGCGTATTCTCCAAGATGGTTCCCAGTGCATCAATATGCAAATAATTCTCAAGATACAATAACTAATAGTGATATACTGACAATTAGCTGCTAGTTATTAATCAGAGGGTCTGTCACCCTTACTGACTAAGTAAATATTCTTGTTCACCAGAACATGGCAATTCTTGGGCATCTTTTATTATAACTCAGTGGCGTTCTGTTCCTCTGTTATTATTCCTAGAAATTTATATAGAAATTGACAGCTGTTACCAGTTGGCGTGTCCCTGCACAGTCTGCCAATTTTCAGCCAGTGCTTCCAGTGTCAGAGCATGTAGGGACACACTTCTGTGAGAAGAGGAATGGTAACACCCGGCTGTCCATTTATTCATATATTTATTGGAGAAATAACACAGGGAGGTATCCACCAGAATAGGGATGTCAGGAGATCTGACAGGACATTTTAATTAGTGTTTTTATTAATATTGTGTATAGTATAATGACTTTTATTTAAAGGGGACATTTTATGTATGTACATTGCCATACATCTGCTGTGCAGTTTGTGTTCCTCTTAAGTGTTTCTTCAGGGCATTTAGGGTGGAACCCCAGGATAAGGTACTGCAGGAAATGTCTGTCAATTAGACACAATATAGAATATTGACATCTTTGAATCCTATCTGCAGTTCTCCCTTTCTTAAGTGTTGAAATGTGCTTTGCAGTTACATGGTTGCATTAATGGTATGGCTGAGGCTTTTATAGTTTCTGCCCAGTGCCTCTGGGACGTGGATAACCAAGGCTATTATACACTTTGCATGTATCACATTCAAATGCAATTCTTCCAGAAGGTATTTGTGCCTGATATACCACTTTAACTTCCCCATTTTTTTGGTATTGTTTTCCAGTAGACTTTTATTTCAATGGGTATATGTTGTTGTTGTTGTTGTTGTTGTTGTTGTTTTTGTTTTTGTTTTTAAAAAGATGAAGAGCTAAAAGTAGTAACAGACATTAAATGAAGGCTGGAGCTACACACAAGCATTTTGTTGCTAGACTTTCTTACTGTGCAAGCTTACTGTCCATAGGAATATGTTATGACCATGCAGCTCTCTAGTGATTTTCTTTTACTTTTACCATAGAGTAAGGTTAAAGTCACTTGATTATAGAGTTGTCCTGATACCAGAATTTTGAGTTCGATTTTGATACCAAGAAAAGTATTACAAAGTATTGTATTGATACCAATTCAACACCACACAAAAAAAAGTCCCCTCTCACCCCTACAGCCTCCTTGATGCCTGCTTCTCCCCCTGTTCTCGCACCCCCAGCCTTCTCAGCTCATGCACTTTCCCCAGGCTCAACTGACACACTACGTGAAGATCCATAACACACACACACACACATATGCACCATAGTGAATATCCATAACACACACACACACATATGCACCATAGTGAATATCCATAACACACACACACGCGCACCATAGTGAAGATCCATAACACACACACACACACACACACACACACACATGCACCATAGTGAAGATCCATAACACACACACACATGCACCATAGTGAAGATCCATAACACACACACATGCACCATAGTGAAGATCCATAACACACACACATGAACCATAGTGAAGATCCATAAAACGCACACACACCATAGTGAAGATCCATGAAAAGCACCCATACACAATAGTGAAGATCCATGAAAAGCACCATAATGACGGTCCATAAAACACACACCATAGTGAAGACACATGACACACACGGCTCACCAATCGCAGCAACCGACACACTTGTCAGTGGTGCCTGTACATAGGCTGTAGTTGTACATACCGCACATACCTACACAAGAATGTGGTGACCCTAACAGGAGTTACCAGCCACCAGATGCTGCAGTCCAGAGAGCCACACAGCATTTGTCCTATGCTGAAACAAGTCCTCTTCATCAAGTTAGTCATGCTTTGTCTTTAGGCCTGAGCCCCATGTGAACATACCTGCTCCCACCTCTGTGCACTGCTAGCAGTAAAAGAGAGGCCGAGGCCGCACTGGCCACCAATGAATGTAATACAGGGGAGGGAGGGGGGTCTGCCCCCTCCTGCCTGGCAGCACCTGATCTCTTACAGGGGGCTATGATACGCACAATTAACCCCTCAGGTGCGGCACCTAAGGGGTTAATTGTGCTGATCACAGCCCCCTGTAAGAGATCGGGTGCTGCCAGGCAGCCGGGGGCAGTCATGTACACAGTTCTTAGTATATTCTAACTTGAAGCATCCCCATCACTATGGGAACACCTCTGTGTTAGAATATACTGTCGGATCTGAGTTTTCACGATATAACTCAAATCCGATGGTATACAGTTGTGTTCAAAATTATTCAACCCCCAATGCTGTAAAGGGTTTTAGGGAATTTAGTGTACATTTGTAATTGTGTTCAGAATGAAATCTTACAAGGACTTTTTAAAGAACCAAATGCAACTAAAATGACATCAATTGTTTTTGTAATACAGTATTAAATGTTTTTTTTTTTATTTCTTCATTGACACATTTATTCAACCCCTTAAAGACTACCACTCTTAAGAACAGAGGTTCATTCAAGTGTTTTCGATCAGGTATTGAAAACACCTGTGGATGTCAAGGAGCAGCAATCAAGCATAATAAGCACTAATTAGGCAGATTTAAAAGGACTGTGATACTCGGCTCCTTCTGGACATTTACTGATGTGTTTACAAACATGGTGAAGTCAAGAGAATGGTCCAGGAAGACAAGAGAAGAGGTGATTTCTCTTCACAGGAAGGGCAATGGCTATCAGAAGATTGCAAAGATGTTAAACATACCAAGAGACACCATAGGAAGCATTATTTGCAA
Organism: Bufo bufo; assembly: GCF_905171765.1. Classification (NCBI taxonomy): domain Eukaryota; kingdom Metazoa; phylum Chordata; class Amphibia; order Anura; family Bufonidae; genus Bufo; species Bufo bufo. The sequence goes on along the minus strand of NC_053390.1, from coordinate 652,193,697 downwards.
ATTCAAGGCAAAGGGCACTGTTGAAACGCTACCTGGTCGTGGCAGAAAGAAGATGCTGACTTCGACTGCTGTGCGCTACCTGAAGCGCAAAGTGGAGAAAAGTCCCCGTGTGACTGCTGAGGAACTGAAAAAAGATTTGTCAGATGTGGGTACTGAAGTTTCAGCTCAGACAATAAGGCGCACCCTGCGTAATGAAGGCCTCCATGCCAGAACTCCCAGGCGCACCCCCTTGCTGTCTCCAAAGAATAAGAAGAGTCGACTGCAGTATGCTAAGTCATGTGGACAAACCACAAAAGTTTTGGGATAGTGTTCTGTGGACTGATGAAACGAAATTAGAACTGTTTGGGCCCATGGATCAACGCTATGTTTGGAGGAGGAAGAACAAGGCCTATGAAGAATAGAACACCTTGCCTACTGTGAAGCATGGCGGGGGGGTCAATCATGCTTTGGGGCTGTTTTGCTTCTACCGGTACAGGGAAGCTTCAGCGTGTGCAAGGTACTATGAATTCTCTTCAGTACCAGGAGATATTGGATAAAAATGTGATGCAGTCCGTCACAAACCTGAGGCTTGGGAGACGTTGGACCTTTCAACAGGACAATGATCCCAAGCATACCTCCAAGTCCAGTAGAGCATGGTTTCAGATTAAAGGCTGGAATATTTTGAAGTGGCCATCGCAGTCACCAGACTTAAATCCGATTGAGAACCTCTGGTGGGACTTAAAGAAAGCAGTTGCAGCGCGCAAGCCTAAGAATGTGACTGAACTGGAGGCTTTTGCCCATGAAGAATGGGCGAAGATACCCGTAGATCGCTGCAAGACACTTGTGTCAAGCTATGCTTCACGTTTAAAAGCTGTTATAACTGGAAAAGGATGTTGTACTAAGTACTAAGATTGAATGTCACTTGGGGGTTGAATAAAACTGATAATGATGTAAGCACAGAAAATACATTTGTGGTTATTTCATTATAAATGTTATGTTATATTTGTCTGACTCACAAGTGCCTCTTTGATTTAATTGTAAACAAGATGACTGAAATGATCAAAATCAATGTCAAACTGGCCAAAACACTCAATTTCAGTGGGGGTTGAATAATTTTGAACACAACTGTATTTTAACCTAGAGACGTTCCCATGGTGATGAGGACGCTTCAAGTTAAAATATACCATCGGATTGGAGAAAACTCTGATCCGATGGTATAATAGGGACTCCTGACTTTACATTGAAAGTCAATGGGGGACGGATCCGTTTGCAATTGCACCATATTGTGTCAACGTCAAACTGATCTGTCCCCATTGACTTGCATTGTAAGTCTGGACGGATCCGTTTGGCTCCGCACGGCCAGGCGGACACCAAAACTACTTTTTTTTTTTTTTTTTATTTATTTTTTTTACTTTCCTTTATGACCGTGGATCCTCCAAAAATCAAGGAAGACCCACGGAAGAAAAAATGGGCACGGATCACTGAACTACGGAACCTGTTTTTGCGGACCGCAAAAAAAAAAAAAACTGCCGTGTGCATGAGGCCTTTAGGAGAGAAAGCGAGGCGGACTCTATTGAAAGTGTATAGGCCCATTTCGATGCTATCCACTGCAATGAAGAGAGCCCCTCTCTCTTCTCGTTCAAAGGTGACAACCAAGTTGGCTGTGCTCCTTTATTTAGGAACACCTTGTCAAATATTTAGGAATGAGAAATGCAGAATGCAACGTTTGCTCTTCAGCTTTATTTTACAGTAATAAACAAATGAACTGTTGATCAGAAACAAATTTTTTTATATCTGTTTTACGTGTTGTGTTTTCCTTTGCAGGAGTGGCAGAACTCCATTCAGAAGAATGCTGGACTTGCTTTCATTGAGTTGGTTAATGAAGGAAGGTAAGATGATTTTATAGTCTGATAGCAGAGATTGATGTGACACTACAGGGGTCATTTATCAGAAGTCATTTTTGAAGTCTGTTTTTCTTTAGTCTGCTTTGGAATAATTTGCACCATAGTTATCGGATGTCGCACGTTATTTGATAAATTTGGCACATCTTTAAACATGATACTTGCGTAGAACTTTGATTATGCCTTTTTGTTTCGACACACCCAACTGAAGTAGAATTGTTTGTTGCAGTTAATAAATTTGGCGTACAAAGTTCGGGTTATTTAAGAATTCCGTTATGGATTCCGTTGTAGTGGAATCTATAACGGAACAGAATTCTTATATAACCCGAACCTTGTACACCGAACTTGAAACACACGTTCTCTTATCCCTAATCTGAGTAAAACTAATTAACGTGGCTAAACAGATAAGCCCGAAAAGTTGCAAAATTCTATATTGTGACTATTAGAAGCCAGAATTTTGTCGTGTCAGACTTGTTAAGCGCCCCCCCCCCCCGGTTTGAAATCGCTGTCATTTCTTCATTTTTAAAAAATTTTTTTTTTAATATATCTGTTTCAAGGCTCACTATCTAGCCATACAAATGTCTAGATATTCATGTTTTAATATACAGGTGAAACTCGAAAAATTTGACTATCATGCAAAAGTTAATTTATTTCAGTAATGTAAATAATTGCAATAATGCAGCTTAAAATTAGAATTTTGTGAAAAGGTTCAATATTCTAGGCTCAAAGGGTCACACTCTAGTCAGCTAATTAATCCATATCCCCTGAGCAAAGGGTACCTCAAAATTGTGACTTTGGGTTTTCATAAGCTGTAAGCCATAATCCTCCAAATCAGGCATGCTCAACTGCGGCCCTCCAGCTGTTGCAAAACTACAGCTCCCAGCATGCCCGAACAGCCTACAACTATAAGCCTACAGCAGGGCATTGTGGGAGTTGTAGTTTTACAACAGCTGGTAGCCGCAGGTTGAGCATGCCTGATCCAAATTATAACAAAGGCTTGACATATCTCGCTTTGCATGTAATGAGTCTATCTCATATGTTTCACCTTTTAAGTTGCATTACTGTATGCAAATGAGCCTCTAAGAGCAACAGGGGTTTTGCCATTACACCTAGAAGACTCACTCTTCAGCTGCCAATAGGTGTTCCTTCCTACCTCACCCCTACACAGGCATGCTTGGCCGGGCATACATGTTTTGTCACTTGGGAGAGGGGAAATAGGTTGCTCTCATACACCTTAAGCAGCAGCTTATCTCTCCTGGAACAAAAGGATAAGGTGCAGAGATTATACATGCCCAATCCTTTTTTCCCTGGCATCATTAGTGGAAAGATGCTAGGGAAGCCCTTGTATATATGTGTCAGTTAAGCTGTCTTTTTTCCTTGTGTGTATGGGGGCCTTTTAAAATGATTGGAAGCAGTAAACATGCAAATCGCCAAAATTTTTTTTTTCAAAAAAATCATGTTTTTGGTTTGCAAAATAAAATAATAAATACTAGGGTTGTCCCGATACCACTTTTTTAGGACCGAGTACAAGTACCGATACTTTTTTTCAAGTAGTCACCGATACCGAATACCGATACTTTTTTAAAATGTCATGTGACCTGTGGATGGCACTGTTATGGGGGATCTGTGGATGGCACTGTTATGGGGGATCTGTGGATGGCACTGTTATGGGGGATCTGTGGATGGCACTGTTATGGGGGATCTGTGGATGGCACTGTTATGGGGGATCTGTGGATGGCACTGTTATGGGGGATCTGTGGATGGCACTGTTATGGGGGATCTGTGGATGGCACTGTTATGGGGATCTGTGGATGGTGCTGTTATGGGGGATCTGTGGATGGCACTGTTATGGGGATCTGTGGATGGCGCTGTTATGGGGGATCTGTGGATGGCACTGTTATGGGGGATCTGTGGATGGCACTGTTATGGGGGATCTGTGGATGGCACTGTTATGGGGGATCTGTGGATGGCACTGTTATGGGGATCTGTGGATGGCACTGTTATGGGGATCTGTGGATGGCACTGTTATGGGGATTTGTGGATGGCACTGTTATGGGGATCTGTGGATGGTACTGCTATGGGGTGGGATATCTGTGGATGGCATTGTTATGGGGTGGGGGGATCTGAGGATGGCATTGTTATTTGGTGGGGGATCTGTGGATGGTGCTGTTATAGGGGATCTGTGGATGGAACTGTTATGGGGAGGATCTGTGGATGACACTGCTATATGTCATCCACAGATCCCCCTCATAACAGTGTCCCCCAATACACCGGGCCCCGCCGCTCACCGAAGTATTTTTTTATAAACGTGAATCCTTATCCAGTTATTAAGTTGAACTAACGCTGCCCTCTCCCATGTTCCCCTGTATCCCCCTGTATCCCCACAGCACTTACTTAAGCTTCCATAGCAGGCAGAGCGGACGGCACCAGTAACGTCACTCACTGACGTTGCGCGTCTGCTCCGCCTGCTTCACTCATAAAGTGGTCGGAGCAGGCGCTCTACGTCAGTGAGTGACGTTACTGGTGCCGTCCGCTCTGCCTGCTATGGAAGTTTAAGTAAGTGCTGTGGGGATACAGGGGGGACATGGGAACATGGGAGAGGGCAGCGTTAGTTCAAAAAAGTATTCTATTTATGTATCGGGGCGGGGTATCGGCGGCTGAGTACCGCCGAGAAAACTCGGAATCGGTCCCGATACCGATACTAGTATCGGTATCGGGACAACCCTAATAAATACCTAATTTTCGGAATTCTGACTTAATAGAGGGGATTCCTCTTCAGTGCTGACTAGCCAGAACTAATGCCTACAAAGAGTCTCTAATTCTGTCCATGTCTTACATACACAGCCTATTAATTTCAATTGGATCTGTATAATTCTTAAAGGGGTCTTCTGATTTTAAATAATCATTTATGATGGTAGCTGTAATTTTGTAATGCATTTCTTTTACCTTTTATTCCTATTGTCCGTTTTGGGCTGTATTCCGGTTCTTTCTTATTTCCTGTGATTTTATGTCTATGGGTGTTTCAAAGCAGCAACAGGGACAGTGATAGAGGAATGTCTATGTAACTATCTGGGTGGGAGGGGCTATAAATTAGCTGGGTGTTAGGGGCAGTGATAGGGGAGTAGGGCTGCAGCTAACGATTATTTTAGCAATAGCATTATTTTTATGATTAATCGAATACTCTAATAAGAAAAAATTAATTAATAGACTGTTTTTCCTTTATAAAAACTCATCAGACCCCCTGCCATCAGTCCCCAACACCCTTCGTTCCCCCCTGTGCACTCAGCTCAAGTGCATCAGTTCCCCCCAGTGCCATCAGCTCTCCACTATCCCCCAGTGCCATCAGCTCTCCACTATCCCCCAGTGCCATCAGCTCTCCACTATCCCCCAGTGCCATCAGCTCTCCACTATCCCCCAGTGCCATCAGCTCTCCACTATCCCCCAGTGCCATCAGCTCTCCACTATCCCCCAGTGCCATCAGCTCTCCACTATCCCCCAGTGCCATCAGCTCTCCACTATCCCCCAGTGCCATCAGCTCTCCACTATCCCCCAGTGCCATCAGCTCTCCACTATCCCCCAGTGCCATCAGCTCTCCACTATCCCCCAGTGCCATCAGCTCTCCACTATCCCCCAGTGCCATCAGCTCTCCACTATCCCCCAGTGCCATCTGCTCTCCACTATCCCCCAGTGCCATCTGCTCTCCACTATCCCCCAGTGCCATCTGCTCTCCACTATCCCCCAGTGCCATCTGCTCTCCACTATCCCCCAGTGCCATCTGCTCTCCACTATCCCCCAGTGCCATCTGCTCTCCACTATCCCCCAGTGCCATCTGCTCTCCACTATCCCCCAGTGCCATCTGCTCTCCACTATCCCCCAGTGCCAACTGCTCTCCACTATCCCCCAGTGCCAACTGCTCTCCACTATCCCCCAGTGCCATCTGCTCTCCACTATCCCCCAGTGCCATCTGCTCTCCACTATCCCCCAGTGCCATCTGCTCTCCACTATCCCCCAGTGCCATCTGCTCTCCACTATCCCCCAGTGCCATCTGCTCTCCACTATCCCCCAGTGCCATCTGCTCTCCACTATCCCCCAGTGCCATCTGCTCTCCACTATCCCCCAGTGCCATCTGCTCTCCACTATCCCCCAGTGCCATCTGCTCTCCACTATCCCCCAGTGCCATCTGCTCTCCACTATCCCCCAGTGCCATCTGCTCTCCACTATCCCCCAGTGCCATCTGCTCTCCACTATCCCCCAGTGCCATCTGCTCTCCACTATCCCCCAGTGCCATCAGCTCTCCACTATCCCCCAGTGCCATCAGCTCTCCACTATCCCCCAGTGCCATCAGCTCTCCACTATCCCCCAGTGCCATCTGCTCTCCACTATCCCCCAGTGCCATCTGCTCTCCACTATCCCCCAGTGCCATCTGCTCTCCACTATCCCCCAGTGCCATCTGCTCTCCACTATCCCCCAGTGCCATCTGCTCTCCACTATCCCCCAGTGCCATCAGCTCTCCACTATCCCCCAGTGCCATCTGCTCTCCACTATGGCCGGGACACACTTCAGTTAGACCACGGACGCACGGTCCGTGAAAGCCCAGCCTGCCCTTTCCCTGACACCCGGAGTGCACAGCGTCATTGGTTGCTATGACGCTGTGCACTCCGGGCGCCCGGCCTTAGTCGCGCCACAACCCCCTCAGTGTCACCACCTTGCGTTTACAGCAGGGGCAATGCTGACACTCCACGTCACACAGCGCGTCAGGTTACGGCATGCGTACGTCAGGAGGTTAATGCAGCGCGGGACCATGGACGTGCTGTGGGGTGTCCGGAGGGCCCCTGCTGGAAAGGTGAGTATTCACCCCCGCTCTGTGGTTACGTGACACAAACGAATCCTCGATGCCAAAAATTTGCATCAAGGATTTTTTTTGTGTCAAATTTCTCGATTTAATCGAGTACTCGTTGCAGCCCTATAGGAGAGCTAAAATGTAACTATCATGGTGGGAGGAGCTATAAACTAGCTGGGCGTTGTTAGGGGAGGTGCTGGAGCCGTGGCAGAGAAAGGAGGAGTGATTCATGGGATTGGTTGGATACAGCAACATAAAGTGCTAACATACAGAATGTAATGAAACTAGAGTGATTTGTTTACATGGTAAAAGCTGGTCAGGAGGGTCCAAATTGAGAAAAGAATGCATGGGTTAAATGTGCTTGAGGTAAGCAACTACAAGAGAATATCAGGTAAAACCACAGTACCCTCAAAGCCCTCTTTAAGTTCACCTGAGGTAGTACCAGGGGCAGAAACTTAAAGTGGACCTGGAAAAAATACTAAAAGTGGACTCGTTTTGTAGTCTGGGCCAAATTGATGGAAGGCAGAACCAGCAATTTTATATTGTGGCACATTATACCACCATCCCAACAGAGCCAAATGCCACAATCCATCACAAAATACTGCCAGCAGAACAAAATACATCCAAAAACTTCCATTAGATGGCAGTGAGGAGGGCCCAGGCGGCTCCCTGGAAATCTGCCCATCGGGAAATTTCCCTGTAGGGTATATGGCCAATCCTCTCCTGGGTGGTACTGCAGGGAAGTTGAAAAGCACTGTGGCCTTTGTCACCATACATTGGTCACGTGGCCTAACTCTGGTGAGCGCCACGACTTCCTGAAACAGCTGATTAGTGAGGGTGTTGGGACTCTGACCCCAACCAATGTCTATTGCACTTTTGTTGTCCATCCTTAGGTTCTTTGTAACATGCCTGTTGTTCTTCCAGTCTTTAGAGGAAACATTCGAGTAGCCTTGATGATGTACAAAAGTTTATATATTTTTTCTTTTTTACGGCTTGTTGTTTTAATGCATTAACCACCAACAACTGTTTTGCTCAGCTCGGGCTGTGGAAAAAGCACTTAACTTGCAGCGCTGGGGTCCTAGGTTCGAATCCGACCAAGGACAATATCTGCATGGAGTTTGTATGTTCTCTCCGTGTTTGCATGGGTTTCCTCCGGGTACTCCTGTTTCCTCCCACACTCCAAAGACATACTGATAGGGAACTTAGATTGTGAGCCCCATTGGGGACAGTTGGATGCTAATGTCTATAAAGCGCTGCGGAATATAGTAGCGCTATTTATGTGCATAAAATAAATAATAAAAAAAATAAGTGGAAGGGGGACAGGCTGCTGATATCGCCTGCTGTCTAGCAGCTAAAGACATGGGGCTGGTCTTGTTTGAAACCTGGCATTCATACAAGCAGACTATCATACAAGACCAAAATGACAGCATTAGCACAACAGAAGCAGGAGATATCACTGTTAGAAATCAAGTTGGGAATAAACACTGTAAAAACTTGCTTTTACTTTTCCCTTTAGCTACATGCACTGCATCCTAATTTCTAACAGTGATATCTTCCCATGTACTGAAGATAATGCTGTGATTTTCGTATGGTTTGAAAGCCCATATCTCTAGCTGCTACCACTTCAGAGATATGAGCATCTAAAGCAGCTGCCCCCTTACCCTTCAGTCTGTAGGAGGAGGCAGTTGGGGAGCTGACAGCCTGCAAGAGGAGAGAAAAATAATAAAAATATATAGAAATTTGTCGTCATCATCATTGTAGTGACCCACATAATAAACTTGTGTTATTTATACCACATAGTAATTTAATTCCACAAATTAATGTACATTTTTTTTCTTTCCCCCTAAAAACAAATTAATAAAAGTTATTTAATACACTACATATTCCCCAAAATGGTTCATAAAAACCTACAACTAAGGGTCCATTCACATGTCTGTAGAATGGGTCTGGATCCATTCCGCAACGTTGCAAAACTAATCCGGGCCCATTCATTCTCTATGGGGCCGGAAGAGATGCGGACAGCACACAGTGTGCTGTCCGCATCCGCATTTCTGGAGCGCGGCTCCCGAAAAAAATAGAACATGTTGCGGTCAAGAATAGGCAGTTCTATGGGAGGTGCCAGCCGGGTGTATTGCGGATCCGCAATACACTACAGACGTGTGAATGGACCCTTATCCTTAAAAATAAAAATTTGAAGAAAAAAATTAGTTATGACTGATGTAGCCAGAAGGGGGAAATATTACTGGTCCTTTAGTGCCAATTGATTTAGGCTTAAAGAGGACCTTTCACTAGAATAAAACATCTAAACTAACCATACAGACGTGTAGAGCGGCGCCCAGGGATCCCCCTGCACTTACTGTTATACCTGGGCGTTGCTCCGTTCGCCCGGTATAGGCTCCGGTATCTTCATAGTTGGGCTCCACCAAGGGGAACCTGCCGGGGTCTCATTCTCCCATGCTGTAGCGCTGGCCAATCGCAGCGCTCAGCTCATAGCCTGAGAGGCTTTTTTTTCTCTCAGGCTATGAGCTGAGCGCTGCGATTGGCCAGCGCTACAGCATAGGAGAAGGAGACGGCGGCAGGTTCCCCTGGGTGGAGCCTAACTATGAAGATACCGGAGGCTATAACCGGAGAACGGAACGGCGCCCGGGGATAACCGTAAGTGCAGGGGGATCCCTGGGCGCCGCTCTACGCGTCTGTATAGTCAGTTTAGATACTTTATTCTGGTGAAAGGTCCTCTTTAAGGGTTAAAAATGCAGTTGTGTGCCAACAAGATATACTTCAGACACATGAAAAATATGCAATAAAAAAAAGTTACATTTTTGGGAGGGTTTTTCCAATTTTAATGTGACAGGTGAAAGTTAATGTGGTATACTTGATATAATTTGGGCATATTTTGTTTCCCAAGATGTGCTAAGATGAAATATTGAGTATCCTTTAATATCTATGGTGCTAATATTGTCCATCTTTAGGTTCTTTGTAACATTCGTGTTGTTACTAGAGTTTATTTTCCCAACATCTGCTGTACACATTCCTTCTATTGATCAGAGCAGACTAAATGCAGAAGGTGGAGCAAATCTCTCTCCAGTAACACATGCCAATATCTACCAAACAATACTTGTCAATGTGGTAATTAATCATATCCAGGGCAGACGTTTGGATGCAGATTGGTGTGGTCAGTACTCGCTGAACTTGGGGATTCTCTTCCATTTAATATTATTTCCTAACTTAAAACCATATAAGTGCAATAACAAGTCGGTGCTTCAAAATCTAACCTGTGTGTCTTGCAGAGAGTAGAAGATTAAAGGTAACTCATGTAGCCATTAATTCCCTCCCTTCTTATGGAGCTTAACCTCTTGGCTTGTAAAACAAATTGTAATTCTTTCCTTCATACTAGTTCCTCAAGCCTGGTTACAGAGACATGTTCTCGGAGCCTTGATCCCAGAGGTCAGGAAACAGTAACGAGAGTGTTTGGTTACACTGCCTTGGCCTGTTCTGTTGTTCTTTCCGATTATGTGGGGGTTGCCTTCTTTGACCTTATTTATGGACTGAGTACTCCAGATTTAGCCCCTGATTAATGTTTCATTAGATAACATGGAAAGAAGCGCTGGTGAGTTACAAGTTGGCAAAGGGTCTATTGTCCTTGTCTATTGGGGGTCTATTCACCCTGATTTCAGGATATATTTTCATGTCTACATTGGGGAAATAAGACTGCTGTATATCTTGGACAGAACCCTCTGAAGCATGCATATGTCACTCCTATACCACCAGTTAGGTTACTTTGCAGTACAGTATACATCTTTTATTGCAAGGACTGACTGTATAGTCTACTTTTCATAGTACAGCAAATGTACTGACCTATACCAGTCCAGTGGCTGCCAATAGGAATTTTGGACATATTGAGTGTATGAGCTGGGGCATATGTCAAATGTCACATCTCTTCTAAAGCAGTCTACATTCAGGTCCCTCTCAGGACTTGATCTCCTCTTAGACTATTGCTTATCCGTAATGGAGACCTAACGGGAAAGGGTTAATGACCCAAAGAATGATACTCAACATTGACTATAACAGGGCGTTTTTTACGTGACTTTGTAACCATTTGATCAAGACTAAAATATTTGCTGTGCTGTTCAATCCTTGTCTTCTTGTTTATGACAAATGTAGACTACAGCTGCAGTATAAATATTATTAGTTATGTAACATTCACACAACCATAAGTGTTTGCGGTCTGCACGGATACTGGCTGTGTGCATGCTGCATCACGGTGCAGACCCATTGGCCTCAATGGGTCCATGTTCTGCATGTTGAAGTAAAGTATTGGACATGTCCTTTCTTTTGCGCAGCATTTGCATGGGATGCAGAAGCACACGGAAGCTCCAAAAAATCCTCTGCCAAAATTAGTTCTCTGTACTGAATTGAAACATTTTGCCTTTTTGTGCAGAAGCTAATGTATTTAATAGAAAATAAGCACGTGGCTGGCGTTCAAAGAAGGTGCTGTCTGGACTCCAACAGCATTGTAAAGAAGACTCTAAAGCCCTGGGATTAGAGAATAATGAAGCCCAATAGTTTTAATCCCTGTTTTAAAACCAGTATAATAATAGCTTCCAGTCGACACCAACCCAAGAAGTAATGCCAAAATGTAAGAATTTACATAGAAACATAACTTGAAGGCCCTGCTGTGGAAATAATTTACTTATTAAAAGAGATTTTTAGTAGATGCTATAGAGATTTTCAATAGATGCTGTATAGAGTAATGATTTCGCTAAATCCTGAAAAAGCTACTCTGCAGTGTGTTTATATAAAGAGGAGTTCCTTATAGCGAATGCTGCGGCCTCTTCCTTGGCCTGTGACTTCACGTTCATTGGTCATGGAACTCTTCACCATTATACAATTTAGGGAACTCTGCTTGGTATACTATGAAGAGGTCACTGATTGGCAGGGATGCTGAGAGTCGGACACTCACAATATGATATTGATAACTTGAGGATAGGTCATCAATATTTTAAAGAGGACATTTATATTTTATATATATATATTCCGCTGAAAATATTTGGTGACCTACATGCTAATTGAGGATTGCCACTGGGGCAGCACCCGCCTCTTTTTCTGTCTGTGGACAGAAAAGACCATGCCCATTCATAGTGGACGTCTTCAGTGATGCAGAAGCCCATTGCAGTCTGTGGTCTCACAAGATATAGCAGATCTCACAACTGTGTGAAGACCTCAGTACGGGACTTGCTGCCATTGTGATTGGAGAAAAGTATCTGAAGGTTTTAAACATTACCCATCTGTACTTTTCGGTTTGGGAAAATCTTCCTTTCAATCATAATGGCTTTGTCATTCACCCCATATAGAGATGGCATATACATCCGAGGTAAGGCAGAAAGACCTAGAGAGGTTTAAGAGTTGTTATAGCGCTGCCACTCCAATCCTCCCTGCAGGTGCAGTGACGTCATCTTCTTGATTGCAGCAATGTTGTGCCTGTAGACCCCGGACACCTCTTTAGCCAGTCACTAGCCACATAACCACTGATACTAGTGATTGGCTGCAGTGGTCGCATGGAGTGTACAGGCACATCATCGCTGTGGCCAAACAAACAAAGCCTGGCAGGGATCAGTGTATTGGTTTTGGAAACGTCAGTATGAGCTAGTTGAGTGTTGCATTTAGGGGCATATTTTTTTTTAAAGCAGCTGTCCCCAGGATCAACCCTATTAAACCAGACATACTGGCTGCGGCTCATCATGCTGATTGAAACAATACCTTTCTTTTGTCTGTATGCTAAACAGCTGCATATAAATCTGCGTTTTTATTAATATGCAAAAGAGAAGTTGCAGCACTAGGGGGCAGGGCTGAACGCTTGAAGCACTGGTTTGTAACACCCCCTGTGCTGTGCACACTCCCCCCTCCCCATGATTTAGAGGGCTAGGCATGCTGAGGGCAGAGCTGTATCCCAGCATGTACATATCATATGCACTATGTACTATAGCTTGGCCATTCTAAGATCTGCTCATAAAGCTAACATACATTTTTTTGCTTTTGCAAGCACAATATAGAATTATAAAGACACCAGTAATATGTGTTAGCTTCCAAGCATAGAAAAAACATAATCTCTATGTGGTAATGTTATAGGTTTGTGCTGAGTGCATGGTTTTGCATGTAAAGATCCCAGGCTTGAATCCTGGGAGATACTCACATAAACTTTTTTTTTTTTTTTTTTCCAGTTTTTTTTCTCTCATTTAAAGGGAACCTGTCACCAGTTTTATGGTGTCCTAACTAAGGGCAACATAAATAAGTGATTGATTCTCTTAGCACAATGCTGGGTCACTTTCTTTAATTGACCCAGTCAATCTGCCAACATCTTGTATTGAAAAGCTCCAGCTGATAATGATGAGTCATGAATATTTATGAGCTCCTGACTCTCCCCGCCCACCTGCTGCTGAATGACAGTTTGTTTCCATATGAATCAGCAGCAGGTGGGCAGGGGAGTGGCTATAGCTCTGAATTAAATATACGCTGGACTCAATGACATCACGCTGGACTCCAATCAGCTCATTAGCATGCGGCATCTTTGTATGTATACAGGGAGTGCAGAATTATTAGGCAAGTTGTATTTTTGAGGATTAAATTTATTATTGAACAACAACCATGTTCTCAATGAACCCAAAAAACTCATTAATATCAAAGCTGAATATTTTTGGAAGTAGTTTTTAGTTTGTTTTTAGTTTTAGCTATTTTAGGGGGATATCTGTGTGTGCAGGTGACTATTACTGTGCATAATTATTAGGCAACTTAACAAAAAACAAATATATACCCATTTCAATTATTTATTTTTACCAGTGAAACCAATATAACATCTCAACATTCACAAATATACATTTCTGACATTCAAAAACAAAACAAAAACAAATCAGTGACCAATATAGCCACCTTTCTTTGCAAGGACACTCAAAAGCCTGCCATCCATGGATTCTGTCAGTGTTTTGATCTGTTCACCATCAACATTGCGTGCAGCAGCAACCACAGCCTCCCAGACACTGTTCAGAGAGGTGTACTGTTTTCCCTCCTTGTAAATCTCACATTTGATGATGGACCACAGGTTCTCAATGGGGTTCAGATCAGGTGAACAAGGAGGCCATGTCATTAGATTTTCTTCTTTTACACCCTTTCTTGCCAGCCACGCTGTGGAGTACTTGGACGCGTGTGATGGAGCATTGTCCTGCATGAAAATCATGTTTTTCTTGAAGGATGCAGACTTTTTCCTGTACCACTGCTTGAAGAAGGTGTATTCCAGAAACTGGCAGTAGGACTGGGAGTTGAGCTTGACTCCATCCTCAACCCGAAAAGGCCCCACAAGCTCATCTTTGATGATACCAGCCCAAACCAGTACTCCACCTTCACCTTGCTGGCGTCTGAGTCGGACTGGAGCTCTCTGCCCTTTACCAATCCAGCCATGGGCCCATCCATCTGGCCCATCAAGACTCACTCTCATTTCATCAGTCCATAAAACCTTAGAAAAATCAGTCTTGAGATATTTCTTGGCCCAGTCTTGACGTTTCAGCTTGTGTGTCTTGTTCAGTGGTGGTCGTCTTTCAGCCTTTCTTACCTTGGCCATGTCTCTGAGTATTGCACACCTTGTGCTTTTGGGCACTCCAGTGATGTTGCAGCTCTGAAATATGGCCAAACTGGTGGCAAGTGGCATCTTGGCAGCTGCACGCTTGACTTTTCTCAGTTCATGGGCAGTTATTTTGCGCCTTGGTTTTTCCACACGCTTCTTGCGACCCTGTTGACTATTTTGAATGAAACGCTTGATTGTTCGATGATCACGCTTCAGAAGCTTTGCAATTTTAAGAGTGCCGCATCCCTCTGCAAGATATCTCACTATTTTTGACTTTTCTGAGCCTGTCAAGTCCTTCTTTTGACCCATTTTGCCAAAGGAAAGGAAGTTGCCTAATAATTATGCACACCTGATATAGGGTGTTGATGTCATTAGACCACACCCCTTCTCATTACAGAGATGCACATCACCTAATATGCTTAATTGGTAGTAAGCTTTCGAGCCTATACAGCTTGGAGTAAGACAACATGCATAAAGAGGATGATGTGGTCAAAATACTCATTTGCCTAATAATTCTGCACGCAGTGTATTATGAGGTAACCATCTGTCACACCAGTAAGTGCTTACATCTAAAGTACTTTTTAGTAGTTAATGATTGTATATAATTAGTTAGATTATAATCAAATATCCACATGACAGGTTCCCTTTAAGCCTAAGAAAAGGCTACATTATATTAAATAATATATAATCATATAATAACAATAAAAAGGCCTTAGTATATTGAGAATACAGTTTTTTTTGTTTTGTTTTTTGCTTGGAACCCTAAAACCGATTTACTGATTTATTCACAGGCGCAACATATTATTTATTAGCTTTTGAAGCCTAAAAATATTATTCTCAATGTGATAAGGATAAAGACTTTTATTATGGGTTAGGGTACTTTCACACTAGCGTTTTTCTTTTCCGGCTTAGGGCTCTTTCACACCTGCGTTATTGTCTTCCGGCATAGAGTTCCGTCGTCGGGGCTCTATGCCGGAAGAATCCTGATCAGGATTATCCTAATGCATTCTGAATGGAGAGTAATCCGTTCAGGATGCATCAGGATGTCTTCAGTTCCGGTACGGAACGTTTGTTGGCCGGAGAAAATACCGCAGCATGCTGCGCTTTTTGCTCCGGCCAAAAATCCGGAACACTTGCCGCAAGGCCGGATCCGGAATTAATGCCCATTGAAAGGCATTGATCCGGATCCGGCCTTAAGCTAAACGTCGTTTCGGCGCATTGCCGGAGCCGACATTTAGCTTTTTCAGAGTGGTTACCATGGCTGCCGGGACGCTAAAGTCCTGACAGCCATGGTAAGTGTAGCGGGGAGCGGGGGAGCAGTGTACTTACCGTCCGTGCGGCTCCCGGGGCGCTCCAGAGTGACGTCAGGGCGCCCCAAGCGCATGGATCACGTGATCGCATGGATCACGTCATCCATGCGCATGGGGCGCTCTGACGTCATTCTGGAGCGCCCCGGGAGCCGCACGGACTGTAAGTATACCGCTCCCCCGCTCCCCGCTCCTACTATGGCAACCAGGACTTTAATAGCGTCCTGGGTGCCATAGTAACACTGAACGCATTTGGAAGACGGTTCCGTCTTCAAATGCTTTCAGTACACTTGCGTTTTTCCGGATCCGGCAGGCACCTCCGGCAACGGAAGTGCATGCCGGATCCCAACAACGCAAGTGTGAAAGAGGCCTTAGAGTTCCGTCACAGGGGCTCTATACCGGAAAAGAACTGATCAGGCATATCCCCATGCATTCTGAATGCAGAGTAATCCTTTCAGTTTGTATCAGGATGTCTTCAGTTCAGTCATTTTGACTGATCAGGCAAAATATAAAACCGTAGCATGCTACGGTTTTATCTCCGGCGAAAAAAACTCTGAAGACATGCCTGAATGCCGGCATTTTTTCCCATAGGAATGTATTAGTGCCGGATCCGGCATTCAAAATACCGGAATGCCGGATCCGTCCTTCCGGCCTGCGCAGACCGGTAAAAATGTGAAAAAAGATACAAGACGGATCCATCTGTCCGCATGACAAGCGGAGAGACTGATCCGTCCTTGCAATGCATTTGTGAGACGGATCCGCCTGACAAATGCTTTCAGTCAGCGGAGGATCGGCGGATCTGGCGGCCAGTTCCGACGACGGAACTGGCCGCCAGATCACACTGCCGCAAGTGTGAAAGTACCCTTAAATGTGTAGTTAAAAAAACTGGAAGTTCTCCCAGGATTCAAACACTTAAAAGCAAGCTATAGCATTACCACATAGAGGATTATGTTTTTTTTCTTCTTCTATGCTTAGAAGCTAACACATATTACTTGTGTCTTAATAATCATATATTGTGCTTGCGAATAAAGCAATGATATGTATATTAACTTTGTGATCAGATCTCAGTGTGGTGAAGCTATAGTACATAGAGTATATGATATGTAGATGCTAGGACACAGCTCTGCCCTCAGCATGTCTAGCCCTGTCAATCAAGGGGAGGGAGGAGTGTGCAGAGCACAGGGGGGTATTACAAAGCAGTGCTCAAAGGATTCAGTCACCCCTCCTGTTACTCCAATTTCTCATTTGCATATGAATCTGTATAGCATACAGAGAAAAGAAAGGTATAGTTTTAATCAGCATGATGAGCCCTACCAGTCAGTATGTCTGGTTTAATAGGGTTGATCCTGGTGACAGCCGCTTTAAAAAAAAAAAAAAAGTATGACAACCCTTTTATTAGGATACTTTATTTTGGGCGGCAGTGATGGCGGTCAAATAACGTATACATATGGATTATAATTCCATTGTGGTGTATGAGATAATCTGTGTAGTAAATGTAGTTTTATCAACATTAACATACAAAGGGAAATTCCAATATTCTGTTCATTTTTGCCTATATAATGAGAACACACTGAAGCTATAATGGTTTCATTTTGATGCTGTAAGATCAATATGTCACCAAAAAAGTTTTACAGCTTATGAAACTTGGCTCTCCTCCAGAAGGAAGAAATCTGTCTACCTAATGCCAACAATAGGTAGTTGCCCTTTGCTATAATGTGCAACCCATTAAAAAGCATTAAAACTAGCCAAATCAGAGACACCCATCTATAGACAGCTGTTTTTATTGGGCTAAGTTTGAGAATGGAAAAAAAAAAAAAAAAAGCTTTACTTTGATCGTCAAATACAACCATATGATATACAATGATGCAGCAAAGACTGGGCAACAGTAGAATACATGTCTCATACACTGTAGTAAAAGGGCATAAACACAATACAACCGACAACTGTACATTACACTCTGCACTATACCAGCATCTTCAAAATGCTACAACTTATTCAACAGTCAATAATCCACACAACATTGTTGATGAGGAATAAAAAAAAAGGGGGAAAGAGGGGAATAACTGGCCCAGAGCTCCAAAATCATATGAGAGAGGTGGATGGAGAGGGTAATATTCCTTTTCTTCATTGAAGACAAGCCAAAGAGTATTAAGTTAATAAGGCACCAGAATTCCTGAATAGCCTTAATGCTATGAATCGCAACTAAAACTACATAAAATGCTGAAAGGTATGATAGGCGGCTCCTGGGAACAAGGTCCTGTTCTGTAGACAGTTATTTCAGAGTTCTTCCTTATCGTAAGTAAAGAGCAGGGTTCTAGTTGGCTGAGATGGCTTTGACGCCTCTTTCAGGAAGGAATTGTTCTGGTTCTCTTTATACAAAGATCCAGCTGGTGTGTAGAGAATCTTACAGGCAATACAGTGATCCCTCAATATACAATGGCCTTAGGATACAATATTTTCAACATACAATGGTCCTTTCTGACCCATCATAAGTTGAAACTAGACTCAACATACAATGTTTTAGACTCAGATACAACCAGTCAAGGCCACTTCTTTGGTAAAATAGTTGTATCAGTTATTATATAGCAGCTATTCCTGACTTCGCTGTGATTGACAGCCGGCAGTTCGGCAAAGCCAGCCGAACTGTCGTGCAGCAACGCTGTCAGTCACAGCAAAGGAGCAGGCAAGGGGGCGTAGTTACCGTGACCGCTGCCTCCGTGACTTCAAGCCTCACTAGAGAAGCGCGCTGGGTAGGGAATTAAAAAAACGTTTTTACAGCTTTTGCTTCAACTACCTGCAGAAATAAAATGATCGTTACAAGCATGCTGCTGGCTACTCTCAGCAGTGCTCCAGATGGAGACCAAAATGGTCGCCAATGCGACTTAGAATTTACAAATGGCGATAGGACTTTTTAGTCTTGTCGCCATTTGCGACTACTAGACCCAGCGCTGCAGCTCTGCAGTTAAATCATGGGAGACAGGATCGTTCACATCAGGAGCTGCAGTGATCGCCGGTGCGGGGCTCCTCTAGATGTGCTGCAGTATCATCAGCACGAGCTGAGTCTGGCCCCTTTAAGAGGCAGTGACCCTGACTGTGAAAGGGGGCGTGTATTAGTCATGTGACCTTGACCGGCCGTGGGTTAACCCCTAGTTGGCCTTGTGACAGCATCGCATGCGTCCTGCTGCTGTAGCTGTGTGTTCCCAGGACTGGTGCGGGATGGGCAGGTAGGTGTTGTGCTGGGGGTACGCCGCGCGTTCACTGTAGTGGCGGCTCTGATTGGGTCTGTTGGTTCTGGAGAGGCCGAGGATGAACAGAGGCTCCTCCTCCCTGTACACAAGAATGGGATGGAATAGGCTGCTCTGTGCATGTACAGTGCTTAAGATCTGATGGCTCCATAGCTCCCTGCTGTAGATATACAGTGCCCTATACATTGTAGATTATATTGCAAGCTATATACACTCACCTAAAGAATTATTAGGAACACCTGTTCTATTTCTCATTAATGCAATTATCTAGTCAACCAATCACATGGCAGTTGCTTCAATGCATTTAGGGGTGTGGTCCTGGTCAAGACAATCTCCTGAACTCCAAACTGAATGTCAGAATGGGAAAGAAAGGTGATTTAAGCAATTTTGAGCGTGGCATGGTTGTTGGTGCCAGACGGGCCGGTCTGAGTATTTCACAATCTGCTCAGTTACTGGGATTTTCACGCACAACCATTTCTAGGGTTTACAAAGAATGGTGTGAAAAGGGAAAAACATCCAGTATGCGGCAGTCCTGTGGGCAAAAATGCCTTGTGGATGCTAGAGGTCAGAGGAGAATGGGCCAACTGATTCAAGCTGATAGAAGAGCGACATTGACTAAAATAACCACTCGTTACAACCGAGGAATGCAGCAAAGCATTTGTGAAGCCACAACACGCACAACCTTGAGGCGGATGGGCTACAACAGCAGAAGACCCCACCGGGTACCACTCATCTCCACTACAAATAGGAAAAAGAGGCTACAATTTGCACGAGATCACCAAAATTGGACTGTTGAAGACTGGAAAAATGTTGCCTGGTCTGATGAGTCTCGATTTCTGTTTAGACATTCAAATGGTAGAGTCCGAATTTGGCGTAAACAGAATGAGAACATGTATCCATCCTCTGATGGCTACTTCCAGCAGGATAATGCACCATGTCACAAAGCTCTAATCATTTCAAATTGGTTTCTTGAACATGACAATGAGTTCACTGTACTAAAATGGCCCCCACAGTCACCAGATCTCAACCCAATAGAGCATCTTTGGGATGTGGTGGAACGGGAGCTTCGTGCCCTGGATGTGCATCCCTCAAATCTCCATTAACTGCAAGATGCTATCCTATCAATATGGGCCAACATTTCTAAAGAATGCTATCAGCACCTTGTTGAATCAATGCCACGTAGAATTAAGGCAGTTCTGAAGGCAAAAGGGGGTATTAGTATGGTGTTCCTAATAATTCTTTAGGCGAGTGTATGTGCAATACACAGTGTACTGCAGGCTATATATGTGTAATACACGGTGTATTGCAGGCTATGTATGTCTAATACACGGTGTATTGCAGGCTATATATGTGTAATACACTGTGTATTGCAGGCTACCTATGTGTAATATATGGTGTATTGCAGGCTATATATGTGTAATACACGGTGTATTGCAGGCTATGTATGTGTAATACACGGTGTATTGCAGGCTATGTATGTGTAATACACGGTGTATTGCAGGCTATGTATGTGTAATACACGGTGTATTGCAGGCTATGTATGTGTAATACACGGTGTATTGCAGGCTACGTATGTGTAATACACGGTGTATTGCAGGCTACGTATGTGTAATACACGGTGTATTGCAGGCTACGTATGTGTAATACACGGTGTATTGCAGGCTACGTATGTGTAATACACGGTGTATTGCAGGCTACGTATGTGTAATACACGGTGTATTGCAGGCTATGTATGTGTAATACACGGTGTATTGCAGGCTAATTTATGTGTAATTTACGGTGTATTGCAGGCTACGTATGTGTAATTTACGGTGTATTGCAGCCTACGTATGTGTAATTTACAGTATAATTATATGTATTTAAATTTGGCGACTAAATTTTTCAGTTCAGTAGCCAATGGCTCCTAGGTATTTATTTTAGTCTGGAGCACTGCTCAGGTACTGCTGCCAGCTTGGGATATTTTTTGGGAGTTGACAGGTTTCCTTTAAATCCTCATTTTCTCTTATTTTGGATGGTATTTCGGGGCTTTGGAGAAGATTACTCAACTTTAAAATGGTTTCAGCATACAATGATCATCCTGGAACCAATTAATATTGTAACTTGAGGGACCACTGTATTATGTTCCCTAGGAAAGTTGTGCAAATTGGTTCTCCTCCGAAAGAAAGAAAGCTGTCTCTCTAGTGCCATTTGTGCTTAGCTGCTTGGACTTATAGGGTAGCTATTTAGGCCACATTCACATCTCCAGTGAACATTTCAGCCTGCCTGAGTTTACCAGATTTGGCATTGCTGGACTCTTCAGATCTCCTCCAGATCCCTGGGATCCAGTGGCAATCCGGCTACATTCCGGCATGAATGCCAGGTTTTGGCCAGAAAAATACAGCTGCATGCAGCGGTTTTTGTCCAGCCGGTATTTATGCCAGAAAAGTCTGCCGGTTCTGGCATACTGTAGATATAAACGCACCCTTACTGGTGGCACTTGTTTTCTTCCTTAGGGAAGATAACTAATCTGCATATTTGATGCCAGGGAGCATTGACTGAATGACTTCACATACCAGCTGGTTTGGATAAACCGGTTACTCCCTGAATGGTAGATTATGAAGTAATAAAAAATATTTAATTTTAAATGCATAATCTTAAATGTATTAAAAGTTACTACTGGGGCAGATTTATTGTACAAATCCTGTAGACAGTGTAAACTTAGGCTACTTTCACACTTGCGTTCGGGGTTCCGCTTGTGAGTTCCGTTTGAAGGCTCTCACAAGCGGCCCCGAACGGATCCGTCCAGCCCCAATACATTCTGAGTGGATGCGGATCCGCTCAGAATGCATCGGTTTGGCACCGTTTGGCCTCTGTTCCTCTCAGCAGGCGGACACCCGAACGCAGCTTTTGGTGTCCGCCTGGCCGTGCGAAGCCAAACGGATCCGTCCAGACTTGCAATGCAGGCAGCAGGGGGCAGACCCCCCTCCCTCCCTCCCCTGTATTTAACTCATTGGTGGCCAGTGCGGCCCCCCCTCCCCCCCTAATTAAAATGACCGACCCCCCCCCCCCCCCCCCATCATTGGTGGCAGCGGAGAGTTCCGATCGGAGTCCCAGTTTAATCGCTGGGGCTACGATCGGTTACCATGGCAGCCAAGACGCTACTGCAGTCCTGGCTGCCATGGTTACTTAGCAATTTTACAAGCATTATACTTACCTGCGTTGTCTGTGACCGGCCGGGCGCTCCTCCTACTGGTAAGTGAAAGGTCTGTGCGGCGCATTGCTTATAGCACAGACCTTTCACTTACCAGTAGGAGGAGCGCCCGGCCGGCCACAGACAGCGAAGGTAAGTATAATGCTTCTAAAATTGCTAAGTAACCATGGCAGCCAGGACTGCAGTAGCGTCTTGGCTGTCATGGTTACCGATCGGAGCCCCAGCGATTAAACTGGGACTCCGATCGGAACTCTCCCCTGCCACCAATGATGGGGGGGGGGGGGGGGGGGGGTCGGTCATTTTAATTAGGGGGAGGGGAGGCCGCACTGGCCACCAATGAGTTAAATACAGGGGAGGGAGGGGGGTCTGCCAGGGGTTAATTGTGCGGATCACAGCCCCCTGTAAGAGAATCACATCTGAAAAAAGTTATGCAAAGTTATGTAGACGGATCCGTTCTGAACGGATGCAAGCGTTTGCATTATAGGAGCAGATCTGTCTGTGCAGACACCAGACTGATCCGCTCCGAACTAAAGTGTGAAAGTAGCCTTAAACAGGCTGTCTGGACCTGCACTATATTTAAAGGGGTTCTACGGGCATTTAATATTGATGACCTATCCTCCGCTGTATGAGGAGATGGCGTGTGCAAGTGCTGTCTCACTTTTCTCTTCCTGCTCGCTGCTGCTTTGCCATAGACCAAGCAGCAGCAGGAAGAGAGACGGAAGACAGCACGTGCACATGCGTGTGCCGTCTCTTTAAACAGCTGATCGGCAGGGGGTGTCGGACCCCACCAAACTGATATTGATGACCTATCCTGAGGATAGGTCATCAATATTAAAGGCCTGGAAAACCCCTTTAATGCAGGGGCTCAGGCTAGATGATAAATCCTATCATCCCATCCATTCCACAGGCTGCTTTTAATTAGTGCTATACATATACAGTAGCTGGGTTTGCTCTTCCTCTCATTATGTGCCTGATCGCGCGCACACAGGTAACAGATGGAGCAACACAGAATACACGTGGTCACTGCGCTCCTGATGCCCATATGGCAATGAGATGGGTATTAAATGAGTAGGTTCTTGCCTGGGCTAGGGTCCCTTTGCTGAGGTGAGTGAACACAGATATTTTTTTGATCCAAAATCTATTTGCCTCATTTATCATACCAAATGTGGTATTTTATATATAGATTTTGCTTTCAGTGCTTTGAGAGTGCTGTTATGCTCAGTTTTATTTTTTTAATTGTGGCCATGTACATCTGCATATCTACTTATAATATCATGCAGGATGTGCTTATTTTTGTGTTTTTTATTTTGTCCTTTGATACATTTAGTGCAGGAGTAGACACTTCTCTGACTCTATACCAAGTATTGGTTGTCTTCCTTTGAGACAGAATCTTATGCCAGAATTAGAATCTTATGCCAGAATTATGGCACAAGTTTGGTGAAAAACATTGCATATTAGGCCAGTACCACTTTCCCGCTAAATCACTCTACTTTTTCGGTAATCCACATCCCCTTCTCGGAATAAGCTCAGAAATGTTCTTTAAACCTACATGTGCCAATCTTTTTGGTATAATTTACGTCAAAATCTAGATGTCCTCACATTAGTAAATGTGGTCCATAGTTCCTAACTCTGACAACATTTACACTATTGGGGAACTCTGATTAAACAGATCTCTTTATACGGTAAGAGTTTCCATACATGTTCTAATGAATAGCTCCTATAGGTTCCACAGTTCCTTGGCAGTGCCTGAATAGGTTTGGGCTAGTATTTAACAAAAAACGGGTGCAGCCAGAGAGCTCCAGATCCACTCCTTGGAGGTCTCACTATAGAGTAGTAAGATTGTTGGTCATATTGAAATTTGTTGCAATAGAAAGGGAAAAACTGCTTCTGCAGTGTGGATTCTGTGTCATTTTTATGCCACATAGTAATTTTCTTTACGATGGACAGAGAAGAAATTGTTAGATTTTAAACTTGAGATCAATTCCACATAAGGGAGATTTTATTTATGTATTACTAGATTGCTGTTTTCTGATGTACAAAGGCTACAGTGTGTGTGTGTGTGTGTGTGTGTGTGTGTGTGGGTGGGGGGGGGGGGGGGGATGGTTTTGAGAAAAATGTTGCTACTTTTTTTTAGTTTACTTGGCAATCCTGGCACTTAAAAAGATAAAGTGAATTGGCCTAGTAGTCCAGGGCCTCCTTTGCCTGATGCATTTATCCTAATTTATACTAGAAAAGTGGCATATATAATGGCTCACATCCATACCAGCCAGTAGCTGACATGACGTATGGAGAGCCCAATATGTGCCTTTTAATACATTTGGCGCATCTAATTCTAGTGTCAATGAAAGTACCTCAGGGTGTTCAAAGGTGGAACGGTTCGCAACCCTTTATAGAGGTGTTCCAAGCCTTAAATAGTGATGACCTATCTTCTAGATAGGTCATTTATATCTGATCGTTGGGAGCCTGACACCCGGGAGCCCCGCCGATCAGCTGTTTGAGAAGGCACCGACCTTCTCTCAGCTCACCAAGCATAGTGCCGAACGTTTCATAGCAGCTGTGCTTAGTATCACAGCTCAGCCCTATACATTTCTATAGGTCTGTCCTGTGCCTAGGTCATGTGACCGATAAACGTGATGTCACTTGGCCTAGGGACAGAAGTCCACATCACTACTGCGAGCACCACTGCCTTCTCAAACAGTTCATCAATGGGGGTCCCGTGTGTCGGAACCCCACCGATTAGATACTGATGACTTATCTAGAGGATAGCTCATGAGTCTCGGAAAATCACTATAAATGGTTGTGCACGATCAGAATATTGATGGCCTATCCTCAGGGTAGGTCATTAATATTAGATCAACGGAAGTCTAACTCCCACCACCCTTGCTGATCAGCTGTTTGTTGCAGTGTCGTCTAGCTTGTAGTGGTGGTGCAGTGTAACTACAACCACTAGACAGCATGCAGGCAAAAATGGAAGAGAATTCCGCACTCAAACAGGTGCCTCGACCCTTTCAAACAGCTGAACGGAAGGGGTGCCAGGAGTCGTACACCCACCAATCTTACAGGTGAAACTTGAAAAATTAGAATATCGTGCAAAGTAGGGTTTTTTGGGGTATCGAACTTTCGATACCCAGTCGATACTTTTGTCCCGGTATCGATACCATACCGGCATTTGCCTTTTATCGATACTAGGCTGTGCTACTGCACAGCCCAGTATCAGAAAACATGAACGCGCTGCTATAAGCATGCGCCATATTCCCTCAGCAGCACAGGGAAGAAGGAAGCAGAGTCTCCCTCCCCCTGTGCTGCTGCTGCTGCCGCTGCCACCAATGAGAGCGCAGAGGGGTGGAGGAGGGGAGGGGCTATGGCCACTGCGCCACCAATGATAACTAACGTTTAATATATTACAAATACAAGCGGCAGAAACACATTGCCAGCACCCTGCCTCTGGCAGGGTGCTGAGATCTGCGGCAATTAACCCTTGATGCACCTGAGGGGTTAACTGCCGCTGATCGCAGCCACCTGTCAGAGGTCGGGTGCTGGCAATGTGTTTCTTCCACCGGCTTTATTTGTATATTAAACGTTAATTATCATTGGTGCTGCAGTGCGCCCTCCCCCGTCCCCCCCACAGTATTAAAATCATTGGTGGCAGTGGCCACAGAGTCCCCTCACCTCCTCTCATTGGCGGCAGTGGCAGCTTCTGATCAGAGCCCCAGCAGTGTAATCCTGGGGCTCCGATCGGTTACCATGGCAGCCAGGATGCTACTGAAGCCCTGGCTGCCATGGTAAGCTCCCTGCTGCTGTGTGCAGAGGGCAGCAGGGACAGTGTAAGATCTATTAGATCTCTATTACGGTGGATAGAACAAGGGATTAAAAGATCCCAGGTTGTAGCTGTAAGGGGGGAAATAGTTATTAAATAAACTGTAAAAAAAAAAAATTTAAAAAATACACCAAAATAGTATAAATCACCACCCCCTTTCCCAATTTTACATATAAAATATATAAACCATAAATAAATAAAATATTACATATCGCCACCTCCAAAAAGTCCAGAATAAAATTTTTTAGGGTACATTCACACGACCATATAATTTTATCCGCATCAGTTACGCATTTTGCGGAATAGATGCAGATCCATTCATTCCTATGGGTGAATAAAATGTGCGGACAATATTCAGTATGTTGTCCGCATCCGTGTTTCCGCATTTCTCGTCAGAAAAAATATGAAGCTTGTACTACTATTGTCCTCAGTCCCATTCAAGTCAATGGCTCCGCAAATTGCGAAAGACATATGGAAACCATTCCGTATGTCATCCGTTTTTTGAGGATCCGTTTCCATGTAATTGATGTCCCTGCTCCCTGAATGCACGTGGCTTTTTTTGGTGTTTTTATCTTTTTTACGGTATCGAAACCGAATCAAAATTTTGGCATCAAAACAACCCTAGTAAAAAGTTTATTTCAGTAATGCAACTTAAAAAGTGAAACTAATATATGAGATAGACTCGTTACATGCAAAGTGAGATATTTCAAGCCTTTATTTGTTATAATTTGGATGATTATGGCTTATAGCTTATGAAACCCCAAAGTCACAATCTCAGGTACTCTTTGCTCAGGGGTATGGATTAATTAGCTGACTAAAGGGGCAACCCTTTGAGCCTAGAATATTGAAACTTTTCACAATATTCAAATTTTAAGCTGCATTAATGCAATTCCTTTTAAGTTGCATTACTGAAATAAATGGACTTTTGCACGATATTCAAATTTTTCTATTTTTACTTGTATACTAATGAATTATCCTGAGAATAGGTCATCAGTATCCCGACACTAAACAATCCCTTTAAGATGTATTTCAGTTACATTGAAACAGAAATGTAAAGTACGATAATTTGTGTTATAAAACTACAGTTTATTATTGGATGGTACTAGCTGGTACATATTCTGATTTAATGTATGTTTTCAGCTGGTTAATGCAATTTCCTTATTGTATATGCTGCAGATTGCTGAGCCAAACAATGAAAGATCACTTGGTCAGGGTGGGAAATGAAGCTGAATTTATCCTGAGCAGACAGCGTGCAGAGGAAATACATAGACATGCAGAGTTTGAGGTAAGTCTAATGTCCGTTAAACATATAGTAAATGCTTGTTTTCCATATACCGTATTTTTCGCCCCCATAAGACGCACTCCCGCCCCCCCCAAAAAAGTGGGGGGGGAAATGCCCCTGCGTTTTATGGGGAGAATGCTTCCATTTTACATCGCAGTCTGCGATGCTGCAGCATCGCGGACTGCAATGTATGAGCCGGGAGAGAGGAGGGGCTGGAGTCCTGAACTAGGAGCGGGGCCCGGTGCAGTCACTGTACTCTTACACCGGGCCCCGCCGCTCACCGCAGTATTTATAAACATTAATCCTTATCCTGTTAATAAGTTTAACTAAAGCTGCGCTCTCCCCGTTCCCCTGTGTCCCCACAGCACTTACGAACAAGCTTCCATAGCAGGCAGAGCGGACGGCAGCAGTAACGTCACTCACTGATGTCGAGCTCCTGCCCCTCCCACTTTATGAATGAAGCAGGCGCGCGACGTCAGTGAGTGACGTTACTGCTGCCGTCCGCTCTGCCTGCTATGGAAGCTTGTTCGTAAGTGCTGTACTGATACAGGGGAACAAGGGAGAGCGCAGCTTTAGGTAAACTTATTAACAGGATAAGGATTAATGTTTATAAATACTGCAGTGAGTGGCGGGGCCGGTGTATTGGGGGACACTGTTATGAGAGGGATCTGTGGATGACATATAGCAGTGTCATCCACAGATCCCCCCCCATGACAGTGCCATCCACAGATTCCCCGCCCCATGACGGTGCCATCCACAGATTCCCCGCCCCATGACGGTGCCATCCACAGATTCCCCGCCCCATGACGGTGCCATCCACAGATTCCCCGCCCCATGACGGTGCCATCCACAGATTCCCCGCCCCATGACGGTGCCATCCACAGATTCCCCGCCCCATGACGGTGCCATCCACAGATTCCCCGCCCCATGATGGTGCCACATGCACAGATGCCCCCCATGACGGTGCCACATGCACAGATGCCCCCCATGACGGTGCCACATGCACAGATGCCCCCCATGACGGTGCCACATGCACAGATGCCCCCCATGACGGTGCCACATGCACAGATGCCCCCCATGACGGTGCCACATGCACAGATGCCCCCCATGACGGTGCCACATGCACAGATGCCCCCCATGACGGTGCCACATGCACAGACCACCATTAATTCAAAACCCACCAAAAGCAGACCTTTTGGTTAAAAATATATTTTTTATTTTCCTCCTCAAAAACCTAGGGTGAAAAATACGGTACTACTTTGCCATGTTGTGCACTTCGTAGTGCAGCTGGAGAGATTGTAAAAGTAGTAACCTATCTACGGTTAAATAGACCATTATTCCATTAATTATTTGGGATGTGAATGACGAGCCCAGTTTGGAGTTATCCAACCCCCAATATAGATTTACAAACAGCAGGCAATCCTATAAAATAACAAGAGGCGTGATAACTTATCAATCCACTGCTGTTTTGGTGCTGATGCTTCCTTGGTCCTCCGACAGTCTCTGTTTTCCGCTCTCCAGCAGTGACTGCGTGTCATGTGACTTCTGCAGCAAGTCTCTACCTATGCGCTATTGACACCACTGAGGTCATCGCTGCGCCCCTTGATTGGCTGCAGCAGTCACAACCCTCTATGACACAACATTGAAGCTGGAAGAATAGAGACTGCAATGGGAGTCTGGAGATGTTTAGTAGAGCAGCAGGGAACTTATAATTTGAATGTTACTTATGTTATTTTATGATTATCAGCTGTTGGGAGGAGCAAAACATTTTAAGGGGTTGCCCCCTGCCTTGAATGTTTAACAATCCAACAAATCCTACGAAATCCTATTTTTTTTCTATTTTGTTTAGTGCTTTCCTGAGATGTAGTTCCAGTTGACTTTGTTTTGTAGTTTTTCTTTTTTTCCTGTGGCATCTTAAAATGTGCAACTCGATTAATGCTATCCGTTACACATGTGTCTATTATACTTTGACATGTACCTCACCTTCGTAAAAATGTACTGACATATTGTACTGTAGAAATGTATTATTTTCGACAGATAAGAGAATCAGATTTTATGATTCATTTAAATACATTAAATATTCCAAAATGAATTATTTTGTGTTTGAAGTGGAAAATAAAAAAATGCTACTGGTTGTTTTGTCTTCACATCACTTCTCTGGGGATGATGGGCATCAGGAACAGCCCTGTCCATGGAGCCTAGATAGCCATTTCAGCTAGACTTGGAAAGGAAGCTTTGGTGGTCAAGGGAAGCTTAAAGGATGATGACTTTAAGAGATATATAACTAATGGTGAATACTGTGGAGAAACCCAAAAGTTCTTAGAAGAAAAAAAGGTCGTATATCTTTGCAGTCAGCAATTTGACACTTGGTGACTGTGGTCCCAGTGGACGGCACAGTTCTGAATGTAAGATCAAGTAGGTCATTATTGAAAGGACATGGGTAAGGTGAATGCAGGCACGTTGATCCATAAGCTCAGAGATGAGGGTAAGTAGAAATAGGTCAAGGGTTAGAAAGAGAGATGAGATCAATTGAGATTTTCTTTACTATTTATGTATTCTAGTCGACCATTTTACAAACCTATGGGAATCTACAAGTAGAATCTGAAGAGCATGAATTGGTAGATTTGGGCTTTGATTAATGGCAGGGATGAATTGCTGATGGTTACCTTAAAATTGGATCAAGATAACAGGTTCTAGATGTTGGAGACAGATGCACAGTGGCTACATTTAATACTCTACATGGGAAAAAAATATGCCGTAAGATACTCAATATGTGGGATTCCGGTTTTCTTTCTCGCAACAGTAAATTTTGGTTAGGAACAGTTTGTTCAGTGTATCTATTGAGGTAGGCCCAAGCACAATATTGGGAAATTTCAATTGTTTTTGGAACACCAGTTTTACTATAAGGCCTCTTTCACACTTGCGTTGTCTGGATCCGTCGTGCACTCCATTTGCCGGAGGTGCCTGCCGGCAAATGGAGAGCGCCCCATGCGCATGGATGACGTGATCCATGCGACACGTCATCCATGCATGTGGGGCGCCCTGACGTCACTCTGAAGCGCCCCAGGAGCCGCACGGACGGTAAGTATACTGCTCCCCCGCTCCCCACTACACTTTACCATGGCAAACAGGACTTTAGTGTCCTTGCAGCCATGGTAACCATTCAGAAAAAGCTAAACGTCGGATCCGGTAATGCGCCGAAACGACGTTTAGCTTAAGGCCGGATCCGGATTAATGCCTTTCAAGGGGCATTGATTCCGGATCCGGCCTTGCGGCAAGTGTTCAGGATTTTTGGCAGGAGTAAAAAGCGCAGCATGCTGCAGTATTTTCTCCGGCCAAAAAACGTTCTGTTCCGGAACTGAAGGCATCCTGATGCATCCTGAACGGATTTCTCTCCATTCAGAATGCATTGGGATAATCCTGATCAGGATTCTTCCGGCATAGAGCCCCGACGACGGAACTCTATGCCGGAACACAACAACGCAAGTGTGAAAGAGCCCTTAGCTGTGTGTTAAATCGAAAACCATGTCACATGACTAATCGCTAGTCTGCCTTATTATGAAGTCTTCTCTTGGATCATACACTGCTCAAAAAAAATAAAGGAAACACAAAAATAACACATCCTAGATCTGAATTAATTTAATATTCTTCAGAAATACTTTGTTCTTTACATAGTTGAATGTGCTGACAACAAAATCACACAATAATAAAAAAAATGGAAATCAAATTTTTCAACCCATGGAGGTCTGGATTTGGAGTCACACTCAAAATCAAAGTGGAAAAACACACTACAGGCTGATCCAACTTTGATGTAATGTCCTTAAAACAAGTCAAAATGAGGCTCAGTAGTGTGTGTGGCCTCCACGTGCCTGTATGACCTCCCTACAACGCCTGTGCATGCTCCTGATGAGGTGGCGGACGGTCTCCTGAGGGATCTCCTCCCAGACCTGGACTAAAGCATCTGCCAACTCCTGGACAATCTGTGGTTAGTGTTGAGCGAACTTGTGTTTTAAGTTCGGCGTCTAAAGTTCGGGTTCGGGTTATCGAAGAATCGCGTTATGGATTCTAAATTCCGTTATGGTCCGTTGTAGCGGAATCCACAACGCGATTCTTCGATAACCCGAACCAGAAATTTAGACGCCGAACTTAAAACACAAGTTCGCTCAATACTATCTGTGGTGCAACGTGACGTTGGTGGATAGAGCGAGACATGATGTCCCAGATGTGCTCAATTGGATTCAGGTCTGGGGAACGGGCGGGCCAGTCCATAGCATCAATGCCTTCGTCTTGCAGGAACTGCTGACACACTCCAGCCACTTGAGGTCTAGCATTGTCTTGCATTAGGAGGAACCCAGGGCCAACCGCACCAGCATATGGTCTCACAAGGGGTCTGAGGATCTCATCTCGGTACCTAATGGCAGTCAGGCTACCTCTGGCGAGCACATGGAGGGCTGTGCGGCCCTCCAAAGAAATGCCACCCCACACCATTACTGACCCAATGCCAAACCGGTCATGCTGGAGGATGTTGCAGGCAGCAGAACGTTCTCCACGGCGTCTCAAGACTCTGTCACGTCTGTCACATGTGCTCAGTGTGAACCTGCTTTCATCTGTGAAGAGCACAGGGCGCCAGTGTCGAATTTGCCAATCTTGGTGTTCTCTGGCAAATGCCAAACGTCCTGCACGGTGTGGGGCTGTAAGCTCAACCCCCACCTGTGAACGTCGGGCCCTCATATCACCCTCATGGAGTCCGTTTCTGACCGTTTGAGCAGACACATGCACATTTGTGGCCTTGAAGTCATTTTGCAGGGCTCTGGCAGTGCTCCTCCTGTTCCTCCTTGCACAAAGGCGGAGGTAGCGGTCCTGCTGCTGGGTTGTTGCCCTCCTACGGCCTCCTCCACGTCTCCTGATGTACTGGCCTGTCTCCTGGTAGCGCCTCCATGCTCTGGACACTACACTGACAGACACAGCAAACCTTCTTGCCACAGCTCGCATTGATGTGCCATCCTGGATAAGCTGCACTACCTGAGTCACTTGTGTGGGTTGTAGACTCCGTCTCATGCTACCACTAGAGTGAAAGCACCGCCAGCATTCAAAAGTGACCAAAACATCAGCCAGGAAGCATAGGAACTGAGAAGTGGTCTGTGTTCACCACCTGCAGAACCACTCCTTTATTGGGGGTGTCTTGCTAATTGCCTATAATTTCCACCTGTTGTCTATCCCATTTGCACAACAGCATGTGAAATTGATTGTCACTCAGTGTTGCTTCACAGTTTGATTTCACAGAAGTGTGATTGACTTGGAGTTACATTATGTTGTTTAAGTGTTCCCTTTATTTTTTTGAGCAGTGTATTTTAGTTTCTAGGGTTGTAGGTTTAAAAGTAATTAGAAACTAAGGGGGCTGGCCCATCTCATTTATCATTTTCTACACCAGTTTTAGGCATAGAAAATTATCTAAATTTACTCAAGCAAGGGAGCTGGCATAGATTTAGGCCAGCGGTGAATGTGCCTAAACTATGTAGAGGCCCGCGCCTCTTCATAACTTAGGCACATAATGCGCCAGTGCTAGGAGTATTAAGACCGGCCTCTAAAGCACCTGTCTTAATAAATCACCCCATAAATGTAAGACATTAGGTCTACAAATGAAAGGGAGTAGAATGCTATTGACCTATCCTCAGAATTGGTTGAGTTCTTATTGATTGGGGTCCAACTTCCATCACTGCCACAGATTAGGCTACTTTCACACTAGCGGCACGGACCTCCGGCAAGCTGTTCCGTCGGGTGAACAGCCTGTCGGATCCATCCTGCCGCTAGTGACCGTGTGCATCGCCCCCATCATAGTCAATGGGGACGGAGCTGCAGTCCGGGGGCACACGGTCACTAGCAGCAGAACAGATCCGACAGGCTTTTCACCCGACGTAACAGCCTGCCGGAGGTCCGTGCCGCTAGTGTGAAAGTAGCCTTAGCTGTTTGAGGAGGCTATGGTGGTTTTTAGAGGCTGTGCTTGGTATTGCAGCCGTAGCCAAATCATTTGAATAGGACTGAGCTGCATGTAGTCCATGTGACCAATGGCCTAGGAAGAAGCTACAGTGCTCACCAGAGTACTGCAGTCTCTTCAAACAGATGATCGCGAAGTGTGCTGAAATTTGGACCTCCACCAAGGTCTTCAGTGTCCTACTCCTGAAAAACCCCTTTAAACAATAGACACATATCCAGTAGGTTTTAGATTTTTATTTTTTTTGTTAGGTAGCATATATTGGCATTCTACATTATTTTATGCAGCCCCATACAGATGTATAGTTAAAAAAAAAAATATATATAATAATCTCGAAAATATAAAAGTCCCCAATGGTCTTTTCTGACCTTTTGAGGGACATACCATAGAAAGTTAAAAAAATAAAAAATAAATGTTTAAATGTGCCACCACTGCAATTACCACTGGACCTGCATCAGTCATATGCTATTCACATGACAGCTGCAGCCAGTTACTGGCCTCAGTGGTCACGTGTTAATGTATGTGTGCTAAAAACAGCTACATTTTATCTGTCCATAAGGCCCAAAATACTCTGAACCTGAACCAGTTAGGGTACTTAAACACTAGCGTTTTTCTTTTCCGGCGCTGAGTTCCGTCCTAGGGGCTCAAATCCGGTAAATAACTGATCAGTTTTAACCTAATGCATTCTGAGAGGAGAGTAATCCGTTCAGGATGCATCAGGATGTCTTCAGTTCAGTCTTTTTGATTGATCAGGCTTTTCAGAAAACCGTATGCTGTATTCTTACCTCCGGCCAAAAATCCTGGACACTTTGAACGCAGGATCCGGTCTTTTTCTCATTGACTTGCATTAACGCCGGATCCGGCGCCGTGTGTTCAGTCAAACCGGATCTGGCTTTTGCATGTTAAACCCGAAAAATTTGAAAAAAAAAGTCCATAAATGGCGGATCCGTTTTTTCCAATGCATTTTTTCATTGATCAAAATCCTGATCAGGATTCAAATGTAATCCGTTTTCACACGTTTTTCCGGATCCGGCGGGCAGTTCCGGTGTCGGAATTGAATGCCGGATTTAAACAACGCTACTGTGAAAGTAGCCTTAACCACCTCAGCTCCCCTAGCTTAAACACCCTTAATGACCAGACCACTTTTTACACTTCTGACCTACCCTACTTTCACCATTTATTGCTCGGTCATGCAACTTACCACCCAAATGAATTTTACCTCCTTTTCTTCTCACTAATAGAGCTTTCATTTGGTGGTATTTAATTGCTGCTGACATTTTAACTTTTTTTGTTATTAATCAAAATTTACAGATTTTTTTATTTTTTTCTTTGCAAAAAAAACGACATCCATATATAAATTTTTCTCTAAATATATTGTTCTACATGTCTTTGATTAAAAAAAAAATGTTTGGGTAAAAAAAAAAAATGGTTTGGGTAAAAGTTATAGCATTTACAAACTATGGTACAAAAATTTGAATTTCCGCTTTTTGAAGCAGCTCTGACTTTCTGAGCACCTGTCATGTTTCCTGAGGTTCTACAATGGCCAGACAGTACAAACACCCCACAAATGACCCCATTTCGGAAAGTAGACACCCTAAGGTATTCGCTGATGGGCATAGTGAGTTCATAGAACTTTTTATTTTTTGTCACAAGTTAGCGGAAAATGTTTTTTTTTTTTTTTCTTACAAAGTCTCATATTCCACTAACTTGTGACAAAAAAGAAAAACTTCCATGAACTCACTATGCCCATCACGAAATACCTTGGGGTGTCTTCTTTCCAAAATAGGGTCACTTGTGGGGTAGTTATACTGCCCTGGCATTTTAGGGGCCCAAATGCGTGCGAAGTAGTTTGAAATCTGTAAAAAATGGCCGGTGAAATCCGAAAGGTGCTCTTTGGAATGTGGGCCTCTTTGCCCACCTAGGCTGCAAAAAAGTGTCACACATCTGGTATTGCCGTACTCAGGAGAAGTTGGGCAATGTGTTTTGGGGTGTCATTTTACATATACCCATGCTGGGTGAGATAAATATCTCGGCAAAAGACACCTTTTCCAATTTCTTTATACAAAGTTGGCATTTGACCGAGATATTTCTCTCACCCAGCATGGGTATATGTAAAATGACACCCCAAAACACATTCCCCAACTTCTCCTGAGTACGGCGATACCAGATGTGTGACACTTTTTTGCAGCCTAGATGCGCAAAGGGGCCCACATTCCTTTTAGGAGGGCATCTTTAGACATTTGGATCCCAGACTTCTTCTCACGCTTTAGGGCCCCTAAAATGCCAGGGCAGTATAAATACCCCACATGTGACCCCATGGTGGTCGATCCCAACAAAAGGGACCACCAGAGGACCAGGTAGCAGGTATATTAGACGCTGTTATCAAAACAGCGTCTAATATACCTGTTAGGGGTTAAAAAAAATCGCATCTCCAGCCTGCCAGCGAACGATCGCCGCTGGCAGGCTGGCGATCCACTCGCTTAGCGCGCGTTCACAGGAAATCTCGCCTCTCGCGAGAGGATGCGTATATGCGTCCACCCAGAATAGCAGGGCCGCCGCCAGGACGCAATCCTGCATACGGCTGTCCTGAGGCGGTTAAACAGTAAAAAAAATAATGTCTACGTTAGTGCTCCTTATGATAGTGCTGATGCTTTGCGCTAGTTGGTTGGTTAATGTTGTTGCAGGTAAAAGAGAAGATACATGTCTGTCATTTTCATTGCTTTTCATACAGTGTTTATTCAGGCCACATGCTCATGCTGGGCATTGTATGCTGAAATCTCTGTACTTGATCTATAGTTACCATGTCATTCAGATATTTTCTGTGTGTGGCTTTGTGATATAAACAGGCAGCTTGTTTCACGTGCCCCATGAAGAGAGCTGACGACAGTCCTGCAGAGATGAAATGGCTTCTCTTCTTCAATCACTACAGAAGTATTGAGTAAGGGCTTAGCAACTTGATCTAGGGATTATCTTTGCACTTTCATGTTTTCTGTGTGTGTGTGTGTGTGTGTACTATTCTTTTTCCTGGGCCATCTTAACCCCTTAGGGACCCATGACTTATCGGTACGGCATGGTTCCCGAGTCCTTAAGGACCCATGACGTACCGGTACGTCATGTGTTGTTCCGATCACTGCCGCCCGGCAGGCGGTGATCGGAGCCTGGTGCCTGCTCAAATCATTGAGTAGGCACCTTGGCTAAAAGCGCGGGGGCCCCCCCCCGTCCGGGCGATCGCCGCAAACCGCAGGTCAATTCAGCGGGTCCCCATGCGGCTGTAGGGGGGGACCCGATGGCATGGAAGGCAGCGCGATGCCTAAGGAAGGCATCGTGCTGCCTTCCGGTGACGAGCCTGTGAGATCCAGCCCCCTGGATCTCACAGGCAGGAAGCTGTATGAGTAATACACACTGTATTACTCATACAGCCAATGCATTCCAATACAGAAGTATTGGAATGCATTGTAAAGGATTAGAACCCCAAAAGTTCAAGTCCCAAAGTGGGACAAAAAATAAAGTGAAATAAAAAAGTAGAAAAAATAAAGTTTTCCCCCCAAAAAATTTTAAGTTTCAAGTAAAAATAAACAAAAACGTCATTCTTCCCGAATAAAGTAAAAAAAAAAAAAAAGGTAAAAAAATAGGGGGGGGGGGGGGGGGGAGGAGGAGAAGTATACATATTAGGTATTGACTACATTTTACCAGTGTCATGAAGTACAATATGTGACGAAAAAACAATCTCAGAATGGCCTGCATAAGTCAAAGCGTTTTTAAAGTTATCAGCACTTAAAGTGACACTGGTCAGATTTGCAAAAAATAGCCTGGTCCTTAAGGTGAAATAGGGCTGAGTCCTTAAGGGGTTAAGTTCAAACTCAACATACAATGACTCAGATTCAACCAATCAACACGGCCATTTCTCTGGTAAAACACTTTTATTGGTTGTCTAGTAGCTCCTCTGTTACTAAATGTTCTGTACTGCCTCCTGACACTGCCAGGATGAGCTGCTCCTTTGGACACAAGTTGAGGGTCAATGTCATATATATTTTTTTTCTGGTACATGTATGTACCCCACAAGACCCTGAATATGCTCCTGTCATCACCATCAAAAGTTGTTTACAGCTTCTAGCATCTATTCCTGACCTTTTCACTTAAAGAGCTTTTCCTGCAAATCAGTGGGGGTCCAAGACCCAGCATCCCTGGCAATAAGCCGTTTCAAGGAGCCGCTACTCTCACCCGAACAATGGTGAGCGATGCAGTCTCCCGGAAGCTTTCCAAGGACAGTGCCGTACATCGTATAGTGGCAGTGCTTGGTATTGCAGTGAAAAAGCAACAAAAAGATAGATGGATATACCCCAGGGTCACGCTAGTTTGTTGTAGCTATGAGAAAGAGGGGAGGTGATAACTTAAAAAACAATATTTTATTATTGTTTGTTAAAAAATGCTCAAATAGGAATATACAGACTTTGTTAAAAAATGCTCAAATAGGCATATACAGACTTTGTCCAATTTGGTGACTTAATTGCAAATACAAGTATAGGGTGTGGGATAGGTGGGGGGGGGGGGGCAATTGTCATGAAATGGGAGTATCTTGTTAAGGTCAGGGTCCAAAGATAGTATAGGCCACTAATTCTTAAGGATCTCTCTAACTTCTTTGTTGGCTATATCATATGTAGAGATTAAGCGAATATAATGCGAGTCCGGAGGTCCCACAGTTCTCGGGATAAGGAGATCACTCCTATCACATGACTCAGCCTGTTTAAACCCGCTCCTCAAAATTGATTGAGGATAGCCTCTTGCCTGAAGTCTGTTATAGAGTTCTTTTTTGGTATACCTCTCTTCAATGTGGGTGGATGGTAACTGTCCCAATGAAGAATACAGTATTATTGGTGGCAGTGGGTTTGTGACATACAGAGGTAGATGGTCGATCATCCTGTTTTACAATTGAGACCCAAAAAGGTTAAGGAATTCATGTTTGTCTCATAGGTAAAAGAGAGACCTATTTTCATTATTATTAAGCATATTAACCAATTGGTGGAAATCCTGCCTACTCCCATTCCATATAAGAAAAATATCGTCGATATAACGGGTCCAAAAGGATATGTTATCATTCCAACATGTCAGATTATCGGGGAAGACAATTGGGTCCTCCCACCAGCCCAGGAAGAGATTTGCATACAAGTCCCCCTGAGCTGGTGGTAAAAGGACCCATTAAACAGAAAACAATATTGTGTCAAAGTGAAATTCAGGAGGTTCAGGATAAATTGGTTATGTTTATTAAATTGTATACCCCTGCTGCTCAAATTGTGAGAGATAGCAAGGAGACCCTTTCAATGTGGAATAGATGTATATAATGATTCAACGTCAATGCTAGCAAGAATGCATGAAGGATCAACTGATATTGATTCAATCTTACGAAGTCAGTCCATTGTATCTCTCGTGTATGATGGAAGAGAGGAAACAAAACCTCTCAAAACTCTGTCCAAATAAATGCCACAATTGTGGGTCAAAGAGTTAACATCGGATACAATAGATCGACCTTTTAGAGGGTAAAGGCCTTTGTGGACTTTCGGCAAGCCATAGAAAGTCGCAATCTGTGGTGATTTTGGAAATAAAAAATTATACTCTGCTTCATTTAATTACTGCCTCTTTTAGACCCTCACCCAAAATATATTTTAATTCCAAAAGGAACTTGGTAGAGGGATCAGAGGGGAGTATCTGATAACTATTATGGTCACCCAAAAGGTCAAGGCACATTTTTTGAAATAAGTTTCCACCTTTTATCAGATGGTTTTAAAATAATCTCATTGTCCTTTTCTAGACTCTTAAGGGCATTTAATTCATTTTTGGATAAATTATGACGGTGACCCTTATTAATTTTTAATTGTTCAAGCTCCAGAGTAACCTTTCTCAAACAAAATATCAATATGTTCAGAGTTGACTGGATGAGATAATTTGGTACTGGTAGGGCACAAATCTGTAAAGGGACCTTCATCCGGAGTTCTCGAGCCCTCTTCCCAAAGATCCACTAGGACCTGTAAATCAGGGAAGTCACTCGAGTCAACTCTTAGCTGTTCACATGTCTGCTTGGTCGAGTTCTGAAAGAACTTATGTTATTTGTGTCTCCTACAGAAGAGATGTAAGTCTTTGACCCACGTGAAAGGGTCAAAGCTTGTTGTAGGTACAAACGAAATTCCCCTCTGTAGGAGAGCAATCTCTGTTTCATTCAAGACATGTGATGATAAATTAACTATTTGCAAGGTGTCATTTGGGGGAGATTGTCACTCCCTTTTGTCCGGTCCCTTAACCTGATTGTTGCTTAAAAAAGGCTGTGGGTTGATACTTGAAACAGTTAATGATGATGAAGAGGAGGAACTGAGAGGACTCTCCCCCCCACCATATTTCCTCGCTGTCTGCCCCATTTTTGCCACTTTTTGCCTGTTCTTCTTTGATTTGAATTATTTTTTGGATAACTGACCTTCTTATAAGGGCTCGTTCACATGACCGTTTGTGTCCCGTTCCCGTATTGCTGACCACATTTGCGGATCCGCAATACACGGGCACCGTTCCGTTGTCATTCCGCATCACGGATGCGCACCCATTCATTTCAATGGGTCCGCAAATCCGGAGATGCGGAACGGAACACTACGGAGTGCTTTCTGGGGTTCCGTTCCCTGCCTCCGCACAGCAAAAAGATAGAACATGCTCTATCTCCTTGCGGAACGGGTCTGCGATCCCCATGCGCCTGCCCCACAGAAGGTGCCCGTGCATTGTGGACCACAATTTGCGGTTCACAGCACAGGACACCAACGGTCGTGTGAACGAGCTCTAAGATCGAGAGGTTTCTGAATCCGAGAGATCAACCTCAGATGACGAAATCTCAGATTGTTTGGATACCCTGTTTATTGTCAAAATTATAGGCCTTATTTTCTTTGAAATCACTCAGGTCTCTTATAAACTGTCTGTTTACTTTCTTTCAAAAGTGTTTGGAATTTCTCCACTGATGTCTGGAGAGATGTTTCCCTTTTGGTGAATTCTGTGTCGGTTTTAAATTTTAAAGCGGAATCAATCAGGTCCTTTAAACTATTTGATGTTTTTTCAAATACCTTCTTCTCTTCTTCCAGAAGAAGTGTCATTCATTTTAATAAGCTATGTGTGAGTTCCTGTTCCCAATTCTATATTATTACTATTATCTATTTGACTATCATTGTGAGCATTATTTTTATTTTCCCTACACTACAGCATTTGAAAGCTTCTTTCCTCAGTCCTCTTCCCAGCATCACCCCCTGATGAACCCTGCTTTAGGGGGAAGTGTCGGGTGCAGGGATTATTACCATATTTTGTAGGGCTTTTTAGGGTGTTAGTAGGATAGGAAGGAGGACAGGGAGTCCTTACCCTCAGGGGGTGACCTTGGTCTGAGGGCCTATTTAGGGCTGTCTAGGGAGAGATATTCCCATTTTATGACAATTGCCCTCCACCTATCCTAAACCCTATACTTGTATTTACAACTGAGTCACCATATTGGACAAAGTCTGTATATGCCTACATGAGCATTTTTTTTAAACAAATAATAATAAAATATTGTTGTTTTTTTAGGATTTTTATTTATTTATCATAGCTTATTATTGAAGTTTATCCACATTGACTTGAATGAGACTGAGCTTTAACGGACCAATGTGCAGTGATGTCACTGGCCTAGGTATGCACTCAAGTTATAATGGTTTCAACATACAGTGGTCATCCTGGAACCTATTAATATTGTAACTTGATGGAACACTGTGTGTGTGTGTGTGTGTATATATATACAAGATCTTCATTCCTTTAAAGGGGTTGTGCTAAGTTTTGAAGTTATCCCCCAGAATAACTTCACACAGGACAGGGCATAACGAACTGATGGGTAGGGGGTCACACCACTGCTACCCCTCCAAATCCCGAGAACGGGTGTCCCTTTTTCCTGATCTTATGGAGTGGCAGAGTGGGCATGCTCGCTGACACTCCATTTATTTTCTTTGGGTCTACATTGCTCAGCTATTTCCGGTGGTCCCATAGAGAATAAATGGAGTGAAATGGTGCATGCTTGACCTACCGCTTCATCAGATTGGTGGAAATGGACCCCAGTTATCAGGATTGGTGAGGGTACCAGTGGTAGGACCCCCACTAATCAGTTAGTTATTCTCTATCCTGACACTGACAGTTATTCAGTGTGATTTGTATGTGACTTGGAAGTTTAAAAAGCCTCATCCAGACGACCTGTGGTAAATTCAAATTCAATAGACATGATTTGAAAAGATACACCCCTGCCTACAAAAGGTTTCACCGCTGACAACATATCTCAGACCAAAAACCAAGCCATGAGGAGGAAAGAACTGCATGTAGAGATCCGAGACAAGATTTTATGCAGGCACAGATCTGGAGAAGGGGTACAAGGGAGCACTGAAGGTTCATAAGTGCACAGTGGCCTCCATATTTCTTAAATGGAAGAAGTTTGGAACCACCAGAACTCTACATATTTCTCACAAGCCTTACCAAACTAAGTAATTGGGAAACAAGAGCCTTGGTAAGAGAGGAAACCAATAATCCAATGGTCACTCTGGCTGAGCTCAAGAGACCCTGTGAGGAGATGGTAGAAACTTCCAGAAGGTCAATAGTCACTGCA
The DNA here is from genome assembly GCF_905171765.1 of Bufo bufo. Lineage (NCBI taxonomy): Eukaryota > Metazoa > Chordata > Amphibia > Anura > Bufonidae > Bufo > Bufo bufo. The sequence continues at coordinate 652,151,891 of NC_053390.1, read as the reverse complement.
GCATTCCACCAATCAGGGCTTTATGGCAGGCTGGCAAGAAAAAAACCTTTCCTCCGTAAAAGACACATGAAAGTTTGCAAAAAACAAAACAAAAAAAAACACCTAAATGACTGTTAGGAAGTGGATTCTCTGGTCTGATAAAACCAAGATTTAACTTTTTGGCATCAGTTATAAGCGTCATGTTTGGAGGAAACCAGGCACTGTCCAATACCATCCCTACAGTGAAGCATGGTGGTGGCAAAATCATGCTGTGGGGGTGGTTTTCAGTGGTTGAGACAGGGAGACTGGTCAGAGTTGAGAGAAAGTTGAATGGGGCAAAGTACAGATGTTCTTAATGAAAATCTGATCCAGAGTGGACCTCAGCCTGGGCTGAAGGTTTACATTCCAACAAGAAAATTAACAAAAGGATCTGCAGGGAAGAATGGCAGGAAATACCCATATACAGGTGAGCAGACCTTGTCTTATCATACCCAAGAAGACTGGAGGCTGTAATCGCTGCAAGGGGTGCTTCAACTAAGTCCTGAGTCAAGAGTCTGAATACTTTGCTAATTTATTTAAAAGGAAAAACTAAAATCTTGCATTGACACATATATTAAATATTTCTTTCTGTTTTCACTTAGTCATTATGGGGTACTGAATGCAGAATGAAGGGAAAAAAATTATAATCGAAATATATATATATATATATATATATATATATATATATATATATATATATATATATATATATATATATATATATATATATATTTTTTTTTAGACCACAACATATAACAAAATGATAATATATACAGTACAGACCAAAAGTTTGGACACACCTTCTCATTCAAAGAGTTGTCTTTATTTTCATGACTATGAAGGCATCAAAACTATGAATTAACACATGTGGAATTATATACATAACAAACAAGTGTGAAACAACTGAAAATATGTCATATTCTAGGTTCTTCAAAGTAGCCACCTTTTGCTTTGATTACTGCTTTGCACACTCTTGGCATTCTCTTGATGAGCTTCAAGAGGTAGTCCCCTGAAATGGTCTTCCAACAGTCTTGAAGGAGTTCCCAGAGATGCTTAGCACTTGGCCCTTTTGCCTTCACTCTGCGGTCCAGCTCACCCCAAACCATCTCGATTGGGTTCAGGTCCGGTGACTGTGGAGGCCAGGTCATCTGGCGCAGCACCCCATCACTCTCCTTCATGGTCAAATAGCCCTTACTTTCAAAGTTTTCCCAATTTTTCGGCTGACTGACTGACCTCCATTTCTTAAAGTAATGATGGCCACTCGTTTTTTTTTACTTAGTTGCTTTTTTCTTGCCATAATACAAATTCTAACAGTCTATTCAGTAGGACTATCAGCTGTGTATCCACCTGACTTCTCCTCAACGCAACTGATGGTCCCAACCCCATTTCTAAGGCAAGAAATCCCACTTATTAAACCTGACAGGGCACACCTGTGAAGTGAAAACCATTTCAGGGGACTACCTCTTGAAGCTCATCAAGAGAGTGCAAAGCAGTAATCAAAGCAAAAAGTGGTTACTTTGAAGAACCTAGAATATGACATATTTTCAGTTGTTTCACACTTGTTTGTTATGTATATAATTCCACATGTGTTAATTCATAGTTTTGATGCCTTCAGTGTGAATCTACAATTTTCATAGTCATAAAAATAAAGAAAACTCTTTGAATGAGAAGGTGTGTCCAAACTTTTGGTCTGCACTGTATATCATACATATGAGTGTAATCCATAATCGTATGTTTTTGTGATATACCTGCCTATCTGTGCCCATATCTGACCATATACATGTTTAGCACACATACAAATAATGTATCACAAGTAGCTGCCAGTAAACTCTGCAGTGTCAGTATTTTAACTGAGGATATGTGGTGATAAAAAACTTTTTTTTCTTTGCACCTTAATTCTCATATAATAATTCCAAAATAGAAATACAGCCTCTGACTCTGATGCTAAAATAGTGTCTGTACATTTTGGTAATTATAAGCATTTCCCGCTGTGGTCCTGATTATTATTATTTTTCTCCTTAAATAAAATGCTTTTATTTTCCTATTTGTTAGAATTAATGTTGAAGTAAAAAATATACCAGTAATAATTTCTCTGCAATAATTCCATGTAACATTTGCAAGGTGCATGAAATTTGCCCTTTATTGTTCTGCTAGATTTCATCATGCGTAAAATTCAAAGTTAATCATATTCCTTTCTTGCTGTATATTCTCTTGTAGATGTGATAACACTCAATGGTTTCTTTTCAACTATAGACCTTAGGTTACTTTGTTTTTGATGATTTCAGTTCTGTGTTAATATGCAATAAATCAAAAAGAAAACGCACTAACCTTTTAAGCCTGTAAAGTTTCACATACATAAATCAGGAATGTCTGAGGACAACACATTTCACTTACGCTATACACCAGGGGTACCAGACTAGTTTTACTAAAAGTCCCCTTACCTGGGTTTTTGGTTAGATGAAAGTCCAGGGTGAGTAAATAGTTAAAATATCATTTTGGAAACAATCATCAAGATCTTTTATTTTTTTTTTGTTAGTGGGAAAACCAGACCAAAGTCCAGTTTATTCAGATCAGATCCTAGACCCTGAACTCTTTCAGTCCTGATTACTCCTTTATATAGTGACGCAGCACTACATCATATCAAAAATGGATAACATCTTTATAGGTACATATTAAAGAGATTTTCACAGTTTTTGATATTGATGACTAGAGATGAGCGAATTTCATGTTAGGAAATTTGTTCACGCTTCTTTTGGTGGTAAAAGCAGAATTGCGTTATGGATTCCGTTACCACGGACCATAACACAATTCTATGATGGAATGCCTTTAGAGACCTTCCGTTTTCATTATTCATTCCGTCATAATCGAAGTCTATGGGCTGCATAACGGAAACGGAACGGATCCGTTTTGCAGGCCATAGACTTCTATTATGATGGAATGAATAACAGAATGTCTCTAAAGGCATTCCATCATAGAATTTGCTCATCTCTGTTGATGACCTATCCCAAGGATAGGTCATCACTATCACATTGGTGGTTCGACTCCCGGCACCCCTGCTAGAATTAAAACTAGAATTAACCCTGTACCTTGCATCGATCTAGAGATCTTGCCATTCATTACTCCAATCGCTCTGCTAGATTTATTTCAAGCTGTCTGCTCAGGCCGAGTTTACACTTAAGTTATTTTCATCATTTATTGTGAGTCAATACCAGATGCCTGTGAAAAACACAGAACAGGAGAAGCTCTTTAGATTATATCATATCTTTGAGTAGTTGTCACTACTGGTTTTGGCTCACAATAAGGGCACACAAACTTATTTTTGGTCCGCGTCCGCATTTACTTCAATTGGACAGCACACAGAGACCGTGCCATTGGCAAAATTATAGAACATGTCCTATTTTTGTCCGCATTACGGAGAAGGATAGGACAGTACTGTAGAGGCCAGGACACTCCATTCCGCAAAATGTGGAATGCACACAGCCGCTATCCCTGTTTTGCAAATCCGCAATTTGCACACTGCAAAATAGCCAACGGTCGTATGCATGAGCCCTAACTGATAGAAATAACTGACCAAATAACTGTGAACTCTGAAGTGTGAATTTTCTGATAAAGATCAGGGGGCTGTAACCCTTTTACTGCAGCTCAGCATTTCTACTGCAGCTCAGGTCACATATCCTTTCTGCTGCAGCTCTCTCCCTGTAAGGGTCCATTCACACGTCCGTGGTGTATTGCGGATCCACAATACACCCGGCCGGCACCCCCCTTAGAACTGCCTATTCTTGTCCGCAATTGCGGACAAGAATAGGACATGTTCTATTTTTTTTGCGGAGCAGTGTCCCGGAAGTTCGGGGCCACGCTCCAGAAATGCGGATGCAGAGAGCACATAGTGTGCTCTCCGCATCCCGTTCTGCCCCATTGAGAATGAATGGGTCTGCACCCGTTCCCGATATTGCGGAACAGATGCGGACATGTGAATGGACCCTAACTGGCATAGTTTCTAACAGTAGATACGGCTTGTTGCATTTGATGGATTGAACTAAGCAAGTGCACCCATGCTCACCCAGCTCAGTAGATGGACGTGCATGCTACTGTATTGATTAAACACCAGGGGGTGCCATTATAATGAAGCAAAGAGAATGTCTCATAACTGGAGCATTTTTGTAACTGCAAGTAAATTACAAAAGTATTATATTGACACAACCCATTTTAATTAAGAACACAGACCAGACCCTTAAAATGAATAGCGTTGCCCAGCTCCATGAATGTTTTTTTTAAACGGATTGTAATGCTGTGACAAAGCTTAGAACTTCTCAATCCCTTGCCACTGTCTTGCCAACAGTTCCCAGGTCCCCTATTGGTCTCTGTTCACCAGGCTCCATCAATGACATGTGACCGATGCAGCCAGTCACTGGCTGGAGCGGTGACCTCAGTAAGGCATTTCTTTCATGAATAGCTCCAGTTGTCCACTAGGTGAACCAGCGAAGCAGGGTATGGAAAAGATGAACATTACTCATTTTTTACATTATACCATTGTCCCCAGACTCCTAATGAATGGTACAGCAGTTCCAGCATGTGTCTTGATGCTCTATTTATCTGTATGAGACTGCCAGAAATAGCCCAGCGCTTGTTTCCTGCTGTCTCCAACAGTCCAATGGAGGTGAATGGGGCAGTAGTGAGCATTCTCAACCTGCCAATCCATTCATTATGATCGGTGGGGGTCTTTGCGACTGGATCGAATATAATTATCCCATAGCCTTGATGTAACCAGAAAATACACCTATAAAACAGATGATTATTTTTTCAATCCACCCATTAACCTCAATGGTAAAAATATATAAAAAAATAAATAAATAAACAAAAGATGATTTGAGCTATGTGGGGTTACCTGCTGAAATGTTGCACTTTTTTGGCTGTACCTGCTCAATTAGTAAGAATATTTTTGAGATCTTCCTGTGGTGGTGTGATTTACTTTTCTTCCTGTAGCTCTTTTAGGATTGAAAACTTGGTGGTCATGACCACATCAGGATTGGGTTTGGTGTGGACTCTTTTTATTCATTTATATTAAAGAAAAGAAAAGAAAATAAATAAAACAGCGTTGGAATTTGTAAAAAAAAGAAATCTTATGGAGGATCAGATGGAGAGAGGTGTACTGGTCCCATGAAAAATATTCTACATTTTTCAAACCACCACCTGTGTCTGAATACTCTTGTAATTGCATGTAATAAAATAAAATTCAGTATAGCCCCTGAGTAGGGTTTAGCGAACCCGAACTGTAAAGGAACTTTAGGATTTTTCGTAAAAAGTTCGGGTTCGGTGCTTTCTTGGCGCTTTTTGAAAGGCTGCACAGCAGCCAATCAACAAGTATCATACTACTTGCCCCCAAGAGGCCTTCACAGCCATGCCTACTAATTGCATGGCTGTGACTGGCCAGAGCAGCATGTGACCCAGGCTCTATATAAGCTTGAGTCACGTAGCGCTGCACGTCACTCTGCTGTTACAAGTGTAGGGAGAGGATGCTGCTGGACTTGTGATTTCAGGGAGAGCATAGGAGAGAATCTAACTCGGCGATCTACAGACAAATAGTTGTGTGGGTGCAGGGCACTATCGTTTTACTCTGCCCTGATCTCATTGACCAAAAATACTCACTTTTAGAATTCTGTTAGCTAGGTGGGCTGCGGCGGCAGCCATTTTATGCATGCTCAGTGCACCAGCACTGCATCTAAGCTTTTTGGACATTGCAAATCACCATTTTTTGGGGGGTAAACTACAACATTTGTATTAGTCAGTGTGCATTTTAAGCTAGAAATACACCCATCATTTTCTGGGGTTTGAAAAACACACTTATTTGACAAAAAACACTATTTTCAGGCCTTGCAGTATCAGCACGTGTGAAATTACAGGCTTATATACTGCTGTCAAATTCAGTTGTTAAACAAACAGTCGTTTGGGCTCCAAAAATTTAGTTGGCAGCCTTTGATGCAGATGTCATTGTGAGATACACCCTTAATACATTTGGGTTACATTCAGAGATTTTAAATACCGCCATTTGGTGCACCAATATTGAATTCAGGCCTACAGAGGTTCAGCCCCTGTGAGATACCACCTCTACATACAGGGGTTTGAATTGGGCATTTGAAATGCAGCCATTTGAAATACAGCCCAGGGCTCCAGATGGCGACCAAAATGGTCGCCAATGCGACTTAGAATTTACAAATGGTGTCAAGACTTTTTAGTCTTGTCGCCATTTGCAACTAGACCCGCCACCGCAGCTCTGCAATTGAATACAGCGGCGGGGCACAGGAGATGATAGTTCTCCGCCCCGCCGCCGATGTTCTTCTCAGCAGCGCAGTGGAGAAGGAGTCTCCCTCCCCCTGTGCTGCTGCCCCCGCCGCTGCCAATAAGAAGAGAGAAGGGAGGAGGAGGGGCTGTGGCCACTGCGCCACCAATGAAGAAAACTGACCTGGAATCAAATAGCCGGCACCCGACCTTTGTGACAGGGAGCTGCGATCAGCTGCAGTTGAGTTAACCCTTCAGGTGCGGTACCTGAGGGGTTAACTGCCGCTGATCGCAGCTCCCTGTCACAAAGGTCGGGTGCCGGCTATTTGATTCCGGCACCCACCTCCTGTATTTGTATAAGAAACATTGGTGGCACAGCGCCCCCCCCCCCCAACACCCCAGTATAAGAAACATTGGTGGCTCAGTGGGAAGTGCCAATTAGGGTTAAAAAATAATTTCAAAAAATTAACTCTCCTCCTCCAGTTGATCGCGTAGCTGCCGGTCTCCTGTTCTTTCTTCAGGACCTGTGGGGACGTCACTGAGCTCATCACATGGTCCATTACCATGGTGATGGATCATGTGATGTATCATGTGATGAGCACAGTGATGTCACCACAGGTCCTTTGACAGGTCCTGAAGAAAGAACAGGAGACGATCAATTGGAGGAGGTGAGTTAATTATTTTTTTATTTTTTAACCCTCATTGGCACTGCCCACTGCGCTAACAATGTTTATTATATAGAGGGGGGGGGCGCACTGCGCCACCATTGTTTATTATACTGGGGTGTTGGGGGGGGGGGCGCACTGCACCACCAAGGTTTATTATATTGGGGGGGCGTACTGCACCAATCTTTATTATATTGGGGCGGCGCACTGCGCCACCAATGTTTATTATACTGGGGTGTTGGGGGGTGCACTGCGCCACCAATGTTTATTATACTGGGGTGTTGGAGGGGCGCACTGCGCCACCAATGTTTATTATATTGACCTTCTACTATGCATTCTGTATTAAAGAGTGCTATTATTTTCCCTTATAACCATGTTATAAGGGAAAATAATACAGTGAATAGACTTTCATCCTAGCTACCATGCGTGAAAATCGCACCGCATCCGCACTTGCTTGCGATTTTCACGCAGCCCCATTAACCTCTATGGGGCCTGTGTTGCGTGAAAAACGCACAACATAGAGCATGCTGTGATTTTCACGCAACGCACAAGTGATGCGTGAAAATCACCGCTCATGTGCCCAGCCTCATAGAAGTGAATGGGTCTGGATTTAGTGCGGGTGCATTCTGGTATTTTGAATGCCAGATCCGGCACTAATACATTCCTATGGGGAAAAATGCTGGATCCGGCATTCAGGCAAATCTTCAGTTTTTTTCGCCGGAGATAAAACCGTAGCATGCTGCGGTTTTATCTTTTGCCTGATCAGTCAAAATGACTGAACTGAAGACATCCTGATGCATCCTGAACGGATTGCTCTCCATTCAGAATGCATGGGGATATGCCTGATCAGTTCTTTTCTGGTATAGAGCCCCTAGGACGGAACTCTATGCCGGAAAAGAAAAACGCTAGTGTGAAAGTACCCTAAAATATTAAGTTTAAATCCCCCCTTTCCCAATTTTACATATAAAATATATAAACAATAAATAAATAAACATATTACATAGTGCTGTCCAAACTATTAAATTATTAAAAAATATCTCCTATGCGGTGAGCATTCGCCATTTTTTAGTCACCTTGTCACCCCAAAAAATAGGATAGGACTGTTCTATTATGGGCTGAATGTTTCATAAAATGCACGCGGCTTTTTTTGGTGTTTTTTTTTTTTTTTTTGCGCGGTATTGAGTATCGCAATACTTTTTTATGGTGACAAAAACGAATAAAAATTTTGGTATCAAAACAACCCTACGCCGATCTGATCGGCGTAGCATTGTCACGATACCAAAATTTTGATTCGGTTTAGTCACCATAAAAAAGTATTGCGATACTCAATACCGCGCAAAAAAAAAAAAAACACCAAAAAAAGCCGCGTGCATTTTGCATTTTATGAAACATTTGGCCCATAATAGAACAGTCCAATCCTATTTTTTGGCGACTAAAAATTTGATTTGGCTCCTAAATTTTTCAATTCAGGAGCCAATGGCTACTAGGTATTTTTTTTAGTCTGGAGCACTGCAGCCTTTTTGTGCAAAGATATATTTACTTCAGCCCTACAGAGGTTCAGACCTTGTGAGATACCCCCCCTACATGCAGGGGTTTGAATTAGGCATTTGAAATACAGCCATTTTAAATACCGCCATTTTGTGCAAAGATATATTTACTTCAGGCCTACAGTGATTCAGGGCGTGTGTGATTCCCCCTATACATACAGGGGTTTGAATCAGGCATTTGAAATACAGCCATATGGTGCAAATAAATCTTTAATTCAGGCCTACACTGATTCAGGGCGTGTGTGATTCTCCCTATACATACAGGGGTTTGATTCAGCCATTTTAACCACCTGCCATCTGGGCCATTTGCCCCCTTCCTGACCAGGCCAAATTTTGCAAAACTGACATATCTCACTTTATGTGGTAATAACTTTGGAACGCCTTTATTTATCCAAGTCATTCAGAGATTGTTTTCTCGTGACACATTGTACTTCATGATAGTCATAAATTTGAGTCAAAATATTTCACCTTTATTTATGAAAAAAAAATAAATTTACCCAAAAATTTGAAAAATTCGCAATTTTCTAAATTTCAATTTCTCTGCTTTTAAAACAGAAAGTGATACCTCATAAAATATTTATTATTTAACATTCCCCATATGTCTACTTTATGTTGGCATCATTTTGGAAATGTCATTTTATTTTTTTAGGACGTTAGAAGGCTTAGAAGTTTAGAAGGAATTCTTCAAATTTTTAAGAAAATTGCCAAAACCCACTTTTTAAGGACCAGTTCAGGTCTGAAGTCACTTTGTGGGGCCTACATAGTGGATACCCCCATAAATGACCCCATTGTAGAAACTACACCCCTCAAGGTATTCAAAACCGATTTTACAAACTTTGTTAACCCTTTAGGCGTTCCACAAGAATTAAAGGAAAATGGAGATCAAATTTTTAAATTTCACTTTTTTGGCAGATTTTCCATTTTAATAAAAAATTTTCTTTAACACATCGATGGTTAACAGCCAAACAAAACTCAATATTTATTACCCAGATTCTGCGGTTTACAGAAACACCCCACATGTGGTCATAAACTGCTGTATGGGCACACGGCAGGGCGCAGAAGAAAAGGAACTCCACATGGTTTTTAGATGCCATGTCCCATTTGAAGCCCCCTGATGCACCCTTACAGTAGAAACTCCCAAGAAGTGACCCCATTTTGGAAACTAGGGGATAAGGTGCCAGTTTTATTAGTACTATTTTTGGGTACATATGATTTTTTGATCATTCATTATAACACTTTATGGGGCAAGGTGACCCAAAAAATTGGTTGTTTTAGCACAGTTTCTATTTATTTATTTTTACAGCGTTCACCTGAGGGGTTCAGTCAAGTGACATTTTTATAGAGCAGATTGTTACGGACGTGGCGATACCTAATATGTATACTTTTTCTCATTTATTAAAGTTTTACACAATAATAGCATTTTTGAAACAAAAAAATTATGTTTTAATGTGTCCATGTTCTGAGAGCTATAGTTTTTTTTATTTTTTGAGAGATTTTCTTATGTAGGGGCTCATTTTTTGCGGGATGAGGTGACGCTTTTATTGGTACTATTTTGTAGGACATACGCGTTTTTGATCACTTAGTGTTGCACCTTTTGTGGTGCAAGGTGACAAAAATTGCTTGTTTTGACACTTTTTTTTTTTTTTTTTTACGGTGTTCACCCGAGGGGTTAGGTCATGTGATATTTTTATAGAGCTGGTTTTTACGGACGCGGCAATACCAAATATGTCTATATTTTATTTTATTTTTTCTATTTTTAATTATTTTTTTTTTATTCCTTACTTGGGAACTTTTTTTTTTTTACATGTGAAACTTTTTTGCGCTGTACAGCCTCAGAGCAGGGCTGATTGAGGTCTCTGAGAGACCTCACACAGCTCCTGCACACTCCGGTCACGGCGGTCACATGACCGCCGGGCCGGAACAGGAAGTGCACAGCGCTTCCTTCTCTGCAGACACAGCGCTCGGTGAGCGCTGTGTCTGCAGCGATCTAGAAGGCAGGGACACCTGGGCACTGTCCCTGCCTTGTCTTAGGGTTGCCCTGCTGTCACTGACAGCGGGCAACCCGATCAGCAGCTGCACGATTAGCGTGCAGCTGCACTTTCTGAAAAGACGTTCTGGAACGTCCGTTCAGAAATAGACGTCCACCCATAGGACGTTTATATCCTATGGGCGGACGTGAAGCGGTTAAATACAGCCATTTTGTGCAAAGAAATCTTTAATTGAGGCCTAGTCTGGTTCAGGCCTTACTGTCATTCTTTTTTACTATTAATTAAACACCCATTCAGGGCAAGATCCTAAATTCAAAAAATATGAGGAGAGCGTCAAATAAGGGACGTGGCCCAGGTCGTGGTGCTGCTGGTGGAGCTTCTGCAGGGAGAGGACGTGGTTGATCTGTGCCAGCTACACGCACAAGTGAAATCCCTTCCTCAGGTGCAAGTAGGCGACAAAACCTGCAGCGGTATTTGGTCGGGGCCTAATGCTGCTCTACGAATGGTGTGGCCTGAACAAGTACAGGCGATAGTAGATTGGGTTGCTGACAGTGGATCCAGTTCCTTCACATTGTCTCCCACTGAAAGACGACAGTTGGTACCTGCAGCAGATGTCCATCAGTCTTTCACCTCACCCCCTTGCAAATCAGCCAAGCAGTCTGAGCCCCAAGTCATGCAGCAGTCTCTTCTGCTTTTTGATGACTTTGTTAGCAGGGTTTCCCAGGGCCATCCACCTAGCCCTGCCCCAGAAGTGGAAGAGATTGAGTGCACCGATGCCCAACCACTTATCTTTCAAGATGAGTACATGGGAGGACCATCGCAGCACGTCTCGGATGATGACGAAACACAGGTGCCAACTGCTGGGGCTTTCGAAAGCGTGCAGACCGACAAGGAAGTCAGGGGTGAAGACTGGGTGTGACCGACGTAGTTCGGAGGAAGAGGCGGTGGTCACACAGGTGGAGCAGTATGTGTGCACACGCCTACACGTACTGAATGACGGGTCTGCCCCCTTCAACTTCTGGGTCTCCAAATTGGGCACATGGCCTGAGCTTGCCCTTTACGCCCTGGAGGTGCTAGCCTGCCCTGCAGCCAGTGTATTATCTGAACGTGTGTTTAGCACGGCAGGGGGCGTCCTCACAGACAAGCGCAGCCGCCTGTCCACAGCCAACCTGGACAAGCTCACGTTCATTAAAATGAACCAGGCTTGGATCCCACGGGACTTGTTCGTACCTTGTGCAGAATAGACATTTATACCACCATCAAACATATATTCTTGTGCTCAAGTCAAGTGCAATGATTCTTTGTTTTTTAAATTTTTTTATTTGTCACAATATTTTGGGGGCTACCTACCCCAATAAAAAATAAAAAAAAAACATTGTTGGCTACCTCCTCCTCCTCTATTGCTGCTTCCTCCTACAACACCACATTCACCGCCTCCTCAACCTCCGACTCCATATCCACCTCCTTCTCTGAGTTGCAGGTTAATAATTTGTAATTTTTAGCTATTTTATTTTAAGTAATTTCCCTATCCACATTTTTTGCAGAGCAGTTGCCTTGCTCTTAAGCACTTTTTACTGCCTTTTACATCCCTCTAGCCTTTTCAAGGACAATTTTATAGCCATTTTAATGCAAAAAAGTGCCAATTTTAGTGCCCTAAATTGAAAAAATTCTTATTTTAAATTGTCGGGTGACATTTTACCATTTTTGGCGTATACAAACCCCTGCTGAGCCTGGGTGACAGGGGCCTAAATCTCTCAAAATCCTTTGTTCTATTGCTGGTTGACATGAACCCCCTTTTGCCGTCAATGAACCCCTGCTGTGCATTGCTGACAGGGAACCAAATTTAGTGAAAACATCCGTTACTGATCGGAAGATGCGCGACGCTGCTGATGGCATTCCCACCTGACAGCGGGGGCACAGTGGAAGCACAAGGCGAAGGCCTAGCAGGAGGAAGAGGTCGCCAACGCAGCTGGGGCACCACCAGCACCTGAGAAGGCAGGGTTAGCATGGCCGAAATGTGGAAAAGCTTTGTCAGCCTTGGAGGTGCTGACCTGCCCTGCAGCCAGTGTATAGTGTGAACGTGTGTTTAGCACGGCAGAGAGCATTATCACAGGCTGCAGCCAATGTGGACAAGCTTACGTTTATTAAAATGAACCAGGCATGGATCCCACAGGACTTGTCCGTACCTTGTGCAGAATAGACATTTATACCAGCCTCAACCATTCTTGTACTCAAGTGCACTTATTCTTTGTTTTATTTTGTTATATGTTCCAATATTTTGGGGGATACCCCAATTGAAAAATAAAAAATAACACAAATCAGTGTTGGCTACCTATTCCACCTACACCGCCGCTTCCACCTACACCGCCACGTCAACCTACACCGCCACATCCACCCATCCACCGCCTCCTCAACCTCCTACTCCTAGATCCAGATTATTTTTAATTTTTCTGTATTTTATGTTATTTTAAGTCCTTTCCCTATCCACATTTGTTAGCAGAACAGTTGCCATGCTCTTAAGCACATTTTGATGCCTTTTGCAGCCCTCTAGCCCTTCCAGGACTATTTTAGAGCCATTTTAGTGCCCAAAAGTTTGGTCCCCATTGACTTCAATGGGGTTCGGGGTCAAGTTCGGGTCCCGAACCCGAACTTTTTTTTCAAGTTCGGCCGAACTCGTCGAACCCGAACATCCAGGTGTCCGCTCAACTCTACCCCTGAGTTATTCACTGAAATCTATCTGTATGGCGCCACCTGCGGTTTCCTGTTTTTCTAATTTCTCTTTCCTGCTCACTGCGGTGGAAGCACATGCTCAGTTCCATCCTCCACCTGCAGTAGAAAGATAGTGCAATCCCCCTAAGGTTACTTTCACACTAGCGGCAGGACGGATCCGACAGGCTGTTCACCCTGTTGGATTAGTCATGCCGTTGTTTCGCCGAACTGCCGCTCTGTCCCCATTGACTAGAATGGGGACGGGGCAGAGCTCCGGCGCAGCACGGTAGTGCACGGCGAAAGACCGCTGGACTAAAAGTACTGCATGTCAGACTTTTTAGTCCGGCGGCCTCTCGCCGTGCTGCGCCGGATCTCCGCCCCCTTCCCCATTATAGTTAGTGGGGACGGAGCGGCGGCACGGCGAAATAGCAGCAGGACGGATCCGACAGGGTGAACAGCCTGTCGGATCTGTCCTGCCGCTAGTGTGAAAGTACCCTAAGTTACCAGCCTAAAATAAAGCTAGCAGAGTAACCGGAGCAGTGAATGAGGAGATCTCTGGATCCATGTGAGGTACAAGGCTGGTATCAGATTTCGATTTTATATATTTTTTTACCTAAAGGGATTATCTCAGGATTACTCTGTTTTGGCCCCATAAAACGAATAGATTTTTAGGGGCCAAAATAAAATAAACATACTGCAAAAAACTGTGTGAAACCAGTCTGACGTGGCTGTAAGAGTTCATTTTTAGGTAAACATTTGTTGAATCTTGCAGCCTAGAAAAATGGTTTGTTCCTCCTCATAGAGCCCATTCTCGCCATGAATCACATGTATCTGGTCATCTGCACCTGTTACCTGGGAATATAGAATTGCGAGGCATGTCATTCAGTTCTGCCCTCAAAATAGAAAGAAGTGAATTATTAAAAAGATAAACCGAAATTTATGCTTGCTCTCTGTCAGAGTTCATATCCACCGCTAACCTTGATAGAAGATCAGAATGATTTAGACAAGTTTGCTTTAGAGATTCATAACATATGCTAGCCGGATGGAATTGAGTTATCTCTGCTCTAGAGAGTAAGTTATTGTAGCAGGAGCTGACAGAGATGAAGATAACTGAAGGAAATTCAATTACCTTTTAGTGTTTTCCTTCTAATAGGATTCTTAATGTGAAATAGATCCTCAGATGATGCACCTCTGTTGCTTACTAAGGTCTTAAAAAAATCTCTTGTTTTCCTGCAAGGCTTTTGTTCCACATCAAATGTAATTTGTTTTTGTGTTGCCAGTTGTGTGCAAATGAAAAACCAGTGGCATTTGTACGTTGCTCCGGCCTGCGATTTTGCATTAAGTGGCATTTCAAGTGGAAGTTCACATGCTTTGCTTGAATGGTTGGCATGACCAGTTCATACAGCATAGTCAGTAGTAAGAATTTGTCGTAATTTGACTAAAACCATACGTGGTCATGTCATAATCTTATAAAGGCGAATGCTTGTCCTAAAGCTTCTCTCCTCAGTAATGGAACAACTAAGGGTACTTTCACACTAGCGTTTTTCTTTTCCGGCATATAGTTCCGTCAAAAGGGCTCAATACCGGAAAAGAACTGATCAGGCATATCCCCATGCATTCTGAATGGAGAGTAATCCGTTCAGGATGCATCAGGATGTCTTCAGTTTAATCATTTAGACTGATCAGGCAAAAGATAAAACCGCAGCATGCTATGGTTTTATCTCCGGCAAAAAAAACTGAAGACTTGCCTGAATGCCGGATCCAGCATTTTTTTCCATAGGAATGTATTGGTGCCGGATCCGTCCTTCTGGTCTGCGCATGCACAGACTGAAAAAAAGGTGAAAAAAATAAATGCTGGATCCGTTTTGCCGGATGACACCGGAAAGACTGATACGGCATTTCAATGCATTTTTCTGACTGATCAGGCATTTTTAAGACTAGATCAGGATCCTGATCAGTCTTACAAATGCCATCAGTTGGAACTGCTTGACGAATCACTCTGCCGCAAGTGTGAAAGTAGCCTAATCGGTGGATGTTCGTGAGTTTGCTGAGCATGTTTGGTTATGGATGATCACTTGTCTATTTAAAGACTATGGGACCTTTGCATTATTTTTTATTTTTTTATTGAATTGTCAGTTTTGTAATTTGTTTTAATTAACACTGAGGATCACTTACTATCCAGAAATATGCCGTATTTCTGGCGCAGATTGCAATGCAAAAACTGCAACTTTTCCCCGCTCCTGCCAGGTATAAAAAAGTGGTCGGTGAAGGGGACAGGCTGGTAGGGCTGTCTCATTCAGCATTTTCTATGCCGGTTTTAGGCATAGAAAATGGTCTAAATGTAAGACGGCTAAGAAGCTGGCTTACATTTAGACTGGCACTGATCCACCCCCAGCTATAGGGATTATTAAGACTTGCGTCTAAAACACTGGTCTTAGTAAATGACCCCCTATGACTGGTAAATAGAATGTAACAAGTAGGGGTAGCAAACACTAGCCCAGGGAACAGATACCGGGTACTCCATCGTCTTCGCGTGCATTTTAGGCGGCTTAGTCCCTTTTTATAGTGAAATCCGTCTGACCGCTCACTCTTTAGCCATTATCTCTGCTCTCCAGAATAATCAGTTAAACTGATGTATTTACAACCAAATAAAGTAAACCTAAATCAAAAAGCTGTCCACTGAAAGGGGTTTTCCGGTAATAATTATATTTTATGTAATGCCCGCAGCCTGCCTTCTGAAAAAGATTCATGCTCATCTGCTCCATGTTCCTCCGGTCCTGTCACTCTTCACATCCGGTTGGTCGTGGGCATGGTCATTTTTCTTTTTTAGGAGACAGGCTGGGACATTGCATAAAATTAAATTATTACTGGAAAACCCCTTTAAAAGATTGTAAAGAGGGGCAGACTTAAATGGGTTCCGCAAGATACGGCGCAGTAAAGAGCAGAGGCACGGAACGGAATCACTGTGAAGCGCTTCCGTGAGTATTCGGTTCATACCTCTGCACCACAAAATAACAGAACATGTATGTTGCATGAAAGTATCTTGTGGATCGGGACCCATTCAGGTGAATGGCTCCACATCCACAAACGACGTGCACTCGGCCAGTATCCCGTGCGTTGCTGATCGCTATTTGCAGTCCGCAGCACAAGGCACACATGCTGATGCGCATTAGCCCTTATACAGAGTTCTCCTGTCTCTTTCTGTAAGCAGGGAGTGTTCACTGAAAATTATGCAGGAGCATCAGTTCTCTGTTCCCCATCTTTGCTACCCCTATTTGCTCCTCTCTCTGTACCATAGGGTGGCTTCTATTTGTCCCAGTTTTCATGGACTATAGTTAAGCTCCAATCTCTGCAGAAATGGATAGAGACATCACAAATCCTTCAGTAGCTTCATACAGTGAAAAAAAAACTAACTTAAAGAGTAAGTAAACTTTTGTATAATCTTTTCTTAACCTGTCGGGTACTTTCACACTAGCGTTTTTATTTTCCGGCGCTGAGTTCCGTCCTAGGGGCTCAAATCCGGAAAAGAACTGATCAGTTTTATCCCCATGCATTCTGAATGGAGAGAAATCCGTTCAGGATGCATCAGGATGTCTTCAGTTCAGTCTTTTTGACTGATCAGGCTTTTCAGAAAACCATAGCATGTTGTATTTTTACCTCCGGCCAAAATTCCGGAACACTTTGGATGAACGCTGGATCCGGCCTTTTTCCCATTGACTTGCATTAACGCCGGCGCCGTGTGTTCCGTCAAACCGGATCCGGCTTTAGCATGTTAAACGAAAAATGTGAAAAAAAAGTTAGTCCAAAAATGGCGGATCCGTTTTTTCCAATGCATTTTTTCATTGTGATCAAAATCCTGATCAGGATTCAAATGTAATCGGTTTTCACACGTTTTTCCGGATCCGGCGGGCAGTTGACACCGCTGACTGCTCTGAATGGGGAGCGGGATTCTGTTTCTGCCTGCTTCACTAAGCGTAGAGTCCTGCATGCCAGGCACAGGCAGGAGCCCGCTCCTCTCAGCAGTACCCATGTGCTGTGCTGTGCTGTGCCAGCATTTAGAAAACCTCCGGGGGGCACGGGCAGCAATATGCGCTCCTGCCTGTACTCCCTGCGCTGCGGCCCCATTCATAAAAATGGCAACTGTGTACAGAGCACAGCGAAACGTGCACTTTAGGTAAGAAAAAGTGGAATAAAAGTACAAAATACATTAATAACCTAAATTACAAAGTGTTGTTATGACATTAGGGACAGGTTAATAAAAATTCATACAAAACTTTAGTTACTATTTAACGTGTTTTAATATAAAAAAAGAAAATCCAGGTCTGCAGATGTGTTGTTCAAACTCCACAGGTATAGTTTTAGGTTGAAAATTGTATACTGATTTCAAAATGTATGTTTTTAGGATTGGAGATTTGATTTTCTGTCACAGACGTAAAAAAAACCTCTGGCTTTTCCTCATAGAACTAGAGAATTGAAGGGGTTGTTCAAAAAATTGTAGAAAAAACGCTGAATCTCGGGTGTCCTTTGTTTACGTCCCAGAAGCCATAACATGCTGAATCGGCACATGACTGCTGCAGCCAATCATGTGCTGTACTTTTTTAGCATCACATCTGAGGTCATTGATTTACTGAAGTGTTCATGGCCTGGAATAGCCAGTCCCATTATGTAAAGTGAGACTGGCGAGGGACCACTGGAGTATTGTTGTTGGAATGGGACTGGAATTAAATGGGGGGTACTGTTTTCTTTTATTAAATTTGCTTTTTTTTTCTTGAACATCCCCTTTAAATGATTACGTTCTGTATGCCTGCAGTCAACCTTGTGGTGACTGCTTAATGATTTACTGCTTATAGATTTACTGGTAGATAGCCTGTCCCAGGACAGTGACTGTAATAGAAAATGCATCCACTTAAGGGCAGAGTTCCTGTTCCAGGACAACGACTGCAATCTATAGAAATATCCATGCTTATGAAAATTACTTAATGAAGTTAGGAATAGTAGTTTTAATGCAAAGGCATCAGCTATTTTAAATTTACAAAATACCCAGACAAACCAATGTGGAGGTCCCACTGACCAATGTGGTTGCCCCACTGACCTACGTAGACACTAGTGGAATCCAAACACCACCCCATCACGTCCCTGGGCAGCAGGTACCACTTGGCACAGGAGCCGCTAAGCATGAACCCCCTTTTACTTGCTAGCATCCATATTACACTGTACAGAGTTTTGATGTGGGTGTTGACTGTGACTGTAGTAGGAGCTGCTTTCCGCAACAGAGGTGAGTGGGTGGTGCATGATCGTTCTCCCTCAACTCCCACCCCCAACTCGTTAGAGTGAGCCACAGTGTTCTCCACAGTATAAAAACTATTAGGTGTCGAATCCCCCTTTATTGGCCCACATATATACAACATTTTTCTGACTATAAGACGCCCCGCCTAGTTTAGACAACATCAAATTATTTTATACTTCATTAAATCACCAGGGAAGGTTTAGGAAAGTGGAGGGGTCAAGATCAGTAACTTAAACACACACATACTGCTGCATACACACCTGACAAACATATCTCTGCTTCACAGCTTACAGATATACATTGGACTGCTGCATACACCCCAAGACAAACCCAGCTCTTTCTTTATACCTACACCACAATATTCTCTTTCTGGTTCTGCTCCCTCCCACTTATGACATAATCAAATGTCCTTTAGCATCCAGTAATCAGAGTATTCATCTCCTTTCACTGTACCTCAGGGCCTTTTCAGCATGGAGATGGCTGTGTTCCTCTTCAAGATTGCATACCCTCCTGCCTGCACTGATTGCAGATATTGGTGTCAAGCAGGGGGAGAGAGAAGTGTCCAGGGGCTGTTTGAGCACTCTGATAATTAAAGAAGCAGTCATGGGGGTAAATGCCTTAGTGTGTGATGTGGTCATCCAGC
The DNA here is from genome assembly GCF_905171765.1 of Bufo bufo. Classification (NCBI taxonomy): domain Eukaryota; kingdom Metazoa; phylum Chordata; class Amphibia; order Anura; family Bufonidae; genus Bufo; species Bufo bufo. Next base: position 652,132,758 of record NC_053390.1, on the reverse strand, counting down.
CACATGGTGGCAGTATATCGGTGATTTCAATGGGAGTTGTATAAATCTATAGTCCAGAACCTTATATGAATGGTAGGAAAGTAAGCTAGTTCATTATAGCCATTTCATGCTAAAGAGGTTGTCCAGGACATAAAAAAAAAAAAAATAATAATCACAGAATCGGCATGTGCTAAAATAAAAGAAATATTACTCACAAAATTGCTCCAGTCCGTCCATTGGTCTCTGTTGCCATCTTAGGATACAGAAGGTCCACATCTGCTATGCCAAATAGGGTAATTCCAGTAGAATGGTCCTCTGCTGTAACAGACCACCGAAATATTGTAATGCAGATGTGAACCTTACAGTGATGACATTGTGACTACCTGCATGTGACCTCAGCCTCCATACAATGTTCTGCCGAGGGTAGCTGCAGAACAGCAACAGAGACTGATGGGAGCCTTGAAGTGGCGCAGTTTTTCTAGGTGGAATCCAAAACAAATGGACAGCACAGGAGTCAGGATACATTTGTAAAAAGTTCAAAGGCTTTAACCAACTGGTGTCCGCGGGTCCAAAATGTAGTCTCCAAGCCCTTAGGCTACTTTCACACTAGCGTTTTGGCTTTCCGTTTGTGACATCTATTCAGGGCTCTTAAAAGCGGTCCAAAACTGATCAGTTTTGCCTTAATGCATTCTGAATGGAAAAGGATCCGCTCAGAATGCATCAGTTTGTCTCCGTTCAGTCACCATTCCGCTCTGGAGGCGGACACCAAAACGCTGACTGCCTGACGAAACGGAGTCAAACGGATCCGTCCTGGCACACAATGTAAGTCAATGGGGATGGATAAATTTTCTCTTGCACAATAGAATACGGATACGTCCCCCATTAACTTTGAATGGTGTTCAAGACTGATCCATTATGCCTATAGAAGACATAATACTACCGGATACGTTCATGACGGATGCATGTGGTTGTATTATTGTAACAGAAGCGTTTTTGCAGATCCATGATGGATCTGCAAAAAATGCTAGTATGAAAGTAGCCTTTCTCGGGTCCAATAAAAAAAAAAAAAAAAAAAAAAAAAAAAAAAAGGCACTCCTCCTTTAGCAGCAAAGTGTAAACTTTATTCACTAAACACAGCAGCGATGTGAGTCGTACTCCTCCTTGAGGGATCAGCACGAATCAATGTGTTACAGCTTTGGTGCAAAAATTCTACTTTATTGCTAAATGAGAAGTGGCCTGTTTTTTTCAAAGCGGTCCAAAACAGATCCGTTTTGCCCTAATGCATTCTAAATGGAAAAGGATCCTCTCAGAATGCATCAGTTTGCCTTCGTTCTGTCTCCATTCCGCTTTGATGTCTGTCTGACGAAACTGAGCCAAACGTATCCGTTTTGACACACAATGTAAGTCAATGGGGACGAATCCGTTTTCTATGACACAATAGAAAACGGATCCTTCCTCCATTGGCTATGTTAAAAATAATACAGACAGATCCGTTCTGAACGGATGCAGACGTTTGTATTATCTGAACGGATCCGTCTGTGCAGATCCATTTCTGATCCGCACCAAACACGAGTGTTAAAGTAGCCTAAAGTGCAAGTGCTGCCAAAAATTATAAGAAAGAGGTACTCCGATACAACCTGTATATCACATAAAGGAGGGCCTCATTCACATTGTGGTACAATTGTTCAGGTAGTGGGACTCCTACACTCATAAAGCCTAAGTGAAAGGGCTGCCAAAAATTTCAAGGACCCGGAACTACCATACACCCTTTTTACATATAAAGGAGAGCGTCATACACAGCCTTGAAAAATTATGATTGATGGCTGACCCTCTAAAAAATTATATGCAAGGGCCTGCAGCTAGCTGAGCTGACCCTGTAAAACATTATATGCGAAGGGCATATATGTGAGGGCATTATATGCGACGAATAAGGGCTCTTTCACACTTGCGTTATTGTCTTCCGGCATAGAGTTCCGTCGTCGGGACTCTATGCCGGAAGAATACTGATCAGGATTATCCTAATGCATTCTGAATGGAGAGTAATCCGTTCAGGATGCATCAGGATGTCTTCAGTTCCGGTACGGAACGTTTTTTGGCCGGAGAAAATACCGCAGCATGCTGCGCTTTTTGCTCCGGCCAAAAATCCTGAAGACTTGCCGCAAGGCCGGATCCGGGATCAATGCCCATTGAAAGGCATTGATCCGGATCCGGCCTTAAGCTAAACGTCGTTTCGGCGCATTGCCGGACCCGACGTTTAGCTTTTTCTGAATAGTTACCATGGCTGCCGGGACGCTAAAGTCCTGACAGCCATGGTAAGTGTAGCGGGGAGCGGGGGAGCAGCATACTTACCGTCCGTGCGGCTCCCCGGGCGCTCCAGAGTGACGTCAGGGCGCCCCAAGCGCATGGATCACGTGATCACATGGATCACGTCATCCATGCGCATGGGGCGCTCTGACGTCATTCTGGAGCGCCCGGGGAGCCGCACGGACTGTAAGTATACCGCTCCCCCGCTCCCCGCTCCTACTATGGCAACCAGGACTTTAATAGCGTCCTGGCTGCCATAGTAACACTGAACGCATTTGGAAGACGGTTCCGTCTTCAAATGCTTTCAGTACACTTGCGTTGTTACGGATCCGGCAGGCACCTCCGGCAACGGAAGTGCATGCCGGATCCCAACAACGCAAGTGTGAAAGAGGCCTAAGCATGTTGATATGATTGAAGAGGAGGGTAAGAAAAGGAAGATTCAACCATATACCCTTGTTTGTGGTGGAAGGGGTGCATGGGAATACAGTGTATTCAATGCACCATAAAAGCCACATTTAAAGTGCCTTTATGTTCAGCCGCTTTCCTCTGGTGGAGTCGAGAAGTCATGGTCAATCCAGGCCTTGTTCATTTTTATAAGAGTCAACCTGTCAGCATTTTCAGTTGACAGGCAGATACGCTTATTTGTTATAATGCCACCAGCAACACTAAATACTCGCTCAGACAAAACGCTGGCGGCAGGGCAGGCCAGCACTTCCAAGGCGTAGAGCGCCAGTTTGTGCCACATGTCCAGCTTGGACACCCAGAAGTTGTAAGGCACTGAGGGATCATTGAGAACACTTACACGGTCTGCTATGTACTCCTTTACCATCTTTGAAACTGTCCCAGGCTTTGGAGAGTGTTGTCCTGCCTCTGTTGGAACTGCTGTGTGTTCCCCTTGTCTCCCCTCCTCTGTTGGCCAAGGAACTACGGACTCTGTCGCCAGCGTTGTCGGATGGACATTTTTGGAGCAATTTTTCAACAAGGATCTTTTGGTATTGCACCATTTTGATTGTTCTCTCCACTAGAGGAATGAGAGATGGGAAGTTTTCTTTGTAGCGGGGGTCGAGAAGGGTGAACAACCAGTAATCCGTGTTGTCTTAAATGCATATGACGCGCGGGTCGCTGGAAAGGCAGCCTAACATGAAGTCAGCCAGAGTACCAACAGGCAAGACTTCGCTGTCGTCTTCAGGAGGATGACTCTCAATCTCCTCTTCCTCCTCTTCTGCCCACCCACGCTGAACAGATGGAATTAAACTTCCATGGGTACAACCTTTTGTAGCAGAGGCAACCGTCTCCTGCTCCTCCTCTTCATCGTTCAATTCGCGCTGAGACGACGAACTGAGGGTGGTCTGGCTATCACCGTGTGTAATGTCTTCCCCCCATTTCCACCTCTTCCACATGCAAATAGTCGTCCTTAATTGTGAGCAGCAAGCGTTTGAGTAGACACAGAAGTTGGATGGCTACGCTGATGATGGCGTTATCGCCGCTCACCATCTGTGTTGATTCTTCAAAGTTTTTTAAAACCTCACAGAGGTCAGACATCCATGCCCACTCCTCGCTTGTGAATAGCGGAAGCTGACTGGAAAGGCGACGACCATGTTGCAGCTGGTATTCCACTACTGCCCTCTGCTGTTCACAAAGCCCGGCCAACCTGTGGAACGTGGAGTTACAGCGTGTGCTCACGTCACACAACAGCCGTTGAGCTGGCAATTTGAAGCGCTGCTGCAGCGTTGACAGGCCAGCTGAAGCTGTCGATGACTTGAGCAAATGTGCACACATGCGGTGCACCTTCACCAGTAGCTCAGGCAAATTGGGGTAGGTTTTGAGAAACCACTGAACCACTAAGTCTAAGACGTGGGCTAGGCATGGGATGTGTCTGAGCTTGCCGAGCTCGAAAGCCACCACCAAGTTACAGCCTTTATCAGACAAAACCATGCCTGCTTCTAGGTTGAGTGGCGAGAGCCACAGCTCAGTCTGGTCTCTTATCCCCTGCCACAGCTCTGTGGCGGTGTGCTGTTTGTCCCCTAAGCATATCCGCTTCAGCTTGGCCTGTTGACGCTTCCCCACTGCAGTGCTGCACGTGGATAATTTGGAGGTGGAGGTGGAAGTGGAGGCGGAGGAGGAGAAGTCGGGGTTGGAGCCACTAACGTAGGTGCTGGCGGAAACCCTGATCGACGTAGGACCCGCAATCTTTGGCGTCGGTAACACCTGTGCCCTCCCAGGGTATGACTCTCTCCCGGCCTCCACAACATTCACCCAGTGTGCCGACAGGGAAATGTAGCGTCCCTGGCCGAATGCACTTGTCCATGTGTCCATGGTTAAGTGGACCTTCCCAGTAAACTGCATTGGTCAGGGCACGTGTGATGTTACAGGACACATGCTTGTGTAAGGCGGGCACGGCACACCTTGAAAAAAAGTGGTGGTTGGGCACATCATGCTGCAGAAGGCCTCAGTGTCCACAAGCCTAAATGGCAACATTTCCAGGGCCAGTAATTTGGAAAGCTGCGCATTTAGTGCTATGGCCTGTGGGTGGGTGGCTGGGTATTTGTGCTTGCGTCTACGTAAAAATTTTCAGATCAAATTTTTAAGTGCACACTTTACACTGGAGATGTGGCACTGGTAATGTCACTGTCCGCAGCGGACACAGTCTATTAAAAAGTACCCTGGATGTCACAGATATTTTTTGCAGGTGCACACTTTAGCTGCACCACATCTCCAGTGTAATGTCACTGTCTGCAGCGGATACAGTCTACAGAAAAAGTACCCTGGATGTCACAGATATTTTTTGCAGGCGCACACTTTAGCTGCACCACATCTCCAGTGTAATGTCACTGTCTGCAGCGGATACAGTCTACAGAAAAAGTACACTGGATGTCACAGATATTTTAGGGCTGTGCACACTTTACACAGGAGATGTGGCGCGGATAATTTAACTGTCCGCAGCGGCCTATTAGACGCTATTTAGCGCAGGATGCGCTAAAAATATTTATTGCTGCTCTCACACACAATAGTCCTTAAAGGGGTATTCCCATCTTCAGTTTTAATACTTACCTTCTGGGTCTCTGAAAAGTTTTTGTAATAAAAATCTTCCAATAACACTCCCTACACTGTCTTTCCCTTCCTATGCTCGGCTCTCCCTGACTAAGACTGAGCCGAACACGTGTCATCGGGTGCTTTATAGCACCTGATGACACGTGTCGGCCAGTTAATCACGGTAATGCCAGTAGCCAACATGGCTACAGCATTACAGTGCGTGCCAGTACCTCACTGCACATTTTATTGGCTGCATAGCAGCCAAGAAACGTTTGGGGAGGAGACTCTAGCATTGCGCTCGAGCACAAGCGGTACTCGGCCAAGTGCCACCATGTGCCGAGCATCGAGATGCTCCAGCCGAACAGGTGTTTGGCCGAGCATGCTTGATCATCACTAATGAATAACTGATTAGACTATACATGTGAATAGAACATGCTGCTGTTATTGGTTGACCTCAGACATGTTTTGGTGGAAGCCACATTTAAAACAACATTGTCAGAAAATTCACTCGTCTCTTTAGCCTTTAGCTTATATTTGTACCAGTAAAAATACTATACTAATAAAACCTGATCCATTTACAAACCTTCATTTTGCAAGAACCTACATTTTGCAGACTAAACCATGGGTTTCAGCCTGCAATTATTCAAACCCTCACATTGTATCTAGTCCATTAAAGCCAGAAGGAGTGGAAGAGAGATTTTGATAAGTGTGCTGCCTCCAGTAACCTTGGTGGCTGTTATCAAGAGGATGATACTATATCTCTTTCATTGGCAGAATTTTTTTTCTGTTTTGTTGCTGCGAAAAATCAATAGTTTCAGGCACAGGATGACAGAAGCATCACTTCAGAGCTGGTCGCGCCTGACAGACGTTGTCATTGGCTGCATTTACTTTCCTAGTGTGCTTTTACGCTTTTACTCTTTTTTTGCAGGATTTCCCTAGGTGGAATTTGAAAACCAGAGGTCAAGTGTACAAATAGTACTAGGTAGACAATGTCGTCTTCATTTACCTAGAGTGTTATTTTACGATGGACCCCTGGTGACAATGCCTTTTTTGTAAATTGGAACATTCGGAAGGGCGTCTGCAGTGGTTTATGATGTGTATAGTTCACGTCAAGTCTTGTATATGTCATCAAAATAATCTACGCTACCTGTCTATCCCGTCTGTGTGCTACAAGATCAACTTTCATTGTATCTGCTGTTATCTCCACCGACTTCTTGTCCGTGTTTTAATCAGACACCACAGAGAATACCTATCACATTAACTAGTTAATTCTCCTCCTTCCACTCTTGTGCCTGAATTCCTCTTTGTAGAGTAAGCGGCACTTGGAGAGGATGGTAATATAAATGACTGAGAACAAGGGGTCTGTAAATGTATATTCAGTCTAACTGCCTCCTGAATTATTTACAACTAATTTATCTGGGACTGCTGCTTTAATGCCTCCAGATCATTAAATCAGTAGTCCATGTTCAGGGGGAAGCACATTATCTTTCTGGGAGAAGTGAAGACACTGCAGTCTGCCTTCAACCATTTGGAAGATGGTTAACCTTTTGTGAGTTGACGTATAAACCGGTAGCGGTGCAATACAAAGAACTCCGTCTCAGCGGCATCGCTTGATTATCATTTATTCAATCAGCGGAGTATTGAATGAATTGTATTACTAAACTAAATAGTGTCACCATATGGGTGCATTCACACGACCGTATGTATTTTGCAGTCAGCTAAACGTGCATCCGCAAGAAATATGGATGAGGTTTGTGGGACATCCGTGTTGCATTCATTTTTTATTTTTATTTTTTGGGCGCACCCATTGTAACAATATTTATTCTTGTCCGCAAAATGGACAAAAATAGAATATGTTCTATTTCTTTTTTCTGGTCTGCGAAATGGACATACGGATGTGGACAACACACGGATGTGCTATCGGCATTTCTTGCATCCCCATTCAAATGAATGAGTCTTCATCCGATCCGCTTTTTTGCGAAGCAAAAATGCGGTCATGTGAATGGGGCCTAAGGCTATACCATAGAAAGAGAAATACCAGCACTGCCTAGAGACAGGCAGGAATGGCCATTATGAGACTTGTAGTAACATGACTTAACTTGCTGTGCTCAATGCTAAATAGAAGAAATTCACATAGTCCACAAATAGAGGAAATCCCACCAGTTGTGGTCTTTTATTGGCTTCACGGCAAATTAAAACACTGAGTAGGTATAAACGTGTCGGGCATTTAATCATAGGAACAGTTAAACGGATTGCAGGCTATCCTGTGATGGACACCAACTGCGCCCAGTGGGCCACATTCACTATAACTTGGACTGCTGGGTTTCTGTCACTATTTTGTCTAGCATTATTGATAGAATAGAGAGAGAACGGAACGCCCAGCCCTATGAAACAGAAGTACACAGTGTGCTGTCCGCATCTTTTGCAGCCCCATTGAAATGAATTGGTCCGCATCCAAAATTGCGGAACGGATGTGGACACAAATATACGGTCATCTGAATGGGCTGTTGGGCTGTTCTCTCACCTGTGTCGGAAGCCCTGTTACCAGTGTCTGTTGCAAATTCTGTTAAAGGGATTCTGTCACCCACGACCTCCCTATCCAACTGTCTGCAGACAGATAGCTGTGGATCACCTGTTTAACACGCTGTTTTTCATTTTTCTTTCCCAAGTTACAATACTTTCTTAATATGTAACGTAGGCCTTTGGTGCAACGAGGGCATCACCATTACTCTTGTTGCACCCATTCTCCACTCATTTCTGTGGCCAGCCCCTGCCTTGCTGCTTTACCACTGTCAAATCTTTTTCCATTAAACGGGTCAGCCCCTTCTGCTTTATACCACGCTGCCTGCAGATTGGACTGCTTTTTCAAGATGGCTGTTTTAAGACTAGAATCACACAAGTGTATTGCAGATGCCTGATGCCTATGTATATTCAGATCAGTGTCCTGGCCAAATTGCGCCTTTAATTATGATACTGTGAGTTCAGGTCTCTAAACTCAGTCACGCCAGGAAATTCGGACGCATATGACATCCGTAATTCACATGTGTGGGACTGTCCTTGGACTTTAGTTTTCTTTGCGTAAATCAATTTGGTCTTAGATATAAAAAAATTATTGTAGTCAGAAAGGACAACCCTGGTAATTACTAAATTCTGGATTTGCCATTACTTTTAATTTATTTTGGAAAACAAAATTTGTAAATAAAATGCTGCTTGTTGGGCTCAGTAGTTCTTTCATATGTAGTGTAATTGCTGTCTACTAAGGGCCTCAGAACGTTTATGTCCATTATCCACCAGCAATATTTCATCCTCTTTTTGTAATAGACTACTAGATGGTCACCAATATATTCAGGATGCATATAAGTAGTTAAGCAGGGGGCAGACTGACCCCACAGGCTCCTGTGGAAGAGCATTGTATTGTTGTCTTCCAACTATATATAAAAAAAAAAAAAAAAAACTGGGATAATGCACACCATAATATTAGTCCACCACTGAATGTAGAAGGTGGACCTCAATTTTGCTTTGTGAGGCCATCCTACTTCACGTGCATCGGTCACCTGGCCTAGCGCACCTCAGTTCTATTCAGTTGAATGGGGCTGAGCTGTAATACCAAGCACAGCCACTATCCAATGTACCGCACTGAGGAGGTCTGTAATGCGTGCTTCAGCTTCCTCAAATAGCTTATTTGCGGAGGTCGGACCCTCACCGATCCCATGACGTATTTTAAGGATATGCCATCAATATGAAAATCCTGGTCAACCCCGTTAATGTAAGTGAGCTCTGTTTGCTTTGCTTGCAGGACCACTGCACAGCTGTGCTGGTTAGGCTCAGTTCTCATCATGTTTCGGTCCCTCCCTTCCCTGACTTTGTTCCACCTGGATGTGGCAGCCCGAGGTTTGCGGGATTATAGAAAGAGCCGAGCAGGCTGTGCTACGCTGTTTCCATAGTACCTATTAAAGGGAATGGGAGGTAGGGAAGCCATGTAGAACAATGAGCTTCACGATTTCAGTCACTGGTAAGATGCGGAAGCAATGTAGCTCGCACTGCTACACTATTTGTGTCGGGCCTCATGCACCCGCCTATTGTTTCCACATTCTTTGCAGATTGCACACTGACTCATTCATTTCTATGGGTCCATGAATGTCATACTGTCCGCATCCGTGTGACTGTTCTGCAAATTATACATCATGTTTTATTCTTATCTATTTTATGGATAAGAATAGGCAGTTCTATTAGGAAAATGCTGTTCTTTTAGAAAAATGGTGACCACAAAATACATATGGTCATGTGCATGAGGTGTAAGTCCTATTCCGTTATATGGGAGAAGCTGAAACGGCATAGCACAGACCACTCTGCTGTTTCTGCAGTGCGGACCACCTCTGGCTACCAAATCCATGTATCACAGGGTTGGGAGGCATTCTAGAAATAAGTGCACATGTATCGAACATAGGTGAGCGGGGTTGGTTGAGCCGCAATCTGCTCCAGAAATACGCCTCAGATTGATAAATGACCCCCCTATATGTGTATATCTATCAATGATATATGTACACTGCTCAAAAAAATAAAGGGAACACTTAAACAACACAATGTAACTCCAAGTCAATCACACTTCTGTGAAATCAAACTGTCCACTTAGGAAGCAACACTGAGTGACAATCAATTTCACATGCTGTTGTGCAAATGGGATAGACAACAGGTGGAAATTATAGGCAATTAGCAAGACACCCCCAATAAAGGAGTGGTTCTGCAGGTGGTGACCTGACCACTTCTCAGTTCCTATGCTTCCTGGCTGATGTTTTGGTCACTTTTGAATGCTGCCGGTGCTTTCACTCTAGTGGTAGCATGAGACGGAGTCTACAACCCACACAAGTGGCTCAGGTAGTGCAGCTTATCCAGGATGGCACATCAATGCGAGCTGTGGCAAGAAGGTTTGCTGTGTCTGTCAGCGTAGTGTCCAGAGCATGGAGGCGCTACCAGGAGACAGGCCAGTACATCAGGAGACGTGGAGGAGGCCGTAGGAGGGCAACAACCCAGCAGCAGGACCGCTACCTCCGCCTTTGTGCAAGGAGGAACAGGAGGAGCACTGCCAGAGCCCTGCAAAATGACCTCCAGCAGGCCACAAATGTGCATGTGTCTGCTCAAACGGTCAGAAACAGACTCCATGAGGGTGATATGAGGGCCCGACGTCCACAGGTGGGGGTTGTGCTTACAGCCCAACACCGTGCAGGACGTTTGGCATTTGCCAGAAAACACCAAGATTGGCAAATTTGCCACTGGCGCCCTGTGCTCTTCACAGATGAAAGCAGGTTCACACTGAGCACATGTGACAGACGTGACAGAGTCTCTAGACGCCGTGGAGAATGTTCTGCTGCCTGCAACATCCTCCAGCATGACCGGTTTGGCATTGGGTCAGTAATGGTGTGGGGTGGCATTTCTTTGGAGGGCCGCACAGCCCTCCATGTGCTCGCCAGAGGTAGCCTGACTGCCATTAGGTACCGAGATGAGATCCTCAGACCCCTTGTGAGACCATATGCTGGTGCGGTTGGCCCAGGGATCCTCCTAATGCAAGACAATGCTAGACCTCATGTGGCTGGAGTGTGTCAACAGTTCCTGCAAGACGAAGGCATTGATGCTATGGACTGGCCCGCCCGTTCCCCAGACCTGAATCCAGTTGAGCACATCTGGGACATCACGTCTCGCTTTATCCACCAATGTCACGTTGCACCACAGACTGTCCAGGAGTTGGCAGATGCTCTAGTCCAGGTCTGGGAGGAGATCCCTCAGGATACCGTCCGCCACCTCATCAGGAGCATGCACAGGCGTTGTAGGGAGGTCATACAGGCACGTGGAGGCCACACACACTACTGAGCCTCATTTTGACTTGTTTTAAGGACATTACATCAAAGTTGGATCAGCCTGTAGTGTGTTTTTCCACTTTAATTTTGAGGGTGACTCCAAATCCAGACCTCCATGGGTTAAAAAATGTGATTTCCATTTATTTTTTTTGTGTGATTTTGTTGGCAGCACATTCAACTATGTAAAGAACAAAGTATTTCAGAAGAATATTTAATTAATTCAGATCTAGGATGTGTTATTTGTGTGTTCCCTTTATTTTTTTGAGCAGTGTATATCTATTATATTCGATCATATAAAAACTATTACTGTAATCATTTACTCCTCCTTGACCAGACTACAAATCTGACTTCTTGTTTAGTTCCTTTTTCTCATTAGTCTCAATTAAAAAGTATATAACAAGTGTATTTAATATTTTTAGATAGTAATTCTTTTTAACAAAAGACATTATGAGGCTTAATTTTCTTTTTATTCTATAATGTCAAATGCAAAGCTAATGTTCCACAAGGAGACAGAGATTGATAATCAGTAAAGAATGGGCCTCTAATGTGATTTATATCTATAGATTTTATGTCAGGTATGAAAAGTTGCTGTTCAAATTGTAAAGACTGATCCATTAGACCATTAGGAAGCACTTTGAAGCATTTACTACTTCCTTGGTTGCCTCTTTTTAGAAATCAGCCTTTCCATGTAACTTGCCGGATTATAATTGTATAAATTAAACACTATATGGATTAGTTTGCCTTTGTTGGTATTGCAGTCATTTTTGGTTATCATTGCCATAAAAAAATATGTTGGACCATAGTTGCACAGACTATTCTGGTTGTCTGAAGACATGGTCCCTAGGTCTCTATATAACAGAGTAGAGGTGAGAGCGGTATGTCTGAAGCTGTGCATACATAAAGCTGATGTAATCGTTTCATGTAGACAGCATGATCTGCGGCCAGAAATGATGATTTACTCATCTGCACGAATCGCAGCTTCACCTGATGAACGAGCATTTCGTTCATTCATTGGGTGATCAGCTGCACCTTTAGTTGGGCAGATTGTCTGGAGCGAGTGCTTGCAGGAACATTGATCCCCGATAATATGCCCAACAATAGGGGCATGTAAACCCAGCATAAGTGCCCATTCACACAAACGTATGGCCACTGTACCAGTGTCGCGGACCGCAAAACACGGGCACAGACTGTGTGAACTACATGCTTCGGAGCCAATGGGAGGGCTTCCGACCTGTGCCTCAGCAGTTCACACACCCAGTGCCCATGCATTGCGAATCCGCTGGTTGTGGTCCACAACACGCTCACAGCGGCCATATGGTCATGTGAATAGGCTTTTACTCTGTCCAGCCAGTGCTGATAGTGCCCGACAGTTTAGGAATACATCTCTTAGCCAGTGGGAATGGTAGCACCTGGTTGTCCATTTATTGTGGCGTAATAACAGAGGAACGGCACAGCAGCGGTTGGTATAAACGATTATTCATCTACGTTGGTCAGCTGGATATTAGAATGTGTCCATCCTTCTGAATAGTCTGGCTTTGTGCCAACCATATATAAAACCTATGACCGATAAATTACATACTACCTGCTAAAATATATATGGAATCATTTATTAAGACTAACATTTTAGATGCCGGTCTTAATACCCCTGGACTGGTTCTTGATGCGCCTAAGTTATGTAGATATTTGCAACAAAATGACCCTCATTGGCCCAGAATATATTCAAATACCAAATAGCCTTTAGCTGTACTAATTCTGTTTTAGGCCTGGACTCATTCTTCTAAAAATTAAAATTTATTGGATTCCTCTAAAAATAGCACAGGGTAATGTCATATATCTCATAAGCTGTGTCTTCTGTGCTACATTATTACAAAAAAAGCCTAAGTGACTTTAAAATCCTAGAAAAAACATTGGTGTATTATTTCTACTTTTTTCTTTTATATATCAAAGATTGGATAGCTGGGTATCTATAAGTGTGGTGAATGTGGTTACTCACACGCTCCTCCGCTACATTAGTAACAGATCAGTGGCTGCTGATACACTCACTTGCTGTCTGTTACTTTGTTGCCAGTTTTATACTTATTTATCAACCAACCAATTGTTTGATCTAATCTAAGCCTCTCTGTGTCACCTACCACACTATAGCACTTGGCTTGTTCTGTTCTAAACTAGCCATTTTCTAATTATTTTTCCCATGCTATCCTCCGTTTGTTTTTACTGATATGCTTCACTTTATCAGTTTTGGGAACGCCTGCAGGTCGAACCCCTTACTTTATCAAACACCAATGTTTCCTGATGTTAAAACAAAAAACTGCGTTCCCCTGACATGTTTCGCCACATAAGTGACGTCTTCAGGGGTTAGGAGCTTGCAAATATATTTGTGTAAGTTACATAGAGGCACCGGCCTCTACATATCTTAGCCGCATCCACGGCCGGTGCCTAACCGCCTTAAATCTATGCCAGCTCCCTAAGATCATTTTGTACTGGCATAGAAAATAATAAATAAGATTGGCTCTGCCCTCTTCCCTGCCCACACTACGCCCTCTTTTATTAGAACTGGTGTACGTGGCGTGGAAGGGTAAGAAGTAACAGATTCAGCTGCAAATCCTATTTGCAACCAAATCTGTGACAGATGTATGCAAAAAAGCGGCATATATCTATTCATAAATGACCCCATAGTATATTCAGATTGTCACAATAGTCTGCAAATCCTTCTATAGGTTCTGTATCTCGCCAACTTCCACACAGTGTCACCGTGCAGTGACCTCTACAGAAATGATTGAGGCATACATGCTACTGCATCTAGCTGAATATAAATTGTTTTATAATGTGATATGTAATTATATTTTTGTCTTTAAAAGGGTATTCCCATCTGGGACATTTATGGCATATCAATAAGATATGCCATAAGTGTCTGATACGTGAGAGTCCCACCTATCTTAAGAATAAGGCCTTGTGCCTGCGCGGCTACTGCTCCATTCACTATGGGACTTACAAAAATAGAAGAGTGAGCTTGCTTGGCTGTTTTTGGGAGTTTCCTAGCAGTGAAAGGAGAGAGACCCACATGTGCGGTTTGCTTTCTAGTCATGCTGGGGCCCTGTTCTGGGAGCTTAAAGTGGCCCTAAAAATGAAATTTAGAGGCCCCATGTTGTAGTAACAGAAGTAGGCATGACCAACAGAAGAAGGCAGGGCCAGCAGTAACATAGTGCGGCATGAAATACTACCCCAGTAGAGCCAAATACCACAGTGCGGCACAAAATACTGCCACCCAGCTGCAGAATTCAGGAGGGCATCTCCCAGGTGCATGAGTACCTGATGCACATAGCATTAATTAATGCTGAGAGCATCAGATTATTATGTATCCAGCCGATGGCCATGAGGAGGGCTTGGGTGGGCACCTGGGCATTGACCCACCAGGAAATTTCCCTGTAGATTCTATGGCCGGTCCACTCAGGTCCTTGAGTTAAGAGCTGGTCCCAGAGGTGAGACCCACACCTGTTGACCATTTATGGCATATCTTGTCCTTATGCCATAAATATCCAAGATGGGACAACCCATTTAACAGCATCTTTTTAGCATGAGACTGTATGCACACACAGGTTATGGCTATGTCTTTAGTACAGGTTTGATTGAGATATGTATCTTGTCATGTACCCATAGGTTTCTATGAACCAAATTTGTTTAGGCTAATAACTGGGTGTAGTCTACCATGTTGGATTACACTGTTGCGATACAGTACCCAATACAATGCAAAAGTGAGCCTCTCCTCCTGTAGCACAACTTGTTGAAAATGTAAGCCTTTTTTTATATATTATTTTTTTTTATTTTTTTAGGATGACCTCACCTTTTTTAACTGGTTGTATGCAATGAGTGAACTAGTACAATGACCCCAATACACATGATAATGGGAAAAATGATTTATAGCTAACAGAGAAAAACATTTGAGAATGTGTATGATGCAGTGTGTAATACCATAGTTTGCCGTATTGACCAACTAAAATGAAAGAAAACCGATTGCAAACATTTTTAAACCGCTTTGACAAAGTAATGTCTAATTCTTGTCTTTATTCTTTTATGGTATATTCATTGTCACATCTCATTGCTTGTTTCCTCCAGTCTCTTTCTGCACAGTATTCGTCAGAAAAGCGAGAAGATGAAAAGATGTGCGACCATTTAATTAGAGCTGCCAAGTACAGAGACCACATGACTGCTACCCAGCTAGTGCAAAAAATTATCAATATCCTGACAGACAAGCACGGAGCCTGGGGAAGTTCCTCAGCAAGGTAAGAGCGCCATAAAGTAGTAGTTTATTTCTTTCATTATATGTAAATGTACTTGCGTAATTCCCAATACACGTCATTCTAGTGTATATCAATGTGTCCATCACTGATTCAATCCAGAAAGGAACATTTCCACTGCTTAGTCTGTTTAGTTGATGAAAGTATGGAAGGATAGGTCAACTCCATGTTAGTTGTATGAATGCATCGGTCTGGATTGCACTACAGCATCACATCTCTATGGTGGATGTTTGTTAAAATGCTATTCCCATCTTTTTTTTAAAAAATAATTTTATTTTTTAAAACTCTAAAACGGTTTTCTGTTCCCTTACTGCTATCAGCATTTCTGCTATTAGGCAAATTGAGATCCATCTCCTGTAGACCAAAGGACCAGGTTTTGGTTTTCCAGACCTTCACATATAGTCACATCTCTGTGTTGGGTCCCATTTGACAAGGCTGGCTGACTGGTCCTGATGTGAGAATGTCAAGTGCTAGGTCCCATATGAACAGAGGGTAAACATAGTTAGTCTTGCTCTTCTGGTTATGCCCACATTTCCCCATAGGCCCTAGTCTCCATTTTTCGAGGCTTAGGGCTACACGAAGACATGTGTCGCAAAAAAGTTGCACTATGGTGTGACATACTGTGACTGTGATACAAGTTGGATTTTTCTGCGACTGTCGTAGCACGTAGCAGTACGACACCTTTGACTATCGTTAAAAACAATGTTGCACAACACAGGTGCGGCATGAATGTAGCACAGTAGTTGTACCCTTTGTGTCGTGCGATACATGTCGCTGAGTAGCCCTAGCTTAAAGACCGTGTAACACTGCTTGATGTTCAGCCAGTGTGAGCACATATGGGTAACAACACGTCCATCAGCGCTCGTTTGCACCAGCCTGATTATAAAAGCTGATGCAAAGTGGATGTGGGAGGAACAATTGCTTTCAGTCATTCCTCACGTATTCGGTTCTAAAGATGATCAGCAGCACATGCCTGATTTCCCTGCTCGTTTATCGGCTGGCCAATTATCTGGAACGAGCTTTACTGTGAACGATAATTTGCCCAATAACCATGCAGTTTAATAGGGCCCCTAATGTGAGCCTTGTTCAGTCTGCATATTTTAGGGAATAGTCTTCACACCAGACCTTTTCCCTCCTTGGGTATTTATTAGCTCTTTTGGCCCACCACTGTTTTGGGTGATACTTGTTGCCTGAAGTGGATTGACCCATGGGCCCTTGGGAGAGCCCTTACAACTGCTCACTCTACTATTTGGAGGTCAAGAGTCAGATTGAATGGAGAAAGATATGACTGCAGGATCATACTACATACAGTGAAGCCCTTAAAGGGGTATTTCTGGAGCCCCACTTAACCGGATGGAGCAGCTGGTCGGAAATGTACAGTGCTCGGCTATTTCTGGATCTTCCATACAAATGAATGGAGTGGAGGTGCGCATTTCCGACCAGGCCTCTGTTCTCGTGATCTGTGGGAGTCCCAGAGGTAGGACCCCCACCAATCTAATGGTTATCCTCTCTCAAAAAAATGAAAAAAGAAATTCACTTCAGAAGACCCATGAATAAGGCCTGGAGCTCCTAAGTATTTTAGGCCTCTTTCACACTTGCGTTGTCCGGATCCGTCGTGTACTCCATTTGCTGGAGGTGCCCGCCGGATCTGTAACAACGCAAGTGAACTGAAAGCATTTGAAGACGGATCCGTCTTCAAAATGCGTTCAGTGTTACTATGGCAGCCAGGACGCTATTAAAGTCCTGGTTGCCATAGTAGTAGTGGGGAGCGGGGGAGCAGTATACTTACAGTCCGTGCGGCTCCCGGGGCGCTCCAGAATGACGTCAGAGCGCCCCATGCGCATGGATGACGTGATCCATGCGACACGTCATCCATGAGCGTGGGGCGCCCTGACGTCACTCTGAAGCGCCCCGGGAGCCGCACGGACGGTAAGTATACTGCTCCCCCGCTCCCCACTACACTTTACCATGGCAAACAGGACTTTAGCGTCCTTGCAGCCATGGTAACCATTCAGAAAAAGCTAAACGTCGGATCCGGTAATGCGCCGAAACGACGTTTAGCTTAAGGCCGGATCCGGATTAATGCCTTTCAATGGGCATTAATTCCAGATCCGGCCTTGCGGCAAGTGTTCAGGATTTTTGGCCGGAGCAAAAAGCACAGCATGCTGCGGTATTTTCTCCGGCCAAAAAACGTTCCGTTCCGCAACTGAAGACATCCTGATGCATCCTGAACGGATTTCTCTCCATTCAGAATGCATTAGGATAAAACTGATCAGGATTCTTCCGGCATAGAGCCCCGACGACGGAACTCTATGCCGGAAGAAAAGAACGCAAGTGTGAAAGAGCCCTTAGGGAGACTCTTGCGCTTTACCATAATTCTTTGATTTCTATGAGTATTTAGATTTCTGCTTTTTGACTTCCTATTTGACTTGCACAAAGAAATACTCCATTAACTACTTTCATAGTTGGTATGTGCAGTCACAAAACCAGACTGATGCTGAAATCCTATCGGCTAGTTGAAAACTACAGGAAAGTCTTGTGCAATTAATGAGCCCCCCACAAAAAGATCATTAACAGCCTGAATATTGATGGCCCCGTGACTTCATAGTCCTGTCCTACACTAACTGCAGGAGTGATCCAGATAAACTGTACTGCTGAGGGGGATATACATTCCCTGTGTGTTCCCATCCCATCTTTCAACAGTCCATACACTTATTTATGACAGTTTCTCGTCCGCTAATGGATGGGCAGGAAGGCTACAGGGAATTAGAATTTCCCCTGCAGTAGATTTGGTTGTAATGACCTAATGTATTCACAAATGTGTTCTGGAAGGTCCCATGCATGTTATTTACACCTCACGTCAATTACATAGAGGTGTGACACTACCCCTATGTCACATACATGGTTTTTCATCAATTGGTCCTATTTCTATCTTCATCTGATCTTCTATCAGAAGCCTTTAATATCAGAAATGCCATACACTGCCAAGGAAAAAATCTGGAGGAAAAAATCTGTGTTTTATTTTTATTTAAAGGGGTTTTCTACTTTCAGGATAAATTTCAGAAATGCCATACGCTGACGTGTAGTGGGATAGGAAAACTCTACTTTGTGCCTACCTTAGCTAGAACGGGCAAATCCCCTTTGTGCCCATGGGTACCAATGTAGGTAAACCACACTATCCATAGCTTCTCAAGATGGCAGTTGTATCTTCTACCATCCAGGTGCTGAATCTGCCCAGAGCAGATGCAGAAAAGATATTGACTCCGCCTTTATCTTATGAATAATTTCTTTAATGTTTAATTTATTTTGAAAATATATTGAAAATCAAAAATAAACACAATTTACGAGAAAAGATTTTGACGTCTTGTATCTGTACTCGACCTGAATGCTTTCAGCTTATGTGCAGCAGAGGACACAGCTGCCATCTTGGGAAACTATGGACGTCATTTGTTTACTTTGGTACCCATTGGCGCCAGGGAGATTTGGCCGTGCGCCTAAGGGAAGCCCTGAAGTAATGTCGTATTTTCTTATCCAATTACACATTAGTTTATGGCATTTCTAAAATGTATCCAGAAAAGCAGACAACAAAATAAACATTTTTTTCCTCTAAATATATATTATATAGTGCCATTAATTGCAGTATTAGAATTTATTTTTAAGAACAAAATGGTGAGGTTGACTATTATCTGTATGCATATTTTCCAGTGTAATGTGCTGGTAACATTTCTAGAGGTCTAAGTTCTCCTACTGCTTAAAAAATTTGCTGTAGGCACAGATAGAACTGCCTCCCGGTCTCTGGAGTCCTATGTTGTCCCCTCCTGCCGTCACACAGCAAGCAATATCAGTGGAAGGCACAACTTCCTGACTCAAGAGCCATTGAGAACAGTGTGGCTATTTGGTAAAGCTTAATTGAACATTTTAGACTACTTTCACACTAGCGCTTTTACTGGATCCTGCAAGGTTCAGCAAAAACGCTTCCGTTACTGATAATACAACCATCTGCATCCGTTATAAACGGATCCGTTTGTATTATCTTTAACATAGCAAGGACAGATACGTCATGAACGCCATTGAAAGTCAATCAGGGACGGATACGTTTTCTATTGTGGCAGAGAAAACAGATCCTTCCCCATTGACTTGCATTGGGAGGTCATGCTGGATCCGTCTTGCTCCGCATCCCGGGATGGAAAGCAAACTACAACATGCTGCGGTTTGCTCTCCGGTATGGGAACACAACTAAACGGAACGGAATGCATTTTGGAGCATTCCCTTCTGTTCAGTTCAGTTTTTGTCCCCATTGACAATGAATGGGGACAAAACTGAAGCGTTTTTTTTTTCCTGTATTGAGCCCCCATGACGGATCTCAATACGGGAAAACTAAAACGCTAGTGTGAAAGTAGCCTTAGAAAGTACCTGCAGACACACTTTCAGGGTTCTTTATTTTTTAACCAGCGTGTCTTGTGTGTTTAGTTTTTAGATTTGCTGCACTTTTTTGCATTAAAGGAGAGAAGCAGTGCTTTTACAGACCAAAAAGTGCATGTCAAAATAGTGTTTTGAAGTTTTCCTACAATTTTGGAATTTTTCATATAAGCGGTCCTAGAACCTTTTCTTTATTGCAGCATAAGGGCTCATGCACATGGCAATACCCTGTTTTTCAGTTTGCAAATCGCAGATCCGCAAAACATGGATACCAAACATGTGCCTTCCATATTTTGTGGAACTGAATAGCTGGCCCCTAATAGAACAGTCCTATCCTTGTCCGTAATGCGGAAAATAATAGGACGTTCTATATTTTTTTGTGGAGTGGCCATGCAGACCTACAGAAACAGAATGCACACAGAGTCATTACCATTTTTGGGGTCCACATATGCTCTGCAACAGAAACTGGAACGGACACTGAAAAAAATATTTTTGTGTGTGCGAGTCCTAAAACATAGGGGAACATTTATCAAGACCGGCGTTTCCTTTGCCGGTCTTCGGTCCCCCTGCACCGCCGGAGGATGCACCAAACTTATGCAGAGGCGCATGTGGTGCATCCCTCCGCTAGCCATGAAACAGTGTGTTGGTAGTCTGCTGGAGAGTTCAGTCTTTATTCACGCCAGAAAACATGAATAAAGATAAATCTGTCGGGCCTGCTACATCTAAAAAGTAACGTGAAGGGGAAAACATTTGCTGCAATCAAAGTGTGTGATGTCATAAAATTGCAGTACATGGCATAGTAAATGTTCTCCATAGTTTTTCTATGTGGTTGTGACATGGTGGCATGCCACTTCGTTGCCAGTTTGTGTTGCCATACCCTAAGCAGACATAACGGACTGTGACTGGCTTTATGGGTCCTGCAGGAACCACACGTGGTATCAGAGCTGCGGTATTAGATAAAAATTGTGCATGTTTTAGGCGATACACAAACTGTGTTAATACGTATTGAGGCTAATCGGGTGTAAGTGGGTTAACACGTATAAATGGTATGTATTGCCACATGCAGTATTTATCTATATTACTAATGAGGTGTATTGCAATGTGATTCACATAAGTGATTTGTGCTATTACTTCTACAAGCAGTGTATTATTCTGGTATTTGTATTACGCCGCCCGCGCTGCACAAATCGCAAGATTCCTAAATCTGCTTATTCTCTCCATAAAATGATGTCATTCATTTCATGGCTTTTCTCTTTTGCATTTGATGAAGAATATGTTTGAGGTTCCTAATTATAGGTAATCGACTCGGTTGTCCAGCGCTGCAAGCGTTAATATAATCTTGTTTCCTTGTCCTCTCCGAAATTGAATCTCCTAAGGATTTTGGTTTAATTTCGTTTATGCCGTTTTCATTCCTCTCTGTCCTTTGGAATTCATATGGCTCGCTTGTTGCCAGGACTTGGAGCCTTAATACTTTCCCATTAATGTCATTTATTTTGTTTCAGTATTGATGGGTTTCCTAATGCCGTCCGATCACTAGGCTGCAAGGCTGGCAGCTGGCCCAGGATCGGCAGTGGCTCTAATAAATCAC
Source organism: Bufo bufo (assembly GCF_905171765.1). Taxonomy (NCBI): domain Eukaryota; kingdom Metazoa; phylum Chordata; class Amphibia; order Anura; family Bufonidae; genus Bufo; species Bufo bufo. The sequence goes on along the minus strand of NC_053390.1, from coordinate 652,111,288 downwards.
AATCAGACCCATGCCATTACATCAATATTTTTAGTCAATTATGGAGAAGGTCAGGTGCTGTATTCAGGGATGAAGCTCCAGCATGTGGCATTTTGAGAAAACATCTGGTACAGCACCAAAAATGTACGTTGGATAGAATAAGGGGATGGGGGGGGGGGGGATAAAATTCAATATTGCCCATTTGAGGCAGATCAAATGAAATCTACATTATTATGGGCAAACCACAGATGATTACAGGCTTCTTGTCGACGGTGTGGTTATTATACCTAATTCTGTTATCCGTAAAGAAAATTCCCAAGTTCCACTTCAATAAAAATGAAAATATTCTTTTCTCTGAAGCAGATGGGATTTGTTGTTCCCTCACAGCAGGCATCTAATATCTTTTGACACCTAGTGACCTGTCTGAATGCAATTTGTGTCTTAATATCAGGCTTACACAAGCTGCTGCCATGGAGAAGAAGTCCTACTCTTTATTCCTGCAGATTCGTGCAGCATGCTCTTTCTCTTTGGAAATTCTCTGAGGTTCTGCCGAATGTTCGCCCTTTTCCGTCATTGAATCCTTTTCTTTTTTTTTTTTTGTCTGAATTCCAAATGGTTAGATTTTTCACTCTGAAGGGAAAATAAATTATCCTTCTTGGTTATACATTAATGTCACCTGAAGTAAGGCTCAGGTGAAAAGGAGAAGAAATGCTGATAAGAAACAGTAAAATAAGCATGAAAAAAACGGTGGTGGTGGGGGGGATGTAGAGAGTGGAAGAAGCCATTTCCCCCCACCCTGTGCACTGAGCAGGCATTGTGTTTATTTGGGTCAGGAGACAAATCATCTTTCATGTAGATGACACCTGGTAAAGTGGTTGAATGTAAGAAGGATGAGAAGAGATGATGGAGAACAGTGGATGAAAGTCTCGGAGGACAGGCTACCCTTTTCTCATCGCGTCCTTCATTGCATTCTAATAGGCTGACTAATGTACCATAGAAATTCTCTCTGGGTCTTTGGATAGTAGGGTAGAAAGAGTGGCCCTCCTCATCTTTGGAATAAAATTCAGCGGTACAATTGCAGACATAAATTATTGTAGGCGCAGTAATAAGGGCTTCGGCGTTTTTATATCAAACTAGCTGGATGTTTTAGATTAGCCGATAGAAGCAGAGTAAGGCTGCAGCTGCTTTCAAGACGCTACGCGAGATTGCTCAGAATACGTTCTAATGGATGCCCTCGAGCTAGAGGGGATTTTTTTCCCCTCCCTGTGAAACATTCATCTTTTATTTTTCCCCCCTTTTTTTCCCATGCATGTCAAGAACCTTGCCGGTAAAATCCTTGTGATGCGGTCTTCAATTTTTCTTCAGTAAATCAAATCATCTTCCTTTCAGAAAAGATGAATGCTAGAAGGTGTGGGTGTTATAAAAGGAAAAAAGGAGACGGCGAAAAATCAATGCGGGCAAAATTGAAACAGTATGCCTCGGTATTGATTGGCCTTGTGAAATCGAAACTAACAGCTTTGTAACTGTTCCAGTGGACAGTTAGCTGACCTGTAATGGACAAACCATCAATATTAGCATTGCTGTTTTATCTTGTACTATGTCATAGCAGGTCGGCTGATATTCTAATTCACTGTACACTTTGTAGCAGAAGATAACGTTGCCCTTATTTGTAGAATAGATCTCACACATAGTTATGTAGTCCTTCTGTAGACTAAAAAAACCTTGGTTTTTCTTCATCTTTATGGCTTAAAAAAAATAAATGAAAAAAAATAATCCAACATGGTTGATCGAGGACATGCAGTTTTAGGGCTCATGCACACAAACATTTTTTTTCCGTGTCCGTTCCGTTTTTTTTGCGTACCGTATGTTTGCAGAACCATTCACTTCAATAGGTCCGCCAAAAAAAACTGAAGTTACTCTGTGTGCATTCTGTCGGAGTATGTCCGTTTTTCAGTTCTGCAAAAAAAACAGAACATGTCTTATTGTCCGCATTACAGACAAGAATAGTACAGTTCTATAAAGGGCCAGCTGTTCCGTTCCGCAAATGTCATCCGTATTTTTTGCGGACCACAAAATTCATAAGGTCGTGTGCATGAGCCCTTGGACGGAGTGTGGCTGTACAGTTTTTTCTGTTTGCTTCAGCCCCGCAGCTCTTGCTGCCCAATCAGTGTCTGTGTTTCATTTCTTCAGTTCTGGAGAGCTGTGCTCTGTTTGGTTGCTGCGCTCAACTAGCTAGTTTTTTTATGATACATTTGCTTTTTTTTTTATATATGAGGCTCTGTTATATTACACATTACACATACATATATACATTGTAAGGGATCGCTCTCTCTCAGGGGTCAGCAATGGCAGACTTCTCATCAAACAGGGGGTTTTCAAGCTCAAACAGTGCTTTATTTGTCACACAGCACATCACACTTCCAAGTTTGGCTTCACCTCACAACGTGCTACATCAACACAGAACAACAAACGCTTGTCCGGCTAGGCACTCACTATATACAGAAGTCGCCTTTAGGTCAGTGTTAACACTGTGGTATTTGGTTTGGGTGACACAGCCTCCTAAGCTGTGACCTGTGCAACTCACCAGTCCTCCTGGTGGAAGCAGCGAAATGCCTTGGGGGGATATGGTCCAGCGGTCCTCCTGACTTTGACCGTGCGACACCTCTCTTCTTCCAGCGTTGCTGGGCTTCCCCAAACTAAGGCTTCCACCGCCTCGTGGCAGCCCAACCCTCCCGGCTGGGACCACACAGAGCCTCTGCAGGCTTCCTTCTCAATTCTCTCCTTAAACTCAGGCTTCCCCAGCCCTCCTGGCTGGGACCACACAGGCCCTCTGCAGGTCTGTTCCCTTGGGGCCTAACTCCTCCTCTCACACTGAGGATTGCTTTATCCCCAAGTTATTCTCGCACCTGACCTCGCCTCAGGCCAGGTGATCGTGGGGAAAACACAGCCAATCATACCATACATCTCCTCTAATAGGATTCCTGCACCATTCTAGGAGACACATATCTTCCCTCATGTATGAGGCCTGTCGCTGCCCCACAACATATATACTTAGACTCTTCAGTTGTCAGATTTAAAAGGTATCGGTCAAGTTGACTATGATGTCTGAGCTGCAGGCAGCATGTTATAGAGCAGGAGGAGCTGAGCAGATTGATGTATAGTTTTATGGGAAAAGATTCAGTATAATCAGTTTTTCATATATTTAAATTCCTGCTCGTTCTGGGCTTTGAAGTCAGGGAGACAGTCCTATCAGTGACTGACAGCTGTCTCTGTATACACAGTCATAGAGGGAAGGCCGTCAATAGGGATGAGCGAATCGACTTTGGATGAAACATCCGAAATCGATTCGCATAAAACTTTGTTCTAATACTGTACGGAGCAGGATCTCCACACAGTATTAGAATGTATTGGCTCCGATGAGCCGAAGTTATTGCTTCACGAAGTCTCACGAGACTTCACTTAATAACTTCATAAATTAATTTGTACTGTAAAAGACCATTTACCATACCTTGGAACCGAACCGGAGTTCGGGAAATGTTTTTTTTAAACATCCGAAGTCGTTTCGCTCATCCCTAGCTTTCAATCACTGATAGGACCGCCTCCTGGACTTCAAAGCCCAGAATGAGCAGAAATTGGAATAAATAAAATAAAACTTGTACTCAATCGTTTCCCATAACGTATGCAGCAATCTGCTCAGCATCTCCTGCTCTATAACATGCTGCCTGCAGACTGTACTGCATTTTCATGGTGACAGGTCCCCTCTTTAATGGCTACCTGCTTTTCTATTTTTATTTTAATTTTTTTGAGGAAGGGGTGTGAGAGCTGTCCAAAATTGTATTAGAAATATCTTATCACTTTATCCCATATTCTGAATATTGACCTTTTTTTCTTCTTCTTTTTTAATAAAAGCAAAGAAAATAACCTCCTTTGTAAAAAACAAAAACATAGGTGCCTGTATTTGAAAATTTCTGCTTGTCAGTACTTCCTGTGGCAGAGAAAGGGTTACTGAACTCTGAATTTTCCTTTCATGTTTATTACCTTTGTGATGAGATTTCACTTAGCATTTTTATAATGAATGAAAACGGGTACCTTGTAGAATTGCAATCCCATTAGCCTGCGGTGCACTGAAATGTGAAATGCAATCAAAGCAAATGTATGCGGACAGAGAAATAAATAAATAAAAACTCTTCTCCCCAGCCCCCTTAATGCTTCTCGTTCACCGTTTCCCCACCCTGCAGTTATTGCACTTGACACCAGTGTAAAGTAACATTCATTGCTCTCTCCGGAGCTCCAGCGATGTTTGGAATTTTTTTTTATTGCCAACATTGGCCCATGTAATAATATTGTGAAATGGCTTAATAAAACTAACAATTCTCCCAGTCGTACCTCCTCCAAACCCCCCACACACACCACACAATGGCAAAGAATAATTTATACTGAGGTAACAGCATGGTACGAATTTTATGCCTACATCTGGACTGATTAATACGCCGCCATTTAGCAGGAGGGAGAATTGAAGGTTTTCTATTTTCCTTTTGTACTTTGAATATTAACATTTTGGAGCCTAATATTTTGTAATGAATTTTTTTGATATTTTTTTATAAACCATTTTATGATTGAGGAAATATATTTTTCTAAGGTTTTCTTGTAGTGCCTAAGCCACCTACCCCAAATGTCCCCACAACCCCCCTTTCCGGGCAAATGCTGGTACGAATTTTGGTGTCCGTTTCAATGGCATACAACATCAGAGGTTTGGTTACTGCCTCTTATTTCTCAAGAGGGAGTGAACCTGAGTGCACTGCATGGACTATGTCAGGCTCTTACAGCATTATGTACCCATCTATGAGATTGTACTGTGTTCTCTCAGCAGCCTATGTACTAGCAGTGTCAGCACTGATTGTGTCAGACCGCTTAGGTGTACTCCCTCTTGAGAAACAAGCATATGCGACCGTTCCCTTGACAGTGAATGCTCTCATTAGCTTATCAGGCACCAAAACTAACTGCACTGATTGCTTAGGGTGGGGTGAGCTGGTGTTTTGGAGGATGTGACAGGTCCTCTTTTCTGGGATTTTAATATTGATGACCTATCCTCAGGATAGGTAATCAATATCAGATCAGTGGGAGCCCAACACCGGGCACCCCCGCCGATCATGTGTTTGAAGAGAAGGCTGCGCTCGCCATCAACTTTGTCGACGACAAGCAGGTAAACAATGAAGGGAAAGCTGTGCTCGCATGAGTTCAGCCTTCTCTTCAATCAGCTGATCGGCGGGACGTGCCGAGTGTTGGACCCCCACCAATCTGATATTGATGACCTATCCTGAGGATAGGTCCTCCATATTAAAATTCTCGAAAACCCTTTTTAAATAGTGGAATTCTCTCTGCCTGCTTACAGATGATTGATTTATTTTTTAGTGCAGCAGTAGCTCAGTAAATTAGTACCTTTGTTAACATATGCTATATGGACAAAAGTGTTGGGACACCTATTGAAGCAATCACAGAAAATAATGCACTATAATAATAGATGCAAGCATAACATATGGACTAAGTCCTCACTCTATTGATAAAATCTGAGACACTTGGTCAATATATTTTGATCAAAGCACATCTAAGCCCACCTACCAAGCGACAAGGTGGTCTCAGTTCAGACAGTTCCTACGCTAAACCTGCCTATGCCGTTATGCATTTATGTTCAGGAGCGCAGACCCCACACATATAGTGTGCTGCTCCTAATTTCCTCCATGTGAAGATTTTATGATATCCCATTATTAATCCATACACATTAATATGGAGTTTGCCACTAGAACAGCTTCCACTCTTCTGGAAAGGCTTTCTATAAGATTTTGGAGTGTGTATGTGGGAATTTGTGTCCATTCATCCAGAAGAGTATTTGTGAGGTCAGACACTAATGTTGCACAAGAGGGCCTGGATTGCAATCTCCGTTCTAGTACATCCATAAGGTGTTTGGAGTTGAGGTCAGGGCTCCAGATGGCGACCAAAATGGTCGCCAATGCGACTTAGAATTTACAAATGGCGACAAGACTTTGAATACAACGGCGGGGCACAGGAGCTGATAGTTCTCTGCCCCCCCGCCGATGTTTTTCTCAGCAGTGGAGAAGGAGTCTCTCCCTCCCCATGTGTTGCTGCCTCCGCCAATAAGAAGAGAGACTGGAGGAGGAGGGGAGGGGCTGTGGCCACTGCGCTACCAATGAAGATAACTGACCTGTTAATACATATACAGGAGGCGGGTGCCGAAATCAAATAGCCGGCACCCGACTTCTATGACAGGGAGCTGCGATCAGCGGCAGTTAACCCTTCAGGTGCGGCACCTGAGGGGTTAACTGCAGCGGATCGCAGCTCCCTGTCATAGAGGTCGGGTGCCGGCTATTTGATTCCGGCACCCGCCTCCTGTATATGTATTAACAGGTCAGTTATCTTCATTGGTGGCGCAGTGCGCCCAACCAAACACCCCAGTATAATATACATTGGTGGCGCAGTGCGCCCCCCCCCCCAGTATAATAAACATTGGTGGCGCAGTGGGCAGTGCCAATGAGGGTTAAAAAATTTAAAAAAATTAACTCTCCTCCTCCAATTGATCACGTAGCTGCCAGTCTCCTGTTTTTTCTTCAGGACTTGTGGTGACGTCACTGAGCTCATCACATGGTCCATTACCATGGTGATGGATCATGTGATGTACCATGTGATGAGCTCAGTGATGTCACCACAGGTCCTTTGACAGGTCCTGAAGAAAGAACAGGAGAACGGCTGCTACTCGATCAATTGGAGGAGGTGAGTTAATATTATTATTATTTTTTTTTTTAACCCTCATTGGCACTGCCCACTCCGCCACCAATGTTTATTATACTGGGGTGTTGGGGGAGGGGGGGGGGGGGGCGCACTACGCCACCAATGTTTATTATATTGGGGGGGGGGGGGGCGCACTACGCCACTAATGTTCACCTCGCGCATTGCTCCCGCGCAGAAATCTCGCCCATGTGAAAGGGGCCTAAGGGTGAATAGGACACGGGTTCCAGCCCCTAAGGGGGCTAATAGTAAGTAAAAAAAAAAACAGAAACACTAAGGCTACTTTCACACTTGCGGCAGTGTGATCCGGCAAGCAGTTCAGTCGTTAGAACTGCCTGCCGGATCCGCCGATCTGGATGTGACTGAAAGCATTTGTGAGACGCATCCGGATGCGGATCCGTCTCACAAATGCATTGCAAGAACGAATCCATCTCTCCGCTTGTCTTGCGGACAGACGGATCCGTCTTGTATCTTTTTACACATTTTTACCGGTCTGGGCATGCGCAGGCCGGAAGGACGGATCCTGCATTCTGGTATTTTGAATACCGGATCTGGCATGAATACATTCCTATGGGGAAAAATGCCATTCAGGCAAATCATCTTTTTTTTTCGCCGGAGATAAAACCGTAGCATGCTACGGTTTTATCTTTTGCCTGATCAGTCAAAATGACTGAACTGAAGAAATCCTAATGCATCCTGAACGCATTTCTCTCCATTTAGAATGCATGGGGATATGCCTGATCAGTTCTTTTCTGGTATAGAGCCCTTGTGACGGAACTCTATGCCGGAAATGAAAAATGCTAGTGTGAAAGTACCCTAAAATATTAAGTTTAAATCCCACCTTTCCCAATTTTACATATAAAATATATAAACAATAAATAAATAAACATATTACATAGTGCTGCGTCCGAAAAGTCCAAACTTTTAAATTATTAAAAAATATCTCCTATGCGGTGAGCATTCGCCATTTTTTAGTCACCTTGTCACCCCAAAAAATAGGATAGGACTGTTCTATTATGCGCCGAACGTTTGATAAAATGCGAAATGCACGCGCTTTTTTTTTTTTTTTTTTTTTTTGGTGCGGTATTGAGTATCGCAATACTTTTTTATGGTGACGAAAGCGAATCAAAATTTTGGTATCGAAACAATAACGTTGTCACAATACCAAAATTTTGATTCGGTTTCGATTTGGCGACTAAAAATTTAATTTGCCTCCTAAATTTTTCAGTTCAGGAGCCAATGGCTACTAGGTATTATTATTTTTTTGTCTGAAGCCCTGGTGCAGGCCAGTCACGTTTTTTCAACCCCAAACTCACCCAACCATGTCTTTATGGTCTTTCTTTGTGCACTGGGGCACAGTCATGGTGGAACAGAAAAGGGCCTTCCCCAAACCGTTCCAATGGGACTGAATGTAACACCTAAGTTAAATGATTAACAGGTATGTCCCAATACCTTTGTCCATATAGTGTATACTCTGAAATTAAGAAACGCATAATGTATAGTTATATTAAAAAAAGAACCGGGACATTAAATTCTGTACTAAATAAAACCTAATGATCGTTTTTTGTAATAGATGCAACAGAATAGAAGAGCTTTTAAGCGAAATGTGCTGTTTTTAGCTTATCTTTTGTAATTTATATGTTCTTTAACTCAAAGGACATCTGTCAGCAGATTTGTACCTATGGAACTGGCTGACCTGTTGCATGTGCTAAAGGAATCTGTGTTGGTCCCATGTTAATGTGTGCTAGCAATGTTGAGAAAAATTAAGTTTTAATATATGCAAATTAGCTCAGCTCTCTCTGCAACTGCCTCATTCTCTGTATAGGTAATCAGCCTCTGATCAGTGGGGGTCCGACATCTGGGATCCCCATCGATCATCTATTTGAGAAAGCATGGTACTACTGTGAGAGCAACAGCCTTTTAGCTGCTTACCCTAGACCAGTGACGTCATGAGCATCGGTCACGTGGCCTGGGCGCAGCTCATCCCCATTCACTTGATTAGGTGTCAATGCTTATCTACACCCCTTCCCTGAACAGTGATATCAGCACAGGTCACAATGCATAACTAGAAAGCTTTCCCATGAGAGACAATATGTGCCCTCCAGTCTATTGGGCTTATTGTCCATGTGGCTGCTGTAAAGCATATACCCCACAGTTCAGTCAATATGGCTGCCCCTATAATCATGTACATAAAATACAAGTAACCCCTTCCCGACCAGCGTTGTAATAGTATGGCACTGCGGGAAGTGACTTGCTGCCCAGCGCTGTACTGCTGCGGCGCACTGATCGGGCGGGTGCAGGAGCTGCACCCACCCGATCAGCAGCAGGGGTCCGGCTGTTACTGTTAGCCATGCCCCTGCTGTATGCGCCAGCATCTGTGAAAACACTGATACCAGCTCTTAAACCCTTGCTATGCTGTGGTCATCGCTGACCGCAGCATGTGCGGGGTGTGTGGAGGGAGGGAGCTCCCCGTCCCCATCGTCCTTCCATAGGCATCGTGCTGCCTTCCATGGAAGCCTGTGAGACCCAGGGGGCTACACTTACAGCCAATGCATTACAATACACGTGTCTTGTAATGCATTGTACAGAGGATCAGACCCCCAAATATTTAAGAAAAAAATAAAGTAACAAAAAAAGTTTTACATAATAAAAAAAGTTTCAAGTAAAAAAAAAAAAAAGTCCTTTTCCCAAAATTATGAAAAAATAAAATAAAAAAAAAGGGGAATAAAATAAAAGTAGACATATTGGATATCGTCGCATCCGTATCGACCGGCTCTAAAAAAAAATATCACATGATCCACCCTATCAGGCGAAAATCATAAAAAAAATAAATAAATACAAACCGTGCCAAAACAGCCATTTTCTGGTCACTTTGCCTCACAAAAAGTGTAATACCAAGCGATAAAAATGTAGTATGTACCCCAAAATGGTACCAATCAAACCATCCCGCAAAAAATAAGACCCTACCTAAGACAATTATGTAAAAAAAAAATATGGCGACACAAAAACAAGATTTTGTTAAAAAAATGCTTTCACTTTGTAAAACTTAACAAAAATAAAGACCCCTTGCGTATCGCCGCATCCGTAACAACCTGCTCTATAAAAATATCACGATTCCTGCCATGTGCCCCTACAGCAGTTTACCATCACATAGGGGTGCTGCTGTATTCAGGAGAAAATTGCTAACAAATTATGGGGTGCTTTTTCTCCGGTTACCCCTTGTGAAAATGAAAAATTTGGGGTTAAAGCAACATTTTATTGGAAGAAATTTAACTTTTCGTTTTCACAGCCAAATGTTTCTAAATTCCGTAAAAATGCTTATGGGGTCAAAGTGCTCAGTACGCCCTTTAATATTTTCTTTTGAAGGGTGTAGTTTCCAAAATGGTGTCACTTTTTGAGAGATTCCACTCTAGGGGTACATCAGGGTCTCTTCAAATACAAAATGGTACCCAAAAACCATTCTAGCAAAATCTGCCTCCAAAAACCATATGGCGCTCCTTTCCTTCTGATCACTGCCATATATGGGGTATTTCTGTAAACTGCAGAATCAGAGCAATGCATATTAAGGTTTACTTTGCTGTTTACCCTTGCTGTGTTGCAAGAAAAAATTGATTAACATGAACAATCTGAAAAAAAAAAAATATATATTAATAATTTCACCTCCATTTTCCTTTAATTCTTGTGGAACACCTCAGGGGTTAACAAAGTTTGTTACATCAGTTTTGAATAATTTGAGGGGTGTAGTTTCTAAAATGGGGTCATTTATGGGTGGTTTCCATTATGTAAGGCTACTTTCACACTCGCGTTTTGTGCGGCTCCGTCTTGTATATGCATAGACGGATCCGCACGAATAATGCAAACGCTTGTATCTGTTCATGACGGATCCGTTTGCATTATTCATAAAAAATTTAAAAAAAGTCTGTCAAAACGGATCCGTCTTGACTTACATTGAAAGTCAATGGGGGACGGATCAGTTTTCAATTGCACCATATTGTGTCAGTGAAAAACGGATCCGTCCCCATTGACTTACATTGTAAGTCTAGACAGATCCGTTAGGCTCCGCATAGTCAGACTGTAACCAAAACGCTGCAAGCTGCCTTTTAGTGACCGTCTAAAAAACGTAACGGACACCAAAGGCAGCCAAATTGATGCATTCTGAACGAATCCTTATCCAGTAAGAATGCATTAGGGCTGCACTGATCCATTTTGGGCCGGTTGTGAGAGCCCTGAAACGGATCTGTACCTGTACGCCCTGTGTATTTCCGATGACACCGACGGGCGGTGATCGGAACAAGGTCACTGCACCTTGGCTAAATGCGCCTGAGGAGGGAAGGAAGGGGGTTCCCGTGCCCCCCCCTCCCCCCCCCCCGTGTCGGCGATCGCTGCAAACCAAGGTCAATTCAGACCTTCCTTAAGCATCTGCGCTGGCTTCCGGTGATGAGCCTGTGAGATCCAGCCCCCTGTATCTCACAGGCCGGAAGCTGTATGAGTAATACACACAGTATTACTCATACAGCCAATGCATTCCAATACAGAAGTATTGGAATGCATTGTAAAAGGGATTAGACCCCCAAAAGTTGAAGTCCCAAAGTGGGACAAAAAAATAAATAAAATAAAAAAGTTGAAAAAATAGTGTTCCCCCCCCCCCAAAAAAAATCAAAAGTTTCAAGTTAATATAAACAAAAACGTCATTATCCCCAAATAGTTAAAAAAAAAAAAAAAATTAAAAAATAGGGGGGGGGGGGAGTTGACATATTAGGTATCGCCGCGTCCGTATCGACCCTATAAACATATCAAATGATCTAACCCCTCAGATGAATACCATAAAAACTGTGCTAAATAAACAATTTTTTTTTGTCACCTTACATCACAAAAATTACAACAGTAAGCGATCAAAGACTCGTATGCCCACCAAAATAGTATTAATCTAACCGTCACCTCATCCCGCAAAAAATGAGCCCCTACATAGGACAATCGCCCAAAAAATAAAAAAACTATTGCTCAGAATATAGACACTAAAACATCTTTTTCTTTTTGTTTTAAAAAAGCTGTTATTGTGTAAAACTTAAGTAAATAAAAAAAAGTATACATATTGAGTATCGCCGCGTCCGTGACAACCTGCTCTATAAAAATACAACATGATCTAACCCCTCAGGTGAATACCGTACAAAAAAAAGCCATTTTTTGTCATCTTACATCACAAAAAATGTAATAGCAAGCGATCAAAGAGTCATACGCACCCCAAAATAGTGCCAATCAAACTGTCCTCTCATCCCGCAAAAAATACTCTACCTAAGATAATCGCCCAAAAATGGAAATAATTATGGCTCTCAGACTATGGAGACACTAAAACATGATTTTTATTTATTTTTTGTTTCAAAAATGAAATCATTGTGTAAAACTTACATAAATAAAAAAATTTATACATACAGGTCCTTCTCAAAAAATTAGCATATTGTGATAAAGTTCATTATTTTCTGTAATGTACTGATAAACATTAGACTTTCATATATTTTAGATTCATTACACACAATTGAAGTAGTTCAAGCCGTTTTCTTGTTTTAATATTGATGATTTTGGCATACAGCTCATGAAAACCCAAAATTCCTATCTAAAAAAATTAGCATATTTCATCCGACCAATAAAAGAAAAGTGTTTTTAATACAAAAAAAGTCAACCTTCAAATAATTAAGTTCAGTTATGCACTCAATACTTGGTCGGGAATCCTTTTGCAGAAATGACTGCTTCAATGCGGCGTGGCATGGAGGCAATCAGCCTGTAGCACTGCTGAGGTGTTATGAAGGCCCAGGATGCTTCGATAGCGGCCTTAAGCTCACCCAGAGTGTTGGGTCTTGCGTCTCTCAACTTTCTCTTCCCAATATCCCACAGATTCCTATGGGGTTCAGGTCAGGAGAGTTGGCAGGCCAATTGAGCACAGTAATACCATGGTCTGTACACCATTTACCAGTGGTTTTGGCACTGTGAGCAGGTGCCAGGTCGTGCTGAAAAATGAAATCTTCATCTCCATAAAGCTTTTCAGCAGATGGAAGCATGAAGTGCTCCAAAATCTCCTGATAGCTAGCTGCATTGACCCTGCCCTTGATAAAACACAGGGGACCAACACCAGCAGCTGACATGGCACCCCAGACCATCACTGACTGTGGGTACTTGACACTGGACTTCAGGCATTTTGGCATTTCCCTCTCCCCAGTCTTCCTCCATACTCTGGCACCTTGATTTCCGAATGACATGCAAAATTTGCTTTCATCTGAAAAAAGTACTTTGGACCACTGAGCAACAGTCCAGTGCTGCTTCTCTGTAGCCCAGGTCAGGCACTTCTGCCGCTGTTTCTGGTTCAAAAGTGGCTTGACCTGGGGAATGCGGCACCTGTAGCCCATTTCCTGCACACGCCTGTACACGGTGGCTCTGGATGTTTCTACTCCAGACTCAGTCCACTGCTTCCGCAGGTCCCCCAAGGTCTGGAATCGGTCCTTCTCCACAATCTTCCTCAGGGTCCGGTCACCTCTTCTCGTTGTGCAGCGTTTTCTGCCACACTTTTTCCTTCCCACAGACTTCCCACTGAGGTGCCTTGATACAACACTCTGGGAACAGCCTATTCGTTCAGAAATTTCTTTCTGTGTCTTACCCTCTTGCTTGAGGGTGTCAATGATGGCCTTCTGGACAGCAGTCAGGTCGGCAGTCTTACCCATGATTGCGGTTTTGAGTAATGAACCAGGCTGGGAGTTTTTAAAAGCCTCAGGAATCTTTTGCAGGTGTTTAGAGTTAATTAGTTGATTCAGATGATTAGGTTAATAGCTCGTTTAGAGAACCTTTTCATGATATGCTAATTTTTTGAGATAGGAATTTTGGGTTTTCATGAGCTGTATGCCAAAATCATCAATATTAAAACAAGAAAAGGCGTGAACTACTTCAGTTGTATGTAATGAATCTAAAATATATGAAAGTCTAATGTTTATCAGTACATTACAGAAAATAATGAACTTTATCACAATATGCAAATTTTTTGAGAAGGACCTGTATTTGGTATTGCCGCGTCCGTGACAACCTGCTCTATAAAAATACCACATGATCTAACCTGTCAGATGAATGTTGTAAATAACAAAAAAAATTTTTTTAAAAACGGTGCCAAAACAGCTATTTCTTGTTACCTTGCCTCACAAAAAGTGTAATATAGAGCAACCAAAAATCATATGTACCCTAAACTAGTACCAACAATACTGCCCCCCTATCCCGTAGTTTCTAAAATGGGGTCACTTTTTTGGAGTTTCTACTCTAGATGTGCATCAGGGGGGCTTCAAATGGGACATGGTTTAAAAAAAAAACAGTCCAGCAAAATCTGCCTTCCAAAAACCGTATGGCATTCCTTTCCTTCTGCGCCCTGCCGTGTGCCCGTACAGCAGTTTACGACCACATATGGGGTGTTTCTGTAAACTACAGAATCAGGGCCATAAATATTGAGTTTTGTTTCGCTGTTAACACTTGCTGTGTAACTGGAAAAAAAATATTAAAATGGAAAATCTGCCAAAAAAAGTGAAATTTTGAAATTGTATCTCTTATTTCCCATTAATTCTTGTGGAACACCTAAAGGGTTAACATTTGTAAAATCAGTTTTGAATATTTTGAGGGGTGTAGTTTCTAGAATGGGGTCATTTTCGGGTGGTTTCTATTATGTAAGCCTCACAAAGTGACTTCAGACCTGAACTGGTCCTTAAAAAGTTGGTTTTTGAAAATTTCTTAGAAATTTCAAGATTTACTTCTAAACTTCTAAGCCTTGTAATGTCCCCCAAAAATAAAATGTCATTCCCAAAATGATCCTAACATGAAGTAGACATATGGGGAATGTAAAGTAATAACTATTTTTGGAGGTATTACTATGTATTATAGAAGTAGAGAAATTGAAACTTGGAAATTTTGCAAATTTTTTCAAAATTTTGGGCAAATTTGGTATTTTTTTTATAAATAAAAAAGATTTTTTTTTACTTCATTTTACTAGTGTCATGAAGTACAATATGTGACAAAAAAACAATCTCAGAATGGCCTGGATAAGTCAAAGCGTTTAAAAGTTGTCACCACACAAAGTGACACTGGTCAGATTTGCAAAAAATGGCCTGGTCCTGAAGGTGAAAATGAGCCCGGTCCTTAAGGAGTTAAAAAAATTATTTTGGAAATTTTGTTGCATATTTGAGAATTTGCGTCTAAAATTCTAAGTCTTCTAATGTCCTTAAAAAAATAAAATGACATTTACAAAATGATGCCAACATAAAGTAGACATATGGGGAATGATGACTAAAAACTATTTTATGAGGCATTACTATCTGTCTTAAAAGTAAAGAAATTGCGAATTTTTCCAAATTTGTAGTAAATTGACTCAAATTTACCACTGTCATGAAGTATTATGTGTCGCAAGAAAACAATCTCAGAATGGTTTGGATAAGTAAAAACGTTTCAAAGTTATTACAGATTTGAAAATAGAAAAGGAAGGGTCCCGGAGACAAATAATATCCTCTTTCAGCTCTTCTTTATTGGTTATTACAGATTTGCAAAATATGGCCTGGGCGGGAAGGTGAAAACTGGCCCGGGGTAGAGGGGCTTAAAAAAATCTACAATCCCAAAATATTGAATTAATACAAAAATGTAGGTGAAACTTTCCCTTTAACAAGAAGATAAAAGCCTGTTTTAGGCCAGGTCATTAGTTCAGTTTCAATTATGTAAAATTGCGCTCATAGTCCCTCATTGTAGACCAGTTAATGTACTAGGGTGGGGGAGAGGTTAACGCTGTTCTATTTTTTTTTTTTTTTTTTTTTTTACTAGATGTTTCTCAGCAAAATATGCTAGTAATGCCATAGCCAAGGGGCACATTTATGACAATACACATTCCAGTCACTAGTATGTCTCAAGATCCACTACATGAATATATCATTTGTTTTGTTGACACTTTTTTGGTGATGACACCTGGCAAGTGATGCCCAACTTCTGGGCCAGAACATCATACAGCCTTGTGCGTCTGATGTGTGATCCACAAGTCCTATGAATAACAATAAAGAACAAAACCAACTACATTGCTTTCTCCTCTCTTGTGGCAACACTTTATCTTTTCTACCTAAAGGTTTTTAATGGTAGTGTTATGCAGGGGAGCACCCATAAATATCGCTTAGGGGGGTTCAAGGAGAATAAAGGCACAGTGCGTCTTGCAAAATTTGAGGCCCCACCCATTATTATAATTCCCTCATACATATAATAGGCCATTCCCAACAAACACTATACAGTTGGAATTGTATTGTTGAGAATCAAGGTAAGAGTCTCACCCTCATCCTACATAGACACACTGTACTTAATACTCAGGGCATCAACATAAAGCTACTGTACTCAAACTATTCTTTTTTTCCCACCTTGTGACAGGACTCGCCATTCTGTTTTACAAACTGCCCACTATGTGGCTGGCTCTAGCAGGAGTTGTTGGAGCTTTTCTTCCTCCCTCCTATTCCTGAAGGCGCCGAAAGAGTGGAGGAGTGCATGATATTTAACTGTGTAATTCTAGGTGGGAGGAGCCCGGCTCGACACAAAGAAAGGGGAGGCCTGTCCTAGCTCCACTGCCTGCTTATACAAACCGCCAGGAAGCCCCTCTCCTCCACACACCCACTCCCCCCAACCCCCCTCCCCCCAACGTAACCTGCTCTCGGCCTGACATCCCCCCCTCCCCCCCAAGCCTCAGGAGGTAGAGGCGCCCCTGCCCCATTGGAAGCCACCACCATGCTTGTAGCTGGCTGGCGCTGCCACGCTCTGAATTCTCCCTCTGCAAATGGCATGGGGAGGAGCCAGAGAGTCTCCTTTCCCGCATAGAGTGCACCCGCTGCACAGCTGTCACATAGTAATCCCCGTATAGTGCCCCCTGTAGATGCATTCATAGTGTTCCCCCATAATGTGCCAGTATAAAATACCCCTTCTTAGTGCCACCAGTAGTTGCCCTCTTAGAGCTTCTGTCCTCCTTTTCCCCATAGTGCCCTCCACAATGTGCCTGTTATAAATACACTTACGTAGTGCTCCTCTCATGCCTCCCCCCCCACCCCTTCTCCCATAGTGCTCCCTACAGCATTTTGCCAAATAAAAAAAATATATAAACACTAATTCTATGCTTCCGGCAACAATGCAATGCAGGCCTCTTCCTGCTCGTGTCCCACGCTGGCTTCAGACTTAGTGCCTGCAGCCTATCAGAGGAACGGGGAATGGAGAAGCCGCTCCCGTCCCCTGCTTAGGCATCAAATGTACTGCTGTCCTGAATGTGGTACTACAGATGAATGTAGAGAGATGAGACCTTCCACAATGGCAGCCGCCGCCGCCTCCTCCAACCCGCACTTATCTCTGGCTGCTTCTAGGAGGTGAGGTCCAAACCCGTTGGAGCTCCCTGTGGGAGCGCCCTTGGTTTTATTTATCTCCATATGAGCGTTTTTGTATGCATTTGGTTTGTTTTCTCCATAGCTATTTTGCCATTTGTATTTAGTCCTTATGTTTTAACTTGGGACTGATTGTCATATTTGGCCTTTTTAGTCAAGGGCCATGTTTGATACCTCTACAATATGTAGGGTTGACCATCACTTATGCATTTGGAGGTACTTTATAGAAATATATGCTTCCACTATTTTACTATTGCTTTATCTGTATGACAAGTATCAAAACAATGTGAAAAATGGGAGAGAATAAGTCTAACCCCCCCCCCCCCCCCCCCCCCCCAGTTTTGCTCAGTTATACCAGTACAGGTGTCTCTTAAATGATCTAAACTAGACTTCGTAGAGATATATTCCCAATTCAGACATTTATAGCATGGCAAGTATATATTTCCCAGCAGATTGGAACTGCTGCTGCAACCCAATCAGTCATGACATATCCTGTCGCACCCATATCTTTTTGCCAAAGTGGAGAGCAGCAGTTGCAAAGAGTCTCTCAAGATCTGGAGGACCTGTTCTTCCATGTCTTACACAAGCAACCCACTGATTTGAATGGGCACTGTGTAATGTTTAATCTCTGTGGTGGCACTGTAGAAAGCTAGGAATACTCTATCATCTTAAAGGGGTTTTCCAGCTCCTATAATGCCTCCCCAAATGCCTGGGACCCTCACACGGATTATACTTACCCGACTCCCCAGCACCCGCGTTGCTCCTGATGCCCGCATGGCTACTTTGCATCTCCCTGGCGCATGGATGTAAACATCCAGGGAGGGGGGGGGGTGTCAGCCAATAGCAGGCCTCGATGGTGATGCTAGGGAGGCTCGTCCCTGTCGTGGCCTGCTGTTGGCATCTTCTAAGCATCTGTTAAAGGGGTTCTCAGCTCTCCACAAACCTAAATCTGGCCATACACATTAGGTAGAAGTTGGCTGATAGTTGAACAGAAGTTGAACAAGCATACATCTGATAAACGTTCATACACATTTTAGTCTATATTGGCCATTAAAGTTGTTCAAAGTGCCTATACATGTGATATGTATTCAGGCGATGGGAATGTACTTTCAAAGAAAGATATTTCCATTCAGTAACAGTCATTGTTTGAACAAAAGATTTTTCTTCTGACTATCGGACCGAAAAACACTACTGACTTCTTTTTAAACGATAACAGTCTATAATGAGTTGTCTAAAACTATCGTTTGTTAAATTTCAACTGACGAACATCCATTTTGATCAATTTTAGACTGTGTATGGCCACCTTAACTTATTAGAAGGGTTCCTTGACAATGAGCTCATCACAAAATGTCTCTCTCCCGAGACCTCCAATGATCAGTTGTAATCTTTGGTGAATCTTGGCATTAACGGTTACCATACACGTTTTAGTACATTACAGTTGTTCAAACTGCCTATACATGCTTATGGAAACTAGATCGTGGACGAAAGAGCGTTCTGAGAACTTTCTTTCAAAAATGATCTTTCTTTGAATGAAGGATCTTTCATCTTAACGGACGAAAATATTAAGCATGGGCGACTAATGATGGTTTGTCATTTGTCAGCTAAAACGATAGTTTATTGTTAAATTTCAACCGACAAATGTTCATTTTGGTTGAAATCATCCATTTTGATCAACTTTAGATTAATGTGTATGGCTGCCTTAAGTGGTCAGTTTCTGAGCTATGTTTCTAGAGGGAAAATTAAGCATTATACCATGCCTATTCAAATCAGTGGCTTGTCTGTATAAGGGCTCTTTCAGACGGCCATATGCTATCCGCAAAAATGCGGATCCGTTTTTTTGCGGATTAGATGCTGACCCATTCACTTCTATGGGGTCCTTTTCTATTCCGCGGTTCCGCAAAACGAATGAAACCTGTCCTATACTTGTTTTTGAAAATCAGGACATGGCCCCATTAAAGTCTATGGGTCAGCAAAATTACTGAATGCTCTCCGTTTTTTTGCGGACAGCATACGACCGTCTGAATGAGCCCTAACGCAGGACGGGGCCATCAGACAGACACGGTTTTTGTAACCCCTTTCCGCTCTAAAGAATCCTGAACAAAGGGACTCCCTCTATTATTCTAAATTCCCTAATAGAGTGTATGACACTGGGGTTCCTAAACTGGAAAACCTCTTTTAGTCTACCCAGATTTGGAGATTCTGTTCTGCATGTCCTCACTTGGGCTTTGTACCCAAGTGTCCCCAAATAACCTTTTGCATGCTATTATCATTGACTGTTACATCTTTTTCCCTCTCTTGGTTGGCCTCTGGTTACCCATCGTTTAGTGCAAGAATATAGCAAGATCAAGTTAGTGTGTTATTCACATTGTCGGCTCATTTGTTTTACTTTCTGTCAAGAAGTGAGGAGCTAATCTATTTTTAATGTGATTATATAGTTTATGTCAGTAGCAATGTGCTGCATTTTCTCTGAAGTGGTGGTAACTTTTCAATGTCTTATGGTATACTTTACACCAGAAACTGCATAAACAGATTATCTCTGATGTAAATTTACATGATGTCCCTAACCCTATGAGAAACCTACTGTCCACCCTCTATGAACAGCCGTTCCCAGCAGTAAAGGAAATAAATCCCTTACATTAAGCAGAGAAGCCACTCTATGAAGTTGCCAAAGAATTATTAATGTGTTTTGTACCAGACAGGATTTAGAAGACCATAGCTAAGAAAATCATTTACGCTAACATTTACCTTTCCGAGTATAAACAGAGTTGCTGAGATTACAAAGAATACCAACAAGATGTCAAGTGCCCGGCTAGCGGGGGATATAGCACTGATAAAGCTTTCCATCTGGTATTTCACTTTCCCAGAGATCCATCATGCTATCCTCACTTTGGGCTCCTTTGCCGGTTCGGACAGTAGAATAGCATAAACAGCCTTAAAGATTGAAACTTTTTCTTGGTAATGCGATTTTTGTCAAACAGTCCTGTCCATGATACTTTTTTCATTGTGTGAGTACGTGAGGACATGTAGCAGATTTTTTTTTTTAGGCCGGAAATCTGTGGCACAAACTCATCCTACTCACGAGCTACAGATCAAGCGTCATCACGGTGAAGATTTGTGGTGATTGTGAATAAAAACCTTAATCAATGTCAAGTTGTTGGGATGTGTATTGATTTTCTGCCGGGTCCGAAGGATTTATTTCAGTACAGTAGCATATAGGAGGGGTTGCACTTACATATTATTGACCACCTTCATCTTGTGAAGCTTTTAACATCAAGTCCCCTAGAAACTAGCAGTGAGATGCTTAGTGCTGTACATGTATAGTCTGTGCTGATCCGCAAGGAGTCCTACTGTGCATTGAAAAAGTCTGATAAATCGGAGTAAAGGACCTAATAATTCTCTTTTTAGAAGTGAGCAGATATAGGTTTGGCTATCATCTCACATTCATTGTACAAACACAAACCCATTTCCCCAATAAAATAGATAGGGGAGATAGTGGTAGGAGAAATCTGGAAGAAGAGCTCATGACCTTATTTTTTTCCACCGTGTGCACCACAGACTGCTCATTGTAGCACACTCACCGATAGAAGTATGTGGCGCTATTCACACAACCATTCTTCCAAACTAACCAAGGGGAGAATTTATCACACCCTCCAGTCCAGAATTCTGGCTTTTATAAAATCTCAAAATAGGGCTTTTTGGCCGATTTGCACACACGCTTGCACCTTTTTGCATTTTTACACCACTCACTCCAGTTTTGAAAAGTGGGCATGACCTACAGTATACTCTGGTTAGGTCATCAGTGGGAATCCAGCACCCGGGAGCCCTGCCAGTCAGCTGTTTGAGAAGACACTGGTGCCACAGCCTCACCAAGCACAGTGCCGTCCATTGTATAGCGGGCTGGGTTTGATAACACAGCCCAGCCCTATT
Source organism: Bufo bufo (assembly GCF_905171765.1). Lineage (NCBI taxonomy): Eukaryota > Metazoa > Chordata > Amphibia > Anura > Bufonidae > Bufo > Bufo bufo. The sequence continues at coordinate 652,090,169 of NC_053390.1, read as the reverse complement.
CACTTCACTGAGCTGAGTTGCGCTTAGGCCATGTGATCGATGAACATGTCGTCGCATGGCTTAGGCAAAGCTGCAAGAAGGCTGTGGTGCCACCGTGAGCGCTGGTGCCTTCTCAAACTGCTGATCGATGGGGATGCCGGGTGTGTGACCTTAACCGATCAGATACTGATTGTCGGTCTTTGATACCCCCTGCACAACTCGAGGTGCATTCCTTGTCAAAAAATTAGCTGCATCATCTGGCAGTCCATCCACCTAAAATGAAATCTCCAACATCTCTTTAATTGTATTCTACATCACATAAAGTTAACCTCCTGGCACTTGTGGTTACCTACCCTTCTTCAGTCTAAGTCTCATTGCTGTTCCAGATTTATTTGCTTTGCAGTTTCAGTGCTATTGTATTTGTACATTTGTGAGCTATAGCTGCAAAGTTCATTAACTCTTCTTTTATCAGCCTTTTGTGGGTTTGATGCATTATATATCTGGTGGCTTCTTCAGAAGGCACAATTATTCAGTTTAAGGTCAGTGTTGGGGGTTTCTACGGTGTCTATGGGGATATAAAACATTTTTTTTAACGTTCAATTGTTTGCAGGAGTTCAATATCTGTGCAGTATCGATCGTCAGGGTCCAGTAGTTAGTCAAAGGCTATCTCCTCTGACTAACCCTTTAGCACCATGTCATCCTCCTCCCTGTGATAGATTGTTACAATCTCAGCCAATGTAATTACACACTAACCAAGTGGGTCATTTATTTCGGCACCTTCACCATTTACCAAAAATCTCCTTTATCTTTAGAAGCCAGCTCTTCCCCTTGCAGTAAAAGTTAAGTTAATGGTGACATAAAACACTGTTTACAGCAAGGTAGGAGCAAACCAGGAGACTACAAGTTGCACATGTTAAGAGCGAGGCTACTTCTGCAATATCACTTTGGTCAGTTTTCATTACAGCTAGCAGTTCAGATCTTGTTAGGTATTTTTCTTATGTATGCCTAGTCCATGTACACATGGAGCAGAGTGCAGTTGGCTTTTCACTGTTAGCGGCAGCATCATATTAAAGTAAAGCTCCTTTTACATGGACCGATAATTGGGCCAGTTTTTGGGGATGTGCGTTTATAGAAATGCTCATTTCTGATAATTGCCTTGCGTGAAGGTGCCGGTGGTCACAAGTATAAACATTGGTTCATCGGGTGGTCACATCTTTTTGCCAGCTCCAAAAATCATTGACCAAGATTTACTAATGTGTCTAAATTAACTACAATGTGTCTAAAAAGTGGTGCACTTTGGCTCATCTATGGTTTCTACACTTTTGCCTGACATGCTTGAAAAGGGGTGAAGCTCCACAGGGAAGGGTGGGCCTAAGATGCATCATTTTGCGCCAAAATTGTTCAACAATTTTGGAATAAAAATTTGTCTCGATGTAAGCCAACCAATAGTTGGTATAGAGTCAGTGAAAAGTATCTATTCCTGCACCATATTTATCATCCAGCCAGGTGCAGGTCTAGGCAGCTTGTCTAACCCTATGTCATCTTTAGGGCTAATTCACACGACCATATCCGTTTTATAACTGAGCGAGTGCGTTCCACATTTTGGAGATCGGAACGTCCTTCTCCTGGTAAAAAAGCCTATTCTTTTCCGCTGTTACGGACAAGAATAGGAGGAGTTCCATCTTTTTTGCGGGGTCACGGAATGGAAGTACAGATGCGGATAGCACACGATGTGCTGTCTGCGTCTTTTTCAGCCCATTGAAATGAATGGTTTCTCAAAATTGCAGAACGGATACGAGTATAAATATACGGTCATGTGGATGAAAATCCAGCCCGTTGTTTCTTTGCAGCAGATCGTGCTGTGTAAACAGGGATCTGCTGCCTGGAAACGATAATTCTCTGTGGCAGGGATCAGCAACCTCTGGCACTCCAGCTGTATTGAAACTACAACTCCCAGAACCCTCCATTCACTTCTGTGGGAGTTAGTTAAGCAACTATTCATCCTGGGCGTTGTAGTTTCACAGTAGCTTGAGTGTCGAACATTGTTGATCCATGCTCTATCAGGACAAGCGATCGGTATTGAGTTAACTACTCCCTATACATAGGAATTCATTGCAGTATGTAAATGCTGCTCTCACCTCCTCTGACGATTAGGCAATTATTGGGAACAAATTGTTCATTCTGATAATTGCCTGTTACATTGGTCCATGTAAAAGGTTTCCTTATGGTCTTGAGTAATGTGATGGATAACTTAGTATTGTTTAAGAATACTATAAGGAACATTTATTAAAAATAGCGTTGTGTATAGGGATGAGCGAACTTGTGTTTTTCAAGTTCGGCGTACAAGGTTTGGGTTATCTAAGAATTATGTTATGGATTCTGCTACCACGGACTATTATGGTCCATGGTGGCAGAATCCATAACAGAGTTATTAGATAACCTGAACCCATAACCTTGTACGCCGAACTTAAAAACACAAGTTCGCTTATCACTAGTTGTGTACACTGGTCTTAATTTGTCCTTAAAGGCATTTTCCCATGATTTAATGTAAAAAATGAAAATGTCTAGTACATGACAACCTCCTTCTGACAAAGCTAGAACCCTCCCTGTACCTCACATGGATCCAGAGATTTCCCCATTCATTGCTCCATTTGTTCTTTCTCAAGGATCTTATCCTGTCTACTGTACTGCAGCTAGTAATAGTAGAAGGATGGAACTGAGCATGTGCTTCCAACTCAGTCAGCAGGACAGAGAAATTAGATAAAGAGCAAGCAGCAGGTGGCGCTATACCGATAGATTTCATTGGATAACTCCAGAGCTATAATAAATTTGTAATTACATGCAATTACAAAAGGTGCTTGTTTGAAAACTGTAGAATATTGGGGGTCATTTACTATCTAGAAATACGCCCCCCCCCCTTTTTTTTTTTTTTTTTTTTTTTTTTTTGGAGGGGGTCTGTTAGACTTGGCTTGTGGAAAGAGTATCCCTCTTGTCCAGCCCATGATGCTACTTTTATTTTGTGGAAAAAACGGAGTTTGGATCTCAAATAGCCTTCATCTGTATTTGCCTTGAAATAATGATTCTGGCTCGTGTTTTGTATGATTGTTTTGTGTATCTCTTATTCTCCTATAAATGTAGAATACATTGACAACTGGGTGTTAACGTTTGTTTAGTCAAAGGGGTGTGTCCCAGGCTAAAAAGTGAAGCAAATTGGTGCAATTTTGGCACAACTATGGTTTCTCCCAATTTTTTTTTTTTACGGACTCAAGAAGAGGGTGGGGCTTAGACGGGAGGTGTGGCTTCACATGAAAGCCTAATGGCAGGTTTACACAGGGCAATTGTTGGGCCAGTTATCGGAAACGAAGCTTAGTGTAAATGCTTGTTCCTATTAATAGGCCCATGTGGGTGCCACCAATCACCCAGTAAATGAGCAAAACACTTTTCTATTGATCTTTCATGCAGCGCACAAATCCTCGTTTCAGGACAGTGGATTGTGCTGTGTGAACAGTGAGAAGCAATGAATTTGTATGAGGACAAGTGAATGCAGTAACCGTTGCTCGTCCCCATACAGTGGAGGAGATGGTCCCTTCCTCATAACTGCCTGCTCGATCGTCGTGTGTAAATGTGCCCTAACTAGCCTAAAATGCTCTGTTTTGTGCCACATTTCTTGTGTAAAAATCTCTCAAAGTAAGCCGCATAATAGTTGGTGTAGATGTAGACAAAAGTGTCTGTCCCTGCACCATATTTATCACCCAGCCTGAGCCACTGAGAGACATCCACTGCATGTCTAGACACTGTCTAGAGGTAGATTTACACGTCCAGATAAACGATTATCAAAAATGAACATTCCTGCAGATCACCTGATCGAGCGAAACGCTCGTTCATCGGGTGAATTAATAGTTAGTGCAGGGACTAAATTATCGTCTCTGGGCAGCAGATTGGGCTGTCTAAGGGTACTTTCACACTAGCGGCATGACGGATCCGACAGGCTGTTCACCCTGTCAGATCCGTCCTTCCGCTATTTCGCCGTGCCGCCGGACTGCAGCTCCGTCTCCATTGACTACCACGGGGATGGGGGCGGAGCTCCGGCACAGCACGACAGCGCGCGGTGAGAGGCCGCCGGACTAAAAAGTCGGTCATGCAGTACTTTTAGTCCGGCGGCCTCTTGCCGTGCTGCGCCGGAGCTCCGCCCCCGTTCCCATTATAGTTCCCAGAAACAGTGCAGCTGTATAAGGCCGAATGCACACGGCCGTGAGCGGTCCGTGGTAACACGGCCTGGATTCCTGCTGAGAGCAGGAGCGCACGGCATCATTGGTTTCTATGACGCTGTGCGCTTCGTGCCGCCGCTGCACTACAGTAATACACTTGTATGATCTATACGAGTGTATTACTGTAGTGCAGCGGCGGCATGAAGCGCACGGCGTCATAGCAACCAATGATGCCGTGCGCTCCTGCTCTCAGCAGGAATCCAGGCCGTGTTACCACGGACCGCGGATCACGGCCGTGTGCATTCGGCCTAAGGATGAGGGATTGCAATAGCGATCGCTTATATAGCACTTCACCTTCACTGAATGAGCAGCTGACTGTCGGGAAGGAATACACCAACTGTAGGATTAGTAAACTTGCCCCAATGTCCCTACATTGTGATTGTCCGTGACGAAGACTTCACCTGACTTCATGCTTCAAATGTAAAGGGGTAAAGGGGTTTTCTGGGATTTTAATTAGGGATGAGCGAATCGACTTTGGATGAAACATCCGACGTGGATTTGCATGAAACTTCGTTCTAAGTGTCCATTCACACATCCGCAATTCCATTCCGCATTTTGCGGAACAGAATTGCGGACCCATACATTTCTATGGGGCCGCACGACGTGCGGCCCCGATCGGAATTGCGGACCCGCACTTCCGGGTCCGCAATTCCGATCCTGAGAAAAATAGAACATGTCCTATTCTTGTCCGCAATAGCGGACAAGAATTGGCATATTCTCTTAGTGCCGGCAATGTGTGGTCCTCAAAATGCGTTAAGCACATTGCCGCTGTCTGTGTTTTGCGGATCCGTGATCCGCAAAACACACACGGTTGTGTGAATTGACCCTAATACTGTAAGGTACCACTTGGAACCAAACCAGAGTTCGTTTTTTTTTTTTTGTTTTTTTACAGTACAAATAAATTTATAAAGTTATTGCGCAAAGCAATAACTTCAGCTCATCGGAGCCAATACATTCTAATAAGGTACGGAGCTCCTGCTCCGTACAGTATTAGAACGAAGTTTTATGCGAATCGACTTCAGATGTTTCATCCGAAGTCGATTCGCTCATCTCTTATTTTAATATTGATGACCTATCTTGAGGATAGGTCATCAGTATCAGATTGGAGGGGGCTCAACACTCGGGACCCCGGCCGATCAGCTGGTTGAAGAGAAGGCTGCGCTCCTCCTTCCCTTCATTGTTTACCTGCTCGCCATCAACATCGCAGCACAGAGTAGGTGTACAGTAATTACAAGAAGACATCCCATTCACTTCTATGAGACAACTCCTTCCTTCCTTCAAGTGTATAGGAACGAGCTGTCCCATAGTGGCCTTCTCTTCATACAGCTGATCAACTGGGATCCCTGTTGTCGGACCCCCGCCAATCCTGAGGATAATCATCAATATTAAAATCCTTAAAAACCCCTTTAAGAAAACATTTCAGGTTTATTTTACGAGCTCTTTTATGTATTGAAGACTGTAACATGCAGTGAAATTTATGAACCAATAATTAGTATATCATTTTCAATGTTCCAGTGAACTTTTGTCATAAAAATGTGAGAGGTTTTTAATGCTAGTAATCAGGACTGCCTATTAAAAGACCGGAGATAATTAGGAGTTCATTTGCATTTTGCTTCTCACAAATTTTCTTAGTGTTGGCAATATCTTAATTCTTTTGTTTTCCTCTTGAGGATTGGATTATCCTGTTTAATGTGTGCTTGTTTTCTCTCCAGCTTCTGTGGTGTTGCCTATTTCTCCGAATTGTAATGTATTTCATGTCTACATTTATACTTCTGTATGACTTATCTTTGGTTATGCAGGATTTTCACATTTTGACCACACATTTAAAGGTCTATCATCGAGAAAAGCTATTTTAAACTGGGCAGAATGTCTTGTGAGGCGGCATCCTATATTATAATGACATAGTGTCCCGTAAACCCTGTGTCGTCCATTTTAGTATTCGGCGCAGGCTCATTGAGTGAAGGACGCTCTTCTGCTGTCGGCTTTCTTCCTTCGGCGCAGGCGCAGTGAGGAAGCAAACAGCGAGAGCGCGTCCTTCACTCATTGCGCCAGCGCCCAATACTAAACGGGACGGCACGGGGTTTACGGGACGATGAGGAGAACTCGAAAGTCAATCAACTGGACGTGGCAAAGGATGCGTAGACCGAGCCTCTAGGTGCTGAAGCAACGCCCTAATAGCACCTAGAGGCTCATTAGCATATTTTTATAGTCTTTATTTTAAGAGAACGGCGGCAGGCAGGGAGTTATAAAGACCACTGTTATGTACTGCTGACATTAGCCCATCGCTAGTGTCAGTCAGCTACATAACGTTATTTCTCATGACAGAAACCCTTTAAGGCTACTTTCACACTAGCGTTGTTTAAATCCGGCGTTCAATTCCGACACCGGAACTGCCCGCCGGATCCGGAAAAACGTGTGAAAACGGATTACATTTGAATCCTGATCAGGATTTTGATGACAATGAAATAATGCATTGGAAAAAACTGAGCCGCCATTTATGGACTTTAACTTTTTTTTCACATTTTTCTGGTTTAACATGCAAATGCCGGATCCGGTTTGACTGAACACACGGCGCCGGATCCGGTGTTAATGCAAGTCAATGGGAAAAAGACCGGATCCGGCGTTCAGTCAAAGTGTTCAGGATTTTTGTCCGGAGGTAAAAATACCACATGCTACGGTTTTCTGAAAAGCCTGATCAGTCAAAAAGACTGAACTGAAGACATCCTGATGCATCCTGAACGGATTACTCTCCATTCAGAATGCATTAGGATAAAACTGATCAGTTCTTTTCCGGATTTGAGCCCCTAGGACGGAACTCAGCGCCGGAAAAGAAAAACGCTAGTGTGAAAGTACCCTAACTAGTGGTAATTCAAACATATAAAGGTGCATATTTATTTATATTGGACGTGAAGAAAGGCCACTTATCAATTTTTAGGACAAGGAATCGCCACTGAGATACTGATTCATTCGAGTAGTATCGTTGTTCCTCATCCAAATGGCGTCCTGCAATCATGTCACTTCCTGATTAGTTTTGAGCGGCAGGGGCAATATTCAAATTCGCATTATTTCGCAAATATTTTGTCGAATATACATTATATATTCGAGATTATATTCTTAATTGCGAAAATCGGCAATGTGTTATTCGCGTAATGCATGCAAAATACCGGCGTGGGTCACTTATGCTACATTTTTCAAGCTGGTATAAGTTTGCTGAGACTGGAGAAAATGGTTGGCAAGGCAGAACATTACAATAGCTTTATATGCAGATAGAGTGCTCCAATATATTTGCGCTTGCGAATTTTCGGCAATTAATGATGCACATATTTTTTCGCAATAGGTGCAACTTGTATAGTAAGGGGCAGGCAACTTTTCTATTGGTTGCTAGGGATGTTGCTAAGCTGTGACAAAGCCTTCTCATTGGCCCACAAGCTAGAAGGGAGGGAGGGATGATCACCTGATGTTTACTGGTTTAAAAAAAAAAACAACAAGAAAAAAAAAGAATATTCGTCATTAAGAATATATAGCACTATATTCCAAATATTCCCGAATTCTCTAAGTGCCGATATTCGCGATAAAAATTTGCATTTCGAATATTCACGCTCAACACTTTTCCTGATTGGCTTAATCCTCCTACATTCCCTATATCGGAGACCACAAAGAGCAAGCCACAATAGTGAAGCCCACTGGGACATCAAATCCACTCTACTTTATTTATTGTACTTAAGGCGATAAAACATACAAAAACACATACAGAAACAGAATCCCATATAAAGACGTACTAAATATATATAAATTTTTTGTTTTATCCCAAAAGTACAATAAATTACCGCAAAGTATATTTGATGTCTGAGTAGGCTGAGCTGAGTGAGTGAGCGAGCTAGGCTATTTCCGTAACTCCCATTGAAGTAAATGGAGAGATCACCAAACAAGCATGGCCACTTCTCCATTCACCTCTATGGGATTTCTGTAAATAGCGGAGATGTCTTTCATCACTTTTTGGCGCTCCTATAGAAGTGAATGGAGGATGGCTGCGTTTGCATGGTGACCGTTGTTCACTTTGAGGGGACCCGTTCTAGGGATAGGTGTAGGTCCTACATATCTATCTGACATTACTGGCATATCCAGGCCATATGCCACCAATGTGTGAGATGAGCCAACCACTGAGGGTAGGCCCACTTGATTAACAGGTCCAATGACACTGCATGTTTAATAGAAGCATTTGTTCTCTGTCTTGCAAGATTATATCAGGCACATAAAGGTATGATTTTGATATGGGGAGGCTGTCCTACCAGACATTCTGGCCAGTTTAAAGGGGCTGTATCACTTCAGCAAATAGTATTTATTACGTAGAAGAAGTTAATACAAGGCACTTAATGTGCCGTGATTGTCCATATTGCTTCCTTTGCTGGCTGGATTCATTTTTCCATCACATTATGCACTGTTCGTATCCATGGTTATGACCACCCTGCAGTCCATCAGTGGTGGTCGTGCTTGCACACAATAGGAAAAAGCACTGGCGCCTCTGGTGGATGGGACTGTGGTGGCTCACACAGGCTGGTGCTTTTTCCTATAGTGTGCAAGCTGAGCTCGGGCAGAACAGTTAGGCGGTTAAGCTGTTCAGCATAAAAAAATAAAATTTGCTCTTGGGGACTGACTGCTAACAAAACTCGTAAATTAGCCATTGTATGGATTTTAGACTTCATTATTCTGTTACTGGTTTCATAAATTTACAGTTGCCAACAATTTTCCCACTGAGAGGGTGGATGTCCCTAACCAATGGGTCCAGTCCTACGTGGCTTCTACAGTGACCCATTGAGTTAGCCTTTTTAGTGTGGTTTAATGTATATTAGATTTTAGGCTGAGGAGTAATCTATAGCGTTGTAACGCAAGTCAAGTCTGTTTGATGTTGATGCTGTATTTGCACAGAAGTGTTAAAGTGGATTCATCTAGATTCTTAAACTCCTGCTGTATTACTGTGAAGAGGTGTTTACATTTGTAATATGTCAAAAGTTTCATGTCTTCAGGGATTTCTAGAAATGAATGTAGTTTATGTAGCACATGCCTTCTACTGTATTACTGTGTAAACATACATATTAACCTCTTATTTCTGAAATACAGTCTTGGGCTAATGCCTAACTCAACTGTGTGCCATCAAAGTGATGGTTCCAGGGTGATAAATGAGGCAGTCTTCCATATTGACCTTGTAACCGAACAGAGTTTACTTCTTACTTATCTGAGACCATAGTGCTTTTCAGCAAATACTAAAGCAGACAACTCAAAACGGAGCCTTTATACACATATTGGACCACTCAGTAGTAAAATGAATGGGCACAAAATATGTTTTAGGCTACTTTCACACTAGCGTTTGGGCGTCCGCTTGTGAGCTCCGTTTGAAGGCTCTCACAAGCGGCCCCAAACGGATCCGTCCAGCCCTAATGCATTCTGAGTGGAGGCGGATCCGCTCAGAATGCATCAGTCTGGCAGCGTTTGTCCTCCGCTCCGCTTAGCAGACGGACACCTGAACGCTGCTTGCAGCGTTCAGGTGTCCGCCTGGCCGTGCGGAGGCAAACTGATCCGTCCAGACTTACAATGTAAGTCAATGGGGACAGATCCGTTTGAAGTTGACACAGTATGGCTCAATTTTCAAACGGATCCGTCCCCCATTGACTTTCAATGTAAAGTCAAAACGGATCCGTTTGCATTATCATGAACAATAAAAAAAAAAAAAAAAAAAATTTTTTTTTGTTCATGGTAATGCAAACGGATCCGTTTTGAACGGATCTAAGCGTTTGCATTATAGGTGCGGATCCGTCTGTGCAGATACCAGACGGATCCGCACCTAACGCAGGTGTGAAAGTAGCCTTACTTGTGTAATAGTCACCTGCAGAGATTTCAGTGGACTTTTTAAAGGGGTTTCTAAAATTTAAAGGAAATGTGTCCCTGAATTTGTTTTGTACGAATTAAAGCCAGTTAGCGACACACATCCTTTTTTGGTAATGTTTTTATTTTATGATTGTAGATTTTTTTTTTTTTTTATATACTATTTCCTGAACATTATTATGGGGGCAGCCATCTTGCCTGAGCTGCATTAACAACATTTAGAGAAATGCTTTATAGCAGCCCCATGGGCCATAGACACAATAGTCTGGAGGTTGACCTCATTGACTAATATAGGAGAGTTTTCTAGGCATGCTCTGTGACCTGTGCTAAGGGCAGGAGGGAATAGACAAGCTTTGAAAATCACCCATTGTGAGTAGTGAATAACTTTTTAGTTTTTTTGTTCACATAGCTGCGGGAGGGCTTGTTTTTTGCAGAAAAAGCTGTACTTTCTAAAGGCATCAGTTAAAGGGGTTGTCCGAGTTATGAAAAAAATAATACTACAGCACTGAAAATCTGATATATAACTGAGCTAAGCAAGTTTTATGCAAAAAAAAAATATATATATTCATTTGCCTGGTTCTTTTCTTTGTTTACATGCAATAAAAACAATCTCTGCCCCTCCCCCTGCTCTGCTAAGGGAGTGGATACAAGAGCTGCCCTGAGTGACATGTCTGCCTGCTGGGAGACTCAGCAGCATGTTGTATGTGTAGGACTACAAGTCCAAGCTGTATAATGACACTGCTAAGGGAGTGGATACAAGAGCTGCCCTGAGTGCTGGGAGCATCAACAGCAACTTGTAAGTGTAGAACTACATGTCCCACTTGTATAATGACACTGCTAATACACACAGGATCTTCCCCCTACCTTCTTGTGCAATGCTCTCTCTAGTCTGTCAGCTCCTGTGCCCAGAATTGTCTCCTCACTGGGGGGGACGGGGACGACAGTGACGTCTCGTTTCTGACGGCTTGTAAACGACCTTTATCAGAGCAGGAAGATAGGCTGACATCACAGGTCATGTGACCCTCAGTGAAATCTGAGAAACCAGCCACTGCAGATAAAGTGAGTTAATTGGAAAGCTGTTAAATTTGCTTAGTTAGGAACATAGAACAAAAAAATAACTCTGACAACCCCTTTAAAGGGGTTGTCTGATGAGTAATATTCCAGTTTTCAAACCAGCATCTGGATTTGATTTTTTATTTTTTTTTGTAATTGCATGTAATTACTAATTTAGCATAGCCACTGAGTTATTAAGTAAAATGTATCTGTATAGCACCACCTGCTGTCCGTTTTTTTTTTTTTGTCCTGCTCACTGAGAAGGCCGCACATGCTCATTTTCACCCTTCTACTGCCTCCTGAGCTGTGATAGGGAGAGCATGGACACGCCCCCTTAGCTGCAACAGTAAACACACTCCCCTTGAGCTGTCAGTTTGATATAAATCTAGCAGAGCAATGAATGGGGAGATCTCTGGATCCATGTGAGGTACAGGGCTGGTTCTAGCTTTGTTAGAGATTATCATGTACTATATGATGTCTGATTTTCATTTTTTACTTTAGTCATGGGAGAACCCCTTTAATATTGCATGCTATTTAGTGGGAAGCTAGAAATAAATTCCAAATGGGGTGGAATAAAAGAGTGGTATGGCTGCCTCAGATGCCGTGGTCACAATTACCACAGCATCTGAGGCTTTAAATGTCTGCAGTCGCCATTATTGCCAATCACAGACATTGGCTTTAGGTGTCTGCTGTTTAAAACCGCAGAAACCCTGCAGCTATGGCACCCATAAAGCTCCATAATGGGTGCCATCTTGACCCTACCACCTCTGGTGGGAGCTTATTTTCCAGGAGAAAAAAAGGATAGTCTGTGGAACCTGGAATAATCTTTTGGAGGTTCTTCCATTGATGACTTTTATGGCATTTTGAATGGATATGCTATAAAAGTCTGGTTGAGTGTAGTCTCCATTACTGGCAGCAGAAATTGTCTCGATGAGGTGAATAGGAGACATGTGAAGGGCAGAGCACTTCCATTTCTCCTATGACATCCCTGTTTTCATCAGCACATGATCCCCTGATTTTATGCTTCCTCTTGATATGCCCTCTCCTGGATCACACCATACCTCACAGACCGGATGTTTAGCGTCTCCCACTCTCGCACTACCTCCTCGTCTCATTCCCTCTCTGGGTGTTGGTGTCCCGCAAGGCTCTGTCCTAGGAGCCCGGCTGTTCTCCATCTACACTTTTGGCCTGGGACAGTTCAGAGTCCCATGGCTTTCAGTATCACTCTTATGCTGATGACACACAGATCTACCTCTATGGTCCAGACATCACCACTTTACTATCCAGAATCCCACAATGTCTATCTTCTATATCATCCTTCTTCTCGTTTCGCTTTCTAAAACTTAACATGGACAAAACAGAATTCATGATCTTTCCCCCATCTTGCTCAATCCCCCCAAAATACCTATCTATCACTATCAATGGCTGCACACTCTGCCCCTCCCCCTACACTGCTAAGGGAGTGTGCAGAGTGTACTTTCCCGATACATCCCCACACACACTCTCCGATCCTCACAAGACCTCCTTCTCTCCTCTTATCACCTCTTCCCACAATCACCTCAAAGATTTCTTCCGTGCACCCCCTCACTCTGGAACTCGCTACCCCAACATATCAGACTCTCACCGACAGTGGAATCCTTCAAAAGAAACCTGAAAACCCACCTCTTCAGACAAGCCTACGACCAGTGACCCTGCTGCCTCTATACCGCCATTTCCAACTTCACCCTCACCTACTGTGTCCTTCTCCCATACCATGTAGATTGTAAGCCCTCACGGGCTGGACACACCTTCTCATTCAAAGAGTTTTCTTTATTTTCATGACTATGAAGGCATCAAAACTATGAATTAACACGTGGAATTATATACATAACAAACAAGTGTGAAACAACTGAAAATGTCATATTTTAGGTTCTTCAAAGTAGCCACCTTTTGCTTTGATTACTGCTTTGCACACTCTTGGCATTCTCTTGATGAGCTTCAAGAGGTAGTCCCCTGAATTGGTCTTCCAACAGTCTTGAAGGAGTTTCCAGAGATACTTAGCACTTGTTGGCCCTTTTGCCTTCACTCTGCGGTCCAGCTCACCCCAAACCATCTGGATTGGGTTCAGGTCCGGTGACTGTGGAGGCCAGGTCATCTGGCGCAGCACCCCATCACTCTCCTTCATGGTCAAATAGCCCTTACTTTCAAAGTTTTCCCAATTTTTCGGCTGACTGACTGACCTCCATTTCTTAAAGTAATGATGGCCACTGGTTTTTCTTTACTTAGCTGCTTTTTTCTTGCCATAATACAAATTCTAACAGTCTATTCAGTAGGACTATCAGCTGTGTATCCACCTGACTTCTCCTTAACGCAACTGATGGTCCCAACCCCATTTATAAGGCAAGAAATCCCACTTATTAAGCCTGACAGGGCACACCTGTGAAGTGAAAACCATTTCAGGGGACTACCTCTTGAAGCTCATCAAGAGAATGCCAAGAGTGTGCAAAGCAGTAATCAAAGCAAAAGGTGGCTACTTTGAAGAACCTAGAATGACATATTTTCAGTTGTTTCACACTTGTTTGTTATGTATATAATTCCACATGTGGTAATTCATAGTTTTGATGCCTTCAGTGTGAATCTACAATTTTCATAGTCATGAAAATAAAGAAAACTCTTTGAATGAGGTGTGTCCAAACTTTTGGACTGTACTGTATGTATACCCCTTATCATATGTACAGCGCTATGGAATGAATGGTGCTTTAATAATAAATAATAATATGCCATAACAGTCTACTGTAGAAAAACCGCTTTGAAGTCTTTTGTGAAATGTTTCATAAAAGTCACAGTATTGCAAAAAAAATTAACTGAAAGCAAAGCGGCATTTTATGTATGTCTATACTTTTAGAAATTAACTGCTAACCTGTCATTTATGGGATGTCTCCACACTGGGGTATATACACTGCTCAAAAAAATAAAGGGAACACAAAAATAACACATCCTAGATCTGAATTGATTATTCTTCTAAAATACTTTGTTCTTTACATAGTTGAATGTGCTGACAACAAAATCACACAAAAATAAAAAAATGGAAATCAAATTTTTTAACCCATGGAGGTCTGGATTTGGAGTCACACTCAAAATTAAAGTGGAAAAACACACTACAGACTGATCCAACTTTGATGTAATGTCCTTAAAACAAGTCAAAATGAGGCTCAGTAGTGTGTGTGTGGCCTCCACGTGCCTGTATGACCTCCCTACAATGCCTGTGCATGCTCCTGATGAGGTGCGGACGGTCTCCTGAGGGATCTCCTCCCAGACCTGGACTAAACCATCTGCCAACTCCTGGACAGTCTGTGGTGCAACGTGACGTTGGTGGATAGAGCGAGACATGATGTCCCAGATGTGCTCAATTGGATTCAGGTCTGGGGAACGGGCGGGCCAGTCCATAGCATCAATGCCTTCGTCTTGCAGGAACTGCTGACACACGCCAGCCACATGAGGTCTAGCATTGTCTTGCATTAGGAGGAACCCAGGGCCAACCTCACCAGCATATGGTCTCACAAGGGGTCTGAGGATCTCATCTCGGTACCTAATGGCAGTCAGGCTACCTCTGGCGAGCACATGGAGGGCTGTGCGGCCCTCCAAAGAAATGCCACCCCACACCATTACTGGCCCAATGCCAAACCGGTCATGCTGGAGGATGTTGCAGGCAGCAGAACGTTCTCCACGGCGTCTCCAGACTCTGTCACGTCTGTCACATGTGCTCAGTGTGAACCTGCTTTCATCTGTGAAGAGCACAGGACGCCAGTGGCGAATTTGCCAATCTTGGTGTTCTCTGGTAAATGCCAAATGTCCTGCATGGTGTTGGGCTGTAAGCACAACCCACACCTGTGGATGTCGGGCCCTCATATCACCCTCATGGAGTCTGTTTCTGACCGTTTGAGCAGACACATGCACATTTGTGGCCTGCTGGAGGTCATTTTGCAGGGCTCTGGCAGTGCTCCTCCTGTTCCTCCTTGCACAAAGGCGGAGGTAGCGGTCCTGCTGCTGGGTTGTTGCCCTCCTATGGCCTTCTCCACGTCTCCTGATGTACTGGCCTGTCTCCTGGTAGCGCCTCCATGCTCTGGACACTACGCTGACAGACACAGCAAACCATCTTGCCACAGCTCGCATTGATGTGCCATCCTGGATAAGCTGCACTACCTGAGCCACTTGTGTGGGTTGTAGACTCCGTCTCATGCTACCACTAGAGTGAAAGCACCGCCAGCATTCAAAAGTGACCAAAACATCAGCCAGGAAGCATAGGAACTGATAATTGGTCTGTGGTTACCACCTGCAGAACCACTCCTTTATTGGGGGTGTCTTGCTAATTGCCTATAATTTCCACCTGTTGTCTATCCCATTTGCTCAACAGCATGTGAAATTGATTGTCACTCGGTGTTGCTTCCTAAGTGGACAGTTTGATTTCACAGAAGTGTGATTGACTTGGAGTTACATTGTGTTGTTTAAGTGTTCCCTTTATTTTTTTGAGCAGTGTATTTTCAGAGCAGGAACTGAGCAATAGACATAAGGCTCCATTCACACATCTGCAATTTGCGGACCCTTTCATTTCTATTGGGCCGCACGTTGTGAGGCCCCGATCCGGAAATGCGGACCCGCAATTGCGGACAAGAATAGGCATATTCTATTAGTGCCGGCGATGTGGCTCCGCAAAACACACACGTATGTGTGAATGGACTCTTAGTCTGTTCCCCTTCAGGAACAGTATATGCAGGCAGTAATGCAGGACCCAGCTGTCCTAATTTTTCAAATCCAACTGCCCCACTAGTTATAAGAATAAGGATCCCATTCCCCTCGTTTTCAGCGGAGAGGTGGCTGCATAAAGTATAGTAGATGGGAGATAAGATTGTTCTGCATACTGACTTTCTCCCATGGTCTGTGAGAACGTGTTACTTTAGCCTGTATTCTCCAACCATATCATGTGAGCTGGACTATTGGGAACCCTACCTTCCCTGACCAAACCAAATATGGAGGCATTCTGAGCTGCGAAGGTGTGGGCCATTATTCTCCATTCCAAAATATAGGGATTATGGTATTTCAACTCATTCGCTCATTCTAATGCTGTAAATTCTATAAATGGCCCTTCTTGGATATCCTTTTACCATATGTTGAACTTTTTTATCTTTTTTAATCTCGATCCTTGTATAATCAGTTGCTATTATCTGTAGCTTGTGGCAGGTTTAAGTCTGCATCTCTAATAAGTGATTCATATCTGCCAATCTGACCCAGATTAAATTGTAAATGACTGGTGTAGCATGCTTGTCTGCGGGCTTTATACTCTAGGATAGTTCTTAAATTTATTCTAAAGCACTGGGTGAGTTTCATATGTTTAACATAACCGTTTTTACCATGAAATATGTAGCCCTTCTGAATATTTTAAAATTTTAGAAGGTTGTATATCTGGAAATGCATAAGTCTGTCTTTTATAAGTCTACATTCACCTTTGCACTGTATAATCCAAGCACAGTACAATTTGAGATCTCTGTGTATGAAGCATTGGAGATGGGAAAATTCAGTAGACTGAGAGGCAGAAATCATTTCCTAGCAGTCGCTGCACTTCACCCACAACATTATAAATGGCTGTATCACCATAAGGAAGTGCCTAGCGTTGCGATGATGTATGAAATAATATGCATTTTGCATGTCCTGTTTGGAATGATAAAGGTCATATAGTATCATTTACATAATCTCGCTCCGAGAAAATGAAGTGTTAGGGGCATTTTCTCTGGAATATATACATTATCCGTTCATTATTCATGAAAGTTAATTTTGCAGTGGGTGTGAATGATCTCTTTTGGCCGCTTTTTTTCTGATCATTCTGTAAAATAATATGTAGCAAAGGCTGCACAAATAGCAGGCAAACGAGTAAAGAGTGATACATTTGCATGACTCCCCGTGTGCCCGATTGGATCTTGATTGATGGCAATCATTTGTCTTTGTCAGAAAAGGAGAAAAATGCAGACATTGAAATAAGAGTGCTATCAAAGTTTCTGTAGTGCCAGAAAATGCCATTAATGCCGCAATTCAGCGTAACCAATCTGTTTTCCTTAGGAAATCCTTACAGCCTTTCCTAAACCATTCCTTATCTGTTCTTCCCGCTGAATATGTATTTGCTCAATGTCATATAGTAGCTTGTATTTTTTTTTTTTCGCTTCGATACAGCTGAAAGTTGAAATTAAAGAAGGAAAACCTTTGTTGGGAGCAGTTTCAAGACTATTACTAATCATGAAGGTCAAGACCATTACCTTTTGTTGGTATTAGATTATATTTAAGATGATATTGCTTGCGATCCTTCTAGGATCCTTTTATCCTCTGAGGAGGTGTGCGACAATTACATTGAAATGGATGTAACGCATGTCCCAGTAATGAGTCATTC
Source organism: Bufo bufo (assembly GCF_905171765.1). NCBI lineage: Eukaryota > Metazoa > Chordata > Amphibia > Anura > Bufonidae > Bufo > Bufo bufo. The sequence goes on along the minus strand of NC_053390.1, from coordinate 652,072,574 downwards.
CATAGTAGCTCTAAATTAAAAAATAAAATAAAAAATATAAGAAGTATAACTGTAGTCCCTTGTTTTGTCTCAAGTATGGAGGCATAAGGGCAAGAAGAATCACCCCAGGCTGGTGTTCTGCGGAGTAGTGGGACAAAAGATGGATCCATAATGTCTTACAAAAAATAGTAGATTTTATTGATGACTAAAATGGCACAATGTATTTCAATCCTATTCCAAGGTCTTCCTTAAGACTCACCTCTGAAAGAAACAGTATGGGATTGAAATGCATAATCATGACATCTTATTCATCGATAAAATCTACTATATCCCACTACGTAGTAGTGTCCGACACCAACCACAAGCAATGCCAGGATGCCATGCCAGGATCTTCCTTAAAGGGAACCTGTCACCGGGATTTTGTGTATAGAGCTGAGGACATGGGTTGCTAGATCGCAGCTAGCACATCCGCAATACCCAGTCCCCATAGCTCTGTGTGCTTTTATTGTGGCAAAAAAACGATTTGATACATATGCAAATTACCCTGAGATGTGTCCTGTACGTGAGATGAGTTAGGGACAGGACTCATCTCAAGTTAATTTGCATATGTATCAAATCGGGTTTTTTTTACACAATAAAAGCACACAGAGCTATGGGGACTGGGTATTGCGGATGTGCTAGCGGCCATCTAGCGACCCATGTCCTCAGCTCTGTGAAAGAACCAGCATGGCATGGAAATACGTCATGAAATCTTATTCATGAATAAAATCTACTACCTCCATCTACATAGCAGTGTCTGACACCACCCACAAGCACTGCCAGGATCTTCCTCAAGACTAGCCTGAGAAAGAGCTGGTAAGGGATCAAAATGCGTGGTGCACTCACAATAATCAATAAAATCTACTAAATCTCACTACATAGCAGTGTCCGACATCAGCCTCAAGCAATTCTTCAAGTGCTTATTCCACCAGTTTCACCCTTGGACCGATTGCTGGCTATCAATGAGCTCCGTTCCGTGTAGCATCTAAAGCTTCAAACAGTTGTGCTTATTCATTGCACTTCTCCTCTTGCAGGTTATCAGATTTATGATACCCTTTGCTACGTCTGCACATATTGGGATGTATATACTAAGACTGGCATTGGTGCAGAAAACTCCAGGCATCTTATTAAATTCGGCACATTTCTGTGCTCCAGAAATTCTAATTTGCACTGTCATTTGTGCCAAGGAACAGATCTGTTGGGCTGTGAATGCCCCTCCCCTTCTACTAAGCCCCGCCCACGTTTATTACCACTTTAAAAAAGTGCAGAGAGAAACGAAAAAGCTCAAATATGGTGTGAACCATAGTTTAATGAATTCTTAAAGAGGCTATCCAAGTAAAGATAATGATGACCTAGGATAGGTCATCATTATCACATCGATGGAGGTCCGTGTCCTGGCACCTCCGCTGATCAACTGTTTCATGGAGCTGCCACGTTCACCGGAGCTCTGCTGAGCGCAGCCGGCTCCCGGTAGATTTCCAAACACAGCACTGCACATAGTATAGTGGCAACTCACTTTAATGGGGCTGAACTGCAACTAAGCCATGTGGCTGATATACGGTGATGTCACAAGACCTAGGAAAAGGCTGAGGCAGCATGCAGCCTCTACTAACAGCTGATCAACAGGTGTCCCGGGTGTCCATGATCAAAACATTGAAGAGGCTGCAGCACTTGCATGAGCACCACAGCCTCTTCAAATTACTGATTGGGGGTGCCGGTAGTCAGCCCCTGACAATCTGATATTGATGACCAAAGGATAGGTCATCTATATTAACCCCCTGCACCACCCCTTTAAGGCTGCTCAGTTTATTTAACACTTCAGGTCTGTCTTCTACAAGTATTAAACATGTGATTTATATGCTTGTATGTCAACAAATGGTATTGGCTTACCTTTTGATTTTTCCTCCTGCATTTTTGCAGAACAGTAGAATAGTGATAATTGTATGTAACCAAATCTGGCTGCTGTTTGGTGAAGTCACATTTTCCAAGTTTTGGGTGGAAAATATGAGGCGAGGTTCATTCATACTTGTGAATAGTCCTAAAACTATTAGCTAGAGACTAAAGGCATCCATGCACATTAGTCATTTGATAAAAATGGACAATTTCAACCAAAACAAACGTTTGTCAGCTGAAATTTCACAACGAACAATCGTATTAGCCTGCCAGTGACAGACCATTATCATTAGGGATTAGTGAATCGACTTTAGATGAAAAATCTGAAGTCGATTCGCATAAAACTTCCTTTCAGTACTGTTCGGAGCTCCGTACAGTATGAGAATGTATCGGCTCCGATGAGCCGAAGTTATTACTTCGCGAAGGTACCACTTGGAACTGAACTCGAGTTAGGGCATGTTCACACGGATCCACAATACACGGGCACCATTCCGTGGCCATTCCGCATCATGGATGCGGACCCATTCACTTCAATGGGTCTGCAAATCCGGAGATGTGGAACGGAAGCACGGAACACTACGGAAGCACTACGGAGTGCTTTCTGGGGTTCTGTTCTGTGCTTTCACACCGCAAAAAGATAGAACTTGCTCTATCTTTTTGCGGAACGGAAGGATCGCGGACCCATTCAAGTGAATGGGTCTGTAATCCCCATGCACCTGCCCCACAGACCGTGGCCTTGCATTGGAGACCGCAATTTTCAGACCACAGCACGTGCTTCACACGTTCGTGTGAACGAGCCCTTAAGGACATGTTTTTTTTTTTACAGTAGAAATCAATTTATGAAGTTATTACGCGAAGTTCTCACGAGACTTCGCAAAGTAATAACTTCGACTCATTGGAGCCAATACATTCTAATACTGTACGGAGTCGATTCGCTCGATTCCTAATTATCATGTTTGATATACTTATCCGATAGTCAGACGAAATATCTATCTTTCAAATAAATATTGTCCGTGTATGAAAGATCCTTGTTGGAAAGAACGTTCCCAGAAAGATCTTACATTGAACGTGTATGGGCAGTTTAAACAACTGTCATGGCCAATATGGACTATGTGTGTGGTCATGTCTGCGAAAAAATCATGATTGTTCAACCATCAACCAATTTCTATCTATATGTGTATGGCCACAGCTACACACAAACACATGTATATGTAGAAGATGCATCTTGTCCAGCCACTCTCAGGATTAGGAAAATTTGAATAATGTACAATAATTTATTCATTAACCCTATTTTCAGTTTTAGATTAGAAGGTTTGTCTCAGGACGGTAGCCAAACATATGAATAATTTACCGTCTTTGCCTAACACTGGAAGCAGGAGAATTGAAAGGATTGATGGCGGTGAAGGTTAACACATTTTAGCAGGTTTCATTAGCTTTTCTTTGTCATATGTTTGTGTCTCCAGCTGAAATAAGCCTTGCAGGAGATCTCTAGTCTGGGGAACTAATTACTTGTACCGATTGCCATTCTGATGAATAGACCCTCATTGTATCATTCCCCATAGACCTGGAGCAGCATGTGATTCCCGAGTGCAGGCTGCCTGATATTTGATAGTAATTTTTACAGATAAACGGAAGAAGGCAGAATGATGAAGTGCCCGTGCAGTCTATCCAGACTATCATAGAAACGCACATAGCCAGCTGTGCACCCGCTTTTTCCCCCAAAATCACAAATGAGAACGTCTGTTATTAATCGAGCCTCACAAAGGACCTTACTTTTTTATTTTCATTTGTTTTTCCCGAGCTTTCATGTTAACTACTTCACTGCTTTTCTTGTTGATGGTAACATTGCCTAGCCAAAGTTGAGCTGAGCAAAAAATGTGAATGTGCATATTTGTGTGTGTGTGTGTGTATATATATATTTATAATATTACCGAAATCCTGCATTTTGACTACAGTTCCAAATGTATTTACGGCTTTAATGTCCAGATCTTAGAAATTCTAGAGATTTTAATATTCATGGCAAGGTGTGCCCATATTGCGGCTGTATGAAAGCTACTTTAACCCTGCAGGTTCCATGAGTTTTCCTTGTGAAGACTTGTCAGCAGCCACTAATGACAGCTCTTACACTGCCCAGCTTTCCACAGACTGATGTACATATATTAATAGTTACACAGTTCAGTTCCTGTCTTTTCCTTCAGCATTTTATCAGTCTGTATTGTTTTAGTATCCTGTACAGAACTAGGAGGATCAGGTGAACACTGCCATGTATTCAGACACAGTACAATCTTCTTTTATCTTTCACCTCCATGCCTCTGGTATCCTGTGTGTCAGAAAGGGTTATTGTTTTTAACTCCGTCTTAGAAAACACTTTTAGCAGTACTATACCAATGAAATACAAAATACTGTCCTCCTGTAGCAGTTAACAGAAGTAAGACCTCCTATATAGATAGGTAATTCATTATCAGTTTATATATTTATTTTGTGCACTTATATATTAGCACTTTACAGACATCACCATCTGTCAGGGTAAGATGTTTTCTGAAGGGTAATCATTAAAATAGTAGGTGTAGAATTGGGATGACAGTATGACCGCTCCATAGTTCTCTTGATAGACCTAGATAAAGATGCTCACAGAAGAGCATTGCATTCATTAGTGTAAGGTGTGATGCTCTAATAGTCACTCCAGGAGGGCTCTCTCTTGCCAGACTGATGGACTGAGTGAGAGAGTCAAGCGAGACTTTTTGTCATGCTACAAATCCAAACAAAGGAGGAAGTTAAGGCGCCAGGACCAGAAGTAGAGTACAAGAAGTGACTTCAAAAATGATTTCCAGAAAACCATACACCTGTTGTTTTTATGTTTTTTTTTCTTCTTTTTTGTAAAAATAAATAAATACATAAAATAGTCACATATAAGTTGTAATGTGTGCTATAAAAATGTTTTGGATTGAAATGTCCTTTCAAACCCATACTGTAGTTTGCAGCCCATAATGTCTTTCCTGTAGTGTAACCACCAGATTCAGAAATTTCACATTGTGAAAAGATATTGTTAGACTAGGTTCACATATATCACTTGTGCCTGGCCAGTAGTTTTATTCTTTTATTCAGATATAACTGATATGTGTGGGGCATATCAGCACACCGATCCAGGGTCCTATACATTGATGGCACCGGACAGAAAAACTGAGCATGCAGCGTTTTCCTGTACCTGTGCCATTTGGCATCCGGCATTACAACTGAGAACTATGGGATCAGTTCTGGCCCAGTTCCCACCCAGTGTTTTTTGCTTCATGCCGGAGTGGAACTGAGCTGGATTGCTGGACATGCGTGTAGGGGGCCTTAGTGGATACCGTTGTTCAGGAATCAGCCAAGATATATATTTAAAAAATACTGATTTGCAAAAGGTAAGTATACAAGGTAAGTCAGTCTGGCCATAGACTTGTGATGCTTAAAGTGTAACTAATTAAATATATATATATTACACTCACCTAAAGAATTATTAGGAACACCTGTTCTATTTCTCATTAATGCAATTATCTAGTCAACCAATCACATGGCAGTTGCTTCAATGCATTTAGGGGTGTGCTCCTGGTCAAGACAATCTCCTGAACTCCAAACTGAATGTCAGAATGGGAAAGAAAGGTGATTTAAGCAATTTTGAGCGTGGCATGGTTGTTGGTGCCAGACGGGCCGGTCTGAGTATTTCACAATCTGCTCAGTTACTGGGATTTTCACGCACAACCATTTCTAGGGTTTACAAAGAATGGTGTGAAAAGGGAAAAACATCCAATATGCGGCAGTCCTGTGGGCAAAAATGCCTTGTGGATGCTAGAGGTCAGAGGAGAATGGGCCGACTGATTCAAGCTGATAGAAGAGCAACGTTGACTGAAATAACTACTCATTACAACCGAGGTCTGCAGCAAAGCATTTGTGAAGCCAGAACACGCACAACCTTGAGGCGGATGGGCTACAACAGCAGAAGACCCCACCGGGTACCACTCATCTCCACTACAAATAGGAAAAAGAGGCTACAATTTGCACAAGCTCACCAAAATTGGACTGTTGAAGACTGGAAAAATGTTGCCTGGTCTGATGAGTCTCGATTTCTGTTGAGACATTCAAATGGTAGAGTCCGAATTTGGCGTAAACAGAATGAGAACATGTATCCATCCTCTGATGGCTACTTCCAGCAGGATAATGCACCATGTCACAAAGCTCGAACCATTTCAAATTGGTTTCTTGAACATGACAATGAGTTCACTGTACTAAAATGGCCCCCACAGACACCAGATCTCAACCCAATAGAGCATCTTTGGGATGTGGTGGAACGGGAGCTTCGTGCCCTGGATGTGCATCCCTCAAATCTCCATCAACTGCAAGATGCTATCCTATCAATATGGGCCAACATTTCTAAAGAATGCTATCAGCACCTTGTTGAATCAATGCCACGTAGAATTAAGGCAGTTCTGAAGGCAAAAGGGGGTCCAACACCGTATTAGTATGGTGTTCCTAATAATTCTTTAGGTGAGTGTATGTATATATATATATATATGTGTATGTATGTATGTATGTATGTATGTATATATATATATATATATATATATATATATATATATATACACACACGCCCTAAAATGATTTTGAATTTTGACAGCAAAACTGACAGCATTGTCTGTAAAGGTGTGCATATAGAGATGGCTGTCAGTCACTGATAACACCTCCTTTCTGTAACGATAGCGGTTTACAAGAAGTTGAAAAAGCAAAGATCTAAATGTATAAATTACAGATTATAGTTAATCTCCCCCCCCCCCCCTCCAAAAAACAAATAAAAATAAATCAATCTGCTCAGCTTATCCTGCTCTTCAGCATGGTGCTTTCAGATTGCATTGCATTTTGTGGTGACAGGTCCTCTTTGAAAAGGTGCCATGTGGCTTCCAAGCTGGAAAATTACAACTCCCAGCCGGTCCTGAAAGTCTACAACTTAATGTGGAGTTTTGTAGTCTCATATAGAACAGGAGACTTTAACAGAAACAGCAAATTGTATTTTAAGTATTTCCAGTATGGAAAGGTGAATACTGGGGATCCCTCGCGCCTGCTTATACCTAGAGAGCAGCCTTCTGCACCATGGGGCGTGATACATGTACGTACATGATGAGGGGTGACATCTGTCTATGCGCTCATGCACAGTCACTCAGGCATGGAAGGTGCTCTCCTTGTGGCACAGTGGCAGTGATGCTATCCAAAGATCCAGACCTGAGCTTTGAACAGCCCCCGTGCTGACTCACGGCAAGAAGACTGCGCCAAGACTCTGCACGCTGATAGGTGAGATTATGCCCACGATGTATATACATCAGCTGCGTGGCACCCAACCAGCAGGCACTTTACTAAACGTCGCTGCTTGCTGACCATCAGCAGGTAAACGGTCTGCTGGTTGGGTGCCGCGCTGCAGCTGATATATCATCAGTAGGCAGCTAGGTCCTCCAGAAGTATTGACATACACAGTGCTCGTCTAGTGCAACCGCCCCTATGAGGTCACTAAAATACAGCTATAATTAAGAAATGGTGCTATCGCGATATTGCAGTTTGTTACTATTGCGGTACATAGTTAATACAAGTATATTGCACAACCCTAGTTCTCCCTCGGCTCTGGATTCTGTATGAGATGCAGTGAAAAGAGATATAAAAAGGCCTGAATATCTGGGGGTCTGTTTTTCTAATAAAACAATAAAATCAATCACTAAAATATACTACAAAAATAATCTTTATGGCATTTGTAATAGTAAAAAAAAAAAACATAAGTAGTTTAGGTACCCTTTAATAGAATGGTTACAACAAATGGAATTTTTTGTCAATGATCAGAACAATTTTTGAGCCTGTCTTATAATTTGCCTTATTTACCGGAATGATATATGCAATATTTTTATTTCAATTATTTGCACCTGATGGTTCTTCCAGATTCCGTAGATGTATGTTTTCTAATATAGATGATTATGGAAAACAGTCTTGTGAAGTTCTGATGGGGAACATACTGCAGTTTTTTTTTTTACTGTTTTTAGGAAAGTTGCACAGACAATAGAAATAGTAGTTTGTACCATATTTAAAGGCCAGGTGGAAATGCATGTCTAATTTGGTACTCCAGGGGCTAAAGGTTATGAATATTTTAGGAGATGATTTTAATTAAATTCCTGCACATCTAAACTGAGTAATATTTTATTATCATGCACCAAACAGGCACACGCAAGATTTTCATTAAAGTTAACACTTTCGAGGCAAATGGTGGTCTGTTTGATTTACTGACCTTGTGAGGGAAAGGCACAAATTAGAAAGAAAAATGATGAAAGGGGACAGACTTTGATTAATATAGGTAATGCTATCCCATATTTATAATAGCCTTTCCCTATTCTGTTTTATAAATGCAGTCTCTAGGAGAGATGCCCTGCTGGGGCTGAAATGAGCCTGAAATCGGAGCGCATGCCACTAGTGTGCAGGGAAGTTGATCACACTGTCAGCAATTCATTTCACAATGATGTATTTAGTGTTCATTTCACCTTCCTACCATGAAGAAGAATTCCTCAGATGGAAAAGTGATATTGTTCTTTTCAAGGACATACAAATACAAGATGGAAAGGCCTTACATTAATGGAGGAGAGTATGTGCAGTACGCGGACATGTAGACTAAGGCCAGGGTCCGGCTAGTTTTAGTAGAAAGCGTCTTTAGACAATTTTTACGCAATGATGAACGTAAATTTGTCCAGAGCCGTTCCCTTTGTTTGCCCCATTCATTCACATTGCAGTTAAATCTAAAGTATTAGTTGATCGAAAGCAGACGAGTTGATCAAAGCAGATGATTTCAACCAAAATAATCTGTCATCGTTTTGACAAATGATTGTAAAGAAGTCAGTGGTGTTTAAAATTTCCATCGTCATTGCTAGTCAACAAAAAGATCTTTTCCTGAAAAACATTCCAATAAAGATTGTTTATTTTGCACCCAGGATCATTGAACATGTGTGGCCAGTTTGAATGACTGTAATGGCCAATATGAACTAAAATGTGGAAACTATCAGTTTGAGTAGTCTTAGCTCAGCGGCTGTTGACCCATGGGGGTCGAGAGACACCAGTGTGGAACAAAAAGGGATCAGGCAAAACCATAGTCAGGAAACAAGCCGAGGTTTAGAGCAAGCAGCATACATGCAATCCAGTAAACAGTCCAAAGGTCAGGACGGCTGTACATGGTCAGTCAAAATGGGGAACAGGTCAAGCAGCAAATGGTCAAATTTTGAACAGGCAAGGGTTGGTACATTGGCAAACGAACAGAAGAATGGCGCAACTTTGCAAAAAGCTAGCAACTAGAATTGCCCAGTCACCCTCCCGCTTGAAGTACTTCTGGGTGGCAAGCCATAGACTGGAGAGGGGATGCATGCACCCTTCAGGCACTGCAGGTGAGGAGTAGTCTGGATCATGGAGTGGATGGAGCTGCAAGACACTGATGGGCACAGACCACCAGAGCACTTTGGATGAATGTCCAACTGTCTGGCTGAGCCTTATGGGCTCAGAGGATGGGAGCCCAACCTGGCCCTTGTCTGGGACACATTAAAAGCGTTTCTACGCGGGTTTTTACAATTGAGCATAACATATATCAAAAAAGACACTAAACAGTCGGAGATGGAGATGGAATCACAGTGCACCATGTTGGAACAGCAATAATATCCATTATCCCACTGACGCTAACAGAACCGCTTGGCTACAGGGGGCAGACAATACCTAGCGATACTCAGGGACGAAGCAGATAGGAAACTGGTTTTTATTAAACAAACTGCGTTTGAGCTAGGCAATCAATCTGCTAAACTATTGGCCCAGCTAATCCGCCACGATTAACCTTCCTCAGCAATTTTGGCAATTAAGGACTCAGCAGGTCAGGGGCGTAGCTAAAGGCTCATGGGCCCTGGTGCAAGAGTTCAGCTTGGGCCCCCCTTCCCTAAGTGCTTTGTGGCCAGGGGCAGGAAAGCACATAGCCTTCATGCTGCCTGACGCAAAAATTGAAATGAAACACCCCCACCCCCATTCCAAATTCTTGACCTAACCACTTCCCTAAAGCCAGAGGTGTAACTTGACCAGCGCCCTCAGGCTCCTGGGCCTGGTAGCGACTGCTACCTCTGCATCCCTGAATGTATGTACACAGTGATTGCCTCTGGTGAATGCTGTTCAGGACTCCTCATATTATTGGTCTCATGCGATGGATGGAGCCAGTATGAGAGTAGAAATCTCACCTGCAATGGTTCCTCAGTGGTCGTATTGCGGACGCTGCGGTCGGTGGACAGCTGCTTGTGAAGGTCATCCCGGTTAATACTCAGTTTCTCCAGGAGACACTTATTTCAACGCCTTAGCTCCTCAAGTTGATCAGAAGATGACATACTCTTATATTCCACCAATTTTTATATCTCTAAAACAGACGAAGAAGACATCTTGTAACATTCCCAGTGTCAGACAGCCATCTGCCCCCTAAGGCTCTCCAGTGGTAGCAAAACTACACCTCCCTGCATGCACCGACAGTTATGCTGAGAGTTGTAGTGGCAGATCCTTGACCTAAAACACAGACAACCAATATGAATGCTCTTCTAACACCACAGGGCTCCTCACTGAGCTCCCCCAGATGCCTGAGTAGTCAGTAGGTATACTGGTGTATGAGGAAGATGGCTGGGGCGACCATGATGGATATCACCCAGCTTTACCAGAACAAATGTCAACTAAGAAACTGTCGCACAGAATCTCTAAACACTTTACAGAAAAGGACGACACTGGGGGAGATTTATCAAAACTGGTGTAAAGCAAAACTGGCTTAGTTGCCTATAGCAACCAATCACATTCCACCTTTCATTTTCCAAAGGTCTTCTGAAAAATGAAAAGTGGAATCTGATTGGTTGCTATGGGCACCTAAGCCAGTTATACTTTACACTAGTTTTGATAAATCTCCCCCATTGTATGGTATTCACAGATCACTGGCTCTAGATGGAAAATTCCTTTAATTATAATCCAGTGCGGCTGAAAACACTGCAAGGCCCAAGCCTGTCTTCTACACGTGTCCTCCTCGGTCCACAACACATAACAGAAAGAAGAGGATTAGTCTGAACTGTACTGAACATCCCCCGTCAATCTCCGGGGACTTCATACAAACCTCATCCCGGCTTCTGCTAGTGTTCTCCCTGGTGAACTCCCGACACTGGTCCCCGGGGTATTAGTGTTCCGGGTTGATCAACCAGGGCCATCTGCTGGTCCTCCAACAAAATACAACTTTTCTAAAAGCGGCGACACACGTGTAAGGGGTAATCCAATAGAAGGAATGCTGAAGTCCAGTTGCCACTTTAAGTGACATTCGTCGTCTTGTGGGATAATCGCTGATTGGTTAGATTAAAACCGCGCCTCTTCGCGCGTTAGGCGTAAAGGATGCCTGATCAGCCACCCTAGTAACCGAACCAGCTGTGGCACTACAAGTCACAGCGAGCACTACAAGTCACAGCGAGCCTCTTACGTTATAAGGGGTCCAGTATTGTTGATAAGCAACCAATCTTTGTGCCGAATTGTATGTAAATCACTCTAGCGCTGCCTGCAGACAGTGCTGAAGCAGCGCTTTCATTGTTTACTGGGACTCTGTCTCTCCTGGGGGCCCAGTCGCAATTGTGACCGCTGCGACCTCCATAGCTACGCCACTGCAGCAGGTCAAGAACACTGCACACAAGAAACAATTCTTGGCTCTTTACACACTTTTATCATAACCTTTATAACTCTACCCTCCCTAAACTTTCGGCGTCCCAAAGTGCCTAACTGGATCAACCGATTAGCTTGGAGGAAATAACACAAGCCATTTTAGACCTTAATAACGGGAAATCCCCTAGCCCGGATGGGCTTCCCAAAGAGGTATATGCTAAATATGCAGAAGTACTGGCTCCCCAACTATTAGCCACATTTTATTCGGCCATGGAAATGGACCTATAGCGCTGCTAAATGTAGACTACAAAATCCTGACCAGAATCTTGGCTCCGCGTCTCAATCAGGTCATTCTGTCATTGATACACCAAGACCAAACAGGTTTTATGCCAAGGAAGTCCACTACAGAAAATATCCGACTGGTTCAGGTGGTTACAAAGATGGGTTATTCTCAATTAAGGCTCATACATACCTGGTCTACAACCGATGACCGGCCCACCTCGCAGTACTTTTTAAAACAATACCTGAATTGTCACATGTTATGGTCAGTTCTGGAAATGCCCCCTAAATTCCTGAAGCCATTCCGAGCTCAGGAATGGTGTATACACACCTAGGTATAAGTTTAAACCTAGGTGTGTATACACCATTCCTGAGCTCGATTTTCTGTATGTACTTTCTCCCGTTTACTTCTCTGGCAACTTGTGTTTGAAACAGGTCATGTTTGACCTTTTGTCACTTGAATGTGAAGTTGCCTTATAAATAAAGATTGAATTCTACGTACAATCTGAGTGCTGTTGTTTATATCTACTACTTATATCAGGCTGGAAAGCCATAACAACTAGCACCTAAGACAGAGTAGACAAAGAGCCATGCCATTTCTACACAATTGATCTTGATGGCATTAATCTGATGTTAATAAAAGTAAGCACTTTGGTGGCACGAACCACCAGCTTCACAGTGTCAGCAGAATAATCATTCACCGCATAACCATTCATTTAATGTTGTTCGACCATCAACCTTCGATCTAATGTGTGTGGCCACCTTAAGAGTCTTTATAGACAGTATGATATGTACGAATGTATTTGTACTGCATTGGAAAAAGGGAGTGAAATCCAGAAATCGAGTATATTTTATTTTTAAATGTCTTTATTATGTTTACCGTATTTGTATGCATTTATATCTAAGCTCCTTTTTGAGAGACCCCACATATTTGTGGCCCATCGTTTCTAATGTATTGCTGTACGCATTAAAGCAATGTATTAAATGTAGTCTGGTTTACAGTGATATCACATTAGCTCCTCGGTGAAGAAACACAAGATCTTAAATTGTTTAACAGTGACAGTTATACCAACTAAAGTCAAAGAAAGAGCTAAGCAAACAAGGAAAGCTGTCTGTGAAAATTCACTGCTACCATGCTGTTTAGTAATGGCTAACATGTGTGATCCCTGTGTTTTGTTGTAGCCGGCCCCGGGAGTTCTGGCGCCTTGACTACTGGGAAGATGACTTGAGGCGCCGACGACGATTTGTGCGGAACCCCCTTGGTTCGACACATCCTGAAGCGATACTCAGAGCCGCCATAGAACATGGTTAGTACCATAAAGTTATATTCAGTTGCCAGCCAAAATGGTAATGTTTCAAGTGGTGGATATTAAGACCTGCCTAGGCAATCCTTAAAGGGAACCTGTCACCTGGATTTTGGGTATAGAGCTGAGGACATGGGTTGCTAGATGGCCACTAGCACATCCGCAATACCCAGTCCCCATAGCTCTCTGTGCTTTTATTGTGTAAAAAAACGATTTGATACATATGCAAATTAACATAAGAGTCATATCTTACTTGTGTGACCAGAGAAGAGTCATATCTTACTTGTGTGACCAGAGAAGAGTCATATCTTACTTGTGTGACCAGAGAAGAGCCATATTTTCAAGCTCTGACTCATCTCCGGTTCATTTGCATATATATCAAATCGAACTTTTTAAACAATAAAAGCACACAGAGCTATAGGGACTGGGTATTGCGGATGTGCTAGTGGCCATCTAGCATCCCATGTCCTCAGCTCTATACCCCAAATCCCGGTGACAGATTCCCTTTAAAGGGTAGAAAGGTTCCTTTCTGGTTTTTGACAGGTTGGCGATATGACAGTGAATACAGGTACAGTAGCAGTAATTGTTTGCTTGTTCTTGCCACTATAGCTTGCAGAAAGCCATACAGACTGACTACCACCTTTGTACAAAATTATGAAAAAAATACCCTGCCTCCATCTTTGGCTGTAGATTACAAGTAGATCAATGGAGGAAGGTTGTAGATTGAAGGTTGGTGCAACAAGTGGTCTACATCACCAAAATAAAATGTGTTTGTGAACCCCAAGCATTTTACTATTTAGCTTGTAAAAAGGATGCATCCAGCCCATTGTTTATTCATGTTATTTTATTTACTGTGATATTGAGCAGTTGTCCCATCCGGTTGTGTGCAACATGTGACATCCTAGCTGTTGGCAACTGCTGATATTATTGTGCGCCACTGAAACCTGCCATTAGTTATTCGGAGAATATGACTGGTTTAGTACTGTATCATTGACACATAGGAATGTTAACCAGTCCAAACAAGACTTAGGATCTGCAAATACAAATGTTTTGTTCATTCGTGGGTCCTTTTTTAAGACTAAGGGTCGGTTCATGCGTCTGATTTTGAAATTCACGCTTAAAAAATCGGTTCGGAATCAATTTTTTTTTTTTTTGTCAGTGCGAAAAAATTTGTGTGGTTTTTGACGTTTTTTGTTTTATCCAGAGTGTTCACTTCAGTACAAAGCTGAAAAAACGCAAAAAAAAATAAATAATAAAACGCATGGACTTAGGCTACTGTGTGTATCTGTACAGACGGATCCGCACCGATAATGCAAACGCTTGTATCCGTTCATAACGGATCAGTTTGCATTATTCATGCAAAATGGGGAACGGATCCGTTTTCAATTGCACCATATTGTGTCAGTGAAAAACGGATCCGTCCCCACTGACTAAGGCCGAATTCACACGGCCGTGTTCCGCCGTATAGATCATACGAGTGTATTACTGTAGTGCAGCGGCGGCATGAAGCACACGGCGTCATAGCAACCAATGACGCCGTGCGCTCCTGCTGTCAGCAGGAATCCAGGCCAGCATACCATGGACCGCTCATGGCCGCGGAACACGGCCGTGTGCATTCGGCCTTACATTGTAAGTCAGGACGGATCCGTTTGGCTCCACATCGTCAGACGGTCACCAAAACGCTGCAAGCTGCGTTTTAGTGACAGTCTACAAAACGCAACGGAGACCAAACGCATCCAAATTTATGCATTCTGAGCGGATCCTTATACATTCAGAATGCATTGAGGCTGAACTGATCCGTTTTGGGCTGCTTGTGAGAGCCCTGAAACTAATTTCACAAGCGGACCCAGAAACGGCAGTGTGAAAGTAGCCTTACATAGAGCTGCTTCTTTTTTCCACGTGTAAAAAGCAAGCACGCTTAGCTGCTTAGTATAAAATACCATTCTGCTTAAAGGGAACCTGTCACCTCTACTATGCTACCCTCACTGAGCGTTTCTAAATGTTCATTGTGTTACCCTAAACATATAAATTACACTTTTAATTTCATTTGCAGACTAATTCAATAAGTATTATGCATTTTTGTACTTCCCACCTTTTATGCAAATTAACAAGAGTCATATCTTACTTGTGTGACCAGAGAAGAGTCATATCTTACTTGTGTGACCAGAGAAGAGTCATATCTTACTTGTGTGACCAGAGAAGAGTCATATCTTACTTGTGTGACCAGAGAAGAGTCATATCTTACTTGTGTGACCAGAGAAGAGTCATATCTTACTTGTGTGACCAGAGAAGAGTCATATCTTACTTGTGTGACCAGAGAAGAGTCATATCTTACTTGTGTGACCAGAGAAGAGTCATATCTTACTTGTGTGACCAGAGAAGAGTCATATTTTCAAGCTCTGACTCCTCTCAGGTTAATTTGCCTATGTATCAATTTTTTTACACAATAAAAGTACACAGAGCTATGGGGACTGTATATTGCGGATGTGCTAGCGGCCATCTAGCAACCCATGTCCTCAGCTGTATACCCAAAATCCCGGTGACGGGTTCCCTTTAAATTTCCTGCTAGGTCTACAGTTGTGCTCTGTTGTAAGGCCAGTTTCACATCTGTGGCGGTCTTTCGGCATAAAACAGCCTGCCGAAGTTATCCGGATCCTTCATTCCCAGATACTGCTGCCTGCCCATAAATATGCCGGAAATCAGTCGGGCGGGGGGGAATATGCTGCACGCAACAATATTTGTCCACCCGATTCCTGGCATTCTATGCCGGTGCATTCTATGCAGGTGTGAAACTAGCCTAAGACAAACGACAAATGTTTCATGTATTTTTTTTTTTCAGCATTACATACTTTTATTATACACAATCATTGGAGAATAGATTTAAAGGGTGTTTTCCCACATAAAAAAATAAAATAAAACATTCTCTAGCCGCTGAGTTATTCCCCAAAATCTGGATAGTACCACCTGCTATTTGTTCTTTTACTTGGCTGCCATTAGTGCCAAATAAAGAGCTAAATATATATAGTACAGGCGCCATTTTGTGCTCCAATTTCTGTCTGTTAGTGCCAAACCAGTTTGGTGAATTATAAACATATAAAAGTGCTATTTGTCCTGCTGCACAAATGTACTCCTTGGAGTGTATTAACTGTCTGTTGACGCACTTCTGTTATCCCTGAGAATATAGCACGCTGCAATTTTGTATGGCCGCAAACAATGTTACAAGTATCCAAATGGCCCTCGGCAGCAAAAAAATGTCCCCACCCATGTTCTATATGATGTCTTATTATAATTTTTGACATTATTCATAGGATAACCCCTTTAATTATTAATCAAACATAGTTAAATGAGGAACTTCCAAGCTGCACAACAGAAAGCAATGTGAATACAGTTTCTCTGCTTTTCTAGGAACCTAGAGTAATTTATAGATCAGAATTGTGTAAGTAAAGTGAATAACATTGCATCTCAAATAGGTACAATATCATAGTAACCTTACTTTGTTAAAGGGGTTGTCCTAGAGTGGAAAGTAATTTCCATGGGGTGGGGCACAGGGTAAAAAAAACCTCACATGTTCAAGATGTTCCTGGTCCAGTATCGAACTACTGTCCCTGCCGCTTGCACTGGATCGGAAGTGTGATGTCCTGTCATCAGTGGCCTCAGTGGTAGCCTGTGCAGGACTTGATCTGCCTAGCTAACATGAGAGGGGAGGTGTAAGGGCCGTGACTCCTACAGAGAGAACAGTGTAGCAAGGGAAGCAAACGTTGTTATACATTACAGAGCAAAGCATGCTGGGTTTAGTTTGAACGCCTAGCAGGAAGCTGAAAACAGGAAGTTCTGCATGTAGACATCATGCCTAAATGAAGTGGCACATAAAAAAGGGGTAGGGAAAGGCTGACATAAAAATCAGGTATAAGGGACGACAGTTTGCAGTATTTGGGGTATACTAGGTAGATAATAAAAAACTTCATTATAAAACCAGAGGTCAGCTTTAAGTAAAAGCTATTTGTACTAGTGTTGTGTTGCAGATGTTATAGGTTTATAAGGAGAAAGTTAGAAATGTACATTGGTTTGACCCCACTAATCAGACACATGTCCCCTATGGTGTTGATAACTTTGCCCAGTCCCTTTTAAATGGGTTGCCCACTTTTTGGTTACTGTTGATCAATGTGCTTGTAAGATGTCTATATGGCTCTTACTAATAAATCTTTTTTGGCATTCTGCACAATTTTCTGTATTTTAGAAGATATGTCCCCTTTTGGCCAAGTCTTTTGTGCTGTCCACACATAGGTCCTGTCAATAAAATGGCAGTATCGTTTGACCAGGCAAATCAAGTCTCCTTCTTTCAAACACACTGCACCAACCATCTGGACTTGCACTGTTGGGAGTTCAGTGTGTTAGAATGGAGGAGGCCGCGTGATGTCTGGTCACATGACCCTCCATCAGCCGCCATATTATGGACAGAACCTGTGTGCCTACAGCACAGAAGATTTCACCAACAAGGAACATGGCTTATGAAAGCTAGCAAACGGCTCAGAATATCAACAAAGGCAATATTAGTAAGTGTTATATAGTCCTCTTACCTACACATTGGTAACCAGTAGCCAGAAAGTGGCCAACACCTTTAAGTATGTCTTTAATATAAATATTACATACATTTATGGTTATTTTAAGCTTCACAATGTTTTTGTTTTTATTTTTGTGCAGTAGTACCCAGCAAATTGAGTACTATAGATTTAAAATGTACTCCTTTGATATACAAGTGTCTCACTCCCTAGGAGGATGAATGCTATATCTTCTTTATTGTCATCACATATTCTATGATATATAGGTGTGCTGTAGAAAGTTATATACCGGTATACGCTTCTCCATTGATGTTAAATCTTCCTGCTAAAAATCTATTTCAAGCTGTGTGATATACTGTCTGTTTGGAAGGTAAAATATTACTGTAGGCCTATGTTGTTTTTCATTATTTGTATGAGAGAGTTTTCCATGCATTAGAACATCTTGAAAAATAAATATAAAAAATGTGGTTTAAATCACTAGTGGAGATTGATAAAATCGCTGGTACTAGATATTGTTGAAAACTGGCAGAGGATTCTTTACATTTTCTCATTCTATAGATAAAATATTTTATAGATTTACTTTTATCTCTGAGCTATTATTTTCATGCCATCGGTGTAGCTTTTATAAACCACTTCACGTCCAAATTAGATTTATTAAAGGGGTTATCCCATAATAAGTAAAAATCTGGAGTAATGCACACTTTATTTTAATTTCATTAATGTAGAATAGCTGCTCTCCAGTGTTTATTTTCACCTTTTTTAACGCTTCTTTACTCTCCCTTTTGTGGGTGGGCAGCAGCTTATCTCACATGGGCATCAAGCACCTGTATTTTCCAGGGGTCCTTTGCAGTTAACTGTTGCTAACTTTGCCCCCACAGTTGCTGACGCTTTTGTCTTCCTGGCATGCATAGAAATTAGTCCCCCGCACACCGCTCCAGTGATTCTACTATATATTTTTATGAATTTGAAAGTAGGGCGAATTAATAAAAGGTGTCTGGACCGCTTCACTATATGATGAATATGCCTGTACTGAGAGAAGGAAGGTAGCATTGAAACTACAGAGCATGTCGGTCTACCACTGAAATCTGGAGAAGGGGGATCAGAATTTCGGCAACAGGAGAAATGGCAGGGGGCACTACCAGAGAGGAAAGTGTAAAAAAAAAAAGTACAGAACAAAACTAACAACATTCATATTGCATGTATATTGCGATTAGGGAACCGAACCAGAGTTCGAGAAATGGCTTTATACAGTAGAAAATTAATTTATGAAGTTATTGCATGAAGTCTCGCGAGACTTCACAATGCAATAACTTTGGTTCATCAGAGCCAATACATTCTAATACTGTATGGAGCTCCTGTTCCCTACAGTATTAGAATTAAGTTTTATGCGAATCGACTACGGATGTTTCATCCGAAGTCGATTGACTCATCCCTAATTGCGATCATACTTAATTTGAAATGCCATTTTCATTTTATAGTGATTTTTTGTAGGATAGCCCCTTTCCAGTCAGCACCGTACATACACCCTGAAGTGGAGCGGGTGCGATAGCTACCAAGTTTCTTCTCTCTCACACAGTAGAGTCCCAGGACTAATGTCTATGATTGGCAATACCACCATTCACTGAAT
Source organism: Bufo bufo (assembly GCF_905171765.1). Classification (NCBI taxonomy): domain Eukaryota; kingdom Metazoa; phylum Chordata; class Amphibia; order Anura; family Bufonidae; genus Bufo; species Bufo bufo. The sequence goes on along the minus strand of NC_053390.1, from coordinate 652,053,195 downwards.
TTTAACGCCTCAAATGCTGCCGTCAGTGAAAAGAACAGGAAGCAGCTGATCCTCCACAATTAACCCCTCAGGTGCAGCACATAGAGACCGTGTATGGAATATAGCCGGCACCAGCAGCCTGCGATTGTATTCAGGCATAAACTATATTCACTTAAATTAATGTGTTAATTATATTCATTGGTGGCACAGTGCGCCGCCCCCCAACCCCAGTATTATAAAGTATAATCATTGGTGGCGCAGTGCACGCCCAACCTTCCCAGTACTATAACTATTATTATCATTGGTGGCGCAGTGGCCACAGGTGCCCCCCCGCCCACGCCTCCATTGTTATATTAATTGGTGGCAGTGGCCCCAGGGTCCCCTCCCCTCCTCACCCATTGGTAATCCTGGGGCTCTGATCAGTTACCATGGCAGCCAGGACGCTACTGAAGCCCTGGCAAGCTCCCTGCTGCTGTGTGCACAAAGCACAGGGCAGCCGGGAGAGTGCGAGATCCTATTCACCCGAATAGATATCTATTAAGCCTCATGCAGACGTCCGTGGAACACGGTCCGTGAGATACCGGACTGGCACCCTTCTTAGTGCAGGAGCGCACGGCGTCATTGGTTGCTATGACGTCGTGCGCTTTGTGCCGCTGCTGCTGTACAGTAATACACTCGTATAGATCATACGAGTGTATTACTGTACAGCAGCGGCTGCACCAAGCGCTTGGTGTCATAGCAACCAATGATGCCGTGCACTCCTGCACTAAGCAGGATGCCAGTCCGGTATCTCACGGACTGCGTTCCACGGATGTCTTTGAGGCTTTAGGGTGAATAGGACAAGAGATTAAAAGATCCCAGGTTCTAGCCCCTAAGGAGGCTAATAGTTAGTAAGTAAAAAAAACACCAAAATACTAATTTTAAATCGCCCCTTTTCCCAATTTTACATATAAAATATATAAACAATAAAAAAAATAAACATATTACATATCGCTACGCCCTGAAAAAGTGCAAACTATTAAAATATTTTAAAATATCTCCTATGCGGTGAACGCCATAACAAAAAATAAAAAAAATACACGTAATGTGTGATTTTTTTATTAATTTTTTTGTCACTTTGTCCCCCCAAAAAATAGGATAGGACTTTTGTATTATGGGCCGGACTTTCCTTAAAATGTGAAATGCACGCGGCTCTTTTTGGTGGTTTATTTTTTTCGCGTGGTATCGAGTATAGCAATACTTTTTTATGATATCTTAATCGAATCAAAATTTTGGTCTCGTGACAACCCTAGGGAAGACATGTTAATTTTGGCTCCTAAATTTTTCAGGTTAGGAGCCAATGGCTCCTTGATATTTTTTTTAGTCTGGAGTGCTGCTATCCTGACTGGATAACCTCTTTAAGGTCCCATTCCGTATTCCTTTCTGACTTTTTTCACAAATTGTGCATAGATTCTGACAGCAGCTTATGTCCGGTGGGGAGAAAGGATTGGAGATATTAAGATTCAGCATGCCCAATCCTTCTTTTCCTGGTGATTGAGGGAAGGGGGGAGCTGTTGTGGTCCCCTTAGATGTTAGTTTATCAGCCTTTCCAGCCAAAATCAGCATGCTCAGAATTTTTAAGAGTTTTGTGTCTGGGCACCAATATTCTTCAGAAACTAAAACCATTGTTCGAAGTAATTTTACAAAAAATATTCACAACATCCAAAGGAATTTTATGTACGGTAATTTCTATTATTTTAGCATACGAATATCTAGGTTTGTGAGATATTGATATCCATGTTATTGGATATGTTGGGTATTGTGGCTTAACATACTAGTATATCTCCTATGTGTAGGTCAAGAATCTTTTATTAGGGTAGGCTCAGACCTCCATTTACCTGATCTGGCAAGCTGTTAAACAGATCTACCTAGCCGGATACTGACGTTCACCCAGGAACCCCATTGACTATAATAAGATCCGGCCGGTTACCGCTGCATGCACCGATTTTTATCAGGCTGACACCCAGCACTCATGCCAGAAAGCAGCCGAATCCCATTATAATCAATGGGGGTCTGGCGTTGAACGGCAATATGTTTTATAACCAAGATTGCAGCAACCGTATTGACTGCTTCCACCCAATATAGCCTCTGACTATATGTTGGAGGGAAAACACACTTTTATGATAACTAGAGAAAAGGCTCTGCTATAATTACTGGGGAAAGATACTGCTGTAAGAGCAGGTTGAAGGGAAAAGGTGTTGCTGTGAATTCTGTGGATATGGAGGGGATACTGCTATGACTGTTGGAGGGTAAAGTGTACTGCTAAGGTTACTGCGTGAAGGAGAAATAGTGCTGTGGCTGCTAGAGCAAAGTCAGGCTTACTACTGGGGCACCAGATGGGTGCCACTGTAATTACTGTTGGGCGGGTCCTGCCATGACTACTGGTAAAGTGGTTGTCCAGAATTAAAAAGCGTGTTTGCTGTCTGCAGAAAACAGTGCCACTCCTATCAGTGGGTTGTGTCGGGTATTGTAGCTCAACTCTATTGAATTGAATTGAATAGGGCTGAGCTGCAGTGCTACATACAACCTATGGACAGGTGGGGCACAGTTTCTTGAAGAAAGCAGACCCGTTTTGAGGATTATGTGCAGCCCCTTAAAGTGGGTATTCTCACCAGATCATTGGTGACAAATGGCTTAGATTATGTCAATTTTCTGATTTATTGAGGGTCAACTTTACAGTATCTTCCTACGCAGTGATTCTCCCTGCTACCCTCTGTGCAGGGAACTGCAGCACTCCCACTTCAATGGAACTGTATTGCTAGGGAAACTGCAGTTTCCACTGGCCTCAGATTTGCTGGGTGTCCCAGAGATCTGACCCCATACCCATCAGAGTCCTAGTGATATTATATCAAATCAGATGGGAATATCTCGGGTGCATTCACATGACCATGTCTGTTTTGAGGACCACAAAACACAGACACCGGCTGTGAACTATTGACTTCAATGGGTCCGCAGTCTGCGTGTCCTATTTTTTCCTGCGTGGTCGTACGGACCCAGAAGCGCACAGACACTGTTCTGTGAATGCACACTTAGGCAGAGCTCTACTAAGAGGGAGCTATGCGTGTATGCTTTGAGGCAGAGCAACATGAATATTATGTATGAGGCTCCAATCACAAAATTATTTTGCACAATTTTTAGCTTGGATTGGGTTCAATAGAAGTATAAGGTTTCCGAACTATGGCTTTTTTGTGTCAATTAAAATGGCATAAACCCAGAATTTGCTGATCTTCGCTGACTTCTATCTGGCCTTGGAGCTCTGACCATTGAATCCCTTCCACTACTCAAAAATGGCAGATGAGGTGAAGCAGCACTGCATGTCATAGTTATATATGCCAGAACCAAGGCATTTTGTAATTAAAAGTCCACTCTCCTGCACCTGCTGCCAGTGCCTGAACTGGCCTCTGGTCTTACTCCAGTCAACTGATATTGGCTATGATGTATCTTCAGCGTAAGGGAATCAATACTAGTTTAGTGGGTTTTATTTGCTGTTGCTAGCAATATGTGCATCAAGCTGTCAAGCTTTTATTATTTTTTTTTTTATCTCTGGCAAATGAATTAAAAGAGATAGTGTATAAACCCATTCAGCCATAACGCCTGCAAACCACATTGTAAAAGTGCATTTTTAAGCAGGAGACTGGCAAATCTTTAAAATGCTTTCTACTGTGGCTGCCAACTATTATTTAGGGAATAAACACGCTTGGAGTATAAAAGTGTACAACAAATTAATGTTAATGTGTTTTTTTTATCTGTTTCATTTTCTAATAATAACCTGCAGGTTAATAACTTACCTTTTAAAGAGGATTTACAAGTTGGTAAAAAATGTGTCCTAAAAAGGGAGATGTTTTAAAATAATTAAAGAACATATACCAACCAGTTCTTCACCTGCTGTTCCAGCGCTGCCACTTCAGCCCCCACCTCCGTTCTGCATTTACTTGGCTGCAGCAGTGACGTATCCGTATACCATATGGCAGTGGTTCTCAACCTTTCTAAAGCCGTGACCCCTAATACAGTTCCTCATGTTGTGGTGACCCCCAACCATTACATTTTTTTCCTTGCTACGTCATAACTAATTTTGCTACTGTTATGATGACCCACCAAAAACACGCACAGACACCAATACACCAAATGTAAATTCAAATACACAAGTATTCATTCATAACCACAGAACTTTAGCATAAATACAAAATATTTGTAAACCAAATAAATAACTTTAAAATAAATAATAAACAACAAATACCCCCTAAAAAATAAATCAGTGGTGCGCACAGTACCCCTCAAATAAATAACTCAGTGGTGCTCACAGTACCCCCCCAAAAAAAAATAAAAAATCAGTGGTGCTCAGGGTACCCCTCAAATAAATAAATCAGCGGTGCTTCAAGTCCCCCCCAAATAAATAAATCAGAAGTGCTCAGGGTCCCCCAAATAAATAAATCAGCGGTGCTCAGGGTACCCCCAAATAAATAAATCAGTGGTGCATCAGGTTTCCCCCAAATAAATAAATAAGAAGTGCTCAGGGTCCCCCAAATAAATAAATCAGCGGGGCTTCAGGTCCCCCCCAAATAAATAAATCAATGGTGCTCAGGGTCCCCCAAATAAATAAATCAGAAGTGCTCAGGGTCCCCCAAATAAATAAATCAGTGGTGCTTCAAGTCCCCCCCAAATAAATAAATCAGAAGTGCTCAGGGTCCCCCAAATAAATAAATCAGCGGTGCTCAGGGTACCCCCAAATAAATAAATCAGTGGTGCATCAGGTTTCCCCCAAATAAATAAATCAGAAGTGCTCAGGGTCCCCCAAATAAATAAATCAGAAGTGCTCAGGGTCCCCCAAATAAATAAATCAGTGGTGCTTCAAGTCCCCCCCAAATAAATAAATCAGAAGTGCTCAGGGTCCCCCAAATAAATAAATCAGCGGTGCTCAGGGTACCCCCAAATAAATAAATCAGTGGTGCATCAGGTTTCCCCCAAATAAATAAATCAGAAGTGCTCAGGGTCCCCCAAATAAATAAATCAGAAGTGCTCAGGGTCCCCCAAATAAATAAATCAGCGGTGCTTCAGGTCCCCCCCCCCAAATAAATAAATCAATGGTGCTCAGGGTCCCCCAAATAAATAAATCAGCGGCGCTTCATGTCCCCCCAAATAAATGAAGCCTTGATCAGCCAAATAATTAAAATAAAATTAGCCAGGCTCAGCCAGGCTCAATTAAATCATTGGTGGCAGTGGTGCTCAGCGGCGGTGTCATTAACGAAAAAACTCGGACCTCAGCAGACAGGCGGCCCGACTTACCCGTCCAGACGTCAGGCTCGTTCAAGCACAGGCAGTGATAGGACATCACTTCCTGTGCGCGAGGATAAGGGGCCGCTGCCGTTGTGCGGGCGACCCACAATAGGAAGCCTCAGGCGACCCCCCAGAAAGGGCCGATCGACCCCCAAAGGGGTCGCGACCCCTAGGTTGAGAACCGCTGCCATATGGGGTTACTGCAGCCAATCACTGGCGGTATTCAGCACATGACCACAGAGGCCATGGATTGGTTGCAGTGGTAAGCTCTGCATCTAATGCTAGTTTCACACTAGCGTTTGTGCGATCCTACACAGCAGATTTAGTCTGGCTGATTCTCTCCATATTTTCCGGGTTGCGGCCGGATCTCTGCCGGTCCCCATTATAGTTAATAGAGCAGAACGGCATTCATGTAATTTTCCCCATTAATGCCGAATCCAGAGAGATTGAACACTAGTGGCAAACTAGCCTACGTAAACACAGCCCAGAGTGGTAGCACTGGAATGGCAGAGGAATATCTGGTGAGTATACATTCTTCTAGTGGCATCGCTGGAACAGTAGAGGAATAGCTGGCGAGTGTACGTTATTCTAGTGGCATCGCTGGAACAGCAGAGGAATAGCTGGCGAGTATACGTTATTCTAGTGGCATCGCTGGAACAGCAGAGGAATATCTGGTGAGTATACCTTCTTCTAGTGGCATCGCTGGAACAGCAGAGGAATAGCTGGCGAGTATACGTTATTCTAGTGGCATCGCTGGAACAGCAGAGGAATAGCTGGCGAGTATACGTTATTCTAGTGGCATCGCTGGAACAGCAGAGGAATATCTGGCGAGTATACCTTCTTCTAGTTGCATCGCTGGAACAGCACAGGAATATCTGGTGAGTATACGTTATTCTAGTGGCATCGCTGGAACAGCAGAGGAATATCTGGTGAGTATACCTTCTTCTAGTGACATCGCTGGAACAGCACAGGAATATCTGGTGAGTATACGTTATTCTAGTGCAGTGCTTCTCAATTATTTTCTTTCATGCCCCCCCTAGGAAGAAGAAAACATTTTGCGCCCCCGCGCGACTGTAAATAGTATCATTTGTCTATAAAATTGTTATAAGTACACCTCTGCATAACACTGTATCCTTATTAACGTATAAGAGAATAAAAAAAGAAAGAAATGTAGATCGGACACACACTTATGGGGGGATCTGTGGATGACGGACACTTATGGGGGGGATCTGTGGATGACGGACACTTATGGGGGGATCTGTGGATGACGGACACTTATGGCGGGATCTGTGGCTGGCACTGTTACAGGGGGATCTGTGGCTGGCACTGTTATATATGTGCCATCCACAGACCCCCACCCCTTAACTGTGCCATCCACCGATTCCGTGTGCCCGCCGCCGCCGTTTAAAGTTATTAAACATGCCCCCCTCACTCCTAATAGTACCGTATAGCTTCTGTATAATGCCGGCAGGCGGGCCGGCGCGTCCCTCAGTGACGTCACTTGTCTGCGTCGCCTGCTTCATTCATAAAGCAGGCGGCGCAGACATGTGACATCACTGAGGGACGCGCCGGCCGCCCGGCCTGCCTGCCGGCATTATACAGAAGAAATTCGCACACCCCAAAGGCCGGCCCTGAACGAGCCCCCCTTCACAGAGCCTGTCGCCCCCCCTGGGGGGCGCGCCCCACTATTTGAGAAACACTGTTCTAGTGGCATCGCTGGAACAGCAGAGGAATAGCTGGCGAGTATACGTTATTCTAGTGGCATCGCTGGAACAGCAGAGGAATAGCTGGCGAGTATACCTTCTAGTGGCATCGCTGGAACAGTAGAGGAATATCTGGTAAGTATACCTTCTTCTAGTGACATCGCTGGAACAGCACAGGAATATCTGGTGAGTATACCTTCTTCTAGTGACATCGCTGGAACAGCACAGGAATATCTGGTGAGTATATGTTATTCTAGTGGCATCGCTGGAACAGTAGAGGAATATCTGGTAAGTATACCTTCTTCTAGTGACATCGCTGGAACAGCACAGGAATATCTGGTGAGTATATGTTATTCTAGTGGCATCGCTGGAACAGCAGAGGAATAGCTGGCAAGTATACCTTCTTCTAGTGGCATCGCTGGAACAGCAGAGGAATATCTGGTGAGTATACGTTATTCTAGTGGCAGTACTGGAACAGTAGAGGAATATCTGGTGAGTATACATTATTCTAGTGACATCGCTGGAACAGTAGAGGAATATCTGGTTAGTATACATTATTCTAGTGACAGCACTGGAACAGTAGAGGAATATCTGGTGAGTATACATTATTCTAGTGGCAGCACTGGAACAGTAGAGGAATATCTGGTGAGTATACATTATTCTAGTAATAGCACTGGAACACTGGAGTGATATCTGGCGAGTATACATAATCTAATGGCAGTGCTGGGACAGCAGAGGAATATTTGGATAGTATATGTAATTTTATTATTTTAGAACATCTTCCTTTGTTTTGGACACTCTTTTTTACCAGCTCAGAAATATCCTTTAGGGATATATTCATATGGGACTGAAATGCTGCAGATGTTAATATAAAATATCTAAGCATATGTTACTTTACTGACAGGCGTCTCAACTGTGAAAACCATTCAAACACTCCTCGTACTGAAGCAAATTTTGAAGTCTTTGTCCAGCTTTAATTGCGTTGTCCAGATAGTTTGTGTGTTGGAAATTTGCATGGTTGTATAAGAAAACCTTAGCATCAGATATTTTACAGCTTTGTGCAGATGGGTAGAGTCAGAGCAATCTCCTGTAAGGATTGATGGGGTCAAAAACAGCCTCTAATGCAAAGGTGGCAGCGTAAATACCTGAAGACGAATGTCCTCTGTTTTGCCGATCAATACCAGCCCCTAGACTATACTTCTGGCTATCTTCTAGTTAAAAACAAATTTGTTAATTCTGACAATTTAATTGCCCTTTCCAAGTTCACATTAGCTTCCTTCAGAGAGAAGCTCAAGTCATTTTTCAAAGTGTAACCCTTCAATAGGGTTCTTTAGAGGAGCCCTTGTCTGGGCATTTGTGTTCTTTCTGGTTACTATTGTTAATTGAAACAAACTGTTTTATGTACAGACTTTCCTCTACATCCAAACTTTTAACATTATCTGCACCTTACATTCATAAATAATTGTGTGTGATATATAGGCTGCAGGGACAACTAGAAGATTCTTCCTTTCATTTTTGTGAAGAGGAGAAAAATAGAAATGGTTTTGGGGCACTGATTACTAAAATGGTAGTTTCTTGAATAAAATACATAGGAAAATAAAAACATAGGACAGAGAGCGACATGTTTCGGAGGCGGACTACCTCCTTCCTCAGGTGCGGACGCTCTGTTCTTTTTATCTTTTTTATTTTTAGACCAATGGGTGCATCATTTATCTCTATAGACTTGTTAGAACTGTGGAAGTTTTTAAAGTGATGAAATTGGAGGTCGTTGTCTCTGAATTCCTATGCATATAGTAGCTAGACCTTATACTGTGTAATGGTTGCTTTCCATTTCTTTTAGAACAGTGTCAATTATTTATGCCCATAGCTCTATATGCACTTGACATCTCTGACCTGCACTTCACTTTAATGAACTTCCACTCTGACTGTCTTTCTCCCCTCATTTTCTCTGGAAAAGAATAGATTGTGAGTAACATGCATTTCATCTACATGGTTTTATAAAGTACTAGCAGAAGGAACCGGCTTTGCACGGGTATATTTCATCTACTTCATTTAATGTTTGTGTGTCGTTAAGATATCAACAGTATCCCTCTTAACACTGACCCCCCCCCCCCCCCCACAGTACCATACCACTTTAAAATGGGACCTTCACAGCAGCCCAGCCCCGTAACTTTGACCTTCACAGCAGCCCACCCCTTTAACCGTGAGTTTCACAGCACCCTACTCCCTTAACAGTGACCTCCTCAGGGGCCCGCCCCTTTAACTGTGACCTCCTCAGGGGCCCTGCCCCTTTAACTGTGACCTCCTCAGGGGCCCTGCCCCTTTAATGCTAGGGCTACATGACGACATGTGTCATGCGTCATTTTTTCCTCAACAATTTTTATAATCATAGGCTATGGTGTCGCACTGCGACACGCTAGTCGCAAAAAATCCTTCCAAGATGGATGCATGTAGCAGTGTACTTGTGCCCTATGTGCCGTGCGACTTATTGTCGTCCTGTAACCCTAGCCTAAAGCTGACCTACATCAGTGAAGAAAAATGGCTGGGTTGTTATGGAAACCTGGAGTAAAACTGTGTGTATGGCAGTTGAGATTTGAAAAGAGAAACTTGCAGGCTTGTATTGGCTAATGCAGGTCATTTTTTGGGATTATCTCAGGAACGGTACGTTCTAGAGAGCAGAGACCCAGTCTAAAACCTTCCTGGACACACAACAGACAAACTCATTTTTATATATATATATATGAGATATGTCATAAAAGCGATAAAGAATACTCCCATCTGTATAATCAACAACTTGTACAGAAATGAAATTTGATAGTAATTTGTTACCTCCCGATATACAGGGTGGGCCATTTATATGGATAACCCTTAATAAAATGGGAATGGTTGGTGATATTAACTTCCTGTTTGTGGCACATTAGTATATGTGAGGGGGGGGGGGGGGAACTTTTCAAGATGGGTGGTGACCATGGCGGCCATTTTGAAGTCGGCCATTTTGAATCCAACTTTTGTTTTTTCAATAGGAAGAGGGTCATGTGACACATCAAACTTATTGGGACTTTCACAAGAAAAACAATGGTGTGCTTGGTATTAACGTAACTTTATTCTTTCATGAGTTATTTACAAGTTTCTGACCACTTATAAAATGTGTTCAATGTGCTGCCCATTGTGTTGGATTGTCAATGCAACCCTCTTCTCCCACTCTTCACACACTGATAGCAACACCGCAGGAGAAATGCTAGCACAGACTTCCAGTATCCGTAGTTTCAGGTGCTGCACATCTCGTATCTTCACAGCAAAGACAATTGCCTTCAGATGACCCCAAAGATAAAAGTCTAAGGGGGTCAGATCGGGAGACCTTGGGGGCCATTCAACTGGCCCACGACGACCAATCCACTTTCCAGGAAACTGTTAATCTAGGAATGCTCGGACCTGAAACCCATAATGTGGTGGTGCACCATCTTGATGGAAAAACTCAGGGAACGTGCCAGCTTCAGTGCATAAAGAGGGTAACACATCATCATGTAGTAATTTTGCATATCCAGTGACCCCCTTAGACTTTTATCTTTGGGGTCATCTGAAGGCAATTGTCTATGCTGTGAAGATACGAGATGTGCAGCACCTGAAACTACAGATACTGGAAGCCTGTGCTAGCATTTCTCCTGCGGTGTTGCTATCAGTGTGTGAAGAGTGGGAGAAGAGGGTTGCATTGACAATCCAACACAATAGGCAGCACATTGAACACATTTTATAAGTGGTCAGAAACTTGTAAATAACTCATGAAAGAATAAAGTTACGTTAAAACCAAGCACACCATTCTTTTTCTTGTGAAATTACCAATAAGTTTGATGTGTCACATGACCCTCTTCCTATTGAAAAAACAAAAGTTGGATTCAAAATGTCCGACTTCAAAATGGTCACCACCCATCTTGAAAAGTTTCCCCCCTCACATATACTAAAGTGCCACAAACAGGAAGTTAATATCACCAACCATTCCCATTTTATTAAGGTGTATCCATATAAATGGCCCACCCTGTAGATTAAAATTAAAAAGACGTCATATATAAAATCGGCAGGCCTGTAATTAGACAATAAAATGCAATAAAATAACGATTATTGTATACTAGCTGAGGTAGCTTCTGGGGACCAGATAATGCAACCAGGTAAGTGTTGCGGGTATTGCAGCCTGAGCAGAGTCCATCCAATTCTCAGATTTGAGCAGGTGGATAAATGCTCCTAATGCAATACACTGATATAAAGTAGTGACTGTATACGTGTAGATCCAACAAAATTCGACCACCTATAAGTGAAAAAAATCAAAGTCCAAAGAACACTAATAATGAGATAATCCTAATAACGAAAAAATCAAAATCCATCCATAGATTGTATAATGCTGAAAGGAATGTGAACGTGCATCAAAGTCTCAGTATCTACAATATCTGAGAATTGGATGGACTCTGCTCAGGCTGCAATACCCGCAACACTTACCTGGTTGCATTATCTGGTCCCCAGAAGCTACCTCAGCTAGTATACAATAATCGTTATTTTATTGCATTTTATTGTCTAATTACAGGCCTGCCAAATTTATATATGACTTCTTGTTAATTTTAATCTATATTTGAGACATTAGTACTGCTATTAGTTTGATTTTGATTGTTGTATTATATACGTGCTTATACTTTCTGTATTTTACTATTATATGCATTAATTAATGTACAGTAGATAGTGCTATTACACTAAACCTGTGTGTGTCCGGATATAAGAGTGCCCATTCACCTTCTTTGTACAATTTCTCTTGGTGATTGGAGTGCGACACCAGTTTGGAGCACCTTGCTACCCCCAATCAGAGGAAGAGCCGTCCTATATTCCCCCTTCCAGAGCTTGTTAAGATCCAGCCATGTAAAAAATTTTTATTTGATTTTTTTTGCCATTTTTCAAGTGGTCTTAAACTTTTGATCAGGACTGTATATACCTATACTCATACCTATCTATTTTAAGGGTATGCAGCACAAATCATACCTTTAGGGTATATGTTCACAGTTTCTTTTACAGATCCATTTAATGGAGAAGTATACATATAGTATACATTTAGATCTGTTACATGGAAGAATTGAAAAGTTTTTTTTTATTGTTTTCGAGTAGATTAAAGACTGAAACGTGCTTGATTTAACTTTTTTGAAGTTTCTTTTTAAAGTGTACTTGTCATTTCTGATGACCTTTCAGAATCTACTAAATCTTAAATACAGACAAATAGCAGCATCATGAAAGATATTATGGAGAAGTAAGTGAGCAGTGTAGATGTGAATCCAGTAGCTGTGAAACAGTAGAATACTTAGTATTAGGCCTCATGCACACGACCGTTATTGTGTTCCGTTCCGCAAAATTGGGTTCTGTTGTTCCGTGATCCATTTCCGTTTGTCTTCCTTTATTTTTAGAGGACCACCAGACATAAAGGAATGTAAAAAAAAGTCTAAGACAGGTTTGCCATGCAAATGATAGGAAAAAAACGGACGCGGATGACAATCTTGTGTGCCTCCGCGTTTTTTAGTGGTCCCATTGACTTGAATGGGTCCGCGAACCGTTTTCCGAGAAAATAATAGGACAGGTTATATTTTTTTGACGGACTGGAACCACGGATCACGGACGCTGATGGCAAACGGTGCATTAGCCGAGTTTTCAACTGACCCATTGAAAATCAATGGGTCCGCAGAAAAACGGCGCAACGGACACGGAATAAAACAACGGTCGTGTGCCTGAGGCCTTAGCTGCAGCAATATGTCTGTGTGTTTCTCTCATTCAGCTCCTCCTCCTCTTTGCATAGACTTCTATGGGCAGCATCAGATCCCCAGTGAGTCTTGTTTTTAAAGACCAATTTAGAAGAGGATTTAGAGTGAGTATAAAGTTTAGGAGCGAAGATGAGGAGAGGAGCCTGATAAGTGGAGGAAGAGAAGCATTTTTAAGTTATTTTTTTTTATTAACCAGTACTGCTGATTTATGCAAAATTTGTTGAAAACTCTGTGACCATTTATTATTAATATTTTTCAGCTGCTGGATGTGAACTTTATTATAATGATACCTTAATTTAATTTAAAAGAACAAAACATTTGTTGGAGTTGTAAACAGTGAATTGCCTCTTATTTGGGTATGATTTCCCAATGTCAGTCTTAGACCTCTTGCACACGACCGTGTGTCCCCCGTGACTGTATTGCGGCCCGCATATGGCGGGTCCGCAATACACGGGACACCGGCAGTGTGCATTCTGCCTCACGCAAATCCGGAGATATGGTGCGGAAGCACGGATCAGAACCCCACGGAAGCACTACGGAGTGCTTTCGTGGTGGTCCATTCCGTGCTTCCGTTCCGCAAAAAGATAGAACTTGTGCTGTCTTTTTGCTGACCTGGCGGATCGCGGACTCCATTCAAGTGTTTGGGGTCCTGATCCGCATGCGGCTGGCTCACGGTTGGTGCCCGTGCATTGCAGACCGCATTTGCGGTTCGCAGCACGGGAACGGCCAGCACATGTTCGTGTACAAGAGGCCTTGGGGCTCATGTGCATGACTGTATCCATTTTGTGGTCTGCAAATCCTGGCCGTGTAAATGCCACCATTTCTTTTCTTTTTTTTTTTAGTCCTCTAGAAATGTCCTATCCTTGTCTGCAAAACTGACAAAAAAATTATTTGCTGGAGTGCGTAATGCACCTATGGATGCAGAGAGCACATGGTGTGCTGTACCCATCTTTTGTGGTGCCGTTGGAACGAATGGGTCTGCATCCGATCTGTAAAAAACGCAGATCTGATGCAGACCGAACATACAGTAGTGTGAATGAGCCCTTAAGGTAGTTTGCACAGAGTTTTTTGGGAGGATGTTTTGAGGCAGATTTTCTTGACGTTTTTCAGCAAAAGCCAGAAGGGGATTGGAAAGGAATCCTAAATATAAAGGAAGGACTCGCACTCGTACTTGCTGTTTATTTGCAGTCAGTGAATGTTGTATTACAGAGTGCTGGCTTAAAAACCTATATTGGTGTAGAACAGCCTATCCATGATTTTTTCATAAAAGCAAAATTATTTCATATGGATTACCAGATCAGTTTTAATCAATGTGTCTATTGTATTTTTTCCATAGTCCTGATAAAAAAAATATGATCATTTGGGATGTTAATAATAAAAAAAAAAAGGCTTCTAAATACAATCCAGAGGTTATTATTGTGGTATGTTCCCTGAACATGTAATAAGTCTGCTTGGTGGTGGTCAGGATGATGGAACGCCTGGAAATGGCCGCACAAGTATGGCTAGTCTTGGTTTCACCTCCAATAGATGGCACTGGATAGACCGTTTTCTTCCTTCTGAGGGAGAGCTCACTTCCACACCTTTTACTAGGGGGGCATTGTGCCTATAACGCTACCTGCACACGTTTCATGTACACTTTTTTTTAAATTTTTTTAACCCTTTTTGATTTGAAGTGCAAAACCGCAAGTAACGTGTGGATTTGGTGCTGAAATCCTCATGGAAATTCATCTGGAATTTCTGTAAGTCAGGTAGCCTAAGTCTCCTGGTCGTGTTCCCACCTTTTGGTACTTATAGATTTGTTTCTTTTCATAATGTGGATTTGTCTGTTCCTGAGGCTCTTATGCTAAAGTCACTATCAACTTTTTGGCTAACATCCCAGGAATAGTACTCCCAAGTTTCCTTACTAGACATCAGTGCTGCTTTCAACATTGATCATCCCCTCTTCTTTGTTACAGTCGCTGTAGTTTTAGTTCCAGACACTGCCCTCTTATGGAACTTCTGGGCACCAATGTCTTCTTTCCTCCCACCTCCTATTATACTGTACTTTAATGATTCATTATGTAAGAAGACCGCGCTGCTGCTCACTCCTCTGAGCCTCCTCTATTTCCGGTACAGAGCAAATTTCTGGCATGGGAAGGACCAACAAGCTCCAGATAGGTGTCTCTCCTCTACCCCCACCTTCCTGTAGGTAATCAAGCAATCGCAACCATAGTGAAGCACTGACTTCCTCCGTGTATTATAAAAAGGTTTATTATACTCAAATAGAATCTTGATAAAAACATATGTATAAAATCACAAAGGTGCACATTCACAGGTATCGCCCGGCCCGGATTTCGCTTACGCGCTTCTTCAGGAGCGTACACCTGCACTCCAAATGACAAGTCTTATAAACTCCTCATAATCCCACCCCTTCCCACATCATCTAATCACTTAAAACTGAAAGTCAATATACACAAAGATAATAAAACCAAAAGCATCCTCACTAATTCGTATGCATCATCTCCTATAATACTATATATATATATACCTGCTTCAGGATACATCCAAGTACGGTATATACCTGCTTCAGGATACATCCAAGTACAGTATATACCTGCTTCAGTATACATCCAAGTACGGTATATACCTGCTTCAGTATACATCCAAGTACGGTATATACCTGCTTCAGGATACATCCAAGTACGGTGTATACCTGCTTCAGTATACATCCAAGTACGGTGTATACCTGCTTCAGGATACATCCAAGTACGGTGTATACCTGCTTCAGGATGCATCCAAGTACGGTGTATACCTGCTTCAGGATGCATCCAAGTACGGTGTATACCTGCTTCAGGATGCATCCAAGTACGGTGTATACCTGCTTCAGGATGCATCCAAGTACGGTGTATACCTGCTTCAGGATGCATCCAAGTACGGTGTATACCTGCTTCAGGATGCATCCAAGTACGGTGTATACCTGCTTCAGGATGCATCCAAGTACGGTGTATACCTGCTTCAGGATGCATCCAAGTACGGTGTATACCTGCTTCAGGATGCATCCAAGTACTGTGTATACCTGCTTCAGGATGCATCCAAGTACGGTGTATACCTGCTTCAGGATGCATCCAAGTACGGTGTATACCTGCTTCAGGATGCATCCAAGTACGGTGTATACCTGCTTCAGGATGCATCCAAGTACGGTGTATACCTGCTTCAGGATGCATCCAAGTACGGTGTATACCTGCTTCAGGATGCATCCAAGTACGGTGTATACCTGCTTCAGGATGCATCCAAGTACGGTGTATACCTGCTTCAGGATGCATCCAAGTACGGTGTATACCTGCTTCAGGATGCATCCAAGTACGGTGTATACCTGCTTCAGGATGCATCCAAGTACGGTGTATACCTGCTTCAGGATGCATCCAAGTACGGTGTATACCTGCTTCAGGATGCATCCAAGTACGGTGTATACCTGCTTCAGGATGCATCCAAGTACGGTGTATACCTGCTTCAGGATGCATCCAAGTACGGTGTATACCTGCTTCAGGATGCATCCAAGTACGGTGTATACCTGCTTCAGGATGCATCCAAGTACTGTGTATACCTGCTTCAGGATGCATCCAAGTACGGTGTATACCTGCTTCAGGATGCATCCAAGTACGGTGTATACCTGCTTCAGGATGCATCCAAGTACGGTGTATACCTGCTTCAGGATGCATCCAAGTACGGTGTATACCTGCTTCAGGATGCATCCAAGTACGGTGTATACCTGCTTCAGGATGCATCCAAGTACGGTGTATACCTGCTTCAGGATGCATCCAAGTACGGTGTATACCTGCTTCAGGATGCATCCAAGTACGGTGTATACCTGCTTCAGGATGCATCCAAGTACGGTGTATACCTGCTTCAGGATGCATCCAAGTACGGTGTATACCTGCTTCAGGATGCATCCAAGTACGGTGTATACCTGCTTCAGGATGCATCCAAGTACGGTGTATACCTGCTTCAGGATGCATCCAAGTACGGTGTATACCTGCTTCAGGATGCATCCAAGTACGGTGTATACCTGCTTCAGGATGCATCCAAGTACGGTGTATACCTGCTTCAGGATAGAGTTGTCATAGAAAAAAATGTTTTTATTCAGCCACAAAGGTTTTCTGTCCTGTTCCTAATCATATCACTGTTGAGAAATACGCCGTCTATTTCAGTTTTATTTTCCAAGTGCTCCTGTCCTGAGATGCATGTGCCTACAAAATGCCTGGAAAGACTTAATGCAGTTCTTGTAGTGATATATATATATATATATACATACAAGGAAATCTGATGAATTTGGTAAAAAATCTAATGTTGATTTAATTAGTGCCAACCAACACTGATGTGGAGCATTGCATGTTCTCCTGAAGGGCACTACCAGGGTATTGTGTTGCCCTTATGTCAGTATACATTTTTGTGTGTATGGTGTATAGACGTCATCATTGTCAGATGATTTAAAGTGTGTTGATATAATGTGAGACAAATCATAGCACAGCATAAAATATGTGTAAAAGTGCCCATGGCACAAGGGTATTGACATTGTGAGTAACCTTATTATATGCCTTGCTGCAAGCTGTTACTAGCCACATGGCATTGATGAATTAGCTGGTGCAGTACATTGCATACTTGTGACTGCGGCAAATGAACATTATTACTAAAATAAGGGTTTAAATATGACTTTTACTAAAATGTTTGCCTTGTGTGTACTGCAAAATGTGAGTGTAATTACTGGGATAATATCATTAACTATTTACTAACAAGTCAACGTAAAAATACATGTGTAGTGTATGTATTTACCGTAGTATAGTTCATCAGTATCAGATCATTGGGGGGCTGACAGGCGGCAGAACTAAGGGGGCATTCACAAGACCGTATCTATTTTGCGACCTTCAAATTCCGGTTCAGCAAAACACGAATACTGGACGTGTACGTTCCACATTTTGCGGATCAGCACGTCCCGCCCTTTGTTAGAAATGACTATTCTTGTCCGCAAAACTGATGTGGGGCCACGGGACAGACATACAGACACGGACAGCACACAGTATGTTGTCCACATCTTTTGTGGCTCCATTGAAAAAAACTGCACATAAATCCACATTATTTATTGTACTTTGGTGCGTTTTTTGTTTAAGATTTTTGTGCGCATTTTCTATGTGGAAAACCACTCTACATAAGGTGCAGAATCGCACAAACAATTGACATGCTGCTTAAAATAGGTCAATTTCTGCATGTAAAAAATATGCAAAGTGTACCGGAGATTTAGCAAAAACTTTGCTGGTACTTTATTATGCTGCGGCTTTTCCACTGAAAAACTGCACGTATTCTGCATCGTGTGCACACGTATTATCAGCATAATGTAATACAGATTTTTTTTTTTTGCATTGATATTCTCAGTTTTACAATAAAGGTGAGATCAACAAAATCCACGTTATTTACATTGGTTTCACTGTGGATCTACCAGTGATGCCCAACCTACGACCCGCAAAGCTGTGTCATGCGGCCTGTGCAGTGACCGAAGGCAGAGCTTGCGGCGCTGTCAGCTATACAGGAGGTGCAGTGCCGCCGGCATCAGGCATCGAACTATGAGTGAGAGCGCATCTCGGCCGGCCATTGCCATTCAGTGAATCATTAACTGAATGGCTCAGGCGGGATGAGCGCCGCCAGCAGTGGCAGAGACAGAGGAGGGGAGGTCACGTGGGCAGCGCAGCGCAGCACGGGGATCAGCCTATGAAGTAGGTGTGGTGTGTGTCAGGGCATTATTACTGTGAAGGGGGCACAGAGGGCATTACTACTACAAAGGGACACAGAGGGCATTATTACTATTAAGGGGGCACAAAGGGCATTATTACTGTGAAGGGGGCACAGAAGACATTACTGCTGTGAAGGGGGCACAGAGGGCATTACTACTATTAAATCGCCAGATGTGCCCCCGTCACAGGGGTAATGCCCAGTTGTGCCCCCGTCACAGGGGTAATGCCCAGTTGTGCCCCCGTCACAGGGGTAATGCCCAGTTGTGCCCCCGTCACAGGGGTAATGCCCAGTTGTGCCCCCGTCACAGGGGTAATGCCCAGATGTGCCCCCGTCACAGGGGTAATGCCTAGATGTGCCCCCGTCACAGGGGTAATGCCCAGATGTGCCCCCGTCACAGGGGTAATGCCCAGATATTTGCCCCCTGTCACAGGGGTAATGCCCAGATATTTACCCCCGGTCACAGGGGTAATGCCCAGATATTTACCCCTTGTCACAGGGGTAATGCCCAGATATTTGCCTCCTTCCTAGGGGTAATGCCCCGATATTTGCCCCCTTCCCAGGGGTAATGCCCAGATATTTGCCCCCTTCCCAGGGGTAATGCCCAGATATTTGCACCCTCAGTGTTTGCCTTTTTTTCTGGCAAAGCTACCTGGTTCTGGCCTGCGAAATTTATACCATGTCTAGTGCGGCCCTCAGATGAGAAATGGTTGGCGCCACTGATCTATACACATCCTAAGGCCTCATGCACACGACCGTGCCGTTTTTGCGGTCCATGAAAAACTGAGGCCTCCCGTGTTCCTTCCGCAATTTACAGAACGGGCGGCCTATTGTAGAAATGCCTATTCTTGTCCGCAAAACGGACAAGAATAGGACATGCTATATTTTTTTTCGGGGCCACGGAACGGTGCAACGGATGCGGACAGCACACAAAAAATGCGGCTCTGATGCGGACCACAAAAACGGTCGTGTGCATGAGGCCTTAGTAATATCATTGGTGGCTTTTCATATACATGGCTGTAAAAGATACTGTGAAATTCCTGTTTTATTATGAAGGAAGAATCTTTTTAGTAAGTTTATTTAACATTCAACACCAGGTGCACAATGTGCTTTAACCAGGGCTAAACGCGTATATTCCCTGGCCCCCTGGAAGTGGTCGGCTGCACGGCTCATCAGTCTCTGTCATGGGGAATACACTGTATGTTATACAGTATCTGTTTTTAGTAGCTTTCTTTAGGGGTGAAACATTCTTTCCGATTTCAGCACTTGTACATTTCTATGTAGCCGTACTGGAGTGAAATAGGGACCTCACTAAAGTACCAAAACAAATCTCCGAGCGAGAGAGGGCAAGAAAGTGTGTTATTGTTAATACTTGTGCACCAAGGGTGACTTGTAATGATGTAGTGCGACTGCCTCTCCAGCGCTCGTATATCATGCGCTGTGAACTTGACATTCGCCTTTAGGATGAAAGCTGCCTGCTTCAACACATTGGTTTGTTGATTCATTTTAGTGTTTGAGCAGGATAAGGTAACATAATCAGGTAAGTTTAATAAAGTGTCCTACAGGCTCCCCTCTCCTGATGACACCATTGTATTAGACTTGTAGATTCCCACACTAGCTGCCGTGCATACTCCTTCTTCCTCTATTACTTATTGGTTTACTTTTTGCTATGCTTAACCCTTTGAAGACACAGGCAATTAAATTTTTTTTTTTTGTTTTTTCCTGCCTTCCAAGAGCCATGTTTTTTGTTTTGTTTTTTAAGTTTACAGTTCACATAGCCTTACAAGGTCTTGTTTTTTGTAGGTTAAGGCTGCATGCACACAAATGTATTTCGTTTCCGCGTCCGTTGCGTTTTTTGTATTTTTTTTTTTTTTTTTTTGCGGATGGGATGCGGACCAATTCATTTCAATGGGTCCGCAAAAAATGCAGACAGCACACAGTGTGCTGTCCGCATCAGTATGCCCGTTCCGTAGCTCCACAAAAAAAATAGAACATGTCCAACTCTTGCCCGTTTTGGGCATTGTTACAAAGGATCTGCAAAAAAAAAAATGGGTGGCATACGGATGTCAGACCTTTTTTTTTTTTTTTTGCGGACCGCAAAACACATAGTCGTGTGCATGTAGCCAAAGGCCTCATGCACACGACCATTGTTTGGGTCTGCATCCGAGCCGCCGTTTTGGCGGCTCTGATGCGGACCTATTAATTTTAATGAGGCTGCAAAAGATGCGGACCGCACTCCGTGTGCTGTCCGCATCCATGGCTCCGTTCCGCAGCCCTGCTAAAAAAAATATAACATGTCCTACTCTTGTCCGCGCTTTGCGCCTTCCGTTTTTTGCGAATCCGCGGTTTGCGGACCGCAAGAAACGGCACGGTCGTGTGCATGTATTTTTTTTTTTTTTTTTATGGTCCCATTTAATTTACCATATATTTTACTAGAAATGTGAAAAAATGATTTGGATGAAGTTGAAAGAAGAAAAAAACGCAAAGCACTGTTTGCTAAACATGACATGACACCATTCTGTGGATCTTTATGCTTACAGTGAAATCAAATTTATATAGATATTTTATGTTCTGTTTTTAAAAAAATAAAAAATAAATTTAAAACAAAAATTTTTCTTTGCAAATCTCTATTCTGAAACCCAGAACTTTTTATAGTTTTGTCTACAGAGAGGTGTGAGGGGCTTATTTTTTGATGGATGAAATGTAATTGGTAACATTTTGGGGTACCTTCAAATTTTGGTTACTTTTTGGGAATGAGGTGACCAATAAACAGCTCATCTGTCTTTTTTTTTTCTACAATGGTGTACACTGCGCATGTTAAATATTTAAATTTTTTATGTTTTTTTGTTTCGAATTTTTGTTTTTATTATTTTTACTGTCATTTTTATTCCACTTAGGGCTCGTCTATTTTCTTTCCATGTCCATTCCGTTTTTTTTGCGGACCGTATTCGGAACCAATCGTTTCAATGGGTCCGCAAATAAAGGAAGTTACTCTGTGT
The DNA here is from genome assembly GCF_905171765.1 of Bufo bufo. Taxonomy (NCBI): domain Eukaryota; kingdom Metazoa; phylum Chordata; class Amphibia; order Anura; family Bufonidae; genus Bufo; species Bufo bufo. Next base: position 652,031,655 of record NC_053390.1, on the reverse strand, counting down.
GCATTCCGTTTCTGTATGTCCACATGTCTGTTCCGCAAAATAATAGAGCATGTCCTATCGTCTGCGTTTCGGCCAAGGATAGGACTGTTCTATTAGGGGCCAGCTGTACCGTTACGCAAAATACGGAATGCACACATAATTCAACCGTATTTTTTGCGGATCCGTTTTTTGTGAGATCGCAAAATAGATACGGTCGTGTGCATATGAGCCCTTAGGGGACTTTAAAAAAAAAGCTGTCCTCTCTCTTAGGGCTCATGCACACGGTTGTTGTCCGTCCGTGGCCATATTGTGGCCCACATACAGCGGGTCCACAATACACAGGCATCAGCCGTGTGCACCACAATCCGAGAGGTATAGTGCGGAACGGAGGCACAGATCGGAAGCCTACGGAACCACTACAAAGTGCTTCTGTGGGTTTTCTGTCTGTGCCTCCGCACTGCAACATGCATGCATGCACTACTTTTTTGTGGTGCGGACCATCAGATGCGGATTGCAGACCCCATTCAAGTGAATGGATCTGCGATCCACATGCGACGGCCCCACGGTCGGTGCCGTGCATTGCGGACCGCAATTTGCAGTCCGCAGCACGGGCCTGGCCAGCACGTGGTCATGTGCATGAGCCCTTATACGATAGACTGCAACAGAATACTATTATCCACCTGTGGAGGGTTAACACGAGTACAGGAAATTCAGATTGGCGCAGCATTACGTTACCTAATTAGGTTTAGTCCATCCATAGAAGGTGATCCTCTTAGGGAATAATCCTCATAGGGATTTGTGGGTGCACGCAGTATAGGGCCTTGGCTTAATGGTCCCAAAGATAAATCCACGAATGATCTGCAGCACTCCTTGTAGTTTCAAAGAAGCAAGTGTATTTATTCACCACATAACATAACAGAGCGACATTTTGACTCACGAGTCTTTCTCAAGCGTGAGTGGAAACGTTGCTCTGTTATGAGGTTATCGGGTGAATAAATACGCTTGGTTCTTTGAAACTACAAGGAGTGCTGCAGATCATTCGGGGGGTTTAACATGGCCACACATCTTGTGCAGCCATGATGATATTGCGCATGCAAAAATGATCTGCCTGGTAAACTGAATCAGCGATTTGTGCACGCGCCACTGACATTGGTTTATCTGCACAGGCAGATTCATTGATGCAGAGTTGTTTTGATATCATCACGCATGCGCCGATACTTACATTAACGGCACATGCCCGAAATTATCAAGGCTGTGTGAGATGTGCAGCCATGGTAATCTGCTGGCAGAGGGAGCGTCCGGAGCTCACAAAAGTGTAAATTCGTTCCGATGAATAAATCGATTCGCTCATACTTTTTAAAAAATTAAATTAACTTTACAAAAAATTGCTATTGCCTTATTCCGACACTAACTTTCATGTTTACATCTAGGGAGCTGTGTGAAGGATCTTTTTTGTGAGAAAATCAGCATTTTTTTTTATTGCTGTCATTTTGAGGCATGTATGACTTTTTATTCAAGGTTTTTTGTTTTTTTCCTCATTAAGGCTTTCACTGAATACTTCCATATTTTAAAAGTTTGGACTTTTTCAGACACCTTGATTCCAATTATGTTTTTTATTTTTATATGAAAAATGGGGTAAGTAGGGCTATTTTTGAATTTTTTATTTTTAGTATTTATTATATATTAATATAAAATATAAAAAAAGTTTTAATACTTTAGGGGAACATGTAATCAGATTGGTCACTCTATAAATTGCAGGGAGTCCTGGGAGCCATTACAAGGCTCCCGGCTGCCATAGCAACTGAACTGCTTCCGTGATCTCACCACGTGTTGGGAACGGCCTGTTTCTACAAATTTATCTTTCTGTTGCAGTGGTTGTGGCTTCCAGAAGCTGAGAGGGCGTTTTCTTTAAAGACCAGACATTAAAAGTACCTCTATGGTTGATTTCAGGAAGGGGTTATCTGTTTTGAAAAATCTCAGCATGCTAGACTCCCCCCAAAGTTCTGCATTAGGCCTCATTCACACATACGTTGACCACGGTCCGTGAAAAGACCCGGCCTGTCGCGCGCTTGGCGTCATTGGTGCTATGACGCTGCCGCCACTGTACAGTAATACTCGCATGATCTATATGAGTATTACTGTACAGAGGCGGCTGCACGAAGCACACAGGGTCATAGCAACCAATGACGCCGTGCACTTGACAGGCTGGGTTTTCACGGACTGTGGTCCACGTATGTGTGAATAGGTCTGTGGGGAAAATGGCGATAAATGTTCAGTTACCCTGCAGAGCCATCACAGAGTAAATAAAACATTACACACTGCCCATTCAAAGCAGTGGATTCTCTGTGTAATGCAGGACAAGAACAGGTCCTCCAGGGTGAGAAATGCTGTTTGCAGCCACTCTCCCCCTCTAGTAACTTAGAATTCCTAAACAGAGTATACCAAAATGGGTTTTCTAAATTAGAAATGTGGTAATTTGGGATGCTATTATGTTGGATGCTGGGACTACTTTTTGTTGTTGGACCATCCTCATATGCCAAACCATAAGAAAGTGTATTACCACAGAGGTGGCAGTAGAATGCATTGTAGGTCAATAGGAAATTACTATACTCTTATCCTTGTGAGATGTAGGACATTAGGCCAATTGGTATATCCTCAGATTAGTTAAGAGAGAACCCAAGAGTCTGTTCTAGGAATTAAACTAAGGGGGTCATTTACTAATCTGAAATACGCCTAAATTAGAAGTATTTCAGGCGCAGATGGCGCCATGGTTAGTTTTCCCAGCTCACGCCAGGTCTAAAATTGTGGGTGTTTTTTTTTTTTTTTTTTGGGCGTAGAAAATGGTCTAAATGTAAGACAGCTTTGAAATGGCACTGGATGCCCTAAATATTTCCCTGTATTAGCTGGTGTAAAATGATACGGAATGGTCCCTGTGCTTTAATGTTACCTAACTACTTAAACATCATGGCCCAAAGATTGGGGTATCAATTGAATTAACAAGTGTGATCTTAAAGCAGAGAAGAACAAATTGGAAATTTGATCCAAAGCTACTAGGCAGTATCCGTTAGGATGCCTTAAAGGGAACCTGTCATGTGGATATTTGATTATAATTAGTGTTGAGCGAACTTCTGTTTTAAGTTCGGCTTCCGGTTAGCGAAGAATCCCGATATGGATTCCGAATTCCGTTGTGGTAGCGGAATCAATAATGACCGATTATTGATTCCGCTACCACGGACCACAACGGAATTCGGAATCCATATCGGGATTCTTCGCTAACCGGAAGCCGAACTTTAGACGCCGAACTTAAAACAGAAGTTCGCTCAACACTAATTATAATCTAACTAATTATATACAATCATTAACTACTAAAAAGTACCTTAGATGTATTCACTTACTGGTGTGACAGATGGTTACCTCATAATATACACACAAAGATGCCACATGCCGCATGCTAATGAGCTGATTTGAGTCCAGCGTGATGTCAGTGAGTCCAGCATATATTTAATTCAGAGCTACAGCTACTTCCCTGCCCACCTGCTGCTGATTCAAATGGAGAATAACTGTCATTCAGCAGCAGGTAGGCGGGGAGAGTCAGGAGCTCATGAATATTGAGGACTCCTCATTATCAGCTGGAGCTTTTCAATATAAGATGTTGGCAGATTGACTGGGTCAATTAAAGAAAGTGACCCAGCATTTTGCTAAGAGAATCAGTCACTTATTTATGTTGGTTGCCCTTAGTTAGGACACCATAAAACTGGTGACAGGTTCCCTTTAAGACTATCTCTTCTGGCAGTCTATATTTTCTACATGGGATGCAGACAACACGGTTGTTAAATAGTCTGTAGTTTGCTGACTTGAGTTTGGAAGTTTTTAGCCTATGGTTTACTCACATTGTTTGAGATTAATTACGGTATATTATGGATTGTTAATTAAAAGGCTAGCCTGAGAATCTGATATTGATGACCTATCCACAGGTCATCAGTATCAGATCTGTGAGGGTGGCCTCTTCCTAGGCCAGTGACATCACAATTCAAGTGAAAGGGGCTGGGCTGCATTACCAAGCACAAGTGCTATCCAGTAAACTGTGAGGAGGCACTCAGGACCCCCGCCAATCTGATATGGATGACCTATCCTGGGCATAGGTCATCAAAATATCAGAATCTCATTAAACCTCTTTAAGCAGTTTCCTTGTGTACTCAAAGTACTACCACTTTCCATTGGCTGGTGGATGCAGTCCGTGTGAAATGAGTGGCTATAAAAAGGGTTATCCAACAAATTTGAAGATTTTCTTTACTCCCGTGTTTGGAGCACATTTTTCCATTTTTGTGAGTGAGCAGCAGCGGCTCCATAATCACCTGCATATCCCACGATGCATTGCAGTCAGCTCTTGTTAACACCTTCCTCCACTGCATAGAAAATAGTCCCCCATATATAGGCCCAGAGATACATATGTTATGTAATGCCTCCCCTGACTTCATTTTCCTTGTGTCCTGCCTAGAGAAAGAAATAGCTATGTGTTTCCATGAGGTTAGAAGTAGAGATGAATGAATGGCAGGTGTTTAGACTGCTTCTCTATGGAGATCACTACATTAAAGGGGTTTTTCTAGAGTTTTTTTTTTTTTTTTTTTTTACTGATGACCTATCTTCTGGATAGGTCATCGGTATCTGATCGGTGGGGGTGCGACTTCCAGGATCCCTTCTGTTCAGCTGTTTGAGAAGGTACTGGTGCTCGCAGTAGATGTCACATTCACCGGTCAAATGGCCTAGGCACAGCGCAACCCTGTTGAAGTGAATAGGGGTGAGCTCTGATACCAAGCACAGTTGTGCTTGGTGAGCAGATAGAAGGCCACTGCGCTACTGCAAGCGCCGGTGTCTTCTGGAACAGCAGATACTGATGACCTATCCAAAGTATAGGTCATCAGTAAAGTTAAAAAAATAAAAATGAAAAAAATTAATGAAAACCACTTTAACAGTGAAAGGAGGAAGAGAGCAGGGAAGCTACTGAGCATGTTGGTCCACTGCGAAGTGCAGGAGAACGTGGACCAGAACCCCGTGTTCGCATGGGTTTCCTCCGGGTACTCCGGTTTCCACCCACACTCCAAAGACATACTGACAGGGAACTCGGATTGTGAGCCCCTTTGGGGACAGCTTGATAATGTCTGTGAAGCGTATGCGGAATATAGCAGTGCTATATAAGTGCAAAAAATAAAGGATAGACAGCAGGGGGCGCTACCAGAGAAGAAAATGTAATGTACACTGTAAAAAGAGAATATTTTTATTGCAGTAATACTTTATTTGAAATGCCCTATTCATTGCATAGTAACATTTCTTCGTTCGATAACCCCTTTATATAGTGTTAGTGACTCCATATTCCTGAACACTACCTATATTATGTAATATGCAATTTAAAAAGCAAGCTAAATATTTATTTTCCTAGGTTCCGTAACCTGTCACAATAGCATGTCAGAGAGGAAATGGAAGAAACCGTCTCTGTCAACGTAGGCTGATAGATTATAAAACACTGTTTTTCTTTTTCCTGCTTCATTTTTGAATCACAGATATGAAGAGAATGGGGCTGTGGGGATGTGGTGAATGAATTTTTGGGTAATATCATATGATACATGATGTCTTTTATTCTATGTTCAAGAAATAGTAATAATCCCTGATGGAAATGTAGTTTCAACTTATTTCACCATAGGTGGTGTGAAAGGGGTTATGCAGGTTTCTAATTGAGTGGTGTTCCGATTCTCCCACTCACACCAATGTGCTGTTTGAAGGGTCCTCGTACTACAAGAGCACATAAAATATATTCAGTGTTATACAAGGCATTAGGACGGTGTGGCATTACACCTTGTATGGGGTTGATTCTCTGTAATGCATTGATATTAGTTTCATTCACTAGGCCTGTCGTATTTAGAACCTAGATTAGATTGAATCAAAAAAGCATTCACTTACCTGAATATATAGAGATTCTTGTACCTTTCTTCTGTAGCAGTTCCTTTAGATCAGTTCATGCTTTCAGCTCTGCAGTCAGTAGCCTTTAGGGTACGGCTACACGATGACGTTTGTCCAGCTACAAAAAATGTTGTAATGACCATCTATAGTGTCGCACACAAAAATCCAACTTGGATGGATTTTTGTGTGAAGGTCATGTCACACGTCGCAGTGCGACACCATAGACTATCATTACAAAAGTTGTTGTGCAACATTACTGCGACAAATGTCGTCATGTAGCCCTAGCCGAAGGGACATAATTTGCAGCGTAGAAATCCGCTGGCCCCTAATAGAACAGTCCTATCATTGTCCGCAATGCGGACAATAATAGGACATATACAAACGGAAAATACTAATGTGATAGCACTCTGCATCCAGCATTCTGCCCTGCCTCCATGCTGGATGAGGCATTGGTGTACATTTTGGCCAAAGTGTAATAAGCCACTCACCACGTCAAGGTCGCCTCCATTGAGTGGTCCCTAACACTAGTTCCTACCTGTTTATGGGTTTTTGCAGAACGGACATACAGGAATTGAATGCACACGGAGTAACTTCCATTTTTTTTTTGGTGCTGACCCATTGAAATAAATGATTCTGCATATGGTCGGCAAAAAAAACGGAACAGACACGGAAAGAAAATACATTTGTGTGCATGAGCCCTAAGGCTTAAATCTGACATCCAATAATCCAGAAAGTTTGATAATCGCCTTGATTCCGTGTTCAGAATAAATTGTTTCCATAAACATACATTTATTATAACAGAAAATAAAAATGTAAAAGTATTAAGCATTTTTCGTGACTTGTTTCATAGTCCTATATGTCCCGTATGATGAATCTATTGTATGCGCTATACTTTGGAATGCAGTGAAAACCATTACCTAACTAGCATTGTTACAAGTCAGAGTGTGATCTCATCTACTGGTACAGAAATATTACACCGAGGGGCAGCGCGGACCCGCCTACGATATAGACGTGTGCAGCTTGTGGCATTTGGGCAGATTGCAGTGTGAGAAAGTGACTGGATATCTTCCGAGATGATGATTAAACCTATAAAGTCTAGACTTCGTTTATAAAACTGCTGATATTTTATGGCCACTTCTAAACACCATCATTAGCCTTTAATTTGTGCTCAGGGTAGCTGTGCTCTAATTACTGGAGGAAAGAAAAGAAACTCCTGTGGCAGAGCGCTATTAGACCACTGAGATTTGTGAACGGCCCCAGCCCATGTGGTGTGTATTAAGGCAATGTTGGTAATTTCACCGCTGCTAACTTAAAAATCCTCAAGGGGGAGTTAATTACAGGAAAACCATTCCAAATATCAATAAGCTGCATATTTTTCATGACAAGGGGTTTCTCGGCTCAGGTTGAACAATTGCAAAATGTTGCACATATGCTACCTTGACAAACTGGAATGGTGTTTCATTTCGAGCGGCGTTAGGGGCGCTCCTCCTCACACTGCAGACTCGTAGATTTGGGGAGTTTTATTTATGGAAAAACAAGTGTTCTCCCCAGGGGGCAGTGGACTTTTTTCTTGTTTCTAGCACCTCTTGAATGAAAGTATGCAATACAAGCCTCAGGATTCTTCAAGACTGCTCTGGAACAGCAGAGAAGGGCTCTGTAGCTTGCCGTATACCAGCCTCTGCAAAGCAAAAGGGCCACCAAATGGCCTTTTTGTGAATACACATTCTGAATATCAGTACATATTTTTAAGACTTACCACTGAGATGTGGTCATTGTTGGTGTTCTTGTATGGACCATCTTCATCAGGTTTACTTTCAGCCTATGTTCACAAAAAGTTTCTTGCATACCTAAAGAACTGAATATCTGATATCCAACTTATCCCCGGCAGTTTGAAAAATATAAATCATAAGCGTTGTGCATTTTTGTGGAGGAAAATCAGGAGTGAGGTGATTACTGCTGCAATGGCATTTCCCGTTTCAGCTCTTTGAGTGCTTTCCCCGTAGGAAACCCAAATCACAAATGTTTTTACATCAAAATTGTACATACACGTGGCATAGAGCTGAATACTTTCATGGTTGCTTGACCCCTTAAAATAAGGTTCAAATGTTCCATAATGTAAAAAATGGAATATACTATTTGTGGTGTTCTAGAGCCAACGGTATCATGGTTTCTCTAGATACTTTCTGTCTTCATAATCTGATTTTGCTGGATGTATCTCACCATGAATGACACATCATCATTGTGTCCAGCAGTTGCCAGTGGCAGTCACATGTCCATGGCTGAAACATCATCTCACTGGGCCTAAATAGTTGTGGCACATGAATGTCATTAAATGTTTCTGTCTATATATACAATATGAAGCATTTGACTTCTGCTTTAGAGGGGTTTTCCCAAGATTTTTAATAAGTTTGGTTTTATCATTTTAAAGAGGTTTACTTATAATTACAGGGCTGTCTGGTAGTTTTAGGAGAATGTTCTATGGGCAGGGTATGGTGTACAATAAAAAATAACCATTAGATTGCCACCACTCTGGTGATCCCCACCTATCCTGCAGCAATGTTGTCTATTCATCATTCAGGTGACCGCTGCAGCCAGTCACTGGCCTCAGCAGTGATGCTTGCATGTAGTCTTTCATGTAAGCCAGTGATTGGCTGCAGCAGTCATGTGAATAACGTATGTGGCAGCATTGTGGTGGGATGGGTGTAGAGCTCTCAAGTGTGGGTGGTTTAATGCTTAAGATTTCTTGTTATACCAGTTCCTACACAGAGGGCACTGTCTTAAAATTTTAGACAACTCATTTCAGGATTTGGAAAACTTTTATAATACAATTTTTTTTAAATGCAAAAGCAATGTTTTTCTGATGGTTTACATTTTCAGAAGTCTATATATTTGTGTGTATACGAATTCAGAAATGTCCAGTTGTGATTTATTGTCGTTACCACTTACAGAAGTTTTCCTTACTCTCCTTGTAGATCCAGAAGAAAGCGCTCTTGTGAAAGGAAAGCAGTCAATCAGGAGCCAGGTTGTAGGAGGGCAGATCGCTGAGAGTGATAGCCTTCTGGAAGGGGATGATGACACCTTGTCATCATTAGAGGAGAAGGACTTGGAGAATGTGACAGGTAAATTGAAAGCCACCTCTGTCAATATGCTGTTACGCCTTGTTCATGCCATTTATTTGTTACCATTTTTTACTGAAACACAGCAAAGTCCAGGTTCATATTCCTCTGCATACAAGGTTTCCTGTTGTATTCCACACCCTTTGCGGAACACATACTATAGTTTGAAGCATTCATCACATCAGTCTCTTTACCCAAAGCTCTATTGAGCCTGATCCATAGATCCTGTACACGTAATCATAAATTCATCATTTTCTGCTCTTTAGCAGCCCATTTGTTAAGCCTATGTTCACCTCATCTGCTATTGAGCCATATACTAAATACCGTAAATATGTTATTAACATTCCCATTGCTTATATAGTGTTCCACACCAACAAAAGTCCCCCTCACAATCTAATTTAAAGAGCATCTGCCTCCATTTTTTCAATATATTCATTTTTACCTTACAGTCTGTTTTAAGGTTCACACAGTTTTTAGGAGCTTTGTGCATTTCATATTTCTTTTTAAGGCGTATTAAAACCCTGTAAGAAGGTTATGAATAAAAATCCTAGACTTATATCATGCTACATTTTGGGGGAGAAAAAAAAAGTTTTCAGAAATACAAAAAAACCTCCACAAACTAAAACGCTGTGTAGAGATAGTAAGGTTTCCTATAAATAAATAGCAAAACAAAACATCTGAATGTAGTGTTTGACTGGATTTTTGGTTTTCATCTGAGCCGCATTTTTTGCTGTCTGCATGTCCATTCTGCAGTCCCACAAAAAAGATAGAACATGTCCTATTCTTGTCCGTTTTGCAGACAAGAATAGACGTTGTTACAATGGGTCTGCATAAAAAAATTAAAAAAAGATGCAGTAGGACATCACACTTATTTTTTGTGGATTGCGTTCTGCAGAACATCAAAATGCATACTGTCGGGTGAATGAACCCTTATGAAGCGACCTGTGTTTGTTCTTCAAAGACCAATCACATTTGCTCTTGTCCAGCAATGAATTTGAAGCCATGTAACAGGCCAATCAGCTTCTAACATGTAGAAGAAATATCTACATTGTGCGTTCTAAGAGGGGGTGGCCAAGGGTAGAACTCGTAATGAAGTTTTGAGCAGCCATATTAACTAATATTCAGTATCATGTACATTAAAAAAGTACCATTATACATTCTTTTTTATATATATATATATATATATATATATATATATATATATATACACTGCTCAAAAAAATAAAGGGAACACTTAAACAACACAATGTAACTCCAAGTCAATCACACTTCTGTGAAATCAAACTGTCCACTTAGGAAGCAACACTGAGTGACAATCAATTTCACATGCTGTTGTGCAAATGGGATAGACAACAGGTGGAAATTATAGGCAATTAGCAAGACACCCCCAATAAAGGAGTGGTTCTGCAGGTGGTGACCTGACCACTTCTCAGTTCCTATGCTTCCTGGCTAATGTTTTGGTCACTTTTGAATGCTGGCGGTGCTTTCACTCTAGTGGTAGCATGAGACGGAGTCTACAACCCACACAAGTGGCTCAGGTAGTGCAGCTTATCCAGGATGGCACATCAATGCGAGCTGTGGCAAGAAGGTTTGCTGTGTCTGTCAGCGTAGTGTCCAGAGCATGGAGGCGCTACCAGGAGACAGGCCAGTACATCAGGAGACGTGGAGGAGGCCATAGGAGGGCAACAACCCAGCAGCAGGACCGCTACCTCCGCCTTTGTGCAAGGAGGAACAGGAGGAGCACTGCCAGAGCCCTGCAAAATGATCTCCAGCAGGCCACAAATGTGCATGTGTCTGCTCAAACGGTCAGAAACAGACTCCATGAGGGTGATATGAGGGCCCGACGTCCACAGGTGGGGGTTGTGCTTACAGCCCAACACCGTGCAGGACGTTTGGCATTTGCCAGAAAACACCAAGATTGGCAAATTCGCCACTGGCGCACTGTGCTCTTCACAGATGAAAGCAGGTTCACACTGAGCACATGTGACAGACGTGACAAAGTCTGGAGACGCCGTGGAGAACGTTCTGCTGCCTGCAACATCCTCCAGCATGACCGGTTTGGCATTAGGTCAGTAATGGTGTGGGGTGGCATTTCTTTGGAGGGCCGCACAGCCCTCCATGTGCTCGCCAGAGGTAGCCTGACTGCCATTAGGTACCGAGATGAGATCCTCAGACCCCTTGTGAGACCATATGCTGGTGCGGTTGGCCCTGGGTTCCTCCTAATGCAAGACAATGCTAGACCTCATGTGGCTGGAGTGTGTCAGCAGTTCCTGCAAGACGAAGGCATTGATGCTATGGACTGGCCCGCCCGTTCCCCAGACCTGAATCCAATTGAGCACATCTGGGACATCACGTCTCGCTCTATCCACCAACGTCACGTTGCACCACAGACTGTCCAGGAGTTGGCAGATGCTTTAGTCCAGGTCTGGGAGGAGATCCCTCAGGAGACCGTCCGCCACCTCATCAGGAGCATGCACAGGCCTTGTAGGGAGGTCATACAGGCACGTGGAGGCCACACACACTACTGAGCCTCATTTTGACTTGTTTTAAGGACATTACATCAAAGTTGGATCACCCTGTAGTGTGTTTTTCCACTTTAATTTTGAGGGTGACTCCAAATCCAGACCTCCATGGGTTAAAAAATTTGATTTCCATTTTTTTCTTTTGTGTGATTTTGTCGTCAGCACATTCAACTATGTAAAGAACAAAGTATTTCAGAAGAATATTTAATTAATTCAGATCTAGGATGTGTTATTTTTGTGTTCCCTTTATTTTTTTGAGCAGTGTATATATATAAACTAAAATATATATTATTTGCGCAGAAGAAAATTAAATATTCATTGTGATGTCTGCATTATGGAGACTGTACTATATAGTAATGGTTCCTCTGCTTACCTGCGTTTTATATGAATCACTTACTAATCCCTGTCAAAATAATAGACCAGTGAATGACAAACCTGTGGACATACTTTAATTTTTATTTCCAGCTGCCTGTGACAGCGCTCTGTACTGGCTTAAGGCCTACCTTGCGCCAGTTAAAAAAACTAATAAAAAAAAAAAAAAAATATATATATATATATATAACCTCTTACTACTAGGAGATACCTGTAAGTGTTTGAGGACAGGTCTTGCTGCAGCAGCCCCACCCCCATACTGCTGCAGCCCCACACCGCACATATGAGTCTCTAAAAGCCATTGAATTCAATACTCCAGAGAGAAGTTTGTGGCTTGCCATAGTGCAACTTAAAATTCATTGCCAGTGGATAAAGGTAGCAGCTGAGGACAACATATAAAGGACAAATCTGCTCAGTGCAAACAGGGAGATCACGGGGGCTACAATTATTATTTTCTATAATATGAATCCCCACAACACACACACTCCAGTTCTTACAATACTATTTTATGTGTATGGGTTGCATTCATGTACAGTTCCATACAAGGCTGAACACTGGGGGCCGTGTATAAAACACATCTGCATTACAGTATTCCGCCATAAGATAACACTGATCATATGTTTTTGACACTTGTGTGCACTCGAAAATTTTGCAATAGTTTTGTTTTCTTTGTTATTTTATCAGTGACATACCTTTAAAATTAAAAAAATATATGATTAAGCTCCCATGCCTTTAATTCACAGTAGTCACAGGGCAGTTTCCTATGTAAAGCTCTATGCTCGCAGTACTCGTCCCTTCCCCGGTATTTTTTTCTGTAATTTTAGGGAAGCCCTTCCTTCCCCCTCAGTGCAGTTTACATCAACAGTCATAAATTCTAATGCATTTTCTATGTTGCAAATAGATCTTCTTTAGTTCGGGATTATACAGGGGGCACAAGGTTTCATAATTGGAAAAGGTTTAACAAAAAAAAAGCCTCCCGTCTGATTTCCCTTTGTTAATGTATGCACACAGAGTCCGGAGGAATACAATGATACAGTAATGGAGGTGACAGCGATTTAATTACATAATCCTGACAATGGCAATAGGATTAAGAGGTAATCCTCAATAATAAAGTGATGTGGCTTGGAAATGAAGTGTAAATTGTCAGCTCCTCTCCCCTGGTAGAGCAGGCTGCCCTTGCCTCTTGCAGCTGCCCTCTCCCTCCTGTAATTGAATGTCGGGGAGTGATTGGGAAAATGTTATTTTGCCTCTGGATTACATGTTAATGCACAGGGTGCAGAAGAACACAGGCCTGCTTATTTCATTCATTTGTGAGGACCAGCTCTGGGAAATCAAGGCAGTGCTGTAGCTATCTGCTGCCCATCTGCAGACACAATGTATCTGTAGACTGGGAATAAAGGGCAGAGCCTGCTCTAATCTCAGCAGAGAATCTTCCTCATTGTCCACGTGGCACACATGAAGATTGATGGCAGATTAAAGACACTCACCCGTCTAACAATCGATGGAAATGACAATTCATCTGAAATTCTTTGGCAGTAATTCACCAAAATCATTACCTGGCCCTGCGCTCCTCATCCCTCAGCACTATATTATTCCAGAATTTCCGTGTCACTCATGTGCTGCTCAGCCCTTTGTGGAAATGTACTGTATGGAGGATCAATAAGCAGGTGGCCATGGTATATGGGCTCTCCAGAAATAAGTGGCGTATATACTGTAGCTGCTTGTCAGCTATTATAGGATGCTATGGTCACCCCATATGTGCTAGACTACACCCTACTGATAGTGGGGCACTGTATGTGTAGCTCCATATTATATACAGCTATACAGAAAGATAGTGTGTGTACATGTGAGTAGTTATACACTAAGCCCTACAGAAATGAGGACAGTATGGACATGTGTAGCAATTTACTGCAGAAATGTCATATATGTATGTGTGTAGCTATAATTCCTACTGAAATTGACAGTATGTATGTATGTATGTACGTACCTTATGTATATACATGTGGGAAGCTATATACCGCAAGATGTCTTTACCTATGTACACGTTTAGCTATATACTGCAGATATTACGGCATTATGTATGCGTGTAGCTATATACTGCAGAAATGTCTTATGTATGTGTGTAGCTATATTTCCTACTGAAATTGACAGTATGTATGTTCATGTGTACCTTATGTATATACATGTGGGTAGTTATATACTGCAAGAATGTCATTACGTATTGTGGTGTTTCGCAGTACAGAGGCAAAATACAAGTTCTTAACTCAAAACGTCAGTGTTTATTAACACGTGAGGCAATTGCACAAAACATCACGTAACTTTGACGTCTTGGTGTTAATTCACACACAATGGAAAGTTCATATAACACAAGTCACCTTGCTGGCAGTTCTGCCTCCATTAGTCCACAGCAGGCTTTATGGGGCCTGTTTCCCCAGCGCGCGGCTCTCAGCCCTTCAGCACGGCACAAAGCCTCAGATCCCAAAAACAGCCCAGCTGAGCCCAGCTGCCTATTTAAGGACAGGAATGACTTTATTTACCTAGTGGTGACAGGTCGGGGCCAATTCCGTATCGCCTCTATTTTGTTCACTTGGGGTTTGATGACTCCGCGCTCAATGACATACCCCAGGTACTTAGTCTCTTCTAACCCTATCGCACATTTTTTTGGGTTAGTGGTTAGCCCAGCTTTCCGAAGGGAGTCCACTACAGCCTGCATTTTGGGTAGGTGACTTTCCCAGTCGGTACTGTGGATGACAATATCGTCCAGGTAAGCCGAAGCGTACCGACGATGTGGACGAAGCACGATGTCCATTAGTCTCTGAAAAGTGGCGGGGGCGCCATGCAGATCAAAGGGTAAGACCTTGATACAGCCCCTCAGACGTGATGAAGGCAGTTTTCTCTTTGGCAGCCTCCGTTAAGGGCACCTGCCAGTACCCTTTCGTGAGGTCTAAAACGGAAAAATACCGGGCTTGTCCTAACCTGTCGATGAGCTCATCCACCCGGGGCATGGGATACGCATCGAACTTGGAAACCTCGTCAAGTTTTCGAAAGTCGTTACAAAACCGCAACGTCCCGTCCGACTTGGGTATCAATACTATAGGACTGGCCCACTCACTTTTTGACTCCTCAATGACGTCTAGCTGCACCTCCTCCGATATGGCTTGTCATCGAGCCTCGGGTACCCGGTATGGTTTTAATCAGACTTTTTCCTGATGCTCAGTGACAATGTCATGCTGGATTATGGAAGTGCATCCAGGGAGGTCCGAGAACACATCCGTGTTCCGACTAACGAACTCCCTGATCCCCTGAGTCTGTTTAGAGGAGAGGCTGTCAGCAATTTTTTCTGTGGCAGCCGCCTCTCTTGCATCAGACAGAGGGGCCGGTACCTCTTCTCCTAGAAAACACGGCCGCGGGCTGTTTTCTGTACAGGTTTCCCTATCTTTCCACTGTTTGAGTAAATTTACATGGTAAACCTGCTCTGGCTTTCGCTGCCCTGGCTGGTGTACCTTGTAGTTTACATCTCCAACTTTCTCGAGTACCTCATAGGGCCCCTGCCACCTCGCCAGGAACTTTCTGTCCACGGTTGGCACCAGAACCAAATCCCAATCACCCGGGTTAAAGATCCGGACCCGAGCCTGGCGATTATAGACCCGACTCTGGGCTCGCTGAGCTGCCTCCATATGCTCCCTAACAAGAGGCAACACTGTCTCTATCCGATCTTGCATCTGGGTAACGTACTCAATGACTCTTTTATGTGGAGTGGGTTGTTGTTCCCACGCCTCTTCGACCACGTCCAAGAGAACACGAGGATGTCTGCCATATAGCAGTTTGAAGGACGAAAAACCCAGTAGTGGCTTGGGGTACCTCTCGCACTGCGAACATGAGATAGGGTAGAAGGAAGTCCCAGTCCTTCCCATCTTTAGACACTACCTTTTTCAACATATTTTTTAATGTTTGGTTAAACCGTTCTACCAGACCGTCTGTTTGCAGATGGCAAACGGACGTCCGTAGTTTTATGTGCAGCAACTTAGAGTTCCCTCATCACCTTGGACATAAAAGGGGTCCCTTGGTCGGTCAGGACCTCTTTAGGTAGTCCTACTCGGAAAAACATCTCCTTTAACTCCTTAGCTATGAGTTTGGCCGAGGTATGTCACAGTGGCACTGCCTTCGGGTACCGAGTGGCGTAGTCTAGAATGACTAAGATGTGTTGATGCCCTCTGGCGGACTTCGGTACTTGGCCAATGAGGTCTATAGCTATTTGGTCAAACGGTACTTCGATAATCAGGAGAGGTACTAGGGGACTACGGAAATGTGGCTGAGGGCTAGTTCTCTGGCAGGTAGGGCAAGACTTACAAAACTCTTCCACTTCTTTGAATATGCTGGGCCAGTAAAACCGCTGTAGAATACGATCCTGAGTTTTCTGCGTCCCCAGGTGACCCCCGAGAATGTGTTGGTGGGCTAGATCTAACACAAGCTTGCGATAAGCCTTGGGGACCAACAACTGTTCAATAGGCTCACGGGGGAAACATTGACTCTGTCCCAGGTTGTTGTGGTTCACCATCTACTATTAACACATTTTCCCAGGCGCGGGATATGGTTGGTTCCCAACGTTGGGCGGTACCAAAATTATCCCTGGAGACATTGAAATCTGCCAATTCAGGACGCGGCGGCAATTCCTCCATCACACTTAGCAGGGTTGTCTCCCCCATTTTCCACCAAAGTGGCAGGCTGGCCCTTTGGTCTCAGGTTCCCAGGGTTCTGGTCTCCCCCCTGAGCCGAGCCACTCTGCTAGGGTTACCCCTGTCTCATGGGTATCAGTCACTCTCATAGCAGGCCACAGTGCCAGGATGCCCGGGAAGTCTCTCTTTATTATAAGTTTGTATTGTAAATTTGGGGCAACTGCCACTTTGTGAGTCCATCTGCCAGCCCCTGTGGTTAGGGACACCAGGGTGGTGGGATAGTCCTTTTAAGGCTCCATGTATGCACATGACCCCGACTTTCCAGCCAGTACACTCCGCGGACCGTACCAGGGGAGCACTTACTAGGGACACCAGACTTCCTGAGTCCAGCAGAGCCTCCGCTGGAGTGTCTCCTACCTCCACTTGGCACAGGTGGTTTAGAGTTTTTGGGGTACCTGCTGCACACAGCTTCGTGGAATATAGCTACTGATGGTAGCGATATTTAGTATCCATGGGTTCCACTTGATGTGGACAGTCAGCTCTTGCATGGCCCGTTTCCTGACACTGCCAGCAGACTATCGGAGCTAGGTCCGTAGAGGGTACACCCCAGGTTTGGTTGGTACAAATCGCCGGGTCTGGGATGGAGATTTACGGGATTTGACTGCCCCCCTCCCAAAAGAACCCCCTATAACAGTCTTAGTAGCTTTGTAGCGCTCCACCATTTCTAGGGCGTTGCCAGGAGACACCTGGCCGATCCAGTGCTGGAGAGGGGGTGGCAGAGCCCTCCAGAACATATCAGCCAATAGTCTATCCAGCATACCCGTGGGACTCAGCACATCAGGCTGTAGCCAACTTTGCGAGACGTGGAGTAAGTGATAATACTGGGTCCTCGCAGGCTCAGCCGGCTTAAACCCCCACTGATGCACCCCCTGGGCCCGGATCAACACATTCACACCCAGTCTTGCCAAAAGCTCACCCTTTACTTTTTGGTAGTCGGCCGCTTGGCAAGTCTAAATACACCCGCTGGGAATCGGATGCCATGAATGGAGCGACGACCTCAGCCCACTGGTCACGGGGTAGCTTTGTAGCTTTTCCCCGTACATTGCCAGGTAGGTTTCGATGTCGTCTGCGTTCACGCCAGCCTCGCTGCTCTTCCCCACATCCTCCACCAATTGTGGGGTATTGCTCTGGCAGATAGGGTAAGTGGGCACAGTACAGAGGCAAAATACAAGTTCTTAACTTAAAACGTCAGTGTTTATTCACACTTGAGACAATTGCACAAAACAGCATGTAACTTTTCAGTCTTGGTGTTAATTCACACACAATGGAAAGTTCATATAACACAAGTCACCTTGCTGGCAGTTCTGCCTCCAGTAGTCCACAGCAGGCTTCACGGGGCCTGTTTCCCCAGCGCACGGCTCTCAAAAACGGAGACCTCTCTGCTGAGCCCAGCTGCCTATTTAAGGACAGCCAGGTGCTGCCAAAACCTGGACCGACACTTAAACTCTGGTCCGGTATTTGACCTCACCTGGCTGGAAACCAGCCCAGCCGCACATGTTGGGAGGAAAATACCTACCTTGCCAGACACAACCCCTCACTGTGTCACCGTATGTACACATGTGTAGCTATATACTACAGATATTATGGCATTATGTATGCACATGTGTGTAGCTATATACTACAGATATAATGGCACTATATGTGTACATGTGTGTAGTTATATACTGCATATGTTATGTACATTTGTTTAGCTATCTACAGCAGAAAGTGACATTATGTATGTACATGTGTAGCCATATACTGTAGATATGATATGCATTTACATAGTATAGCTATATAACTGCAGAAATGTCATTATGTATGCACATGTGTAGCTGTATACGACAGATATGATGACATAATATATGTACATGTGTGTTGCCATATAATACAGACTTGATGTTCTCATGGATACACATATGGGTAGCTATATACTGCAGAAATGTTGTCATGTATGTACAGGTGTGTAATTATATAATATAACTGTGCAACTATATACTCCAGATATTATGGCATATGTATGTTCATGTGTGTAGGCCTATACTACAGAGATTTTTGTGAATGTACCTGTGGGTAGCTGTATACTACAGACATGATGGAATTATATATGTACATGTGGGTAGCTGTATACTACAGATATGTCATTATATATGTAGATGTGTGTAACTATATTCTACAGAAATGGTGGCATTATGTAGGTACATGTGGGTAGCTCTAGATTACAGAAATGGTGGCATTATGCATGTACATGATGTATCTATATATTACAGACATGGCATTATGTAGGTACATGTGTATAGATGTATACTACAGACATTATGGCATTATGTAGGTACATGTGTATAGATGTATACTACAGACATGATGGCATTATGTAGGTAAATGTGTATAGCTGTATACTACAGACATGATGGCATTATGTAGGGTGTATACTACAGACATGATGGCATTATGTAGGGTGTATACTACAGACATGATGGCATTATGTAGGCTGTATACTACAGACATGATGGCATTATGTAGGCTGTATACTACAGACATGATGGCATTATGTAGGCTGTATACTACAGACATGATGGCATTATGTAGGCTGTATACTACAGACATGATGGCATTATGTAGGCTGTATACTACAGACATGATGGCATTATGTAGGTACTTGTGTATAGCTGTATACTACAGACATGATGGCATTATGTAGGGTGTATACTACAGACATGATGGCATTATGTAGGTACATGTGTATAGCTGTATACTACAGACATGATGGCATTATGTAGGCTGTATACTACAGACATGATGGCATTATGTAGGTACTTGTGTATAGCTGTATACTACAGACATGATGGCATTATGTAGGCTGTATACTACAGACATGATGGCATTATGTAGGCTGTATACTACAGACATGATGGCATTATGTAGGTACTTGTGTATAGCTGTATACTACAGACATGATGGCATTATGTAGGGTGTATACTACAGACATGATGGCATTATGTAGGCTGTATACTACAGACATGATGGCATTATGTAGGCTGTATACTACAGACATGAAGTCATTGTGTAGGTACATGTGGGTAGCAGTATACTGCAGACATGAAGGCATTCTGCATGTACATATATGTAGCTATATACTGCAGACATGAAGGCATTCTGCATGTACATATATGTAGCTATATACTACAGACATGATAGCGTTCTGGGTGTACATGTGAGTAGAGGTATTTTACAGATATGCAGTCATTATGTAGGTACATGTGGGTGGCTGGATCATTGGTGTGTAGTGCAGTACCGTGTAATAGGCTCTGCTTTGCCTTTACTATCAGGTGGATTGCTCTATACTAATAATGAGACTGTGGTCAGATAGAACTCTGCACATCTTCCCTGCATATGTATTGTATGTCGGGCTGTATTCTGCACACACTGGTGGCATTATCTGAGTCTGTTTCTTCTACTATGAGGTGAGGTTACTGGGAGCACATATGTACAGAATGTAGCTGGATCGCCATGTAGTCCCATTATCTGTACAGGGTCTCCAGGATCATACACTGTTATATATATTCTATAGAGGCTCTCCTGGATCATACACTGTTATATATATTATATACAGTCTCTCCTGGATCATACACTGCTCCTATCTATTATATACAGGCTCTCGTAGATCATACACTGCCCCTATATATATTATATAGAGGCTCTCCTGGATCATACACTGCTATATATATATTATATACAGGCTCTTCTGGATCATAAACTGCTATATATATTATATACAGGGTCTCCTGGATCATACACTGCCCCTTTATATTATATACAGGCTCTCCTGGATCATACATTACTATATATATTATATACAGGGTCTCCTGGGTCATACACTGCCCCTATATATTATATACAGGCTCTCCTGGATCATACCCTGCCCCTATATATAAAATATACAGGGTCTTCTGGATCATACATTACTATATATATTATATACAGGGTCTCCTGGATCATACACTGCTATATATATATTATATACAGGGTCTCCTGGATCATACACTGCTCCTATATATTATATACAGGCTCTCCTGGATCATACACTGCTATATATATATATTATATACAGGCTCTCCTGGATCATACACTGCTATATATATTATATACAGGCTCTCCTGGATCATACACTGCTATATATATTATATACAGGCTCTTCTGAATCATACACTGCTATATATATTATATACAGGCTCTCCTGGATCATACACTGCTATATATATTATATACAGGCTCTCCTGGATCATACACTGCTATATATATTATATACAGGCTCTCCTGAATCATACACTGCTCCTATATAGTATATACAGGGTCTCCTGGATCATACACTGCTATATATATATATATTATATACAGGGTCTCCTGGAACATACATTACTATATATATTTATTATATACAGGGTCTCCTGGATCATACACTGCTCCTATATATATTATCTGTACAGGTTCTCCTGGATCATACACTGCTATATATATATTATATACAGGCTCTTCTGAATCATACACTGCTCCTATATATTATATACAGGCTCTCCTGGATCCTACACTGCTATATATATATTATATACAGGCTCTTCTGAATCATACACTGCCCCTATATATATTATATACAGGGTCTCCTGGATCATACACTGCCCCTATATATATTATATACAGGGTCTCCTGGATCATACACTGCCCCTATATATATTATATACAGGGTCTCCTGGATCATACACTGCCCCTTTATATTATATACAGGCTCTCCTGGATCATACATTGCTATATATATTATATACAGGGTCTCCTGGGTCATACACCGCACCTATATATATTATATACAGGGTCTCCTGGGTCATACACTGCACCTATATATATTATATACAGGGTCTCCTGGATCATACACTTCCCCTTTATATTATATACAGGCTCTCCTGGATCATACACTGCCCCTATATATAAAATATACAGGGTCTTCTGGATCATACATTACTATATATATATATATATATATATATATATATATATTATATACACGCTCTCCTGGAACATACACTGCCCCGATATATTATATACAGGCTCTCCTGGATCATGCATTACTATATATATTATATACAGGCCCCTCCTGAATTATACACTGCCCTTATATATTATATACAGGCTCTTCTGAATCATACATTACTATATATATTATATACAGGGTCTCCTGGATCATACACTGCTCCTATATATATTATCTGTACAGGCTCTCCTGGATCATACACTGCGCCTATATATTATATACAGGCTCTTCTGAATCATACACTGCTATATATATTATATACAGGCTCTTCTGAATCATACACTGCTATATATATTATATACAGGCTCTCCTGAATCATACACTGCTATATATATTATATACAGGCTCTCCTGAATCATACACTGCTATATATATTATATACAGGCTCTCCTGGATCATACACTGCGCCTATATATTATATACAGGCTCTCCTGAATCATACACTGTTAAATATTTTATATACAGGCTCTCCTGGATCATACATTACTATATATATATTATATACAGGCTCTCCTGGATCATACATTACTATATATATTATATACAGGCTCTCCTGGATCATACATTACTATATATATTATATACAGGCTCTCCTGGATCATACATTACTATATATATTATATACAGGCTCTCCTGAATCATACACTGCTCCTATATATATTATCTGTACAGGCTCTCCTGGATCATACACTGCGCCTATATATTATATACAGGCTCTTCTGGATCATACACTGCTATATATATATAATATACAGGCTCTCCTGGATCATACACTGCTCCTATATATTATATACAGGGTCTCCTGGATCATACACTGCTCCTATATATTATATACAGGCTCTCCTGGATCATACACTGCGCCTATATATTATATACAGGCTCTTCTGAATCATACACTGTTAAATATTTTATATACAGGCTCTCCTGGATCATACACTGCTATATATATTATATACAGGCTCTCCTGGATCATACACTGCTATATATATATATATATATATATATATATATATATATATATATATATATTATACAGGGTCTCCTGGATCATACACTGCTCCTATATATTATATACAGGCTCTTCTGGATCATACACTGCTATATATATATAATATACAGGCTCTCCTGGATCATACACTGCTCCTATATATTATATACAGGGTCTCCTGGATCATACACTGCTCCTATATATTATATACAGGCTCTCCTGGATCATACACTGCTATATATATATATAATATACAGGCTCTCCTGGATCATACACTGCTATATATATATATTATATACAGGCTCTCCTGGATCATACACTGCTATATATATATATATATATATATATATATATATATATATATATATATATATATATATATATATTATACAGGGTCTCCTGGATCATACACTGCTCCTATATATTATATACAGGCTCTTCTGGATCATACACTGCTATATATATATATAATATACAGGCTCTCCTGGATCATACACTGCTCCTATATATTATATACAGGGTCTCCTGGATCATACACTGCTCCTATCTATTATATACAGGCTCTCCTGGATCATACACTGCTATATATATATAATATACAGGCTCTCCTGGATCATACACTGCTATATATATATATATATATATATATATATATATATTATATACAGGCTCTCCTGGATCATACACTGCTATATATATATATATATATATATATATCTATTATATACAGGCTCTTCTGGATCATACACTGCTCCTATATATTATATACAGGGTCTCCTGGATCATACACTGCTCCTATATATTATATACAGGCTCTCCTGGATCATACACTGCTCCTATATATTATATACAGGCTCTCCTGGATCATACACTGCTCCTATATATTATATACAGGCTCTTCTGGATCATACACTGCTCCTATATATTATATACAGGGTCTCCTGGATCATACACCGCACCTATATATATTATATACAGGGTCTCCTGGATCATACACTGCTATATATATTATATACAGGCTCTTCTGGATCATACACTGCGCTATATATATATATATATATATATATATATATATATATATATATATATATATATATATATATATATATATATTATATACAGGCTCTCCTGGATCATACACTGCTATATATATATATTATATACAGGCTCTCCTGGATCATACACTGCTATATATATATATATATATATATTATATACAGGGTCTCCTGGATCATACACTGCTCCTATATATTATATACAGGCTCTCCTGGATCATACACTGCTATATATATATATTATATACAGGCTCTCCTGGATCATACACTGCTATATATATATATTATATACAGGGTCTCCTGGATCATACACTGCTCCTATATATTATATACAGGCTCTCCTGGATCATACACTGCTATATATATATATTATATACAGGGTCTCCTGGATCATACACTGCTCCTATATATTATATACAGGCTCTCACACCCCTCTTATTCTTTTGCCAGGTCCCGTGAGTCTGAGCACCCCTGCTCAATTAATAGCCCCCTCCGTGGTGTTAAAGGGAACCCTCTCTGTCACCTCCTTTGAACTCTACTTTGAGGTGGATGAGGATGATCCGAACTTTAAGAAAATGGATGGGAAGGTAAGTGAAAGTGCCCCTCGGCCTCCTGCTGTGATGGATGAGTGGCTCTATAGGAGCACAGTCTATTGATGTGTGCCCACCTCTTATCATTCGGTGTAATGGTGGGAGCGATCCCTTATGTGTCAGCCGCCTGTGCTGGGGGAGGACAGGGTTTACCGAGGAGATACTATCTACAGATAAGATCGTGTGTTTGTGTTCACACTGTGCTGCTTGTTTTTGCTGCCAAACAGTAGCGGTCACAAGAGCTGTCACTATTCACGGAGAAATTACCGGTCAGAATATAGGAACCAAAGCTGGCAATGCTCAAAAATGCTGTATAATGTTACATTATATATATTATAGTCCGTGGTTTAGTTACAGAATTCTACTTTGTATCTGTATTTGGGAATGAATTCACTGCGATATATACTGTCCTCTCCGGCTGTATAACAGTGGAGGCTGTACTGACTGCTAGAGTCATTGTGTCTACAGGTAATATATAATAATAATAATAATAATAATAATAATCTACAAGTAGTATATAATTAGGACAATAATTAATGTCTGGAAGTAGTATAGAATATTAATCTACAAACTGTATATAGTGATGACAAGAATTATCATCTAGAAGTAGTATATAAGATTTAAAAACTAGAAGTAGTATATAATAATATTAATAAAGTACAGGTAGTATATAATCTAGAAGTAGTATATAAGATTTAAAAACTAGAAGTAGTATATAATTAATTATAGTTACAAAAATTAATCTAGAAGTAGTGTATAATAAAAACCTAGAATTTGTGTATAATAATAATTTAGAAGCTGTATATACTGATGGTGATAATGATCTAGAAGTAGTATATAATAGCAGCCTAGAGGTAGTATATAATAAAAACCTATAACAATAAAGATATGGTATAAAATAGTAATAAAGAAGCAATGTATAACGATTGTAATAAGCAGTATATAGTAATAATCAATAAATAGTATGCAATGATAATCTACAAGTAGTATATAATTAATGATCTATAGGAAGTATAAAATGATAATCTGTAAATAGTAAAAAAGGAAAATCTAGAAGTAGATGATATTAATAATCTAAGTAGTATATAATAATTTATAAATAGTATATAACAAATCTATAAATAGTATAAAATAATCTAGTATGTAATACTAATCTAGAAGTAGTATAAAATGATCTATAATTAGTTAAAAGGAATAAACTAAGTAGATAATTATTAATCTAAGTAGTGTATAATTATAGGTAGTATATTATAATAATAATAATAATAATCTATAAATAGTATAAAATGATTAGTATAGAATACTAATAATAATCTAGAAGTAGTATAGAATGATCTATAGAAAGTATAAAATGATGATCTATAATTAGTAAAAATGAATAAACTATAAGTAGATAATAATCCAAGTAGTATAGAATGATCTATAAATGGTATGAAATGATACTCTAGTAGTAGTATGTAATACTAATGATCTAGAAGTAGTATTGCATCCAGCAGAAGGGCCCACAGACATGTAAAAGAACACAGGACTGATCTTGAAGTTTTTATTAGTCAGTATTTAGACGTGGAGTGTCAGCTGCTGGGCACAGCCTGACCTTGGCACTATTATCATACATAGAACTTTTTTAGAAGAGACATTATATAGTTTAAATAATTTTTTGTTCACTTAGTGACAAACATTCAGGCAAAATAAAAATAAAAGAAGATGGCTACATCTTATGTGAAATGTACCTTCTAAGTCCGATTGCTTCTGTGGATTCACATTGTCTGGGAGGAGAGGGGACCCCCTTCTCCTCCTGTGCAAGGACAAGTCCCTTCTCTAGAACAGAAAGGTCCCTTTAGAAGGGGCGCCGCCGGGGAGCCGCTGTTCAGTCTGGATACAGGTGTGAACAGTGTGTGATATGGGGGACAATAAATACAAGCTCCCTAATGTGCCATGCAGACAGCAGGTCCCAGGGGGAGGTTATTGCTGAGGCGGTGTGAGCAGTGTCCCCAGCTGTCTGCTCTGCAAGTGCCTTCATAGAAGTGTGTCCTTTGGCCCGCTCTGGAATAGTCCAGTCCTTTGGCCCGCTCTGGAATAGTCCCTGTTTGGCCCGCACTGGAGCAGTCCAGTCCCTTGGCCCGCACTGGAGCAGTCCAGTCCCTTGGCCCGCACTGGAGCAGTCCAGTCCCTTGGCCCGCACTGGAGCAGTCCAGTCCCTTGGCCCGCACTGGAGCAGTCCAGTCCCTTGGCCCGCACTGGAGCAGTCCAGTCCCTTGGCCCGCACTGGAGCAGTCCAGTCCCTTGGCCCGCACTGGAGCAGTCCAGTCCCTTGGCCCGCACTGGAGCAGTCCAGTCCCTTGGCCCGCACTGGAGCAGTCCAGTCCCTCGGCCGCCCTCATAGCTTGTCCAGGCTCTTGGGGTTGGTGAGGATCTCCCGGGCCAGCCTCCAGGTCTGTTTGGCCGCACTCTCCAGGGCCGAGTGGGGCTTGCCCTGGAAGAGGTCGAGGTTGGGCAGGAAGTAGTGCGGGCACCTGCGGCACTGCAGGCAGGAGATGAGCTGCAGGAGGATGCCGTTCAGCCGGTCCCCCAGGCAGGCCTCGTCCCAGTCCGTCTCCCGCGGGTGCTTCTCGCACTCGTAGAGCAGCAGGGTCTTCATGTGGTAGTTGTTGAGGGGCTGGCCGGGGAGCTCCAGGTGCCGGTCCCGGAGGGTCTTCAGGATGGACAGGCACTTGTTCCGGCAGCCCCCCAGCAGCAGGCGGTTCTCGGCCTCGGCGAACTGCAGCACCCAGGCGTCGCTCTCCGCGGAGCTCTGCTTGCCGGTCAGGGAGTAGCACTCCTTGGAGAGCAGGTTGAAGCCCTCCGCCTTCACTTCTGCCACTCTGTTGGGGCCCGGCCAGGGGATGTGCGGCAGGGGCCACTGCGCCGCGCTGCGGGGCCAGATGCCGGTGCACTTGAAGGCCGGGGTGATCTGCACCACGTAGCGCTCCCGGATGCGCAGCCTGACCTCGCTGGTGTCGGCGATCATCTTCACCACGTCCCGGTAGCTGCACTTGTCCACCGCCTGGGCCACCAGGGTCTGGAAGCGGGAGCGGATCTTCCTGGCCGAGAGGTAGCCGGACGCCGTGATGAACTCCACCCACAGGGACATGCTCCTCTTGCGGCCGTCGCTCAGCTTCAGCACGGCGCAGCCCGGCAGGGAGCCGTCGTCCACGAAGTTGAAGACCCCCATCTGGTTGAGGTAGAGGACCACTTCAAACTCTGTGGGACACACCACCTCCAGGCCCTCGTAGCGGGCGTCGATCTCGGTGAGGGAGCTGATGAAGCGCGGCTCCTGCACCTCCACCTCCTTCAGCACATCGGACACCACCTTGCACACCTCGCGGATGGTCTTGGCGATGGCCGCCTTCCTGGCCTGGCAGCGCTCCGTGTAGTACT